>NC_071340.1:17631250-18284166 GCF_027744825.2 Synchiropus splendidus
CCTTAAGTTCTTGTGTTGAACCAAAACCCTGCTCTCTGAGCTTGTGTTTGTCTCTGCAGGAAAAAGTGCGGCGCCTGCTGTTCCTGCGGCGCCGACACTACATCTTCTTTAAGTCACTTCTGTCTCTCTGTTTTTTTTTAAAGGATCCTTAAAACAACATTGATTGTTTCCCACAACGACTTCCTGTCGTCGTGCTAACGATTATGCAGATGTGGCACAACCTTTACGTTTGACGGGCGCGTCACCCCCGGGGGGTTGCGGTGACACGGCGCCTGGTGCCTCAGATACAACTGACGCCCGTCTCGCTCCTGGCCTCCTCCTCCTCTTGTGACGCACACTGCAGTGCTTCATCTGTCTCAGCTAGAGACTAGTGTAAAGTGATATTTAAGAGTAAAAGTGGTGCCATGTCTGGTGGTGCGGTCGTCCACCGACCGCCTGCACCTGGAGAAGGTTCCAGCCGACACTCCAGGAGGGTCACATGCAGATGGTTGCTCCATGAGACTGACAAGGGTTTTCTGCCTTCAGATAGCTTTGTTTTTTTCACGTCACCTTTCATTTCTGCTGCTGCTTTTTTTCTTTATCTATCTATAGATTTATTTTTTAATTCAATCAGTTTTTACCCAGCAAATTTCCTATTCTTTCTATACTCCATTTAAAATTCATGATCCTTTTATTTTTATTTTCGTCAAAAGCCAGAATTTTTCTGCCACAAGAGGTTTTTATTAGTTTTCCTTTTCATCTTGTCATTTAAAAATGTCAAAAATAAACAAGTATAAGTGTGGAAATATAATTACATTTTAAATTTTTTATGCTTTGTGTGTGAAAAAAACAGGATTGTGTAAACCAGAGTTTGAACAACCTTGAACCTTTTTAGTAACTTGAAAAGTTGACCAGCGATATAAGTCTGAAATGAAGTCTCCAAGTTAAGTGGTAACCTGTTGGCAGTTGTGGGTCCTGGTCCTGAGGGTTGGGACTTGAGCCAGTATCCTGGGGTCGTGTCCCACCTGGTTGACCTTCCACGGGTCCAACAGGTTGAACTAGAGTCAGTTGTTGTGAGCAGGTGGGACCAGAGCAAAGGCGGGGCAGCGGCGCCTCTGAAGCCTCGGGTCTTCCAGTCCTCTCACGTCCATCTGATTTATTCTGTCTGCTGATTGGCCGCCGTCACTGACAGCTCCCGTCCACATCATATCTCCACTTTTCCTCCTCATCCTCTCCACATCATTTTTCCTTTCATATTAAGTTTTTTTTCCCTTCCACTGTCCCCCCACTCCTCCCCGCCTCCCCCCCGCCTCACCTCCTCGAGGTGCCAGTGGATTTTATTTGACAGGAAATATTCCAGCCGATATGCTTGTAGATCTCCGGCCCTGGCAGACGCCATCGATCCGCTTCATTTGCATACATAAATCTATCGGCGATGTGACACTTGCCAATATTCCGGGCAGCAGGGGGCAGCGGTGCTGAGTCGGCCGGGTCACATTATCATCGGTGATGGAGCTTTGATGAAGTGTGACAGCGCTGCTCAGCCGAGCGGGGGAGGGAGGAAAGAGGGGTGGCGGCTGCAGCGGGGGGTTCGAGTCTGAAGGAGAGACCGACTCGTTCCTGGCTCATCTGGACCATGATTCTTCAGCTCTACACTGAGACTCTGGTGGATGACAGAGCGGGACCTCTGAGAGAGACGTGGGCTAACGGGACCATTCGGTCATGGGGTGTCTCGTCCTTTAATACTACTACTACTACTGACGGTTTCATCAGTCCACTAGTTGTGACGGTGAGAGGAGGGTTCACCGAGGCCACAAAACCATCGTGACGCAAAACCATGACATTATGGGACCATTTGACGGAGGACACATACCTTTACTCCATATTTTAGAATTAGAATTAAAATCAAAATAAAGTGCAAATGCAAATATGCAAAGCATGATTGACATACATTTTTAATTTCTGTTCATTTATATTCTGTACCCATCGTATACTGACAAGTCGACCTGTTGTTAAAGCAGTTGGTGACAGTTAAAATGAAAGTTGGTTGCTGCCTTATATCTGAGCTTAGATGTTTTAGTGTGTGTACAGATCAACACGTGGGACTCTCCATTGTTTGTGTTTATTTTGTTACCGGAATGTTCTGAATCGACCTCTGTGCTCCACTTGTTTACATGTTTTTGTTTATTCTGACTTGTGTGAGGGTGTGTGTGAGGGTGTGTGTTGCCTCATTACCTGGCAGCGCTCGTGTTGTGTGAACGCACCGTGACAACCGGCTGCTTTGGTATGCAGGAGAGCGGCGGTGATGGCGGCGCAGAGTTAATAGCTCTTCTGTGGTGAAGCTCTGATCCTTCACCTGCGGACACACACACACACACATCTCTGAAGCAAACAGCGAGTGGCACAATTTAATGAAGTTCTGTTCTTTAAAGAAGCTGGCAGCTTGCCGGGATGAAGGCCGCGTCTCCTTCAGCTCATCTGTTTCTCCCATCGGCTTCCGTGATCCGATCGATGAGCCCGCTCTCTCGTGGCCTTTTCGTCGTTGTCAGTCGCTGCCCGGGGATGCAAATCCCTCTCCGAAACTAGGCTGACACTTCATCCTCCCGTCTCTGGAAAACGCAGACGGCACAGCAATAAACGGGGTGAAGTTGTGGACCCTCCACAGAGAGACCTTTTCTGTCAAAGTTTTCTCTCTGACGGCTGATGAGACGGGGATATGGAGGGACGCGGGCATCAGCAGGACTCAGCAGAGGCTCTGGCTGAGGCTCCTCAGGTGAGCTGAGGTGAGGAACTCGGCCACAGAATTTGGTCTGCAAGTTCACTGACTTGACCGTGGTTCTGCCCAAAGTACGGGTCTTCCTCAATGACCTCCTCATGACCGGAACAGGTTGCAACACTAGCTCCTGTACTAGCTTGTTAGCATGAAGTCTCCAGTTTCTTCTGGAGCCAAAATGGCCGCAGCTTGACAAACTTTAGTTCAGAACCACGACTCACAAGTCACCTCCAGGTCGCCAGCAGCAGGACTGGCTCAGTTCCACTGCACTTTGGAACAGTCTGGAACTTGGCTAAGTTCAGAACATTCCCGGCTCCGGTGGAAGCACAGACCCGGCCTCATTGATCGCAAGTCTCTAATTTGTGTCCTGACAGACATTTCTGCAGAGAAAAGAGTCAAAGTCGAAGAGGAAGACCTTTTGCAGAAAATGTGCTCTTTCCATCCTGACAGAGGAGCTCGCGCGGAAGTTCACCCCCGTCTGATCCGGGGAAAACTGAGACCAAATCAGAGCCCAAAATAACCCCAAGAACAGAAGCAGGGAAGTGAAGAAGGTCACCAGGTTGATAAACAACGTAGTGATTTGTTTTGTTGCTGAATGTTCGATCATTTTCTTCAACATTTTGTTAACACCATTGTCTCTTCATAGTGTGTAACTGTGTAACTTAGTCGCATCATTGTTCGGACCATGCTGTGGTCCAGTTGGTGTGTTGGTGTGGTGAGCAACACAAATGTCTGTGGTTGTTGTAGGTGATGCAGCTATTCATCACCTACCTGATGCATGCTTTGTGTCATGTTTGGGTGTGCGCCCGAATACTGGACCCGACTCCAGAAATGTTTGTGCTGCGTCTTATGTTGAGATGCCTCTGAGATGCAACTGTGCTTCTACCAGTGGCATCTCAGTCCAAATCCACCATTAAATACAGTTTGTTTGCATTTACATGAAAAACTTTGGACCCAAAGAGACTTTGACCCGAGGCCATAGAGGCCATTGGGTGGCAGGGTCAGAGTGTCTTTGTGCAGGTGGCGCAACATGCTACATTTTGTTTCATATAACTTTGAGGCGTCATGTTAGCATCAGGAAGTTATTCTGTGACAAATATCATGTGGAAACTAGAGCGACGCGAGCGTCTCCATTCACAGCTGCAACGTGAGCGTCATCTCAGTGTCATCTCACAGACACTACAGTGTCACTGACCAAAAGTGGCGTCACCTGCGCCAAGCCGGTCACGTGACGGCCACAGTTTGGCGGCAGCTCTGGTGTCCGCTCACGTCGCCTCTCCAGCTGCTCTCATTAGGATTTCAAAGACACAAATGTTGCAGCTCTGATTGCTTTCAGGGAATCTGCCCGGAACAATTAGGAGGGCTGCAGCCGGAGCCGACTCTGGCGGGCCGGGCCCGACAGAAAACTAGATTTTTTCACTGAATTAGCGCGAGAACAGAGGTGATCCATATATTGACAAGCCATCAGCGGACATGAATCACCACAAGTGCTTCGGACTTGCAGCAGAGCAACACCAGAACTGGTCCTGATGCTTGGTGGCATCTCAATACTCCGAGAGGCAAGGAAGACCACCTTCATCTCCCGAGCCAGACGAGCAGGGGGGAGGACGAGGCAACCTGTTTTTTGATGACTCTCCTTCTGGTGGGGAGAATGAGAATGCAAAGGCTGCGGCCTCAAAGCAGCTCTGGGATCTGCTCTTATTGATTAACCTGAAGTGAGTCGCTGTGTTCAACAACAGGCCCGGTTTTCCCTCGACGCGCTGTGACAGGAATTACCCGAGTTCAGCGGCTGCGGCCTCGGCTGCTAATGACATTTCTGATGTCGCCCGCGCGCTCACATCTAATTCATTGGCCCGTAATGATTTAAAAAAAGAATCAATTAGCGTCAAAATCTGACCGACACTTGAGCTCACACGTCGAGCCGTCAGCAGGCCTCAGCTGCGGGAACCCGGGCCTGCAGTCCTGACTTCAGCGTGTGGTTCTGAGAGGGTGAGGTCCGAGAGGTCGACTGACCACAGAGTGAGAGGAGCTGCTGATCCGCAGAACAACCAGTAATGGAGAACCAATACATTGACACCAGTCGGACCTGAACAGAGGCAGCAGACCCTTCTGATGACACACACCGCAGAGAGGCCTGAGGTCAGCGATCTGTTGGGCAGAAAACATTTTACTCGCCCCATTCTTTCACAAAATATTTTAACTCAAGCTCAACGCTTCTTCTGTCGCTGGAAAAGCTATTAAATTTGGCCGAGCGTTGCCGGCTCAGATCAGCGTCAGCAGCTCGCCTGGACAGCAAGGGTCACTGGAGCGGTGGCCACTTGGTGGGGGTGAGAGGAGTAAGCGATTGAAGTGTTGATGGTCTGGATCCCACTCTTCATATGTCCAGGTGTGTTCGCACCAGACGTGACTGATTCACATGACAAGTCAATGTTGGGTCACATCCCCCCCGTTTTTCAATCCTCAAATTGCAAAATCAGAACTGTGGTGACAAGTTGCAAAGGTTTGCAGAGAGTGAAATGGATGAGAGGCAGGTCGGTTGCTAATGTTCTCGACTGATGCAGCCAGAAACGGCTTCCACAGTAGAGGGCGGGCCACAATTCTGCCTCTCTGTGACCCGCCATCACGACTGTCCTCCAACGTGAGCCACGCCCCCAGCAGAGTGACCTACATTTTTTTCGCGCGTCTTGAGAGGCTGGAGGAAGTTGCTTTGGTGGCTGGAAAAGTGTGCAAAGTGATGGCCATCGCTCAACCCCTTTGTTGTCCGATCTACCTGTGAACAAAGTATAAAATGTGTTCCGCACACAACACAAGTGAAGAGACAAGAAGAATATAGTGCTTCATCAGATCAAGTAGTTTGCAGTGTGCGCAGCCATGTGATGATATCGAGGTGTATTTTGGGGCGGTTGGTGCGCAGAAGCGGTCACAAAAGGTCCTCATGATTTGAAATATCTCACATGCTGACCTTCTTTCTGTTGAATCCATCACTCCCGTCTTTTCCCAGAAAACTGCTCCTCTCCCCTGCCCTCCATGAACCCCCCCATTCCCCCGTCTCCCCAACCAGACTCTTCTGCCTCCTAAAATAGGTCTCTGGTCTCCCCCTCCCCCGGCCCCCTCACCTCTTCCAGGTCTGCAGCTGATCTCCCTCGGCCGGACCCTTAGGTACCGGGCTAACCGGACGGCAGGCATGGAACATGCATCACTGTCAGGATAAATGTAGCATCAGCACTTTCTGAGTCCACTAAAACCTCGGCCCGGGCCTGAACTCCCCCCCGTCTACCTGGTCAGTTCAGTGGAGACGCCGCAGCCCCTCAAGGCTCGGCGCCGCCCCGGTATTGATTCTTTTTCTGGGAGAGCAGAAACAAAGAGACTCCTCCGTTACATGATACATCATAATCACGTCGTTTGTAGCTGCGCACGTGAGCCGAAGCGGGTCGAGACCCAGATAAACAGGTCCAGTCTGTACATGGAAAACTAGTCACAGTTCTTTATAGAGAACATCAGAGTTGCAAACCTCATGACCCGTAAACTGTCAAGTCTTACACACATGAAGACATGAAAGAATCTATTAAATGAAGCCCCTAGTTCTGGGTTTTGAGGGGCAGTGAAGAGACTCCTCAGCTCTTCATCTTCTTTGGTCATTTCTCATCTGGTTTCCCCACACCGATCTTCATCATCCTTCAAGTGCTCCTGGTTCCTCTTCTTCATGTCCAACATCCTAGGTCCAACTCTTGTCTGGTGCAAACTTCTCCACGTCTTTCTGACTCATTTTTGATCATCTCCCATCTCTCTTCAGCCTCATCTCTTTCCTGTAAAGCTTCTCTTGGCTCTGCTCTGACATCACAGTAACCTCCACCCTGCCAACACTCTCTTCTTCACCTCCTTCACGGCACCTCTATCTTTTCATGGTTTGTTGTTTCTTGTGTCTCAGATGGAAGAGTGGCCGCTTTATGACCCGTGGGTCGCTGGTACAATCCCACCTTGTCTTAGTACATTCCATTCGCCTCGGAGGTCGAAGCTGGAAATAACGTCAACCACGTATAGCGCGGGTTGCAGGCACCAAACTCATAAAGCAATATAGCAGTGAACGATATTCTCTTGAGTCTGCCGTCTGAAAATAAGGCACCTCAGTATAAATGGTTCTTCAGTAACACAAATTACTTTGTTTGTTTAGACCAGTGCTTTTTAACCTGTTGTTTTTCACTGAAAAATTCACACTCACACCACCAAAGGAACCTCGGCCAAAGTACATTTGTGTTTAAAGCCCTATAGAAAGTCCCTATTCATTTGTGAAAAACTGTAGCTACTGACACGCGGTTGTAATTTTCCTAGATTATTTGCAGAAACAAATTGCAGAAAATATATTTCTTTCAAACGTCTCCAGAAATGTATCATGATTTATGTATCTATTAACTTCAACTGTTTCGATTTCATCACTTCTCTTTTGCATGATTATTATTGTAGTTTTGAGTTCCAAAACAAATCTTGAACATTCTTTGCCTGCTTCATAAAAAGAATCATTCTCTCTCTCTCATCACATTTTGGAGTGTATTTATTTTGTTATGCATTCCGTTTTTCGCCAAGTTTTAAACCACAAAGCAAACTTTGACAGTCTATGAGTATCAATAATGTTTTGAAGTGAGACATCACTTTAGCCGTTAGCTCTGTTAGCGCTGATTGCTCTGCTGTGCAGACAGTCTTTGGTGTCGCGGGTCTGACAAGGATCACTCCCTCCATCGTTCTCGTCGTGTAGGTGTGTGGTCACGTTGGAGAAGCACCAAGTTTAACCAAGTTGCACATTCGGCCGGCTTCTTTGCTGTGAATGTGTTTGGGAAGAGGAGGGCCGCCCACCTGTCCCTTGTCTGCGCTAAAAACTTCTTTGTTTCAAAATCCAAAAGATTGCGATGTTGTGTCAAGGTGCTGTCGGAACAGTAAGAATTCCTCATAATGAAATGGGGATTTGCTTCACACAATAGATTGATACTATTGCGATAACAAATACAAAACCCAAATTATTTCCAGCAGCACACGAATGCATCATTGCTAAAATCTTTTGTGCAGGAAAACTATGAGACAAAGGTTCAGATTTCGTTGGTGTTCAGGAGAACAGCTGTGGTTTCCAGGGTCATTGAGCCACCATGACTTCTAAATAAAGGTATTGGCTCTCCTCAGGTGGGTCAGTGCTGCACAAAGTGTAGTGAAGAGAAACGCTGGAAAACAGCTCAAGTCTGTTTCCTCACACCAGTTGTGTTCACACCCGGGCGACTGGGCTCCAGCGGCGGGACTGATCCTCTCGGCCGGTATGTCACGCTCAGGAAGATGATGGATTGTTTCCAAACAAAAACCAAGTTTGAGGAGCGAGCAGTGGAGAAACCGGCAGGCGATGATGGATGGGTCAGTCAGCCGCATCGCTGCGCTGCAGCATACTCACAACACACACAATAAAACACACCGACACGACCTCACTTTTTTAACAAACTCGCTATGGTGATCCTGCAGAGGTCAAGCATCGGCCAGCTTTACAAAAATTATGTTCACGAGGCATAGATTATTAACCTCACCGCTTACACAGTTGTTTTCAGTATACACTCATATTTCCTCCCTGAAGTAACTGAAAGGACGTGGACAAAGATGACACCTGCTGGTGCACGAGGGGTCTAGACGTGTTTGAAATGGCAGGTACTGACCACTCCAGGATGGACAGCTGGTCATTGCTGCCATCAGGAAGAGACTCATCTGAGAGCAGTGAACTCTTCTGAGAGTTTGGCCACAGATGGATGGACTCTCTCCTGTCACTCAGGTGAAGGTTTGGAGGTGGGTGGGGCCTCGCGGTGCCTTCAATGGCTGTCAGACCTGCAGAAATTCTCCAGTGGAGTCCAACTCAGGTTTGCCATCTGTCAGCCTCGATGGCCCGGCGATCGATCCGGCTGCGGGGTCACACAAGGAGCCTGACCCTGACTGACCCCCCTTCACTGCCTGACACACACACACACAATGACAATCTTGACAGTCGTCTCTGTGCAGCCGTCACCGTTGTGGTTTTTATCCTGCGCAACACCTGGATCCAACATCCTGGTTGAGCAAAATCATTCATTCATATTTTGGAAACCAAGATCTGCAGATGGTTGACAAGTTCACAAATAAAATTAATTAAATTGATTTTCAGTTAGCTTTTTTATAAAAAGATATTCATCATTTTATTCATCTACAATTTTGGTATTAGAAAAAATTAAATTTTGAATTAAATTGAATTTGAATTTGATTCATGTTTTCACATTTATTCTTTTTATTTGTTTTTCTGAAATTTTATTTTTCCTTTTATATTTTGAAATTGTCACATTGTTTCATGATTGGTTAATACAATTTTTATATCAATAACACATTTCCCATGAAAATCCTCGATCATAGTTTAGTCCATTAAAATATTTCCCACCACAAATGTTGTTTCTATCATGATTTAAATCATCAAGTGTTTTATTTATGCTTGTGAGGTTCCTGATGACATATTGAAATGTATTAAGAAGAGAAAATGTACTGTTGCAGACTGTGTAACACAGACTCAACTAAGAAATGACTTGCATGAGCTAAAACTAAAAGGGCAGGCTGAGTCGAGACCTGCGAGGGAACTGGACGAGCCGGCCAAATCAAAGTCCAGTGTTTCCAAGTTAAAAGCGTCAGAGGTGTGATGTGACTGTAGATGGAAGTCCCGCCCTCTGGCTGTTTCTTTGGGTTTGTGTATTTCCAAACAAGTGTTTGTGTTTGAAATTCCGGCTTCAAACGTGTTTTCTCCGCTGGAGCCTCGGTCCTCACAAAGTCGGCCCGTGTCGGCGACAGCAGGGCTGCGACAGAACCCAAATGAAAAAGGCCCAGTTTTTCTTCTTCGTTAGCGCTAAACAGCATTAACGACCTCTAGCGTCATTACTTACCGCTGAACTGGCTGATTCCATCGACCTTTCCTCGGCCGCCTGTGATTATTGCGCGGCGATATCATCAGCGGCTTTAATAAGTTGATTAGCGGCGAGGAGCTATCTGCTAACTGGATCTAGATGATGATGTTGATTGGACGGAGCGCTGCACCATCCATCTTTCTGATTGGCTAATAACCCAAATCCATCACTGCTGCTCTCAGCTCCCGCCGCCTCCAGTGTGTGTGTGCCTGTGCGTGTGTGTGTGTGTGCGTTCTCACATTCTCTCAGCTTTATCTACTGTGTTTCATTATCATCGCTTTTCTCGCCGCTTTACTTCCTGTCATTTCTCTGTTTCCACCACAGATGAAGAGTCGCGCACTTTGTTTTGAGTGCTGCTGCAAAAACATCAAACACGAATTATAAATCACAGGAAGTGCACTATTTGTATTATTTCTGT
Source organism: Synchiropus splendidus (assembly GCF_027744825.2). Taxonomy (NCBI): domain Eukaryota; kingdom Metazoa; phylum Chordata; class Actinopteri; order Syngnathiformes; family Callionymidae; genus Synchiropus; species Synchiropus splendidus. The sequence goes on from NC_071340.1 coordinate 17,641,365, forward strand.
CTTGGCTTGGAAAGTTGGCGCCAGACTGAGGATTCTCGTCCATCAGCTCCTGCAACTTTCTCAAGGTTCCGCTGAGACTTCCCTCCCAGCCCACCAGTGCAGGAGGCCTCCTGATCACAGCCACCTCAGTTGTTTCCTTCTGGAGGAGCAGAGGTTCTGCTCTGAGTCTCTCCTGGATGCTTGTTCTTTGAGTCACTCCAAAGCCAGTGACCACAGGTGAGAGGAGAAACCCAGCGATCAGTGTTTTGTCTTCAGACTGAGCTCTTTCTTCATCTCAGACACACTGTCCTCTTCTCAGAGGACCACTTCTAAGGCCAAACTGAAAACCTATATCAGTTCTATGAAGAACACTGGAGCAAAGTTTGAGTTTTGTTTCCCCAGAAACGAAGGTCAACAGAAAGCTGCTCATCAGGCGATGGCTGGTTTATGTACTTAATAATCATTATCATTATATAAAAATCGAAAAAAACGCCCACATTTTTCAACAGCTTTGTACTATAAAAAATTATTCGACACGCCAATATAATAATGTTTATGGTGATTTCTAATTTCACATTTTCGTAACGCCGAAAACGGAATTTTATTTTGAAGTTGAGGTGTAACCGGAAGTGAGTCGAATCCCCTCAAATAGCTAAAACAACTTAAAGTAACTTAGCATATTCTTCGTAGAGGACGTCTTAATGTGAGTTCCATTCAATATTTACGCAATTTATCACAAGGCCAATGCTTCATTTTCGTTCTTAAACATTCTTCCTAACTTTTTATTTCGTCATTAAAAAGACAAAATTGTCGAAACAAGGTTAAACTGCTATAGCTAATCGATAAACCTAATAGACAAATAAATGTAGCACCTTCATTTAATTATAATTTACAGCTTTATCATTAAACTATTAAATGACGAACTCTATTCATTTTTTAATTGATTTAAAGAAAAATATATGTTTGTGGCAAGTTTCTTTCTGTGAAGCATGTGTTAAAACATCACTAAAAGTAGTTTATTATAACTGGGTGTCAGCTTGGTTCAGAGTCCTGGTTATGGTTAGTCTTTTGATTTGGATGGTTAGGTTTGAGGTGAGAGGCTGGGGAAGACATGGCAATGAGATGAGATCCTCACAAAAATAGCTATCCAAATCTATCCTGGTGAGGGCCAATTTTGGACCCTCTTGCCAGACCCAACAAGGTTTTACCTCACTCTGAGGATGAAGACTTCAAAACAACTATGCCATAATAATTGGTTTCCAGTTTGGTCAAGTGTCTTTGAGAGGTCCCCACATAGATGCTGTGACAAACCTGTGTGTGTGGTCATTGATCGGGAGCAGTTACCACATGTTCAGCTTGTATTGATATTCAGGGTCACTGAAGCCAGCAGCTCTTTGTTCAACACTAGAGAGGATCTGTCTCTGAGACGACTCACTGGTGCGACTCAGGGGCAGCGGAGCCCATCCAACATCCTCATAATTGTGGTGGGAAGGGCTTTGGAAGTGTCCCCTGAACAACGGCATGAATTTTGAAATCCCTCTGACACCGTGGTTCCTCAGTCAGACATGGCCTTGGTTGTGGACTGGCTCCTGTCTTTAGAAGGTCTTGTTTTTTGTCAGGTGTTTCTCAATGAGAGGACACAATTGCCACCTAGAACATCAGAGGAGTTTAGGACTTGTCAAGTCATTCTCCTCTTTCTTGTCCCTGAAAAACAAAGTGAAAAGTAAAAGTGAAAGTGAAATTTTGACTGAATATTTAGATTCTTTTATTGGTTGTAATATCTGCTTCACAAAATGAACACATGATAATAAGAATTCTGAAGTTTATGACTCATGATCTTTTCTGCCTTCCAGGAAATGCAAATGACTTGTTCAGTTCCCGACTCGCACAAAGTGGATCCCAGTACAGACGACAGGTAGGTGTCTTTTATTTCTTTTAGTGGGCTGGAAAGAAACATCATAATGACAGAAGTCATTCATATGTCCGGCTGGAATCCACGGCTCACGGAACTAAAGTCGCGCATTCTGTCCGAACATATAAAGAGACAGACGCTGCGAGGATGGCTTGGATGGAGGCAGACTTACTTCTTATTATTAAAAACTAGCGTTTTTTTACCCTCCCGCAACTATTTTTCATACGTTTCACTGCCAGGGATGTACAACAAAGTGCGCACAGAAGTCGAAGCCGAAGTGACACCGTGACACGTTGGAAGTCTAGTGTGGTCTGTAACCATGACCCAGTCGAGCCATTTTCAAAACTCTATATAACTAATGGAAGTTGTTGAACCAGATTTTAAATGAGTCAAATTAAGGCTGTGAGGGTCGTGAATGCTCTTTCATAATGCTGAAATAAACTCATCAATTCTGCCGACAAAGACTGTGATGACAAACACTAGAAGACCACTCGTGGAAATATTTTTTCACTTATGAGCGGCACAACTGAATTAGAAAAGAATGAGTATCAGGATGAGAAAATGAGGAGGGAGGGGGCTTTGGTTGGACGACTGGGATGGTATTCACTGAAAGAATAGGCACTGCTGGAGGTTGAGGAGGGCTGACCGGGAGACAGCCAGGACGATAGCCAGTCTGCAAGGTTGCAAAGATCCTCCATGTTCACTGGGGTAACAACTGTCTTCACATGAAATAGATAAACAAATAAACACAGAAGGTTTTTTAGGTTTTTGCTATTACAGCCTTTTCTGTTTTAAAAGCCAATAATGAAGTGAAAAAGTAGAGTCCCTAATGACCTTGTGCGCACACACACACACACACACACACACGGTTGTAGTTCTAATTAATTTCTGCCCACTTTTCTCTGCAGTAATGTTTCCCTGCTCTGCTGTCACCTGTTGGCTAAGTGTGTGTTTGTGTGTCAGTCTGAGTAATTAGTCTCTGAGTTGAGTAGAGAGTTAATAGACTGTTTGTACAGCAAACAAAACTCCTGAGACACACACAGGCACGCACACACACACACACGGCGGCAGCAGCATTTAGATTAATGTGTGTGTTGTGTTTGTCGTCTCGCAGGACGGCAGCTCACCTAATAGAGAAAAATAATTCCTTCAGTATGTGGAAGTTCGGTTGCAGACAAAAATGTTTTTACATTTTTTATAGTGTTCTGGTGGCAGTAAAGTCTCTGCAGCGTGTCAGAGTGTTTTAGTGAGCAGCCAAATAGTGTTTCTTTGCTCTTCCTCTCTGATAGTTGACTTCACCAGTCATCCCCTCTTGTAGCCATGGGTTTATTCACTATGAATTCTTGTGTATTTCCATGAGTGAGTTGATCTGAGCCGTGAGTTTTAGTCACCCAGTGTCACTTCACCTGGTGGACCTGGACCTGAAATCACCTGGTCCTCGTGCCAGGTGAACGACAGCAGCTTGTGTGATATTCATGCACGGTGAGTAAAATCCTGACGGCCAGTTCCTAGTTTTGTGGCCATCAAAGTTTCTGAGATGAATTCAGATTGAAAGACACCTGAACCAGACTGGAGTGTTTTTTTTCTCCTTATTTTGTGGAACACACATACCTATACACACACACACACATGCGGGCGCTGAAAGTGTGTGTGTTATATCATCATTTAGACTTGTTTTATTTCCTGTGTTTGCTCATTAGAAGCAGCAGATTAAAGCTGTGCGGCCATTGGTCTTCATTTGGACCAACACACACCGCTAATGGACGTGTGTGTGTGTGTACGTGTGTGTGTTCAATTACTCAGGCTTTTATTCACCACAGCTGGTATGATGCTCAAGTGTGTATTAGTGTGCGTGTAATTAGGCGGGTCGAGCCAATTGACCTTGTAGCTGTGAGGTCGTGTTAGCAGCGTATTGCTAGCGTTAGCCGTGGCGTCAGTGGGAACAGTGATGGATGTCCGAGCTTGTTTCACTAACCACCAGGAAAGAAAAGCTGCTGGACCAAAGTGAACCTGCCGGACTCGCTTTGTTTTACTTGTCTGTGACGGTGGAAACATGTCTGACTGTTGAAAGACAAAAACACAAACACACTAACAGTTGTCCCTTTGTTCTGACCAATGCTCTGTGTTCTCCACCTCTCTCTTTAAAATTTCCATGCATACAACATTATTTGACTTTCAAGGTAACATGTTATTGTGTGCATCCATTCGTCTGTCACATTGCCATGTGAGATTTAAGTAGTAGAAGAAAAATGTGTGTAAGTTAAACACAGTCAGCACTCTGAGCGACTCATACCCGCCTTGTTTTGTGTGATGACTCACCCAACACTCCAGTCTCTTTGACTCAGATTTGTGCAGAATGTGTTAATGGAACTCACTTCCTGTCATGGAACATAAATCAATGGGACTCACTTGGATGTGTGGGACTCAGGTATTATATCAATTGGAATCATTTTTTGGTTTTTTTTAAACAGTCATTCATCTTTGACTTGCTTGCTCAGCATTCTCAGCCACTGACACTCAGTCTTATCTGAGGGACTCAGGTTATTTAGCTTGTGACTCGACTGTTGGGTGATATTTAAGTGGAGGATGAGGTTATCCCGTCACACCTATCTAGTTTGCTGAGTCATGTCATCCATTTATTGAGTCTTATGCAACAGTTGTAGGTTTACCTTGTGAGACACTTGGTGATCACTTCTTATGGTGACCTTTCCAAATGTTCAAAGCTCCACTTATCTGGGTCATCACTCAGTAAAGGTTTGAATCAAGGCAACCGGACTGGTGATAGTCAAGTGATGAAGCCTTCTGCATAGAAGGTGAACATTTTCTCTGACTATTACCAGTCCGGTTGCCTTGATTCAAACCTTTACTGAGCTTTCCGAATCCAATCTCCGACTGTTCCGCCCAGCATGAACACGCGTGTGAACGTTTCGCCTAACAAGCAGGATGGATTGGGTCCAGATCCGGGCCTGACCTGTGATCGGCCTTCTCCTTTGCCGCAGATCCACTCGGCAGCGGCGGCAGTCTATCGACGGCTCGCAGTGGCGATGATTTATTCGGCGAAGTGCGCTCTGAGCTTTTACAAATGATGAACCGATAAAAATAGGAAGTCATATTTCCTCACAAGAGCTTTTTTTCCTGAAAAATGAAGAGCGGAGCGGCGGAGATGGATGAGGCGTTAAAGTGACGGCGGTGGTCTATGACTGCTATTGAATGGAGCGCATCCTTAACAAATGTCGCCATCACTCCTGGCGCCGTAGCCCGGCTCGATCGCCCGCCCCCTCCCTTCCCTCTCTCTCTCTGCACAAGATGGATGTGTGTGTGTGTGGCCTATGACAGAGTAATGTGTCCTGGCATGCTAGTTGGGTTTATTAGCAGAAACTAGTTATTTCTGGGTCGAGCGTGTGTGTGTGTGTATCAGCAGTGATAGATGCAGTTTGGCTCCTGTTGATTTGGTTCATTTGTCAAGTGGCTGTACAAAGGGTTAATCAGTTCTCTCGCTGCTTTTCTTCTTCTATTTTTCATCTCTCTCTATCAGTTGCTCTCGTCTCTCGCCCACAAATTAAAAGCCAAAATGTGTCATTTGTCAATTCAGCCTTGAAAAACCCACCACTTCTGTTACTTTAGGGACTCAATCACACGCTTGTGTTGTGACTTTTTCATCATTATGGTGACACATATTGGCATTTTTGTTGTCATATGAAAATATGCTCAAGTAGCTGCCTTAAGTTAGACTTTTTAAGCAGTGTAGTTTATATCATGTTTGATTATCAAGAGGAAATTACTTACTCCTTTTTTTCCCCAAAATAATGCTGATTATTTTTACCGTAAATTTTCTTACAAATCTTTCTATCTCCAGTTTAATCTTTAAAATAATTCATGATTCAATGTTTGTTGTCTGAAGATACAGCCTTTGACTTTTTTTAAGTGTTGTGGTATCTATTTTTTCACATCATTCTTAATTAGCGGTTTGTTTTCTAATTTAACTGTTTCATGTTAATGCTCAAGTCCAAAATATTGGGTGGTCTCGGTGTATGTTTATTTATTGTACATTTATGGCCAATCCCCACCTTGTTTTCCTACAGATATTTTGGGTTGGGACTCTACATTATCTCACAGCTATACATTTCTCTAGAACCGAACCGAACCGAACCGAACCGAACCAAACACTTCCATCTGGTTTTCCTGCTTTATAGGAGGTCAAGGTGGCACAGTTGGCCCCGCCTTCGCGTCTTCATCTGTGAATCTAAACCTGCTGTAAAAGTTCATTTTCACTTCTAAATAGGGCTGCACCGATCTGCCCATTTATGACATCATCATGATCCGCCGATCACATCATGAATATACAAATATAAAATTAACCCTTTTTTTTTTTTTTTAAATATGATGCTATAAATATTACATTTCACTGGAAAAAACACTCTACTTGTTGTGATGCTGCAGAGACACTTACCTGCTGCACTAGCAGCAGACATTAGTGAGCCAGCCAGCCATGATGGCGGTCATTCAGCAATACTTTCCCGTGAAGGAAAGTGATGACTGAACAGTTTGCAACATGTGCACCAGCAGAGTCGGCCACTGCGCTAAAGCAAGACATTTGGCCTCAAATCGCTGCACCGAATTTCAGCGCCACCAAAAGGCTAACCGAGCGAAAGCTAACCAGAGCTAACCTCAATCAAAACCAATGCATCATTTTATTTTAAGTTTATTTTGTGGGATTGAAATAACCCACAATTTGGAATAAAACTTATTTTATATTGTATTGTTATTTTGCTTCAAGAGTTGCAATGTTTTCTATTTAGTATTATTTCTATATTATGTTTTATATATCAGGATTATTGTTGTTTAATAGGTTTGTGTATTTAATTTATAAAAATTGGGACTTTTGTGTGTGATTTAGTACTGAGAGAAAAAAAATCTGCATCAGCCGGTTGGGACTTTCAAAACATTGTCAATCATATCTGCCAAAAAAAGACGATCGTAGCACCCCTGTTTTAAGACATATTTGAGAGGTAGAAATCTTGGAGCAGAAGAGAGAGAGAGTGTGTTGGGAGGCGAAGAAGAGAATGAAGATAAAAGGCAGGAGGAGGGACAAGTAAAAAAGTAAGTGCGTGTGACAGAAAGAGAAACAGCAGCTCTCCCTCCATCCATCGCGGCTGCTGTAAACGAGAGCTTCCACTCCTCCTCCCTCCTCTTGTCAGGAGACGCCCGCTTGTTATTTCTCCCTCCTCCCCCTCGCTCTCCCTCCACCCGCTCTGTCTCTGCCTTGATCACCCTCCGTCCTCTCCTCCGCCGGCGTTCTGTCATGTGTGAAGGTATCGATTTGCCAGCGTTTTAACCATCAAACTGCAGCTTCGCTTTTTAAACAATATCTGACGGACAGAGGGAGGGAGGAGGCGAGAAGGCGGAAACGAGGATTTGAGGAGACAGATGAGGAAATAAGTGGATTAAAAAAGGAGGCTAGAAAGACGATACAGATGTGGAGAAGAAGAAGACAAAATTGTGAAAGCGAGGAAAAGGACGGTTGGAACTCTCATAGGCACAGTGAACCTTTTGTCTCAAAATATGCTGAGACACTCACGATCGCACTCCTGGTCGTCTCTCCATCTTCCTCTGCAACAACTTCCACCCTAGCCATCTTGGCTCTTAGACCCTCACCTCCAGGCTGCTTCTCTTCATGCTTCTGTTTGTCAAGATTCCAGACTCCTCTGTCGATGACTCACTGTGACATAGTAGAACGATCTGGTCATTCTTGTCTGCTGCACTTCTTCCTTTCTTCTGCAGAGTTCATACTCCATCCTATAGTACCACACAGTGCAGGTCCCACATTGTGGACCTCCTTGATTCTGTGCCTCTCACCTCAGGATCAACCTCCAGGCTGATCACCTTTGCTTCTGATTTGGGACGCACTGATCAATTGGCTGGACGGCTTTTCCTTTTTTTGGAAGCATGCACTTGCTCTTATGTTGCAGTTCAAACAAGGTGGTCAAGCTGCTCAGTTAAATTAGTGTTGTTTGTGCGTCAAGGACTGACAGCAGACGGTGCAGTGGCAGTTTTGGAAAATAAAATTAAAGAAAAAACAAAACAAGGCAGCCCTAATGCGAACCATGCTGTGTTTGAAGTTGGTCAGGCTAAAGCTAGCAAGAGCAGAGGCCGCCAGCTGTGTGCTGTCGGCCCGAATGAGTGGTGAGAAGTGCAAAGCTACAATGGGGAATTCATAGTATTAGACCAGCCTTTTCAGTCGCTCGGTTGAGGACAAGTACCTGAGCCCAGGATATAAATGGTCAGACACGTCCAGAGCCTGGTAGAAACTCTGGGCACTTTGAGTTGTTGTGTTGCTTTGTTTCCTAAATTATTATTATATTTAATGTCTATCTTCCTTTATTATTATTATTATTTTTATTAAAAGCAAAATACTGTATCTCTTCTTGAACCCATCAGTTCCGCCGTAAGCGGCACATTACAGAAATGCTGTGTCTGGATTTAAGCGCAGCAGATGATTGCTCCGTGTTTTCTGTAAAGCTCATGAACGTTCCCTGAAATTGATGTTCATGTGCAGAATCTTAGCACATGCTGCCACCATCAAACATCCTCGACCTAGAGAACAGAGGATCATTTGAACAGTGAATTGGGTCTGACTAGTATGACTTATTCCTGCTCTCAGGATGTTGCAGTCCTGGTGTAATCCAGTGGACAACAGCTGAAGCAGACTCTTCGCTTTAAAATGCAACATATTTAGTTTATTATCATGATACTTTTGCTTCCTTTTTCCCAACATAAGAGTGGCCATTTTCATCAAATCAAGTCTTATCACGGGATTATTATTCTGTAGTTAAAATAAAGAATGCTAATAATAATAATAATAATAGATAAAGAAATGAAGACACATGATTTGTTGTGTGTACTGCGCATGTAGAACCTCAATACCGATGCACAAGAAAAAAGCAACCAGAGTATACATTTAGCCATAACACATTTTGGAATTATTGGAGCTGCACAAATCAAACTGTAAATCACTCATGCAAGGAAACATTGTGACCTGAAGTGTTAGGAAACAGATTAACAAAGATATTTCCACTAAATAAAGATGATGATGAAGGAGAGCAGCTCAGAAAAGCAAAGACTGAGTGATTGAAAGACGACATTTGGTCTTAGTTTTTATAGATCGCTGCTTGCTCAACCAAAGTTTGGCGGCATTGATCTGCTGCCAGAGCTGCATTTATCACTGACTGTGTGTGTGTCTGGTCGTTACTCACACCAGGAGGCCTGAAGATCACACACTTTATTGGCATGATTGTTAAACAAACGGCATATAGTGAGCACACCCTCGCACACACGTCCGTAGGGTGTTAGGTCTACTCAGTGGAGCATTTCCTTCTACTGGTGTGTGAAACAATAAGAGAGAAAATCCATCCATCCGCCCCGTGAGAGAGAAGGAGGGCGAGGGAAAAGGCTCCATCATCCTAAAAACCCTCGGTTCTTATACCTCTCATTGGTTTGGTGTCAACCTGAATATTTTATATTTCTGCTCACTTGGACTGTTTATAGTTGACACTTTACCTCAGCAATATTTCATATTTCATTCAGACCAAATTATGCTTGTAACATAATCAGAGATGATTTGCACATGCGTTAATGGTCTGGCAATGGAGGTCTGGCATTCTAAACCAAATACAGGCTTGCTATTTTTTTTTCCCGTTTTATTCTCACTGCTTCATAGACAACCCACACAGACACAAGTCCTCGCTGCTGTTGTAGACTGTCTCATTGGTGACGAGTGACCAGTTGGATGGCAAATAAAAGACCCTGATGTCAGCTATCAGCCTTCACAGATAAAGAACATTATTGTTTTTTTTTAGAAATGAATTAGTTGTTTTTTTTGTTGTACTTTTTTAGATGCTAATTGTCATTTGGATTTGTGCTCCGTTTACATATAAAATTTACATGTCTACTTCAAACTGCCATCGTCACTGATCACATTATTTTATTTTATTTTATTGACAGCACTTTATTCCGAAGCACTTTCCTAGTTGGTGGGATCCCCACTGACCATGGTAATAAAGTTGATTCTGATTCTGATGCTTCCATGCATTCTTTACAATGGTATTGCTGTTCACCAGGGGGCAGGCTAGAGTCTAAAGTTCATGACAACAAACTTCAAAACAAGCATTGCGACTGTGGAGCAAGTATTGATAATATACCTCTTGCACAAAAGAGGAAAACTGAGGCCGTGTTTTGGTGAGGCTATTAAATATATTGCTACTGGAGGACAGACTATTTCCAGCATTGTTACGTCTTCTTCGTGTCTCCTTGGAGCTACGTATCAGGTAGTAACAGCAACACTGCCCCCCATGGTTTCTGGTGGTACTGCACCGTTTGGCCTGTGTCCGTAAACTTAGTGGAAATGAATGCAGAGCACAGCACAGACAGAAGGCTTCGTTCATATACCGATTCTATAAGTAATGTTGAGCATAAATGGGCTTTTAACTGTCTTTATTTCCTTATGAGGAAGCAGGTTTGCCTTTTGGTAGTCAGTATTGTGAAACAGCAGATGACGAGGATAAGCACCTCAAAGTCTTATGCCCCCTTCGTGTCTCTCTAGCACTGAACTTTATTGTGATTGTTGTTTTCTGATGCAGCGTTTTCTGATGGAAAAACTCACCCGGACGTTCGGTAGTGGCGGCAGGATAAACAATAGAAAGTGTTTCTGTTGTATTTGTTTACAACTCCGAGGTGATACTGGGACGTCAAGCGTTTAATGTGCCTCCTCTTTTCCTGGGCTTCGCCCGCTCTTCTTGCTCCTGCTTGTCGGCTCGGCTCTCGTTCTTCATGTCTCTGGTCTTCTCTGCTAATTAGTTTCAGAGGGAGAAGAAAGAGGAGAACCAGGACATGGGAGGAGAGAGGGAGAGACAAAAAACAAAATGTTACTTCCACAAATACTGTTAAAGGGGAAGCGGACAGAAGCACTTTGGCTCCAGAGTTATTAGTCTCACAGAGGTTTTCTGGTTAGAATCCCAGGCACAGAAATGTTCACCTGAGTAACTAAATATCTTGATGTACATTTATGTGAAAGTGTTTCTAATAACCTGGCCAGATAGACACAAGTCTGATGCAAACGAATCAAAAATAAAACAACACATCACAGTTGATACAATAACACGAATACAAACATTAGCTTTGCAGGGTGAATTTAAGGGGAGAAGGATGCAGCTCTTGTTAAACAGCTGGACACTGGGTTGAAATGTTGCTGGAACTGGTCGTGGCTAAAACTGGAAGGTAGGGTCTCAATAAAGGGGAAAGAGGTGTCCTGTCATGTAACTACATGGTTTAGAAACTCAAAAATTCTAATTTCTATTTGTATGTCCTTACAAATTTCAGTGCTGTACTTGGCTTATTACTGCATCCATTTGGCTACTGTCGGTATAACTCTAAATAAAACACCACATATTTTTCCTCTCTGTCTGCAATTGCAAATTGTGTTTCTACATGTATGGTATGATTCAATACTGATGGCACCGGCCTCCGTGCTGGCTGTGGTGTCAGAGGTCAGGTGGTCACATTCATGTTCTGAATGAAGCCTTTATCACTGTTGCGGATTGTAGCAGCTCCTTGCAGTCTTTATATGGCATCATCAAACCATTTGCCGTGAGAACAAGGGTCATCAGATGAGGTTGTGTGATACCGTATCTGTATGTGAAGATTATGCTGAGGTTTGCGATTACCATTGCTTTTACTTATCCCGCAATAGAAAAAGTCTGGTGTCCAGCAGCTCAATATACATACAAACAATATACAAAAAAGATGTTCGTACACACAATACAAAATAAAGTTCTGAGAACAGATAAAAAAACAGTAAAGCTAAACAGACCATCGGTGGGAGGGGAGAAGTAGTTGTTACTGGTTGGTATGATTGACCTACGACCTTAGCGGCTAACCTTCCCGTCCCTGCAGCAATGAAAACAGTGTTGTCGCGGACATTTTGTCATTAAGAATTCAACTAAAAGTAAAAGTGAGTGCAGGTCCTTTACCTGACCTGACGGCTCTTAAGAAAAGGTTTTTCCTGGTCAGGATCGTTTACCAGATTCAGCCTTCGAGGGTCCAGTAGGCCGACGACAAACTAACAAAAATGAAAAGTGAAACAGTCTGAACATGCGAGACAGGAAGCGCTTCCGTCTCACTGAGGACTCTAATTGGACAATGAGGGGTCTCCACGCGGTCCGCCGAGGGTGTGTGTCAGCGTTTCGATTTTCTCGCAGCATCCCTCTCTTGTTGTGAAGACGAGGAGGGGGTGTCACCACGGTTACGGTCACTGGCAGTGACAGGACAGCAGCTGCTCTCTCTCCCCTGTCTTTCTCTTCGTCTCTCGGCCTTATCGTCAGTGCGCAAGAGTGGAACTCGAGGGAAATCATCACTGTGTTTACCCCGACCTCCCTCCCACACCACCCACCGTCTCTGTCCCATAACCTCCCCGCAGCTCTGACTCCCGCGAACCCCACCCCCTACTCCTCCTCAATATTTCTGTTTTCCGCCCCATGATGGTGGTTATTAGACAGACAGCAACACTCTTCCGCCCACCGGTCCACTCTCACTTGTGAATGTGTGACCTCCGCTAAAAAAGGAGCTGGAGACATGAAGGGGGGTAGGGAGGGGAGGAGGGCTGAGCAATTGCCGGTGATGTGAGGAAGTGTTGGGGGGAGTAAAGGCCAGACAATTGGCGGTGAAAGATGCGAGCGCGAGAAAGAAGCCTTGAGAGGGCGATCAATGCGATGTTCACCTGCCGTCCACCTCCCCAATTTAAAGAGAAGGAGCGTTAACGATTTCCCGGCCGACTCCTCCCGACTGATGGAGGCGGAGAGGAGCCGTGGCACCAAGAATGTAGAAAAATTAGGCCTCTGAGCGCCAATGCATATAGATGGGAGTGACGCTGTCCAAAAATTAGCTCCTAATGGCATAATGCATATAGTTAAGAGAGAGAGCCGACGAGGAAAAGGGTTTTAAATGTGTGTGGGCGAGCGTGGGGGTGGCGGAGGTGTGAAGCCTTTAATGGACGAGTGAAAACAAACAGGAAAATTACCAGACTATTAGGCCACCAGTGCATACAGAGAGGAATTACATAGAGGAGAGTTGGGGTTTTTCTTTTGGGAACGTTGGTGCCAAAAGGGTCGTTGGCCCCTGACCACTGTAGACAGTCCCCGTTATTGAGTCTCAAATCATTCACCACAAGTTGTCAACTTTAGGAGTTGGTGGATAGATCACTGCTAACCAGCAACTGGTGAGGCCTCCAAGGAGAGTGTGTCAGACTCATGTGACCACACACTCCCACGTGGACGAGTGAGGTAGGACCCACTTTAGAAATACCGGATCACACATACTGTGTGCCAATGTTGTTCACGTAAAGCAGTGACCACCAGGGGCCGCCCAGGTTTTGAGAGCAGTAATCATTTAGGGCGCTATAAAATCTGCTTTATTTTTTCCCCAAATTTCCATCTAGATTCTATATATTCTGTCTGAGAAATTCATTCAGATTTGATAACCCGAGGATGATGTTTCTGAATGGATGGACAGCTTTGCCCATAGTCAGTGGCACAAGTTGAGACCCTGTGCTTCAGATAGGAGTGTGTTGTTGGTGACCCCTAGATGCCAGAGGTCTATCAAGTGAATTGAACAGTAACTAATTTTGAAGTGGTTCGCACCGGCAAGTTTGGCTGGACAGTCTGGCGGAGTCAGGTCACTCAGACCGTTTATTGGTTTGACCTCTAAAATTCAAAGAATAAAAAGCTCTTCTTTCTATTCTATAGTCAGACTCAGGAACAGAAAGTGACAACAGCTTCTACGAGCATTGTAAGTGTGCGAGTCAACCCACATGGACCTTTCTCGTAACAGTCTGGTCAGAATTGGCCACAGAAATATTGAACAACTGTGGTCTCCAACTTGACTATAAGCGATTATGTTGTTAAGTACCGTGACTGTGGTGAGGAATTTGTGTTTTGTTCAGGCTCTCCAGTCTGACTCGCTGACTTGCTCCCGAGTGTTCGTCAGACATGCGATCCACAATTTACACATCGACTCTGTGTCATTGTCATAATCTCAAAGCTACAATAAGACACACTGATTCTTCTGACCGCCCCCCTCCTCAGCGCTCCCCACACCACCACTGACACATGTAACTATTCATGCTCCCGCTCTCCTGCCCCGGCCTGTCAGCTCTGTCAATATGATTATTCTTCTCCGTAATTGCAGTCAGACCCGAGGAAGACGAGGTGGAGGGAGGACCGGAGATGGAGGCGATGATTTCAGAGGAGAACGGGGCAGGACCAAGTGTGGCCATCGTCGTGGGGGGGGGGGCACACTTCATTCACCTTCAAGCCCTTGGTGACTAATGGTTATGCAAGATTAAATCAAAGAACGCAGTGCAGTGGAGCGACATAACACTCAAGCGAACATAATTTCATACACTCCAATGTACCTGGCTGAAGTTGCCATGGCTGACACAGAGTGGATCTCGAAAAGGTGAAGTAGAGACGATGCTGTAACGTGATAAATTACTGGTGAAACATTTGAGTCGGGTGCAGTTGTGTGTCAGAGAGTTTGCAGGTTGTCTGACGAGGCGTTTGCTGTTGACCTTTAAACAACTCTGTCCCATCATCCTCTTCTTCTCCTGCAGAGGCCCATCGGGGCTCACACACACTCACACACACTATCACACTGAGCAACACACACTGATGCATGTAAATAGACCTCTGCTGGTGAGGGAATACACACACATACACAGTGAGGCATCACTGTCTGAGGTTTGGTGGTAATGAGGCCTGTCATCCTTCCATGCCGCCTCCCCCTCTTCTTCTTCTTCTTCTCTCTTTCTTCTTTCATTGATCCACTAACAGATCCACAATCTAACAACTCCCAGTCACAGTGGGAGCCTCTTCCTTTTCCTTCCTCGTCCACACACATCCCTCAGGACCTTTTAAAAACCCACCAACACTTTCTTCCCTCTTCTCTATCTCTTTCTGTTTCTTCTGTTTGTCATCCTCGCCGCTCACCTTGGCACCAACTCTCTCATGGCTCTCACTGGTTCTCACATATTGTAATTCAAGGATTCACTGGTTCCTTCTTTGCACTCAGCACTCAGTCTACGGTCAGTTGTGACGGAACTTGTGTCAGTTTCAATGGTCAAATGAGACTTGTGAGTTCTGTGATACATACAAAAGATTATAATTTTCTTGGAGCGTGCTGGAGGTTAGCCATAGCTGGACATCACAAGTCAAAGGGACGCATCTTAAATATCTTTACAGGGAATAGTCTTCTTCCTGGTGAGAAACACAGTGTCAGACATCACTCCGCCAGCTAGAATAATTTTGCAGCTACACGCTGTCATGTTGTCTGATAACCGCGATGACCCCTCCAGAGCTAACGCGGGTCAATAGTGGAAATTTTAGCTTTTTATTAAAAATTGTTGGAGCTCCGTTGATATATTTCAGCGTTTCCTGTCGACTTCCTGTCGTCCTCCGGAGATTTCTGCTCCGTTCTGACCTTTGTGTTCAGAGATGTTTTCCTCCCCCGTGTGTGTTTGTGGTTATCAGTTTGAATCACCGTGTGTTGTAGAACAAGAAAACAAATCACCCGCTGTAGTTCTCATTAGCAGCAGTTTGGTGTCAGCGCTGAGAGATCAGCTGTCAGCGTTCGCTCTTCCTTCTGCTGCCTTCACCTTTTACAGACCATAATTACACCATTTAACGCCGTCTCACGCAGAAACAGCAGTGGCTCGGCCAAAATAAGTCTCCTTGTTATTCGGTCTGGAAACTGAGTGGGCGAGATGTAGAAACTTTTCCCTCTGAGCGGTGAACAGGCTGCACTTTCTCTAGTGAAGTCCAGAAACTTTGAGTTCTACCAGGGTGTGTTGAGCGGGGGGGCAACTGACCATCTGGGAGGGGGGGTGGCTCCCCTCTTTTTGTCTGTGTCAGCTTAATTGTGCCTGACACTGAGGATATGGACCTTCCACACAAGTTCAGGTCATCTTGAATCCACTCCAGATGAACGTCTGCAACCTGCTGGGCATGTTCTCCTTTAGTATCTCAGACCATCCCAGTCCTTTTTTTAGAACTTGAGTTTCAGGAACATGTTTTTTTCTAGTGCAGTCATTAAAAAAAGCTATTTACCCCTACATTTTCTTACACTGAAATGAGTTTGGGTTGCTGGCGGTCCAGTCACACAACCAATTCCAACCAAGTCCACACGAGTTCTGGGAGGCGCACCAATTTTGTCCAATCACTGTGACTTTCCCAATAATTCCACCAATCACTTTAGTCTCCTTTCGCCCACCCCTCAACACGGCATGTGCAGCACCATATTCCCTAAAAAGCGCAGTGCACCATCACCAGAGCACTAGACAGGGTGGACGTAAACAAACATGAGATCCATCTTACTCCACGATATTTCAGACCCTCTACATCTCAAACCTGTGGAACACATCAGCAGTTACTGTTTGAATTGGCTGCTTAAATGAGCCGCTGAATAACTCTGGTCACACACACACACCATCATTCCCACATTTGCCCCTCAGACTCCGCCTATCCAAACGTCCGTCAGTCTCCACCTTTGTGAGGAGCTCTGTAACAAAACAACCTACGTTCACTACACGGTGTCAGTCCTGGAACTACTTGTGGAACTTATTTTATCATTATATTTTATTCATCATGTACATTTATTTTGTTTATTTGCACGTGAAATGCTCATTGCTTTATGCAAACTAAGCATATTTTATATTTTTTAGGCTTAAAATGGACATTAGTTTTTTACAAGCTCATTTGCTTGCTTCCCGTCATGTTGTTCTAGAACCAGAAATGATCACGACTTTCACCACAATTAAAAGAAAATGCCACAAGAGTCAATAAAACAGTAACTGAAGTCTTGAAGAGCTCTCTCATGATTTTATTATTGACTTGTTGCAATGGGAAAATGCAATAGAACTCCAGACGCTGAATTAAAAAGATTTTATTGTATAAAATTTGGCACAAACACAAAATATTGCAACTGTTGCGTCAGATATAGTCTGAGGACACATGGCGATGTCACAAGACAAAATGTAACATAAATCATAGCTCACACACCCGCTACAGTTCTGTCATGCTGATACAGGGAGACAAACATGGTTGAGTTGAACGTACAAATACTGCCATGGCACTTGAGTTTGCTACGCCTTGTAGTTAGTGTGCATATTTGAGAAAGATACCACAGGAGTTTAGGATCAAGTTTAGCTTGTACAAATGTATAAAAAGGTTGACACACAATGTAAGAAAAAAATGAGCATGTCGTACGAACAATATAACATTAACGTTGGTTTAAAAATAGGTGAGAATTCACTGCTACAAGTTCACGTGCAAAAATCACAGTTTTTCGATTGTAAATTGCTTTTTTACTCTGAAATTTCAGCATGCAGGGGGCACTAGAGAAGAGGAATGGAAACTACTCTTCACTGACTTAAAAAATGGCACCTATTTTCGTTTCTTAATTGACGAACTGGGGTCAGTTTATGATCCATTTCTGAAAATTCAGTTCATTTCTGTTGTTTTCATATTTCACTTGAATGTCGAAAGAGTTTCCTGGGGGCAGCACAGAGAACACACATAGAAAACAGATCATGCAAATTGTGTGTTAATATCTGTCCTTGTAAACAAGTTGTTGATGGATGCTAATTCCGCTCATGTCACGATTCGTCCATCTGTTTTCAAGAGTCTGAAGTTCTTATTAGTAGCTAGCGTGAGGTCACTCCAAGACTCCTGACTCATTAATGTAAATGGATTGCACCAATAGGTTCCACACAGAAGCAGAAGGTTGTGTGATGTAGAGTCAGCACAGTGATAAAAATCCAAAAATATAGCGTTGAAATAAATAAAGGGAAGGTTTCCTGCAGTGCACTGCGGCATGCATGTAAGTAAAAACGATTTCTTCAGAACTGACTCTTACTGACATGTTAATGCTACTGCGTCAGGTTGTCGTATATCAGTGCTTGCTACTGTATTCCATTTAGGAGAGGAAGCAAAAGTAGAAGTGCTGGCTCCTTCACTCTGACTAATCCCTTGTTTACGTGTGTCTTTCAAAACACACAGCTTGAATTTGGTTTTGCTGTTGTGAAACAGAAAAGAACACAACATAACATGGTCAAGTTTGTTTGAGTGTTGAAATGCAGCATGTCACTAGGGGCCGAGTCAGACAAGGACCTGAAGCCTCCTAGGGGTTTGACTGGACTAGTTCTCCCAGCCGTCTACTTCCACCACGAATGGCTCCTTCACGGCGATCCGCCCGCTGTTGACGATGACACACTCAGTGTACGGCAGACTTCTGTCGTTGGTGTCCTGCAGCTCAATGGTGTGCACGACAGCCTGAAGGAGGCACGAGCGCCAGTCAGAGTGATGAGGATGATTTCTCTTCCAGAATCTGCACTCACCATCCCGTCCAGAACCTTTCCAAACACCACGTGTTTCCCGTCCAGCCACGGAGCTTTAGCCGCCAGGATGAAGAACTGAGAGCCGTTGGTGTCAGGACCGGCGTTCGCCATGCTCACCTGGTAAACACACACCTAGTTTCCTCATCCACTTTCAATAAACTTATGACACAAGACAAAGCTGAGCAAGGTTTGACCTGCTCTGCTTCCTTCCCAAACTCTCTGATTGAAAATGAAAGGTTTAGATTTATAGTTCTTACACCTTTTCATTTTACAAAACACCTCAGTCTTCCCCAAAAACACATTTCAGGTCTAATCTCAAACAATGAGCTAGATGACACATCTAAAGGTCATCTGTCGTTTGCACTCATATATTTTTCTTCAAATTTTCATGACATAAAAATGTTAGTGGGTAATGAAACAGGCATCCATAGTTCAGGAAGCACATGTAATCACTGGCAGGAGAAAGCCAGAGGAGCTACAGGGGAAGACTTGTTCAGTGTTCAGTGAGTGAGTGTTTCTACAGGTCACTGCACACCGACACTGAAACTCTCTGACTAAATAAGGGCTCAACCTCAGGGCGTCTTTTCGAGCGAATGTAGCTGAATAACCGATGTAGTACACTTGCCATGCCTGCACGTGGCATTGTAACATTCTCTAAACAAACAGGATTTGGTCATGTTGGTTGTATTGGTGGCATCAATCCGGTGTCTACAGCCTCAGAAGCCATTGCATCGGCATCTTCATAATGAACAGTAAGTGCTAATGGTGTAAACAGCTAAGGGTGAATCAAGCTCTTGTTTGACTCTGGTTTGAAAATAAAAGTTTGCTCCAAATATTGAACCTGTATGTTTGATGGGTTCACTAGTGACTAATCCAGGACACTTTCAAGAGCATGCTCCTATATTGTTTTGCTGCTCTCTAAACCTAGCATGGAGCGAAAACAGCGCATCACACGCAGCAACACGTGGGTGTTGTCCAACTTGTTTTTATTCTGTCGAGTTGAGCTCAGCTCATTCTCCGGCACAGTATTGTTCGACATCGTGCGGCCATGTTGACATTACTGTCAACAAGCGATGAATTATGACCCCTGACAGGTGGGGGACAGCAACTGCGCCCCTTAGTGACAGATGCTAACGTGATCGTAAAAACTCACCCAGCCCGGGCCCAAGTGCTTCAACTTGAAGTTTTCATCTTTAAAAGTCGTCCCATAGATGCTGTGACCTGGTGGAGGAATGATCGAATGGTCAGACAGTAAATGAGAGGAAGAATTGGCCGAGGTCTCACCTCCAGTCCCGTCTCCGGCCGTGAAATCTCCGCCCTGGATCATGAAGTCCTTGATGACTCTGTGGAACTTTGTGCCTTTGTAGCTGTAACCTTTCTGCAGCACAACGCAGGACTTGTTTACCAAGAGTGTTCAAAGTAGCTGTTTACATGGACACGTTTTGTTCGACCAGCACTTGGACAGATCGGCACTGGAGAAAGTGCTACGGGTACAAGTCATGGTTTTACCTCTCCAGTGGCCAGGGCCACAAAGTTGTTGACCGTTGAAGGGACGACCTCTCCGAACAGGCCGATGACGATGCGGCCCACCTCGTGACCGCTAACCGCCACGTCAAAGAAGACCTGAACAGGAAGATGATACAGTCATGGACTCAAAGATGGACCAGGGTGGAGTCGTGCTGCAATTCAGAGGGGCCCTGATATAGTTGTCTTTTCTTAAGTCACAAAGAAATGACCCGCTCCGCCACCCAAAACCGCAACAATCCTGGCTCATATTAATGCTCCGCCTGGTAATAGACTGAAACAATAACCCCTGATGATCTCGAGGTTACATTCCAGAAGATCCAGCATCTTGGATCACACTGTTTTTTAAAATTTGTTTAAACACGTTTCAAATATGTCAGCCATTCATCAGCTAACCACAACCTGGAGGTCCTCTCTTGGCACATAGGTGGTGCCAAAGTGCCTCTTCTTAGTCCTTCCATTTCAATTTACAGTACATCTTTTATTGACAAATGTATAAAAATTGGGCCATAAACTAATTATTTTATTATGAAATCCCACAATCATGCGTCACGAGTGAACAAAAAATGCGTTAGTCTGCTGAAGGATTATTGTACATGAAACACACGTGTGAGTTGCAGTCTTGAGGTGTACTTTGACAGCAGTAAGTCGTTTATCGAAACTCTGAAAATAGTGGATAAATAAATAAATGAAAGTTGATAAAAAATATAAAAGTTAGAATTCAGATTACCACAATATTGGGAATTCTGAATAATGATTAAATGACAGGAAGAAAGTTGAATGAAAAAGTCAAAGATGCGAAATTTTTAACATTCCGGTTAAAAGTCAAAATAATGGCACGGGAGGTACATTTTCATGATATTAGATTAACTAACTGACTGGGTTTTCCTGGAGTTTACGCAAAACATGTAGCGATGGCCGGGCCATGGATTGTTTCGGAAGCAGGAACTAAAAAGGCGTAGTAATAATTTCAATAATAGCGAGAGCCTGTTGAAAAGTGCTGATGTTGCGGGTTATTCAAGGCCAAGTCCGCAGCGACGCTGAAACCCGAGGGCAGAGGTGCACGCGCACATGGCTGCGTGTTCCGTTGACCGCGCGCGTGTGCGGTAGCAGCGCCGTCGGGCCAGCGTTCGCGCGCTCGCGCCTGGGGTGCGCGTCCAGCTGCTCGGCTAAAGCTAATTGAATGCAAATGACTGCGGCAGAAATCAGCGCCAACCTTCTCGGTGACTTTGGGTCCGGACCGGGACACCGCGCCGGACTCCACCGACACCGACTGCAGCGAGGCGGCGGAGAGGGCGAGGAGAGCCGGGAGAAGCGTCCGGAGCTCCATCTTTGAACGGAGAAGAGGAGGAGGAATCCCGGGGAGAGGCAGCGGGGAGGTTGACCGGAGATCAGCGATCAAAACCGAGACACGTCTTCGCGTCTTACTCCGTATCGGATTGGCTCTCTGCGGAAGTCCCGCCTACTGAGGAGAGAAAGTGACGAGAGTCTGCTTTTATTGGTTGATGCGTCATCTGATACGTGTGTATAACAGAGGAAAGTATATGGTCTCAGATATATTCATCAGAACAATTCACCTATATTAATGTTTCTTTGAGAAACTGTGTAGTGCTTTTTGAGACTCAGGTTTCCGCTTCTCTTTGGTTGTCACTGTTGCCCACCGAAAGCATTACGACTTGCCTGACCCTCTCCACCACAACATTAAATTGTGGTATCATGTGCTCCTCCCCCTACACTCGGCACTAAGGACACCAGACCTCTGGGTTCATAGTGGAACTGCCACCTTTCGTCCCCTCCTCCAGATTAAGATCTCTCTGGATGGTTGTGCGACTCAGGGTTGTCTGTACAAGGCAGGGACGCGCACTGATGACAGCTGTGTTTCACCGTTCATTTAAACAGAATAGAAGACAGAGTGACCTGGTTTCAGGTGGACGTGTGCAAGCTACTTGGTGCGAGAGGGTGATCTTCCTCCATGGAGACAACATCAGAAACAGAAGTGTGCGGTGTGCTGTTCCTCATGGAGCAATTTTGTTGGACATTTTAGAACCCTGGAAGAGGTAGCCAGTGTTGGTGCTGTTGGGAAAGATGAACGGGGTCAAAGTATTAGTGACTCATCCTGCACTGTGCCTCAGAAAGATGCTCTTCCTGCGGAGCAGCTCACAGTGTGGGGCGCTCTGATGTTTGTTATGCAGCAAGCCATCGTCCGAGTCAGAAACCTGACTTGCAATTTGAGTGATAAAAACGCAATTAATCGCAAAGCTTTAGCAAACTCGCTCTAGGAGACAGAATGCGACAGAATAAAATGGACAATATATATTTTAAGACATGACATAAACAACAACACGAAACAGACATGACATTTTAAAAAATACTTTTTAAAACGAAGGTGTGTGTGACGAATATTGTCAATGCAGTGGGTGGTGTGGAACCTCTAGGCTGGACAGGCGTGTGTTCGAGTACACTTCTAGTCCGCCCCACAGGTATTTGTTGGTGTGTACTAGGGCTGGGTATTTCCAACACCCTCACAATGCGATACGTATCATGATACTGAGGTCACAATATTGAGATAAATAAGTGGCCAATATTTCACATTACTTTACATATTTTTTACAAGATATATTGTGAAGATTTTATTTTAAAGATAGTTTTATTGTGTTGGATGTCCGTGGAACTCAAAATGTGTGCTGCACAGAGAAACTTAATGAACGAATATGCAATATTGAATCTAACGCCTCCGTATCGATACGTATATTGTAAAGTGGCCCGCAACGATATGTTTCTGTATCGATATTTTGAACACACTGCCAGTGTGTTCCCCACCCATGCTGTCCCTCTTTATTGCTGACTACAGTGATACACAAATATTCAGGTCTCACATTTTTGCCATTAGGAGTTCTGACCTATAATCCTCCCAACCCCAAAGAAAAGTGTAGACGATCTAGGACAGTGGTTCTTAACCTGGGTTCGATCGAACCCTAGGGGTTTGGTGAGTCGGTCTCAGGGGTTCGGTGGAGCCTCCGCCGCAGAGGTCCACCCCTCAGTCTAGTCTGCAGTTAGTGTATCATATTTTATTTTTTACTAAAGAAGGGTTCGGTGAATGAGCATATGAAATTGGTGGGGTTCGGTGCCTCCAACAAGGTTAAGAACCAGTGATCTAGGATAACAAAATCTGGTTTTAAATCTTCTGCTACTTCGTTGTGGCTTAATGGTTTCAGAAAAATGTGCTACACTGAATTTCTTCTGTAATTTTTTTCTTCAATTAGACTAAACTAATCAACAGTTAAAAAAAACTGTAATACTTCTTCCCTTTAAAGCCTCGTTTTTATAGGTCTTGCTGAGGAAAACTACTAAAACAAGATTAACATTTTGTGATTGCGTGTTTGTAACATGTAAAGGATCAATAGGAAGCTCCGGCAGTTTTGTTGTTAACGTCGGGATAATGAAGTCCACGCAGCCGGGGTGTTCACGCTCCAGCACTCGGCGCATTAAAAACATCTCGACTTCAGCTGCAGGAAATAAAGCTGAAAAAGAGAGCACAGGTCCCTGTTGGGTTGGTGTCAATAGAGATGAATTATAATAGTCAGCCTGCTGTGACCTTAACACACACACACGGGTATCGGCCTCCTGTCACCGCGCCCGTCCATTCGTCTTTTCTTGCCACCGTCCGGCGAATTAATTAAGCAGAAATGTAAACGTTTTAATTGAATGTCAGCGCCGGACCTTAACAAGGGGCTGCTATGTAAATGGAAGTGACACCTGAGTGTATATATACATAAACCAACAAGGTTACCGGGCCGGGCCGGCGCTTTGGTATGTGTGGCTCGTAAATGTTTTAATTGAATTACTGTCAGGTGTTCGCTAACGAACCCGCATGGATTTAAACTAATAAGGCCTCATTTGTTCGTCCCCTGGTGGAAATTAAGCCTTTAAATTTACCTCCACTGCTTCTCCACTTATTTCAATCGGTTTTGTCATAGAAACGCGAAACATTAAACAATACATAGAAACTGTCCTTATTACTCGGCAACATGATTCAAGAGTCTTGGAATAGCTGAGGCCACACAGCAAGTGAATGGCTCCGACCAAAACCAGGCGCTGTGAGTCACCACACACCGTCCTGGTATGGTTTTGAAGCCACAACCGTCCTGGTATGGTTTTGAGGCCACTCACATCAGCTGAGTCAGTATGATGTGTCTGAATCTGTCCCAGCTCCTGGGGTTGAGAGGTACGGGGCGCCCTGATCAGTCCATCACAAACAGACAGTCCACCACTCACACCTACAGCTGGTGTTGGACATGGACATGGACCCAGAAGTGACACGGATTTGCTCCGAGAACTGCGCTAGGACGGAATCAAGCTTTCAACTGTGTCACGTCAACCCAGGGAGAAGAGCTTCACTCACGTCACCGATTCATGCACTCGGTAGACAATGATGCAGCACACCAGTCAAACCATCAAGGCTTGTGCGTCCTTCTGAAGGACACATTTGACCTGAGCACTTCTGGGACTGGGCTAAAACTGGTCACGGGACCAATATTTATCGATAAATTACATGAGTTGAAAGAATGGAATGAAGAACAGGCAAAACCATTTTAACATTTAAAGTATTTTTCAGTGCTGGCAGTTGCAGCTGACAAGAGTCAAAAACATTGCCGGCCTACATCTCTCAGCTCGCCAGCTGTAGATTCATGATACGGCATCTCTCAGCGTCAGGTCTTCCATCTCATTGTAGAACTGACGTGAAAAGTTCCTCTGTAGCTTCTTAGCTTGACGGCGAGCTCAGCGTCCACTTGTCATCTGACCATGTTTTGGTTTTAGCAGCTTCAAGAGGTTGTGAATCGATCATGACCTTCACTGTGGTCCTCCTCTTCAACATCCTTGGTCCATCTGTCTTCCCTCACTCTGTCTCCAGACTTCTCCACATGTCCCTCTGACAGAGGCGTCTATGTTCAAACACCATCTCTGGTCTCTTCATGTAAATGCCATTTAGAAAAAACGGGCTCCTTCATCCTTTCTAACAGCTTTTGGCTCTGCAGAATCCCATGAGCAGGAATACACAGTTTTACAAGGTTTCTCCTGCAGCCGTCTAAATAATTAGCTTTTGTTGTAGAAAATGATGAATTTGGGCAGTTAATTTATTGATTGGGCGGCCGCTCCGATGTGCTTTGCTTTAGCAAGTCATTAATCAACCCATGAAAACAGCTAATTCTCCTCCCGCTCTCTTTTTCCGCCCTTTCTTTATGTTTCCAGCTGAAACATGACAGAGCGTGATTAAGCACGGTGATGATGGCGGGGAGACGAAGGCTTTATTCGCCGTTTATTGGGACTCCCGTCCATCACGCTTCACCTCTGAACATCTCCTGATGTGTGGTGATGGATAGGAGAGCTGCTGTTGCAGTAGTGTAGTGTTGACCTGGAGCTGGCAACAGCCAATCAGACGTGGTGTTGTTGCGGCACATTCCTCCCGTGTTTAAAAAAAGTCACATTAAGCCAACAAGAGCTCGTTTTCAGACACTTATGTTTGTGTTTTTCTTCGTTATCAATCCACCAGAGATCCCGAGGATGACGAATGGGGCCTGTCAGGGTGACGCCAGTCATAACACACGCACACACACGCACACACACACACACACACACACACACACACACACACACACACACACACACACACACACACACACACACACACAGGGACAATATAGCTGATGTTGTTATCCACAGCAGCTCACAATGACTGATGTTTAGAACACTGTGTGTGCGCTTGCTCAGTGTGTGTGTGAAAGCTCAGGGTTGCGGATAACAAGACGGACACTTGCAGAGAACTTGGCCGCGGTCCACCCCAAACACATGAACACACACTTAACAAGCGGCATTCTTTGGCCACGTGGTGCTTTCAGGTTCAGTTAGACTGACCTGGAACCAGTCAAATCTCAACTGTAAAGAAAAAAAAAAAACACTGGAGTGGAAAGATTATCTCTGAAAGTTCCAAAGTCAGTCGACGTGGCGAGGGGCCCCAGATCAGTTTGTTGACCTACCTGAGCAGATCTTTTTTTTTGCCTTGCGTTGATTTAGTCTGAAGCTGTTGAGTAATAGAATCTAATAGGACTCGAGGGAGACGACACTTCCAGGTGCCAGACAGCTGATGCACAAGACCTTGATGATAACTTGTCTGTAATGACACCCCTCATGGTGTTTACTTTAACGTTACTGTAGTGATTGCTTTCATGCAGTTACAGCATTATTACTAGATAAAAGTAATATTGTCAAAATAAATCTTGAGTATTTGGACAGGATTTTCAAGCGTTCAAATGTGAAAGTGAAATTTCACTTATTGTTGTTGTACTGACATAATAAGTACATCACTCCAGACTCTTCACCTCACTTCGAGAGACATGAAATAATCATCCTAAAGACAAAGCTAAACTCTCGGTGACTTACACAACTTTGTTTCTTTCTTCTTCAAATCAAGCTAGACTTGTCCTCACAAACCTTATGAGTCGCTCATGATCTCAACATGGAGTTGAGATCATGAGCGTTGAGGTGGAGAATCATTGCCCCGCTGTGAATCCTCCAGTGACACGTCACTCCAGACATTGCAGTAAATGAGCGCTTGAATCCCGACTGAAGGAAGTAGCAACACATTTACAGAGTTGATATCCAATATTTTGTTTCTCAAACATAGTGCAGTAAAGGTTCACAAAAACCACAAAATGAAAACGACTTGTGGTGTTGCTGTCCAACTCAGAAATGACTTTTGCCGTTCATACACAACTGCTACATGGAAAAAATAAAGCAAAAAGGTCTCAAATAATTTAGAATTTGAAATGAAAAAAAAAAAATAGATAACTTGATTTCTCATTAAAAACATCGAAAATTGAGGGGGAAATGAATTAATAATTTAACTCTACATTTCAGAATTTTAAAGTAACGTGCAAATGCGCTGATCGATCTAGGTATTCTGTAAAAGGTCATTCTTGTATCATTCTTGTATCACAGTTTATAAGAACATACGTTTTATGATTCACCAGAGCGGTGTTCTCTGAATATTTAAACTGACGAGTTCATTTAGCGCATATTTAAACCTGTTGGAGAGGCAGACCCTTATGGGGGGAGAGGAGGGGTGAAAGCATGAGGAGAGAGAGAGAGAGAGGAGGAGAGAGTGGGGGCCGCCTGCACTCGCTCCACTAGTTCGGAGACTTGCAGGACAGAGTCCGCTTCTCCTCGATGGTTGACCGCCACTGGATGAGGGACCGATCTTCCGCTGCTGCCCCCATCTCCGCGACCAGGAGCCAAGCTGTGACCGCAGAAAGCGCCTGCACCGTTAGAGAGAAGAGAGCGGAGGAGATCCCGGCACACTTGAGCGGAGCGTCCGCCAGAGTTCACCCGCCCAGCGGCGCCTCGGCTCGGACACCGACTGCGCGCCTGACCGCTGCTCTGATCGGACCCTGGATTATCCATGAAACTTTTTTTTTAAATTCAACTCGTTGACTTCACCTCTAAAGTTTTGTACGTTTACTTTTTTTTTCATTTGGTGCTCTTCCTCTCAAAGATGATCGAACTGGACGCGGATGGATTAACATTTAAAATGTATTTCAAGATCCCGTTTAAATAGATGCTGCGTGTATTTAATCCTGTAAAAGGAATCCAGATTTATACGTACTGCATTTCGTCCATGTGGCATACTCAACTTTTTAAAATCGTTCAGACAGCAGTTTTATTGCTGTAATATTTCCTCGAAAATAGTAAAATTGAAGCACCATTTGGTTTTACGCACAGAATTAGCTGTAAACCATCGTTCTTACGAGGCGCAATCGTTTAAAGATCACAGGAACACAAAATAAGAGCTGGCGTTGATTGATAGAAGAGAAAACCGTGTGGGAATATTTCAGTCCATAAAATATATTAAATCAAGATCCCGTGACTGGAAAATTTCTCTGAAGATTGAAGTGAGACATTAATCTTTGTGACGCTGGAATTCTATTTTTATTCATCAAAATAAAATGTGAAAATATTTGAAAAATGCCTTTTAAAAAGCATTGCATTGCAGAATATTTTACATTTATTGATAGACCTAATTACATTGGCTCTAATGTTTAACTTCACACTGCGCCATATGAAATCAATCATCTGGAAGTGGTAAAACCCGCCACAAATGGTCAGTTAAAGATGCTCAGACTGTTAAAATAGTTTTACTTTTCCATTGTTTATTTCATTTAAACTCAGATGTCACATTTGAACAGTATTTAAATATGACACCTTTGAAGATAACTCATTCTTTGACCCGTTCTGCTTGGATTCAGGTGTGATTTGTATGTATTTTCTGCACTTCGAGATCAGATTTGATCCCAGCTTAGTACTTCTGGGTCACATTTGAACAACTTAAACGTGAATTTGGAATGCTTAAGAGATAGAGTTTGTCTTGACCACCTGTGTGTCGTGGTGACTGACCGCCGCTTTGTTCTTTTACAGCTGGTGGGCAGCGATGCTGAAGCCGGGTGACCCGAGCGGCTCGGCCTTCCTGAAGGTGGACCCGACCTACCTGCAGCACTGGCAGCAGCTCTTCCCTCAGGCGCAGCTCAAGGGTCCGCCGCCTGCCCCTGACCGCCTCTCCATCCCCGTGGACCCACTGCGCCCATCTCGCCTGCACAGCCACCTG
This sequence comes from Synchiropus splendidus, assembly GCF_027744825.2. NCBI lineage: Eukaryota > Metazoa > Chordata > Actinopteri > Syngnathiformes > Callionymidae > Synchiropus > Synchiropus splendidus. The sequence continues at coordinate 17,669,877 of NC_071340.1, forward strand.
CTGGCCACCACTCACTGCTCTTCATCCTCATCGTCCTCCACCTCCTCAGTTTCATCCTCATCCGCTGCCGCCGCGTTGACCCCGTCTTCGTCCATGTCCATCTCCACCTCTACCGGACTCACCCAGCTGCCCGTCCCTCAGCAGATCGCCCTCTTTGGACAGGCATTGGCACCGGTCTGCTCAGGCCCGACGGGGTCTGCAGCAGATCTGGTGGTGGTGGTCCCGCCAGAGAGCCACAGCGCGGCAGCAGGACGCCTCCATCAGGCCAAAGAGCAGAGCTGTGGAGGGGTCGGGGTGGGGGTGGTGTCCTCAAGCGTGAAGAGCGGCAGTGGAAGGGAGGAGGGGTGCAAAGGTGGGACGTCCAGGTTCAAGCTGACCTCCGAGGAGCTGGACTACTATCTCTACGGACAGCAGAGGATGGAGATCATCCCACTCAGCAACCACACGGGAGAACTCAACAACCGTACGTACGCTTCAGTCCAGTCTGACCTTTGACCTTTCAGATCTCTGTGTAAAAATGTGTTTGTCGTTTGTTGTTCCACCACTTAATGATTTTAGCTTTTGAATGATTGGAATAATTAGGATTAAATAATGACCACTTTATAGAAGAATCAAACTCATTTAACATTTTCGTTTACTCATATGATAATATATAGTTTAGTATATAGCTTCCTTGACCCACAATTTGGTTCACATTTATGTAAAATTTTGAAATTACATTTGATTTAGAAATGTATATTTTATAAATTTATGTTTATCAACATATGTTTTAGCTTGTTTCTAATTTGCATATTTTCTAACTGGATGATGACAAAAAAATAAAAGAAGATGCGTGTCTTAATCGTCAAATCGTCTAATTAGTTTCATGTTTAATTTAAAATAACAAAACCCTTAAAACGCTCAGATAATTAATTACAACTCTTCCTTCCGTTCTTTCCTCAGATGACGTGATGAAAACACTCGTTTGATGCGTCGCCAGCAAATAAAGTTTATAACATTATTGACAATCGTTAAACGCTCAGTGAGACGTTACAGTGGGTTTGACAGCTGCTGTGCCGGACAGTAGGACAGGTCAGCGGTCAGAGGCCAGCAGCTGGGTCAGGGTTCAGAGGACAGCAGGCCTGCGCTTCTGAATAATCATCACGAGTTTTCAATAAGCAGAGATGTAGCGCCATAAAGTCACGTGGTCATTGTCAACGCAGCCTATACGATTCTGGTGCGGGACGTCAGGGATGACGGCAAATATTTATACACTTAACGGTAACTTTTGCGTGTAACAAGCCGCTGAAAATTATGTTAAAAATGATGCGATTATTTTTTAAATTAAAAGTGTGTGTGTGTGTTTCCAGGCGCGCGCGAGTGAGTGCGCGTCTATCGACAGAAAACATTCATGCGTGACAGACTTGCGCGTGTGCGCGCGCCCGCTCTTTCAACCTCGCGCAATCGCTTAAGTGTCAATCAAAAAAAATCGTCGTAATGCAACGGTGGTTTTTTCGGTTATTTTCCCGAATGAATCATCCGTGTTTTGGCAAACAAAGTCAGCTAGTTTATACGGATAAACTAATTATTTGTCGTCAGACAAATATTTAAAAACGTTTGTATTTTTATTTTATTTTAAACAAATGTTTTCGTCGGACTCAACATTGGCCCAGAAAAATGCATGATTAATCTGTGTTTTTAATGTTCATTTTCGAAATAATTTTAGGCACAAATTAATTAAATTAAATTAACTTCGTTTTTGTTCAGGCGTTCAGGGGGCGTCTATGATCTGTTGAACTTCAACGAGTGAGTTTATTATTATGCGCCCATGTTAAAATAAAATTAAAATGAATACCTTTAACGCGTGCAATGAATCCGCGACGTGTTTTCTCTTATAAAGACGGATTAAATACGCTATTTTGTGAGATTGTTTATGTTGGCTTCTGTGACACTTGTTTCATTAATTTTCTGTTCAACTTCAAATAGTCGCTTTTGTTTTCGGTTCCGCGCAGCGAGCATCTGTGTGATAGTGATGATGATGATGATGATGATAATTCTGTGTGTCTATGTGTGTGTGTGTGTCGCTGTATATTCGGCGGTGATAAAACGGACCATCAGCAGTAATCTGCGTCGATACGCGCCGGCAGGCCCGATGAGGGATGGAGGGACAAGCAGGAATTAATTGCTGTATATAGTTTTGTGTTTGTGGTGAGGGTGAGGAGAGGGGGGGATGCGAGGGGAAGGGGGGGGGGATCGATCCACCAGGCCGCTATTTATCATCCCAACACGGCCGTATTGAGGTCTCAAGGGGGCGCGTGTGTGTGTGAAGTGGGTGTTTGGGGGCGAACATACAGCGGTTTCACGCACACGCGCGCACACACGCGCGTCTCGATGTCTGTCCTCGACTTTTTCTTAATTAACAACTATTATCTTGATTTAATAATAACGGGATGATGACCTTTGTTCATTAAATTCTGCCTTCTATTTGTTTTTCAATTTAAATGAAAGCTCTTTTTTTTCTACATCCCAGTGATAATGGTTCGTCCTGTTTATTGATGTTATTTTATGAAGGCTAAAAATAAATCCATTTTGTATGTAATTTTTACTAATGAGAATTAGATGAAGTCCAGGGGAGTTGCAGTGCTGAGGTGGGCGACCTGAGGGTGTGGTTAGTGGATGTGGTTGCCAGGTTTGGTTCTGTGAGTCAGAATAGTCAGAGACTGTGGAAGTTTTTTGGGGGTCTGCAAACTCACTTTACAAGTCATCTTGTCTTGTCACTTAGTCACCTGATGTTTTCATTTGTTTGTGAATCTCTGAGATGCTTTAGATCTCAAGTAGGAGCGAGATGATCCAGAGTTTTCAGCCTCATTCTGTCATTCTGATCCACATGCACTGATAAATCTGTGGAACCCTGTCTAGACGCCAATGGAAGTAGGATTTGATCAGACTATTTTAAATTATGACCCACCTGTATATATATATATATATATATATATATATATATATATATATATATATATATATATATATATATATATACAATTTTATATATATAATAATTATATAATATATATACTAAATATATAATATTTTTTTTTTTTTAAACGTTTATACTAAATGACTACATTTAGAAATATTTTCCCACCACATGTTAGGTGACAGCACTCATTCTGGGCTTTAGGTCCTCTGGCTCGGAACTTAGTTCTACTCCTGCATTAATGACTCCAGTGTGCGAGAGAGCGCCTCCCTCCCACAGAGATCAGACTTGCATGAGAAGATAAGGCAAGGAGGGAGAAGAGGAAGACAGGCAAGTGGTCTGCGATTGGTAGAGTCAAGAGGTCAGACTGACTGAAGGTTTTCCTAGCTCCCATCATGATACATTTTTTAAACATTTTTAAACGCATGGTTGTTTGTCAGGACATTGTCGGCCTGGTAATACATTTTATTTTTAACCTCTGGGCCAAGGATTTTTGCAGTCGATTACATTTTATGTCCCGTCATTTGGAAATGTATTTGGCCAACAGGGCAGGAAAATGTTCTGGATTGTTCTGGTCCTGAAGTAAACCCAGATCAAATCTTATAAACTTCAATTGGACACAAAGTTAGAGTCTTTGTAATTTCATAACAAGAAATAAACACACAGGAACTCGCTATAAGGAAGGATCTATTTCTTACAGTATTTTTCCAAAACTCTGGGCTTGCTGCTCATCTAGCCGTTACTGTAGAATAATGTTTGCACATGAGCTCAGTTTGTTCACGTTTGTGTCCGCGAGAACGTAATGTAATGAAATATACTTTGGTTCCTTGCGTTGTAAGTCAGTCGACTTCTCATCGGGAGCTGTTGTTTGGGTTTACAGGGCCTTTTGAACTTGCATCAGAGAACACAGCCGCAGTGTGAATGTGCAGATAATCATTATTTTCTCAAAAGGAGAGTCTCTTAACTCAGTTTAGCACCATGCGCCTCTCTATTTTGAATGATGTGCTTGAAACGAGAGAGATTTATTCACGTGAATAAATCCTTGACAGTTGTCTCTCCGCTGCTTGTTCCCCTCTGTGTGGTCGCGGTTGCTGGAGCCGATCCCAGCCACAGAGGGAGTCCGACGTCGAGCGCAGTCTAAATCAAATAGTGCTGATTTAATCATGAACGTTGGAAAGTCCTTTAATATTGTGAGCATGTCATTATACATTGATTCATGTGTTATTTTGTTGCATTTTATGAACTACAGTACAGCATCAGTTTTCAGTCAACTATACATTATTATTGTGGTCAAAATGAGGCTATTTTATCAGCAGTTTCTCAGCGGTGTATTTTTGCTTTTGCAGTCTGCACTCAGACACTCATTTTGATGTTAACCCTCTCCAGCACATGACCACAACACCTGGACCAACAATCTTTTTATTGAATTTATGAGTGAAATTCATTTATTTAGCATTACTCATTCAGAAGCACAGCTACACTCTTGGACTCACGCACAGGTATGCAAGCCTGCTCAGTATATTTGAGAGGACTTGGGGACTCACCGCCAGATCTGGACCCACCCCTGCTAGACCACAAATCATTGGCTCTGATGATGGAACAATTAGACAAGACATAGACAAAATATAATTACATATTTAATCAGTTCAGAAGCATGAAAACAGGTAGAGAAATAGAAAGGTACATTTTTTTGTGGCTGAAATGAATCTAACATAAACACACCATGTGAACGCTCTCCTTGCGCAGTTCCACAGATACAGGCCATGATAACTGAAAGAGGCTTGTCTATATGTTTCCGCTGTTATTTTACAAATTGCAAACTGTCAGGACAGCATCCACTTCTTCCATGTTAGCCTCTAGCTGTAATGCTGTTGGGTATTTGGACACATTGGGTAATTGACTCTAGTGTGGTACTGTTGTTTGTGCCACACTTTAAACGCAGCGGGTGTCTTATCATCCCAGATTCAACCATCATATTTGTCAGCTGATGCTGATGTTATATACCAGACTGGAACCCTGCGCCGCCTCACTACACTGGGAAATAATCCTGGGGAGAACACTGACGTGCAGGATCTTATTGTCTTTTGTCCGGTGGTTGGAAGCTTCAAAAAACTCATAAACACCAACATATCCGAGTATTTATTTTTAAATATCATTATAGTTTCACTATTTCTATCCCTATTGGGGTATTCTGTTCTAGTTTACACGGAGCAAACTTGCCCAGATGGTACTACTATGTACTGTGTGGGACTGTGCAGTGTGTGCAGAGAAATCACCAACAGTCTTTATCCTTTGTGAAGCGTGACCTCCCTGAAAACTCTTCATGTGAAGACCACCGCGTTGCTATATTTCATTTTAATATCATGCCGTCAATGAGACACACCAGGCCTGTTTCGAGTGTTAAATGTTTTGTCATGACTCTTTTGTCATGATTAGTGTGACAAACTTCGGTTGAAAGTTTTTATTGTCTTCCTGAGCGAGTGTGACCCGTCCGGTTCATGACTCTGAATAGCTTGTGTGTGTCGTCTCTGTGTGTCTTGTGGTACAAAGGGAAAGTGTGTAACGCTGTTCACTGACAGCCTCATGATGGATGTAATGCATCAGAGTACCACATCAAGTTTCAAATATTTAGAGCAAGTCACTGACGTCCAGGCTTTGGTCAACAAACAAGACTGGAACATCATCGCGGGGGCGTCGTCCATCTGCAGCGCGAATATCGCGTGGGAACAAAACGCAGAGAGCGCCGGCGGACATTTTCTTCGGTTGCATGAAGTTTGGACCGAGTCGATATGTCTAAACATCGCAGCACTTGGAGTAATAGAATACTGAGTTTGAGTGACGCGCAGCGAGCAGGTCACGCAACAAGTTCACGGTCAGTTCACGGGGCCGGAGGAAGAGAAACGAGATCCGCCGTGTTGAAAAACATCTCGAACCTTCAGTTGCAGTCTATCCGCTTTTTCACCTTTAATCTGGGGCGGAAATAATAAACATCTCTATCTGATTAATTAGGCAGAATCCAGCGCCCAACATTTTTCCCATTAAGTGGAGCGAGAATTGCTGTCAGATGTTGCGGTTTACGAGCGACTGTAATACACTTTAATGTCGTTCCATCCATCGTCGCTGTCAATCTGCTGTTTTTGTTTCGGGAAAAAATCAGTTCAAGTCCCGCTGGTGTCGGTCTCGCTCTCTCGGTTCTGTGGGAGCTTGTGTCCAGATTATAATCTCTGGTGTTGCTACAGTCAATTAACATCCATTACTGTCAGGCTGAGTAAATGTTGACGCTCAGTAATTCCAGCTAATTCGCCGCCTCGCTGCATTTCACCAAGAAAAACAGCGGAGGAGAAGATTCTTTCAGTTTGTGTTTTCATCTGGCTGCACGTCAGTCTCTGGCTCGTTTGAGAACATTCTCACAACTTCATCATGACGTTAACCCTGTGGTGCTGCGACGATGACGGATCTCCAGTTACTGATAAATGTGTCTATTATGGAGCTCTTTAAAATTCTTTGCACAAGTTCTGTTTGAATGTTTGAAAAACAATCTGACGCTCTGCTCTTTGGCCATGGTACTCAGACAGGGAATGAGGTCCTCGTCTGGTAGGGCAGTTTAAGTGTCTTGGTCTTGCTCATGAGTGAGGGAAGGTTAGAGATGAACTGACAGATCGGAGTGTTCAGCCATGAGGTGGTTAAAAGAGCCGAGTTTCTCTGTCTGGACTCTCTTGGCGAGAGAAGCTCAGTCATCCAGGAGAGACTCAGAAGAGAAGCTCTGCTTCTCCGAGAGAAGCCAGTTGTGGTAGCTCTTGCCAGGACGTCTCCTGCACTAGCAAAGTGATCCACTGGGAGGAGGCCCCAGGGCAGACCCAAGTCACTCTGGAGAGATGATGTCTCAGTCGAAGTTCTGTGTGTTTGCCCAGACCAGGTGGAAGCGGTTTTCTGGGTCATGGAAGTCAGGACCCTCTGCCCGCACCCCTGTGTTGAAAGAATACTTTCATTTTCCACTTTTGCGGTCACATTCTGACTGACGTACAGAGTGACACCTAAATCCACTTTGTGCCAGCTAGTGCTCAGTAGATTGAGTACATAATTTATAATTGGTAAAACATCTTTGAGCATTTCTTGCATTCCTTGTGGTTTAAGGGATTTATGTTCCTCTCGACTACAGGCTGCGACATGTGTGCGGACAACAGGAATGGCGAGTGTCCCATGCACGGTCCCCTTCACTCACTGCGGCGGCTAGTCGGCACCAGCAGCACGGCGGCGCCTGTCACGCTGCCAGACGTTCCTGATTGGCTGAGGGATCTGCCCAGAGAGGTGAGACTTCCTGTGTGCTCTTCAATTGTGCGATGCTTTTCAGAGTACACAACTCACTCTGAGTTCATCTTCCATCAACCAGCTTGCCCTTCCTGTCCTGTACCACTTTGTCACTACATCCCTCTGCTACCTCCCTCATTCTTCTATTCTGTCTTTGGTCAGTCTATCAAAAATAAACGGATGCATTGAGTTATATATCCTGTCTTCCATTGTGTACACGATCATACATTCGAAACATCCCTCTAGATGTCTTTATTTCTCTCCTTCCCTATTTTAATTGCTTCTCTATTTGCCATTAATTCCTTCTCATATTGATCGCTTTGTCTTTGCCCATCCATCTATATGTTGGTTCATTGGATGAGAGGCTGATCAGCCTATTGTCTGTCAATTTATTCCTTTTTTTATTTCTTTCATACTGGTTTGTAGCCAACTCCCTGTTTGTGATTCCTTTCTCATTGATTTTCATCCATCCATCCATCCATCCATCCATCCATCCATCCATCCATCCATCCACTGTTCTCAAACTTAAACTACACATTGAGGTCAAAGCTCAGGGGCCAGGCTCTTGTGAGTGTCTGTAAAACAACAGCCTGTCGTTGGCAGGTGTGTCTGTGCACCAGTACGGTCCCTGGTCTGGGTTACGGGATCTGTGCGGCTCAGCGGATCCCTCAGGGCACCTGGATCGGTCCATTTCAGGGAGTTCCACTGATCCTGGACAAGCTGCAAGCTGGAGCCATGAAGAACACCCGACACCTCTGGGAGGTAAGAATAGAGAAGGTTGATGACTGAAGTTATCAGAAGGTCAACAGGTTTGCTGAGTCACCGGTGAGAAGTACAGTTCACTTCTTTGTATTGAAGAACAGCGGTAGAAGATTTATTCATCTAAACAAACCCCAGGAACACAATTGAATAATCATTAGTCATCTGACTTCAGATCTGACCATTCCCTCCTCATTATGTCACAATATTTGCGTGGGGGAGCGAAGGATGCTGGGAAAAGAGAGAGTGATGGGGGAGATTGATGAGGCCCCCATGGCCAAACTGGTAAAGGTCAGTCACCCGTCAGTTGACCAGACATCAGTCTCTTTGCTTTTGACCACCACAGGAGGAGGAGGAGGGCCAACCTGGAAGGACAGGGGTCAGAGGTCATCAGTTGGGGGTGTAGTGTCACGGCTTAATAGGTCAAGTCCAGACAAAGCTGATCTGTTTACATTGGATATAACATTCACTTGAAGGAATTGAATATTGAGAAATAAAGAAATAATTTCTCATTCATACACTTTCCCCCCAAAATATGTGAGGAAAATCAAGATTGTTATCATGGATATTTTGAAGATGTTGCCATGGTTATTATGTAGTGATAAAATTTGGGGTGAATGCTTCTGGAAATGTAGTATACTAAAAACCTTTCCAAATCATTTTTTGTCTACCCATGTTTGCACTCTTAAGAGTCAAGTGTCATAAAAGATGTAAACTGTAAGTGAAGGCATGCAGAAGCCTGAACTGTACAAGAAGAAGAAGCAAACATACAGCAGCAACTCTTCCCTTTTGATGTGGTTTCAGCGACTGCAAAGGAGCAGAGGAGCATAAATCTTATAATATCTGCACTTTTTTCATATATATTATTTTCCCAGACAGCTCTAGGTTTTCCTCAGAGGAGTCTGTTCTGTTTTCCAGAGTCCGTAGGTTAACCTAAATGAAGCATGGTCAATACTCTTAGCGCACCAATACTCATCATGTGACTCTTTCCTTAGTCTTGACCAAGGTGTTTTTAATTCGGTCTGCTGTGTCTGCCATCCAGGCTTATTTGTGTTTGCGGTTATGGGTTGTTGCAGTTACCAATTCTTTGTTTTTGCCTTGCTTCCTTTAAATCCTTTAATTCTGATTGAATCTCTCTCACCAAACTGTCTTTAATCTGAAACGAAAATACAAATGAAGGGCATTATGTATGTGGTTGTTATTACATTCTTTTGATGCAGATGATTTTCTGACAACAAGTTTTGATGTTGAGTTCAGAGGCTGTTGTGGGCCAGGAATTGGATAGCTGTGCTCTGACCGTGGTCCGGGTATCAGCTGGCGGGTTTAAACTGCTCATTAGTTCTATCGATGAAGAAGCTTTACACACAGATCCCATTAAAGTCTGTTATTGACGCCTCCGCAAACCCGAAGAGAAGCTTGTCCTGTAGCCAATCAGGGCGGCCGTGTCATGTTGTCCATGGTGTCCAGCAAGGGCCACTTTTAATTAAGACCCCTGCCGAGCATGAAGAGTCCGGGATCCTCGGGCGCTGCAGTATTTTACTCCTGGACAAATTGATCTCTGAGAGGAAATTTACTGTGAAATAAATCTGCTCCTGTCGGAGCCGCTGCTCTTACTTGCTTGTGTCTTGGTGTTCCCCGGCTGAGAGATGAGGTGCAGTCACGTCTTTCTTTTTTCATCTTTTCATCATTAAAATCTCATGACAGTCAAACGTTTTAGATATTGAAGTGTGTGTCAGGAGCGTTACAAGGTTTGCAGTGAGCAAATGATGAGGGAGAGTCGATATAACAACCTGTATTGATGAGCCTGTCTCCATGATTTTACATGTTCAAATGACTGTTACTCCTCAAAGGTTTATCCTATCCTGGAAATTAAAACACCATTTGAAAGCAGAGAACCGTGACACATGGAAACAAAAAGGTTAATTCAGTTAGATGGCCAGTTGGGTAGAGCTGTTTCACATGCTGCGGTTGTCTGTGAGACCACCAGGCTGCTCACTCCAATTGGCGGCAAAACAGAATCATGAAAGTCTATGGGTTTACTTTTATCATCTCAATTTGGTAATTCATGCCGTGTTAGAGTCCTAAATTTATTGTGCTATGAAGTTGGAAAATCGTGATGAGTTCTTTTGCATTTCCACTATTCTTAGCCTGTCAAATGTAATAATGAGGTTAAACAATTGGCTGCTATTGAAAGTGTAACTTGTCTTGATCAAAGAGCCTGCATTACTCTTTCTAACAATCCATCAGCCATAAACTCGAAATGAACCCATGCGACCTGTGTGTTTTGGAGTAGTTCTGGAGATGATTGAAGTACAGTGGTTCCATTTCTTTTTGTGCGAGGCACGGAACGTGGTTTTAAATGTGTGGGCACCATCCAAAGAACGGGGCAGAAGGCCAGAGATTAGTCTTGAGTTGAGGAGTCAGTGCTGAGCCACTGACCATCGGCAGGTTCTGGGGTGCAGATCTAGAGGGTGCAGATGACTAAACCTCCAAACATCTCAGCATTAGTTGATATAATGTGACTGAGGAATGAGTCCCTACCTGGCAACAGTTCGAGATGAACGACTTTCTGTCTCAAATTTACAATCCTTGAAATGGACTTCAATGTGTTGTACAAACGTGTTAAGACCCTGACCTCTGACCCCACCCGCTTGGGTGTTTTCACTCCCTCACATCGGAGTCTGGACGAGCTGTCGGGTCCCAGACGGTGTTTAGTTAGTGTGGAGAAGTCAAGCGTGTTTCTCGCTGCTGTTTATCCGTCTGTCCGTCAGCAGCTGTGCCGTCGGGCTGCGTGTTCAGCGGTCTGCGGTCGTGGGCTGCGGAGGGATCCAGTCTTGGTGTGTTATGCCGTCATTTGGTGTGAATTCTTGTGTTTATTGTAGCTTCTCATCTCAGTGGACACTAGTGTGGTGATTACATGTTTTACTAGAGTTTTACTGGAGTCTTTTATAGACCTCATGGACAAAAGGCAGCTGTGAACTCACCAGTGGCAAACTTGACCACAGCGATCTGGTTGATGTGATCACATGACTCCCGGCCACCCTGAAAAATTAAACAAAACTGTGGCCCTGGACCCCCAAATGGCCTTTTGAAGTGAGAGTGACCAGATATGGATCCACAGAGACTCACCACATTGATGAGGCAAACACTACTGGATTTTAGAGATGCTGAAGAAGAAAAGTTATGCAGGTATTACCATCATGTCAGAACGGGGTCACAGTGAGAGGTCTGAGAGTATGTGAAATATCATCCATATCGAGCTTTAGCCATAGCTCCTAAACATTAGCATTCCACTCTTCCTGTTGTGTCTGTTGTGATAGTGATCATTGTTATGTTACTCTCCATCTCTGGTTCTGAAGTGAGATGAACAGGACAGATCTACAGACTCAGCGGTGTGTGAAGTAAGAAGTGAATCTTATGCCCTTTAATTCAATCACTTGACGGATTTGGAAGGTTTTGTTCCCACAAAGCAGCTCTCGCCATGGGAAAAGTGCTGAATGCATATTGAAATTCCTGATCTCACCGCATGTCTGGGCAGCGATGGCACACCAGACATCTTTCCTCGTCCTCTTGTTGTGTGAGAAAGCAGCAACCCTGACGGGATCAGTCGGCGGGTGATTCAGAGTCGGCTACACAAATATTATTAGTTTCCCTGAATGATTATCACCCCTCTGATTTACTGTCGTCTGTCTACTGGCCGCGCAGTTTCAGAAAGTGACCGGCTCTCGCTGGAGGCCCAGACTGTTGCTCTTGGGCACCTCAGTGAAGAGTCGTGACGGCAGCCGTTTTATGAGGCTCGCAGCTGAGAAATGGACTCGACAACAGAAAGAAACAGCGATCCAAAGTGTCAGGCCTGGAACCAGGATTTACAACGTTCGGTTTTCCAACCGTGCAATATGGCTGAAACTGTCTGTGCAAACAGAGACGGGGTAAAAAAAAACTTTCAGGAGACACTGGGAGATTTTTTTCTAATCTGATCAAGCAGCTGTGGTCACCCATAAATGACCAGGGAGTGTGGAGATGTGGTGGAATGAGTTTCCCAACCTGGAAAAGATCAGGCCCATCATGTTTTGTCAATCGTCAAATTTTCATTTAATCACATGTACCGCTGTATGTGGGAGGCAACTGCTGTCCACAGCTTGATGGTTGTTACTTGAGCATCAAAAATATGTTGCCAGAAATTACAGGTTATTATCAGATCAAACAAAGATTTCACAGAAAGTCAGCAATTGAAAAACCTGAGCTGGAAAGAAGCAATTATTCACTTGTTACTGTAGATAGAAAAGTCAGTCTTTACATAAACAAACAGCTGGATCCCGGAGAGGAGGTTTGAGGACTTCTGGTGTGTTGTGAGGTGACAGTTTTGAGTGAGATCCTCATGATGGGGCTTCGGTCAAGAGAGTGAAGAAATGTCTGAGCCAAAACTCTCCACTGACTGGTGGATTTCTGAACCTCACCTGTGGTTTCTCTGCCTCTGGACTCTCTGAGAGAGAGAGAAGCTCAGTCATCCTCCACAATGAGATGCCAGTTGGGGTGGTTATATAGCTGGTTATATTTCCTTGGAGAATTTAACCTTGCACATACTCAGAACAATATTTAAAGTGTTTACAGCAGTTTACATCTATTTTTATTTCTATTTATTTACATTCTATTTACAACACTACTTTCAGACAGTGTTTGCACGTTGTATGCCAACTTGTTGACTCAAGTAGTTATGGACTAAATAGGCGTTAGTTGCCGGCCTTTTTGAAACAAAATATATCTTCCAAAGAAATATATATAGAGAAAAGCAAAGAAAATGGAATGAAAATTTGACCATGAACAAAGTCACAAAACTAGAACCACCCAAAAACCCACAGGAAAATAAAGCAAAAGCATCTTGAATGAAAAAGTGGATAAATGTAATTGGAACAACTCAACAGTCAGCACTAAAGAGTCTTTCTGTCACTCTGGGAATGTCTCAGTTGGGTTTGGCATGGTGGAGTGATGCAAGTGTTCCCTCCATGACCTGTTAATGGATCATGCCTGTCGGACTCGTCCCGAGTCTCATTGTGATTCTTGGTCTGACGTTTCACTGATACGATCGGATCTGAAGTTGTTTTCCACGCGATGATTCGTGTTGTTGTCCCACTGCAGGACGTGCAGGCAGGTTGGGCCGAGGTGAAGGTGGAAAGAGAGGAGACGTTGCTGCAGGAGGAGATGAAGAGAGCAGATAGCAGCAGAATTAGTGGAGTTTCATTGATTAGCTGTTGAACAGGAGCGGGTGATCATCGATCGGCTCTCAGGAACAGTTTAACAGGATTTAGCCCGAGAAAGAGAAGACAGAGTAAGAGTTTGTGGTGTAGATAAAACGAAACAATGAGAAGGGAGAGGAGTGATGGTGATGTCACAGCTGTCTGGATCTCACGTCTAACGCAGTCCCCACGTAGAGACCAGAGTCCTGGTCCACCTGTGGGTGCTAACTCCACTCTGCAGCTTTTCAGGAGGCCACAAACCTTCAGCTTCCTCCTTAGAATTTGTTTCTACTGAAGCGTATTCCAGAGTCTTTTCTACTATAAGTAGTAGGTACTACTCGTAAGTAGTAGGTCTCTACTATTTTGTATTTTTTTCATGTGTGAACAGGACACAAAAATGTCACTGTACTGAATAAAAAGAAATATCCCCACTATAGGGAGGAAAGCCAACAGTGATCCGCGATGTTCAATGCCACTGAATTAACAGAGCGAGAAGCCGTTTTCAATCCCAAAATAAACTCATATCTCAGCTCAAATGTAACTGTGATGCCCTCCTGACTGTGTGTGGAAGCAAGTGTCTGAGCAGGAGCTGAGTAGATAACTTTGAAGCACCCACACACACACGCAAACACACACACGTAATGTGCCATGATGAGCCAACGCTACTCACAAATCTGGTCACACATGCCCATTTACATGCCAGCGCTGACGCGGAGCTGCCGTTAAGTGTTTCTAACTGATAAGTTAAAATCCAAATGCGCACACACAGACACACATTTGGATTTGCCATAACCCTCCCCCCAGCCCTCACCAAAACACATGGCTAACCTTAACAAGGACTCTGATCCAAACTGAAACCCAGTAATAATAGCCCAGTTATTTTGACGTCTTCATCCTCAAAATCTTAGCCTTGAGGGGCCTGGCAAATAATGTCGCCACAAGTATAGCTATACGTGGTTCACCACTGTGTGTGTAGTTTAGTATGTTTATATGTTTTAATACGCTTGAAAATAATGTACACAACTTGTCTGCTGAGGAAATGTCATTTGCCGCTTGGTGGTGGTTTGGTCACATGACGTTTAAGATTTTGTTGAATGTTTGTGGCTGTGATGGAAATAGTGTATCTACACATTAATGTAGTGCCATGTGCCATTTTGTTTACAAAATAAATTAAAAACGAATGTGAATGAATTGAAGAAAGAAGGTAGTGACAGCAGTGACACAGAGTAGACACACACACACACACACACACACACACAAGACAAGTACAGATGGTCCAGTTTTGTGCACCAAGATCTAGTGGAAGCCCATGCAGACACAGTAGAGTCATGGTTCCTGGACTCACCTGAATGAGCTGATGCCATGTAGATCTATAGGGTTGTTGGTTTCAGGATGGAGATGGACATTTCACTGTGGGAGTTTGGACTTATTAGGTGGAGAAAGACCTGAGAATCATGATGGAGGTGAGGCGTCATCTTCAGTCATGTCAGTGGAATGTCTACACCTTCCCTTCTCAGAGGCTCTACCGAACGAGTGATTTCCTGTTCGGTGATGGTTGTTCGCAGAGAAGTGACTGCAGATGGCTCGGTGTTGTAGAGATGATCAGGTCAGACTCTGTCAGTGTCATTACCTCAGTTACTTTGTGAACATCTGTAGAATCAGCCGTCTGAGTGGCGTCGCCGTCCGTGTTCATTAATCCCACCTCAGTCCACCCGCACTAATGCAGCGTGACGGTATTGAAGAGGCGGTCGGTGTGTTTATAAGGTGACGACCCGAGCCGATAGCTGCTCTCGCTGCCGTCTGTGCGAATAGAAAAAGATCAATTCTGTAAATGACTGAGGGGCCGGAGGGAAAGGGCTATATCTATTATTCCCTGCGTGTAAGCACTTTGATGTTAGTCTTCTGCATCGTTGCCCTCTGGAGATGTTTAGTGAAGCTAGATGTCTTCATCTGCTTTTGTGTTTACAACGGCTTTTACTCCATTTAATAATGTGATTGCTGCTTCACATGTGAGAGCAGATTTGATGGAAATCCAATGTGAGCACTGCTTCACTCCTCAGTCTGGCTGCTGTGGACTTGTACCTGTTGGTATCAAAAGTTTCTGGGTTCATCTGTTGGTCTGTGTCACTTTGTCATCTGATGTTCCATCAGACTTGACTACTTGCCGTTGTAACAGCGTTGTATATCTGCATGGTGACGCCCCACTAATAATAAAATTGCTCTAAATTTTCCTGAGTGGCCATTAAATCTTGTTGGAGGTGCGTCACATGACTGAAGTTTAGGTGATGTGACAGATCCAAACTCACCTCAGGGCTGTTGCGTGTGTATGAGCCCACTTCTTCACACCTTTTTGGGGCTGAGTGGTGTGCGGGCAAAGCTTTTAGGAGGAAGTAAATCACACGAGTCTCACGTGTTTCAGTTGGTGGCCTCTAGAACTGACAGCCAGAGTTTCCAGGAGCTTGACTGATGTGAAGTCGGACTTCTTTTTAGAGTGGTTTGCAGGAATACCCGGAGGAAACCAGCACGCTGCCTGTATAATTTTAACGCGACCAGACGCCTCAGTTTTGATCGTCTTTGTGTGTGTTCCAGATTTACGATGCAGAGGGGACGCTACAGCACTTTATCGATGGCAACGATCCCAGCAAGTCCAGTTGGATGAGGTACATCCGCTGTGCGCGACACTGCGGCGAGCAGAACATGATGGTGGTCCAGTACAGGTGAGGCGTCCTCCTCCTTAATGACTAGAACTATCAGCAACCACTTGGTCTTTTTTTTACTCCACTGTTTTCATTGTTTCAAAATGAACTTTTATATTTTAGATGTGTTCAACACAATGTTTACTATGAAGAGAGTGTGGTAGTACTCAGGTTCATTTTCACTTTCCACTTCTGCTTTCCCTCTTGTAATTTAATCTCCGGGGCTAAAAAAGCAATCGAATGCCACATGAACCAGAGAAACAAGCACATGAAGAGCTGTAATTTGTTAACGGTGAGGTTGGTGGTTGCAGCAACAGTGTCCAGCGGTGGAGCAACAGCTGGAGGTTCCGATTGTTAGCTTGAATCTGTACAGAGGAGTTGTTTGCCATTGTGATATTAGGTTAGAGATAATGGAGTACCTTGGTGTTTTGTTGCAGTAGCAATGCAACACGTCGGTCACTATTCTGAAGACCATCTTTTATACATTTAATTATATATTTTGTGAATCATTTCTTGGTGCAAAATTGTTCTATACAGACGTCGTGAATCACATGATCAAGTGCTGAGAAGGATGTTTCACAATCATCAAGTGTAAACACATTTTGTTTTAATCGTCTGGGCACACATCTGAGTCGTTGCATTACACTTGCATCCAAAGTGACCCAGTGCATTCAAACAGCAAGAGAAATAAGTTGCTCTATGAGCCAACTAACCGATCCAACCCGATAAAGTCCAAAAGGAAGTCTTCATTACTATTACATCACACTGCACTACAACAGAGAGAGGTGGGTGGGGAGGAGTGATGTCACGCCGCCAGGACCCTGGTTTCAGTGACCACAGGTCTACATTAGGAACAGCAGCTCAGTCTTGTCTACTTGGAGATGGTGTGTGTCCTTTAGTCCCACCACAGAAGGAAACGAGAAGATGTTGACTCAGCAATAACAATTAATCTAAATGAAGTCTCTCACAAGATGCTACAGTCTTTCTGTGTGGTCTTCTTCACATGCTCCTCAACCCAGGATTCTATTTCTTCTTCATGTCGCTTCCTCATACTTTCAAAGTTTCCCTGGTTTTCAGAGTTTTGGTTGAATTGGGAAATTGTCATCTGACTTAATTCCTCGTCTTGTTTTCGCTTCAGTTGTTGGTAGTTCTTCTTGTAAGACTTCTTCATGCACAACTGTCGAATCAGGATGTCTCTACTTCTCAGTTGCTTCTCCTTCAGATCCTCCACCTCCCTGCCGTGCTTCACCAGCAGACTCAGGAAGTCGGAGCTGTACCTCTGCCGGAACTCGTTCATCTCCTCAGCCTGCTTCCTGACTTGCTCGTTGTTTATCTTTCTCATTTCTCTCATTTCCTTTTGAAAGTTCTCTTGTAGTTCCTTTAAGACCTTTGCCTCCTTTTCATTGCGTTGCTGCTGTTTTTCCTGTTGCTTTTGTTGTATTAGCTCTCGTTTGATTGATGTGTCACTTCTGGATCCGTCTTTGTCATGGTCTCCTGTGTCTTGATCCGTCATGCACTTCTCCAGCTCTTGACTGATGACACCTTCTATAGCTTCAAAGCTACGTTTTCGCTCCCGCTCCAGCCTTTGCATTGTGACTTTCATGAGCTCCTTGTGTTGTCTTTCAAGGTCGTTTTCCTTCCTCGCCATATCTTCTTCACTGTCCTTCAGAATCATGGTCATTGTTTTCTGTATGGCCTCCTCGGCCTCTTGGAACAGCCTTGATTCGTAGCAGCTGCCCCCGTTTTCCGCTACCATTGACTCAATCAGTGTCAACAGTTGGCGGACCTGGTCCCGGTTTTTCTTGTCCTTGTTATTGATAACATGGCACCGTCCACCACATTCCATCACAAGGTTACTGACTCGGCCCTCGCGGTCTTCGGCTATGAGTTGTTCAATTGTCTGGCCTTCCTCGAGTTCGTCTCCTCGGGTGAACACAACAATGGTGTAGTCCTTGGCCTTTTCCCCAAAAAACATCTTGAGTATGTCGACAGTATCTTGCTCTTCCTTAGTGAAGCGATCGAGTCGCAGCACCAAGAGAAAAACGTGAGGCCCAGGGGCCAAATAATTGACACACTTGACAAGCTCTTGCTGAACTCTTTTGCTGGACTGACCGGGATCGAATAGGCCTGGCGTGTCGACTACGACAATCGGACACCCTTCCACCGTCACTTGAGCTTTTTGGCACTTTGTTGTTACCGACCGCATGCCACATTTTGATTCAAATTCCTCAAAGCCCAAAATTGTGTTTGCAGTGGCGCTCTTTCCACAACCAGTCTTCCCGATCAACACCAACCTGAGCATGTCTGTCATGGTTTCTTCTGCCTCATCCACTAGTCCACCACAAGATCTTGGCATCATTTTATGTTGGAACCCAGTAGCTCTCCCAACTTTCATGCTTTTGATGGTATCCAAAAACTCAAGTATCTGTTGGCCGTCTGCTGGGTTGAGGACCAGATGTCTACCCCGGAAGTTCTGACAGAGCTCCTGGATTTCCTCTTTGGCCTGTATGTACTGACGGACTCGGGGATCTGAAGGACTGGAGTCAGTGGCGAAGAGGATCATTGTGTAGTCATTAGCTTGTTTCTGGATTGTCTTCAACTCTTCGAGGTTTTCCTTGGTGAGGGGTCCCAAAGGAAGGACCAGGACAAAAGCATGGACGCCCTCTGGAAACAGGGAAGCACATTGTAATATTTCACTCATCGCTTCCTTCGAAGATTTACCGTACAAGGCAGGCAGCTCCACCAGAGCAAGCTTGTCTCCCCCCACCTCAGCATCATATTTAACTCCAGATTTGAGAGGTCCAGTGTCCCCAAGAAGTGCAGCAGCAATGGCAGACTTCCCAGTCTGAAATCCTCCAAACAGGATCAGATTGAGGGTAGGTTCGGAAGGGAGCTTCAGGGCATCATCTCCTTCTTGATAATTCAGCGACTCCCCTCTGTTGTCCCTCACAATCTTTTCAATTTTCTCCATCAGGGGCAGAAGGTGATTCTGAGAAAAATCTTCATTGCCAAAATCAACATTGTGTTGATTTTGACCAAATTCTTGGATGATACCGTCCAGAGCTGGGTTTCCTCCAATGTAGATTTCGGTCACGATGATCATGCTGTGTCTGTAGACCTTCTGCCCAAAGTGGCTCAAAACACACCTGATTGTGTGACTGTTTTCTTCGGTGAAGTCCGAGGGTTTCACCAACAGCAGTACGACATTCGGTCCTGGCGGGCATTGAGCGACACACTTCTTTATTTCATGCTTCAGTTTTTCCATCGGCATGCTGTATACGTTGGAGGTTTTCACCACAGACAGTGGGATTTTCTCCCACTCACTGCGGACAACTGACTTCTTCTTTATACTGTGAGATACCTCACTTTGCCCTTTGATGAATGAGCTCAGTAGAGTTTGCTCTTGTTGACATTTTCCAAACACCACGATCCTCAATTCTGATGCTGTGAAGAAGAAGGCGAAGTCAAGATGAAGTGCTCAAGTTATTTAGTGTACAATTCTAATCAAGACTCTAGTCAAGTCACGTTAACCATGGCCCAAAATTCAACAAGACCTGGGTGTAATGAAGCTGTTTCACAAAAATACAAAGTGATGGGAAGAAGAGAAAAGTCCGTCTGAAGCACTTAAAAGATGGGAAATGACTTCAAATACTGTAGATGATGGTGGTTCCTTTTTTAACTTGTTTCGAAGAGCAAATTTTGTGTGACGTGTTTTGAACCTACCTCGAGTTGCTAAAGCCGATTGTGCCATGGTTCACCAGCAGGGGGGCAGAAAGGAAACACTGTTGATCAGAATAGATAAGGTAAGTGATCATCCGAATCCCATCCGTCTCTAATATAGGTGTCAAACTTTCTGTTGTATGGATAGTTTCAATGTACTTGTCCTGCATATTTCTGATAAGATGTGATCACTGTTACGGTAACACGTGGCCAGCTGTGTTGTCAGGTTGGTTTTCCAGCTGTTATTGGCCCAAGAGATCTCAGCTTCTTTGGCCAATCTTCTGGCCTTGAAGCAGTGTTGGAAACCTTTGGCTTTCGCCTGCTGATCTTTTTACGATTCTCAGGTACAGATAGTGTGTGAGAACACACCATACAGTATCTGTGAGACGAGTTCTATCCTCTAGCAGAGAGAAATGCAGTAAAGATGAGAGTCGTGACTCACCAGTGTGTGACTCAAATTCCAGTTTCAAATGTTAGGAACAGGTTACTACAAGAGTTAGTTGTTTGATTATGATTGGAACTTACATTGAGAACTGTCGACTCCACGTCACCTTCAGTTTAAAGCCTCCATTCTCACTATCCTCGACACTGCGATCATTAAACAAAGACTGAATTTATTATTTGTCGTTTGGGTGAAATAAAAGTGGAACGCACCTGCGAGCGACTTGCGTCCTGGGACTTCCTGCAGGACTGACTGAGACACACCTGTTTTCAGAAGCAGCTGTGACTCAGCGTTTCAGGAACAGGTGGAGCGATGTCTGCATTCCAGTGGTCGTGCTGTCGTGCTGTGCTGCAGACATTGCTCATTCTGACACTCAATCATGTTCACACACAAGGAAAACCGAAAAACTGACGACTTCTCTGTGACTCTACCAAGCTTATTCTCTCAATTGAAGTATCTCAGCACAGATACGATCGTTATCAAGTAAATTCCTAACCGGAATTTGCGTCATGATTCGTTGACTTAGACCAGTTTAAAATGCAGTCATTCATTCTAATCTCCGCTGACAGTGTTCCTCTGAGGTAACGGAGATCTTTTTGAGGAAGTGCTGCTGCCCATCAAGATGGGGGCGACATGGTTCAGTCTTTCTATTCTCTCCCTGCTGCATGTTTATTGGGTCATCTGCAGGATCAGCAGGAAGTGGCACCCGGGAGCTGCTGCGTCAGATCGAAGCTGCACAAGGAAGGGCTTTTTTGTCTCTGATTTACAATTCCATCATAAGCTTGTCATGTTGGACTTGTAGTGCTTTGTCCCAAAAAAGACCTCTGCTCATCTCCTGGGCTCTGTCATCAGGCGTTGGATAAGAGAGTAAATTCCTGCCAGAAACTATAAACCAATCACAGGCCTGTTCTGTGACTGCTCTGTCAAATGTGCCTTCCCTTCGCTTCTACCCCTGATTCAATTCACTAACTGGTATGGTATCTGAGAAACACTGCCCCCTGTGGCTGAGAACCATTGGGAACCTTGGCTCATTTTTGTTTGCTGCTTCTCAAAAGTTACCAGATTCCGACTCTGCACAATTAGAGGAGCAACAATTGTGTGGTTGGATGCTGTTTTCAGCCAAAATCTCCTGGAAACTTTGCACCTCCCCATCAGACCAACGTGAACCCTTTGTTGCTGCCATCTTTGTTGTTGCTGTGAATGGGTCACTTGATAAATACAGGCTGGTAACATCACAGTTTTCCTATTGAATGTGTTGGCACAGTACAACAGAAGCTTTATTAAATAAAAATATGTGTAAATGATCACAACAATAGGTGTGTTAAAGCATACGAATATGGTGAGGCAGAATGGAGAAAAAAAGCTTATAATCGAAAGAAACAGCAGCGAGACGTAGAAGAATAGAAGTTTGACTCGATGTTACACACTTCATCAATCAACATCAGAGTTGGACAATAATTATGTTTGTTATATTGTAAAGCAGAACTTTGTTGAGGGGAGACTTGTGTGTTTCAGAAATCCTGGGAGAAAGCCAGAATGTTGCGATCACCAGACCCAAATGCTAATCTTTCATGAATCTTCACTGGAATTGTAAGAAAACACACATACAAACAAAAAAACTGCCGTTCGTACACGTCTTTTGGGTCACAGGGTTTTCTTTGATGTCATTAATACTGACACACCGATACTGATGTCATTAACTTCCACACCCTTCATTTACATCTGCAACAGACACTGCACAATCACTGGAGCTACATTCTCAGGTTTCCTGGCCTCCACTGACCAGCGGTAACTTGACCCAACTACAGTATACTGCAGCGAACATTCATGGCCTTGCTCATGTGGTCAATGTCATAAATAATCAGAATCTGTTCCTTTATCGTATTTATTTCAAGCAGCAAATACAAGTTTTCAGTGGCTGAAGTGTGTTCAGGACTCACCCTGGGATGCTGAGGCCGATTGTGCCATGGTTCACCAGCAAGTGGACGGACAGGAAGTGCTGCAGTTCAGTCAAAATAGATTTGGTAAAGAGTTTCCATTGTCTAGCAACTTTCATGTACTTGCCTGGTAGATTTACAATCAGTTCTGATTGCTGTTATGGAAGCCGGCGGGCAGGTATGTTGTCAGGTGGCTTTTCCAGTTATTATCAGTTATTATTGACTGACTGTGACAGATGATAGAGATTCTCTATCAGAGAACACAGTCATCACAAAAAACTCTTGCTCATATATATAAAGTTATATCACAGATATCACAACCCGATGGTACTGTTCGGCTATTGGCTGGCAGATGAGTCTGTCAAACTACACTGCTCAGTACGCTGAGGGCTGACTGGCTGAGTAGCATTCTGTTCACTGCACATAGTTTTACCTGAAACGTTGTTTCAAGCCCTATGATGAAAGGTAAACAATCCGCTTCTTCTCATGGTTCTGGTCCTGAAGTGGAGCCAGAGACCTTCAGCTTTCTCCTGCCGATGATTTTAGCGTATGAAGACTCAAATATCTCCGGAACACAGTATATTTGTTTGTAAGGTTCTGTCCTTAAGTAAGAAAATACCATGAGGATGTGAGTCACTTTTCAGTGTGATTCGAAGTGTAGTTGCAAATGGATGAACTGATTATTACTGGAGCCAGTGATCAACATTGTTCAGTCACCTTCAGTTTAAAGCCTATTTTTCAAAACACTCGAATAATTCAACAATCCCAGATTTAGTTCATAATTTAATCATATAAGATAAATAAAACTCACCTGAAGTCTCCAAGACTCACCCAACTGCTTCAAAAGGCAGAGATAACTCAGGCACTCTTGTTTTTCCAAAAGGCAGATGACGCATCATTGATGTCCACGTTCCATTCGAATGACTTTCCTTTAACTTTCGTTTTGTTATGAAGCTTTTTGCACTTTATCCGTCTTAAAAATACAAAATCTTTCATAATAGCTTTAACCTTTCTATTATTTTTTGTTTTTTAACACCTTCATATTTGAACTGAATCATCTGACGTCATCCTTTCCACAAACCACCACCACTTGTGGTTCAAGTTTAAAACCAACCCTACTTTGCCAATGACAAAGTTAGAATTCGGAAACTATACTGGATCAGCCATCACCCCGGTCGACAAGGTCTTTCACGGTCCTCTTTAATGTCAGTTGATGTCTGATGACTGGACTGACTGTGAGGGAGCATTGTCATAGGGAGGGAAATGTCAGGTAATGTTTACTTGACCCGACAATATCAATAACACCAACAAAAATATCTGGTGAGACAGTGGCACAAATGTAGCATTGACAAATAAAAACTAGAAAAGAAGTGTTGGTGAAGCTATAACACAATTTATTAATCAGAGCAGAATAAATATCCAATAATAATTGTATAAAATGAGTACATTATCATCATAAAACTTTCTTTTTACACCAGCTTTCATGAGGACACAAAATAAACATGTGTACAAGCATGTCACATTACATGAATGTGGTTTAATATATCACTGTTAGTAGGAAAGTAAGGCGTGTTTTAAAAGTTTAGGTACATGTTTGCGTCTTGCATGTCCATGGCCAGGCTCGTCCAGCATCTAGGTACCACTACAGCAGTCCTTCTTAAAAAGTGGGGTCGGCCCCCCTGGTGGGGAGCGGAGCGATGCCAGGGGGATGCATGTGACCTCGGAACATACTTTTTTGCCGTACTAGAATGAAGTGTAATTGCACATCCACTCACAAATTGATGCACTTTAAACCTTCTCTGTTATAGACAAAAACACTGTTAAGAAAGTTATTATTTAATGTAACTTCATCTGTATTAGTTTCTTTTGTTTTAATCTTCACAAGAATACAATGTTATACAGAGGTGTACTTATAATACTTTTATAGACAAATGATACTATGTACAGAAGCAGCAGAAAGTTAAGGGGCTCGAAACTTTTACTTCTTCCTGGGGCTCAACAGAAAATGATTGAGAAGCACCGCTCTACAGTATACTGCAGCGAGCGTTCGTGGCCTTGCTCATGTGGTCAATAATCCAGGCATTTATGTCCTCATCGTTTTTTTTCTGGAGCTCCACGATGTGATTGTTTATGTCACTCAGGTTTTGGGAATTCCGGGTCCTTTTCAACTGGTTGAGCTCCTCCTCTTGCCTACGTTTGAGTCTCTCAAAGTCTTTTTCAAAGCCTTTGTGCCTGCACAGCTGTTTCACAAGGAAGTCTTTTAGTTTCTCTTGCTTCTGTTTAAAATCACTCATTTCTTTTTTGTACTTTGCTTTTTCTCTGCGCACGTCTTGGTCATACTGCTGCCGAAACTTGAGACATTCGTCTGCATCTTTTAGGGCTCCCTCTCGGTACTGTCTTCTGATTTGTGCAATTTGCTTCTTGTATTTTGCTTCTGTTTCGCTGAGTTCCCTTTCTAACTGCTGTCTTTTGTGCTCGTCCTCCTGTCTTTTCTGTTCATACTTCTTTAGTTCCTGCTTATATTCTACTGTCAGTTTAACAGTTTGTTCCTCATCCCATTTGTCAGCCTGTCGCTGGTTTTCCCACCACTTCCTTCTCTCCCGCTCCCAGTAGCTCTGCTTTCTTCTCAACTCCTCTTTCGTCTGAATCAACGACATTATCCGGCCACTCGTCGTAGTCTCATCTTCACATCTTTTGAGTTGCATCAACAGAGCCTCCATTTTCTGATCTGCCATTTGCCTTTGCATCTCCTCCTGCTGTCTTATTAGCCTATTCTCTGCATCTCTCTTTTCCCTGTCCTCCATTATTACTTCTATCTCCCTCTGTATGCAATTCCTCATCTCCAGTATCTTGTTGCTGCTTTCTTTATTCTCCTCTTCCATTCTCTTTATGAGGTCCGTGATGCCCTTTCGCTTGACGTTCATTTCCTCATGGAATTGAATCTCAAGGTCTCTCACTGCTTCTGGAGTGTCTTCCACTCCCTCTTGTTGGGCCTCCTCCTCCTTGCTGTAAACTTCTGCCTTGTAGAAGCTTCCTCCATTTTGGTCCACCATGGCTTCAATCTTGTCGAGCAGCTCATGTACTTGAGCACGATTCTGCATGTCCTTGTTATTCATGACGTGATAACGTCCTCCACATTCTTTGATCAGATTTTTCAGGAATCCTGAGTTCTCCTCTTCAATACAGTCTTCTATTATCTGCCCTCCGAGTTCATCCCCTCTGGTGAACACCACGATGCTGAAATCCTGAGCCCTCTCACCAAAAACCTGGTTGAGGAGTTGTATGGTGGCTTGCTCCTCATCTGTCATGCGGCCGATCTGCAGAACCACTAAGAAAGCGTGAGGCCCCGGGTGCAAATAGTCGACACATTTAACAATTTCACTTTGTATCTCTTCTTTGGGAAAATGTGTGTCAAACAAGCCGGGGGTGTCAACAACAGCTACCTGTCGCCCGTCTATCTCAATTTGAGCTTTTTGGCAGCTGTCGGTTACTGATCCAAAAGATCCTTTGGTTTTGAACTGCTCTGAACCCAAAATGGTGTTTGCAGTGGCACTCTTTCCACTGCCAGTTTTCCCAACCAACACAATTCTCAAACACCTGGCTTGTGCTTCACCTGGCTCGCAGGGAACCCTGCAACACTGGTTTCCATTTGTACTAAAGCAACCCTCAGAATGCGGACGGTATTGAATCTCGTAGCCTGGTATACTTTGTCCTGACTGGCGAAAGTCTTCTCTTCTGACTAAACTGCGCCTGTTGTAGTCTCTAATGACCTTTGGCACCCTGACGGAGCTAAAGCCTGCTCTAACAAATGCAGGCTCATCAGGCGTTTGGAGCATCCGCTCCGTAAAGCCGAGGGGACTTCCTGCCCGCATCTTCTCCACAGTTTGCATAACTTGAGTGACCTGTTCTCGGCTTTCGAGGTTGAGAACGATATTTCTGCCCCTGCAGCTCTGCCTGATCGTCTGGTACATTGTGTTTTCTTTGAGGAACATCCGACCCTCAGTTGTGAGGTCTGATTTGACGGTGATCACAGGAATGATGAAATTTTCCACTTGCTGGCCAAATGCATTCTGTATGGCTTCAAACTCTTGCTTGTCTTCTACCGATAGTTTTTCCAAAGCCATGACCAGCAGGAATGCATGGGCTCCTTGCGGGCGACAGAGGGAGAGGCAATATTGGGACTCCTCCTCTGCGACTGCCTTGCTTTTTCCATGTAGTCGAGGCAGCTCCACCAGGGTCACCAGTTGACCAAACACATCCGCATTTCTAATGCAAAATAAGGAAGCTGCCTGTGGACCTGCCTCTGTCTTTCCCAGAATGGCCTGAGCTACGGAGGCCTTGCCGTTCTTTGATCTGCCACACAAAACCAGGTTAGACACCAATTTTTTCAACCAAATGTCTGGCCTTGGAT
Source organism: Synchiropus splendidus (assembly GCF_027744825.2). Classification (NCBI taxonomy): domain Eukaryota; kingdom Metazoa; phylum Chordata; class Actinopteri; order Syngnathiformes; family Callionymidae; genus Synchiropus; species Synchiropus splendidus. The sequence goes on from NC_071340.1 coordinate 17,696,340, forward strand.
CAGAGCGAGTTGTGAATTTGAGATACCGTCCACCATTGTAACTCACTATGCTTGCCACCATTCCTCTGAGTTCTTCCTGGTTAAATACCGAATCATGTGGCTCATCCAAGACAACTGTGTAGTGCCTGCCGTAGCACTCCTGAATCAGTTTGTCGATCGCAGCATGCCAAGGTCTCTCGGCACGTCCAGTGATGATGACCATGGAGAGTCTGAAAGCATCTTTTCCAAAACACTCCAGATAATGTCTCAACCTTTTCATCTCTCTGAAGCCCCCAGGGTTTACTAAAATCAGAAGTAAACTGGGCCCAGGATGGCAGAGAGACATGGATTTCTGAATGTCAACTTTGCCTTGGTGAAGAGCCACGCTGTCGATGTCAGGGGTGGTGACGCACATAAATGGCTTCCGCTTCCATATTCCCGGGGATTGCAGCGAGGTGGAGACATTTTCTGTCCCTGTGATGAGGCTTCCCAATGTCCTCTGGTCTTGCTCGCTTCCACCCAGCATTGCCATCCGGAATTCATACCCTGGGAAACAAAGGAAAGGAAAGAGAGGCTTAGTCTCTTGGAATCACAGGTGATGTGGCTAGTTTTCTTGTAGAGGGTCTTACAGTTGATCAGTATGGCTGTTGCTCCATTTGCCATCACTCACCTTGTGATTTTCACGCCTCTATATCAAGTGTTCAAACTGTTCAACTCGGAATGTGCTTTGGGTGGAAGGTTTCGATGTGTGATGTCAGACCTTGACTGTCTTCTCTGGATGTGAGCAAGCAGTGGCTCTACTCTGACTCTCTCTGAGGCTGAGAGTTTTTTCATGAGTAGCCGAGTGTGACATCTCAGACATGGTCAAATAGGCCGAGGCTCACTGTTGCTCAATGTATCTGGGAGTAGGTCGCTGAGGTGACATGACAGATGACACCTGGATATTCTTGACCTTTTCTGCTTCTGTCGACAATGGTCTTTTCTTTCTTCTCCTATTTGCTCAGAACCAGTTCTTCTCGTGTCAAACACGTGAGCACTGTAATGGGAACACGGCTGGAAAACAACTGTGACCCAGATAACCGATGCAAATCTGCCGCTCTCGCAATGCTTTTTGATGTCAGTCATTCATTCTGTCGAGATTGGAGTTGTGAAAAAGGCGTGGTTTGGACGGAGGCCAGCGGACCTTAACACAAATATTCTTTTAAATTGCAAATGACTTGAGAGTCCAGAAGTGGTGGGATCTGTTCAGCAACATGCACCTGCTGCCCCTCTGATGTTGTTAAACCTTAAATCCCAAATGACACAGGTTCCCAGCATGTCTGACGGAAGTGTTCTACGTCCCTGTCTCTCAAACAAGTGTAAGACCTGAAGGAACAACCTGTAGAAAATCTTACCACACTGTGCCACCGCCATCTTGTCCCAGCGTTCCGATTGACTGGCAGTGATTCACAATTCGTACAGTCGCAGCACCTGTGAACGTCATGGAATTTTATTTTCAAAACTGAAAACCAGTGTGTTGCATTGTCTTATATTGTTACATCAGCTACACTGTTTTCAAGGCTGATGACATTCTGGCATTTTTTATTGCCATCAAGAGCTATTGTCCCGTCACAGCCTTCATGACTCTGGCAGGACGTCAAGTGAGCTGTACATAGCTGAAGTGCCTATACCTTTGAGATCGTCAGGTTCTTATCAGGTGAAGAAAACCCCACCTATCGATGGTTGTTAAGTGTTCTATTATGTAATCTGAAGAGAGGGTTAATGAGGTCCTCCTGTGGAGGCCCACAGAGAGTCCTGATCCACTGGTGCACGCTACAAAAGAACTCTGGGACCCTTCGTCACACGAACGTCCACACATCTTCACTCCCATGGCGTAATATACTGAAGTCGGGACAGCGTTTTTTTGTGTCCTACGCTGAGGCCGAAGGCAGCCTTCTGCGTTGCTTTTTGACCCATGTTCCTGGGATGGCACGTCATTTGTTCTACGTGAAACAACGTGTCAGTTGCTATTTAAAGCCGCTCAAACGTTTCAGTCACTGACTGCACGTCAGTAAGACGATGTCCTCAGTATGGGATGCAAAAGTCACTCTTTCCAATGTCACATATATCACGCCATGGGAGTGAGGATGGGTTGGAATATTTGTCTTCACTTATTTGGAATGATTCAACATGAATGTGTAATTCACGCATGCATTAGCACATTAGCCAGGTGGTGGTTATTATAAAGCAGTTGTTGGCATCTATTATTAGCGCGAGTTCACTTCAAACAACACCCTAATTACCCATTATTAACGGTTCATAATCAGGGAATTAGTTCACTAATAGTTGACATGTGTCCTCATTCAATTGAGTTTTTCTATTGAAGTTAAGTTGTTAAGTTTAACTTAGGAGTAACGTCATAGGGCTTGATCTTTAATTTGACTTGACTGTTATCCATTTAGGGGACGAAGAACTATTGTTGTCCGCTGGCATTTCTGATCATAATTACATCAATTAAGTTCAGAATCAGGTCAACAGTCAACTTAAAAATGTCTGTGGTAATTACCTGAAAAACTTCTTCCCTATCAGAATGACGTTGGCTGAATTGATTTCACTGGAGGTTGTGACTGAAAACATGATAGAAACTGCACTGAACTGGGTTCACTTGATACGTTTTGTAGAGCTGTGGCCATTTGTTCTGAGGAAGTCTGTTTACTGTGCTATTTTGATCAGAATATATGGTGTATAGATCTGATATGATTCGTGCTGTGCAAACAAAGTGAAAAAGTTTTGTGTTCACCTCAAGTCAGAGTGTCGGGCATCTCGCCTCCGTCCTCAGCTTTACTGTGGGCCGGCTGCTATTCACCGCCTGCAGGTCCAGAAACATGCTGTTACAGAACACACTTAACATGAATATTGATGAATAATTTATTCTATAACCGTCTGCACTAAAGCAGCAGTAACTGGCTCAGAACTCAGCTGACAATAATTGACTTCACTGTGAAGAAGCTTGAATAACATCGGTCCTCGTGCTCCATTCAGAACAGCTTTATTGTTGTTGCTCAGAACAGAATTCTACAGTATACGACGACTACGGGAATCGTCTGCCATCTGGCGCGAACTGAACTAGTGAATGAAAGAACCCGACCTGTCATTCGGCGTCCGCCAGGCTGCAGTGAGCGTTTCTGACTATGAAGAGAAATAAACACTCGACATTCACACTGCACTCACCCGTTGTCATCCAGCTCACTGACACACAACAACAACATTGTCTGTGCCAGTCTTCTTGAGCTCAGGTGAGTCGCCACGCCTCCCGAGTCTTCAACAAGTCCGACTTGTTTTCTAATGAGGCTAGTTATTCACTCATCAGAGAAGGGGTTAGTCACTGCCATTCATCTGATTGTGTTTCCTTGTTTTGCTTTTGTGTTTGATGGCCTGTTTGACTACACCAGTTCTACTGAAGAAGCTCCCAGAGCTGTGTGTGCAAACCAGTGAACGTGAGTGGTTCTGACTCACTCTCCTCTTTCAAACAGAACAAAGCATCACCTTCATATGAAGCCTTTTGAGTGGCATCACGAGAGGTGATGGAAACTCTAAAGAAAACTCTAGCTATGACATCGAGTCACCTCTTTCTTCACGACCAGAAACACACTCACTCATCTTTTAGGAAGAAATGCCACCACTGACAGGCGACAGTATCATGTTTTAACCCTTTCTGCCAGGGAGAATTGTGGGTCTAAGACCCAGTCCAGAGCCAGGGCGGGGGCGGCCCACCTGTGAGGCCAACAGGAAGTCGGTGAGGGGAGGAGCCTCTGGGGCTGACCAAGCCGAGGGTCACGTCTCCTCTCTGGCTGAGAAACGACTCTGGATAAAAGTGGAGTGTCAATGATAGATGTGGGATTATCACCCGGCAAACATTAGAGCCGAGCGAGCATTCTGCTCTCCTCCCAGTTCCAGCGTCTCCACCCGGTTAGATGGGCCACCTGCCGCGTCCTTCTCATAGCCAGGGTCTTCTGTGGGAGATGTTTGGTTTGTAGAAGAGACACGCCTCGATACAACTGCAAGGCTGGACTGTCCTCACACACTCAGAAAATGATATCTGCTTTTATCCTAGGAGGTCAACGAGTGCGTTTGATTTAGAGACCATCCCCTCCTGGCTGTTTTTGTACTCCACCCTCCCCTGCTGTGCACGCACACACACACACACACACACACACACACACACACATTTGTATCTCTATCCTTGTGGGGACCTCTCTTTGCCATAACCCTTTCCCCAGATTCTCCCCCTAAACCTAACCATGCAAAACAAATGGCTAAACTTAACCAGGACTCTGAGCCAAACTGAATGAGCCAGTTATTTCGACGTTGTCATCCTTAAATTGAGGGCTAACCTGCGGGATACGGCCAAAATGTTTACAAAAAATGCAAATGGTCCTCAACAGGATGTGTTTTGTGTGGAATTAGTCCCCAGAAGTGAGGATAAACAGGTACTGTACACACACACACACACACATAAACACCCAAACATGCGCAGCTGCGCCTCCCGCCTGCACACATGTCCGCACACACTACATGGCAAACACATTCACTCACACAAACAGGAAAATAATCAGACTTTTTCCTTGAAAGACAATTACTGGTTTATGAGCACAGAGTCATTGAAATCCACAGACCTGCCCAGTCGCCTGAGACACGTGCGCACACACCTAGCGCTACTGCTTTATACAATAACAACACATTTGTTCCCGTGCAGTGTTGTGTGTAAAACATGCCTGGTGAACATGCTGGGATAAAAACATGGTGTAAACATGATGAATGGGGAAACACGCCACTCTGGGCTCTCTGGGATTTGAACCTCTGACCTGTTTGCTGGCTGAAGCAGAATTGAAGCAGAAGAATGATATTTTTGGGCAGGCAAGGCGACCCGTCACCTCAGCGGCGGAGAATTCGGGGCCGAGCCAGACACACCAGATATCTCCCATACATCAGCGGGGCTCGGTCTGACGCCGCTATCTGGAGAGCCGGAGCTGGACCCAGTTCCTGACGCTCCACAGTGTCCAGTGTTTAGCACATTGCTCTGAGAAGAGAACAAGAGACATAGTTTTACTGTTTCAAAGTCTGACAAACAAAGAGAGAGAACTCACAAGTGTCAGCAGACGGTTTTCACTAAGAGAACCTGACCCGAAGGGCTGCCATCGGTTCAGTACACACTTCTGAAATCACAATAAACAATGGATGTCAAGTTAAAGGCAGTTAATAACAGGTGGGCCTTCTCATAGTGAGCGCCACATTAGTCCAGGAGTCATCCTGCCAAGAGCCACCTTGACTGTCTTCTCCTGGAGATGCAGAGGCTCTGCTCCAAGTGTCTCCTGGATGACTGAGCTGTTTAATATTGTTTCCGGAGCGCTAGTGTTCACACGTTCATTTCTATGTTGGTGAATTACAGGTCGTTGTAGCCATTAGCACAGCGGTGCTGTTTCATCTATGCCTTTCTGCTATGTTTACATTTTGTGTTTATTTTGTTGGGTCTCTACGTGATGGAGGTGGAAGCTGAGTTTGTGGCGGTGTGTCTTCGCAGGTCGTGCATCTTCTACAGAGCCTGCATGGACATCCCCAGAGGAACCGAGCTGCTGGTGTGGTACAACGACTCCTACACTTCCTTCTTTGGCATCCCACTCCAGTGCATCGCCCAGGACGAGAACTGTGAGTGCTCTGAGTATTCTCACATAAGCTTAAAGTACTGACCGTTACTATCGCCATGCTATACTGCAAGACCTACTGCAATCTGTACACTAACCACTAAAACTAAAATACTACCGGTATTTGCTCTACAGCTACTTTAACAACCACCTTATCTAAAAATTGTACAACAAACACTACCACATACACAAAAAAGTACTTCAAAGACCTACCATTCTCATTGGGACTGCAACAGTTGAAACTACAATGTCTTCAGACTACATCAATGGCAACAAAAATGAACTGGCAGGAAAAAACAATACAAACAACTACTGCAAATGGTACAAGTCTAAACTACTGGAGCAACTATTGCAAGTACTAGAAAAACTGGCAGGTACCAATACGCCTACAATGATACTGAAACCAAACAAATATGGTTGACAAGAAAATATGTCATGATCGAAAATGTACGCAAAAAAAATGGGGAAGGAAAAGTATTCAGTTTCAATAAGTATTTATAATGTACTACAGGAGCTACCGCAACTGCTACACCACAATAAATAGTAGAAGAATGTGAGATGAATATTGTGTACTATAGCATAATAGCAATACATAAAGAAATGACTTTAAAATGTACTTCTATAGCTTTTTCCTCTGTGTAATAAAAGACTCTGCTACTATGTGAAATAACATGTCACCACAGTAAATTCACTGAGTCTCACTGAGGTCAGCTCTTGTTTTCGTGTTTCTTTTTTTTTACTCCACATAGCAATGATGACGATACACAACCTTACTGTAACAACAAAAGCTTACAAACCGGTTCTTTTGTCTGCTGCACAACAGAACTGTTACTCACAGTTGGATAGAGAAAATAATAGATATTTCATCCTCTGATGAGTTCAAGACTTGCAGACCTAAAGTTCCGGTCAAAACGAGAACCGACCCAGATGGTCTCCGTTAGACTTAAAGTACTTTTTCTCTCTCCGTGCGGTCCTGAAGAGCCCTGGCACTCACACACAGGAAGAACAAAGACTGTCGGACTATTCCGCCCTGCAGTGAAAAAGTTTGTTCACATCTAAAATTAGACAAAATTGAATTACACTTGTTTTGTTCTGACAGAAATGAGCAGCTCTGCTCTGAATTACTCTCCTTTAACTTCATCGTGGCCTCATTATCTGCCGCACACAAACACAAACATGACGTCCAAACATTTTTATTTGACAGCAACAAGGACGGAGGATGTCAGGGAGCGAACGTTGCTGAAAGGAGGGACCATCTTTGAGGACAGTTTTGAACTAACGTGGGAAGAAGTCACCCTAAACACCAGCGTTTGGCAAAAACAGCAGGTGTGCTGCTGAAATAGACTTACAAAAATAGACAGACTTTTTTATTCAGCTTTTCGTCTGGGAACGGTCTATAAACACAGTCAGTGTTTATAGACCGATCCAGGTCCAGAGCCGGATCTTCCCCGGGGCCTCCTCCAGGTGAACAGTCGGATAGAAACCCTGTGAGATGTGAAATCCAGCTTGGTCTTCAGCTCTTTCTTGTCCACATGAAGCCGCTGTGGTCCGTCTGTGCATCTCCATCCTTCCTCACACGTGAAGGAGCCACTTGGCTACAGAGCTGGTGCCCCTTGCTGACTGACACTTAGAGGACCTGATCCTCAGCCTTTAACTTTGACTTTCATCTGGCTACACTTTCGTGGTGCTGAAGCTACCTGGAGTGTGAAGAAGAGCGCACTCTTGAACGCCTCACTGCAGTAACTCCTCCAGTTCCGTCACGCTGTTTCTGCGTTTGATGTACGATTACGAGCGCCACGGTAATCGCCTGTAATGATTTTGATAAGACTTTATTATCTCTGGTATCGACCTTCATCAGAGGTTGGACTCTTCTGCAGCGCTGAAGTCAGTGTTTGTTTTATGCAGGCGTTTGCAACGACTGGCGACTGGAGGAAGATTTAAAATACAGTGGAGCTCACAGTCATGAGCTGAGTGTGAGGAAGCTAATGCTACTAGCATCCTTCCTCTCCCTGTCCTGCAGTCTCAGTCACACGTTGCTCCAAAGAGCCACACAAATCCTCCAGAGTCAACGTGGTGCTGTCTCTGGCACCAATGCGTGTTCCCTCCTGACACTCCAGTTTCCTAGGGTAATGCACAGGAAATATTTTGTTTCTCAAAAAAGTGATACAAAATGGAGACCTGATTTAAAAAAAAAAGTTTTATCAAGAGGACATATTAGGAATTTAAATATAAACTGCATGATTCAATCAGTAAAATGATTTCAGACATAAATAAATATTTGGGAAAGAAACTTTCAAAGGACATTTTCCTTGCTCCTTTAAATAATATCTATGGATTTAAATTTTCTGGACCAGTCATCCATGCATTAAGGGGCTTTTTCAGCAGCTCTTGTCTGCGGGGCGATCAGTGAGTTCTCAGAATTACATAACTGCACATCAAAGGTTTATCATGCAGATCTTTTACACTCTGATAACATGCTGTCCTGGTTTGGCGACAACGATGAGCGATCGCTGTCGCTTGTGCGTCAGTATCTTTCCAGTGCTCAGCAAGAGTTAAACCTTCAAGAATGAGGCAGAACCAGAGCTGTCGTCTGCAGTCGGGCTGACGCCTGTGTGCAGTGGAGAAGATCATTTATTGGTTGGAGATCGAAATCGAACGCGTCATTGCTGGGTCCTGCAAGTCCACTTGGTAGCGGTTCATTCAACTGGAATTGCAAAAATGAGGATGAAGTTTGTTTTTCACTCTTAAGGTCCACTACTTCTGCTGCGCAGCATGTTTCCTGGATCCATCCACGCAGCCTGTGCCAGCAATGAGGTCATTTACTGTTGAATAACTCAGACGAGCCCAACACAAGAATCCCACTCAGTGACTTCGGCGGGTTTCCTTCCAACTCATTTTTTGTTAACTGATACCAGCAAGTAAAAGGTCACGTACGGCTGTGTGGCGCTGGCCGCGGTCCAGTGCGCTCAGTTGTTGCATATTGAAGGGTGTGATGCGGTATATTTTGATGAAAATATGAACACTTCATTAGGATTACATTAACCAACAAGTCCACGTTTCATTGTTTGCAAATAATAAAAAGAGTGGCACGGTTTAGAACTCCAGTGACTACGCTTCTCAGCAGTGGCTGATGGAAGCCACTAGTCGTCCTATCACCACGATGAAGGGGGGCTCTTCGTGATGCCGCTTGATCCACGTCCGGCCCCCTCGACAGCATCGATGCAGGAGTCCGGCATCCGTGACGTTTGTGGTCGAGTGAATGAAGTGCAGTCCAGGCGAGTGCAATAGTGCCGTCGATACCACAGCGGCCGACTTATGAATGGTGTAATTACCTGCTCATAAGGTTATTAAAGGATCAATGGAGTCGGTGAAGGATGGCCACACTTGAGCTACATGATCCAATATGAAGTGCAGCGTGACTGAAGATGTGTCGAACTGTGCACCTCTAATTCTGCTTGGTTTCCTCTGGGCACTCTGATATCCTCCCACAAAAACATACAGAGGTTAACTGATGAGGCTTCTTTATCTTCCTCCTTCTACTGGGCATCCCAACAACCCTCGACTCTCAAACTCTTCAACCATCTTTGTTTTGTGCCCACAGTGAACGTCCCGGCCACAGTGGTGGAGGTCATGAGCAGACAGGACCTGACACCCTTCAGCAAATCGGGCAAACCCTCCTCCTCGGCCAACAGCCCGTCTGCCTCCACCATGCGCTCCATGGTCTTCCCCCACTCGCCCTGCCCTCGCAGTTTCACCATGCTGGACAAGGTCGGTGGCGGCGTCCAGACGGAATCGGGCTTCAGCCAGATGGGGTCCAAGAACCAGCGGGTCCTGGCGAGTCCGACATCCACCAGCCAGCTGAGCAGTGAGTTCAGTGACTGGCACCTGTGGAAGTGCGGCCAGTGCTTCAAGACCTTCACCCAGAGGATCCTCCTGCAGATGCATGTCTGCCCACAGAACCCAGACAGGTCAGAACACTCTCACCGTCGGGCAGAAAACTACTGTGGTGGTCCTGAGCTGGGTAGCTTGTTGGGCTGCTGTCATGGTTGGCCGAATCTACACTGACGCTAGAGGCGTGAGTCTGAAGTGTCAGGTTGTCCACATGCTTTGTTGGTGATGAGGTGAAAGTTGTTCTGAATCTGCAAGCTACATACAGTAAACCGACTTGGTGGGCTTGTTTTTGACGTGTGACTATCTGTGCTTGGCCTGGGGTGGGCAGGTTCTGAGATGAGGCAGCATGGTGGTCCTGAACTGATACTGTGGGCATGAGGGTGCAGTCACGACATGTAAGGGTTTACAATGTTCCTATTCAGTTTGTTGTAGCTGGCTAGCAATGAGCAGCCAGGTGGTCTCTCTCTCACTGACCATCGCAGCTTGGTTCAGAGTGAGACTCTAAACATGTGACACAATTCCACTCCACCAGCCTTCTAACCAAAATGAAATTGCAGCAGAAACCACCCATTTGTCTTTCTTCCTCTCCAACTGTGTGTTTATAGATTGTCAACCCTCAATATTCCTGTATAGATCATGGAGAATGTCTTGAGTGATACTTTGTTCTATCCCACCGCCAGAGAAACCTGCGTATCTCATGAACCAAGAGGCGGGGCTACAGAGTGAGTCTGTGGTTGGTCAGTGCTCCAGCTGCATTTCTCTGCTGTCGGATGCTGTATTGGACAAACCTTGGTGGAGGTTTGCTTTGTGAGGGCATTTTGACCTGTCCTCACAAGGTTTAGAGGGTCAAACGCCAGTAAAAGTAGCAATTATGGTTGGATGCAAGTCTGGTTCAGAGTCCTGGTTAAGGTTAGCTATTTCTTTTGGATGGTTAAGTTAAGGGTGAGAGGCTGGGGAAAGGGTTACAGCAATTAGAGGTCCTCACAAAAACAGCAAACCAAACACACGTGTGTGTGTGTGTGTGTTTGGGCGATGTATTGGAAAAATTTTGCTTAGCTTTTTTTTTATGGCGAGAGCCAGAGCGACAGATAAATCAGCGCTGTGCGTCAGTGAGAAATACCTCGCCTTACGGTGACGGGGCAGGAAAACAGATGCCACTTATTCAATAAACTAATACTCATAGGCAAGAAAAATGTGGGCTGGACGAGGGGGGGAGGGGTCGATGTGCAGCCGCCTGTCAATAGGAAGGTTTTATGGGACGAAGGAGCAGATAAAATTCAGCTGAACAAGCCGATCGGAGCCGACGCTTGTTTGTTTATGAGTGTGAAGTTTCAGCTCTTGAATACTGTGACGACCCAGGTGAACCGTGGTATGTGGGATGAAGAAGCCGTCTGTAGTACAGTCATGTGAGGGAGTCACAGTTTGTCAGATCGAGCCAAGAGGAAGTGGCATGCAGCCTCCTCCTGAACCACTTGTTTCTTCCTGCTGATGGTGTCCGTGCTGCTTGTTGCTGTGGTGCTGATGATGCTGAGTGTTGTTGTGGGGGTGAAGGTGTGGAGGAGCAGGAGGAGAGAGAAGCTCCCAGCAGCTGTGGAGGAGCTGGACATGTCCCAACTGTCTCCAGACGTCCAGAAGAGGCTCTGGTCTGAGCCGCCATGATGCTTGGAAATAACTGCTGATCTTTGACCTCTGTGATGAGCAAAGTGTGCGCTCTTGTTGGGCTTCAGTAAATGAACCATGCTTTTGAAAACGTCTCTCTGTCTTTGTGACGCTCGCGTGCGCGCGCACACACACTCCGCCCCCCGTGTCCTTCAGGTTTGTTTTCTCTCTTGACTGTTTCTCTTCATCTCCTTCTTCGTCCTCCGTGTGCTGTGTTTTCTCTTTTCAACCCGATCCCTCAGCACTGGAGGTTTGTTTATGTCGGGCTTTGGTTCTAGCGCGGTGTCAGGACCGCGGGCGGCTCTTTGACTCCACCGATGAGTGATGAATCCGCCACAGACGAATCCGAGAGGAAGTAACGGATAGAGCTCTGAGTCGGACTCCTGGTGAAACTAGCGCCGCGTAAACCGCGAAACCCCACGTGATTAATAAGTGCTGCCGTGATTGATGTGTTTACTGGGCCCTGTTTGACTGGTTTGTTAGCCTGCTCTGATGTCACACTTTGATTCCTGGTGTTTGTGAGTTCTCTATCGGAGACGAAAGGATTTCAGCGAGTCGTGCGAACGCTCCTTCATGATGTCACCATTTGTTTTTCACATTTGTCACTCCGGTAATCTAATATTGGCAGGCGTCGAGCTACAGACCACACACGCGGCCGTGAGAGCAGCTAGCTGTTAGCACGTAGCATCGCGCTAGCATCACAGCGGCAGATTGTTTCTCCGCTCAGACGCAAGTCACGACTAGAGGGGTGCGAGGGGCAAAAGAAACCAGGGGAATGAATGAAATAACAGTGAACAGGGCAGTCATCAAAACGTACGCTAACTGGGACGGGCAAAGATGAATCAACCTTTTCAGAAAAATAAAAATAAATATACAGGAGAATAAGTATAGTCATTTAAAATAAAGGAAAAATGACAACAAGCTAAGTCTGAAAATGAATAAATAACTTCACGGAACAATTCTTTTGTTATGATACTGCAAGAATGAGGAAGCTAAACATTAAAGTCAGAAGAAAACAGGAACTGAAGGAAAACAAAACAATTAAATGGCCACATGAAAAGGACTTAAAATACATCCAATACAAAATATGAATGACTAAAAGTAAAAAAAAAAAATCTTGCTGTAATATTTAAAATGTATGTGTAATACAACTGTAGATCGTGTGAAACTTGTAAAAATGTACTGATATTCCAAACAACAGAAGATAAACAACCATGTCTGTAAATACATGCCGGACAGGCTCCTCAGGCTTCAGGCTCGGCTGAGTGACACGAGACACACGGAAAAACTAGGTCAGTTCTCTGTTTGAAAACACAGCATGGCAGCAAAAGTGCCTAAGAGTTGAGTGCTAAGAATAAAACTTCAGTTTCCCTCCAGTTTCAGCCGAGTCGCTGACTTGATGAGTCTGACTTGAGGAGTCGAGTGTGCAGTGGTGACGTGCTGGCACACACCTTGCACAGACAGACTCACTCACAGGAAGTGTGCAGCTACACAGCTCCATGGTGTCCCACCACTCCTACCCATCATGCACTGCAACAGTCATTCCATTAGCCACAGTCCTCGGGTCACTGCCGTGGAGGAGCTGGGAGGGGCGCCGCCGCGGTTCCATCGAGGGAGGGGGGCGGTCCGCCAGAACCAACCACAGTGTGTGTGATGGTGCTCCACACACACACACACACACACACTCATATTTACACACCGTGGAAGAGTGTGTCCGCCAGGTCATTGATTGTGTATTGACGGGAGGCGGCAGCGGTGATTTATGGCTGCTGGTCTCGGGGGGATGATGTCTTCATAAAAGGGGGGACGGAGGAGTCATCCAGATATGTATGGATCTGAGCCGTGCGGGTCAGAGCACACACACACACACATGCACGCACGCGGTGAAGTGGAATCCCAACTGATCTGTGCGAACAGACGCACTTGAACGCACCGTCAGTGATTGACAGCCGCAGATCTAAGTTGTGGGACTGAAAGCTAAAAACCACGGCATCTCTGAGCTCTGATTTGGTCCCCCCCCCGCCTCTGCCCCCCTCTGTAATAAACAATAACTGGACATTAATCTCGCCGCCTGCCGCCGTAATAAATAATATCCTCACATTCATCAACTTAAAGTATTCACGATCGATGCTGCTCTTCATAGAAAACCCACCTAATAAATAGTGGAGCTGCCCGCTGAGGCGTGAACTTATAGACCAGCCGCTGATAAATGACCCTCCGCCTCCCCCCATCCCCCTCCGCACTGGACGCCTCTTATGAGGGAAAACTGCGAGTGAGAATTTTTCGATTTTAATTTTTACCCTATTTTGCTTTGCTTACATCCGTCTGTGTGTGTGTTCCACTTGTCAACCTGCCTGTCGGCTCCTGAGCTCACTTTATTTCTTTCTCCAACAGAAAACATTGAGTTTCACTCCTTCTGACGCACTTCTGTTCTGGTCCGAGTCTCTCAGGGATGAGCTCATGAGTCTGAAACACCAAAGGACACGGCCCGTGTCACGGCTCACATGAGCTCACAAACCTGTTGCGGACAAAACGGCCAATTTTGAGGCAGATTTTTTTTTAATGCAGTGAAAATTGTGGTCATTTATGGTGACATGACAGGAAATAAGGACCTTTGCAAATGAGCTTTTAGTGTTTAGCGTAAAAAACAATCTCCATGCTGCAAAGATTTGAAACAAAATATGCTTTGTTTGCATAAAGCGCAGTGAGTGCAAAGAACACACAAGCAATAAATAAATAACTGTCCATGTCAAATAAGCAATGATGATAAAACAAGTCCATCTTTTTTATGATGATGTTCCGTGAGCAGTTCCTGGCCTGAGTGTGTAGTGACGCTTGTTGTTTTGTTATGGAGCTCCTCACAAGGGTGGAGTCTGAGCGCTAAAGGTGGGGAACGTTTGCATGTGTGTGACTGCAGTTGTTCAGTGGCTCATTAATGCAGCCAGTTTAAACAGTCACTGCTGATATGTTCCTCAGGGTCGGGATGTAGAGGGTCAGATTCAATCATGGCAAACTTTTATGAATGATTCAGAATCGTTCACTTCTGAATCGTAGCAATATTTGAGGGCAAATGTGCAGCGTCGAGGGGTGGGTGAAAGGAGACTAAAGTGATTGGTGGAGTTGGCGCCTCGCAGACATTGGTGCGAGTGAAGACACAAAGGGAGCATGTTCACCTGAGCTCCTCTGCTCTGCTGTTGTTGATCAAGGACTTGTTTTAACAGGGGAATACAAACCAGGTTTTGCTGCTTCCAGAGCAGAACTGACTAAACTGGCATGGCGCCCCCTGGCTGCAGGAGAGTGGGAGTACAAAATGATACAAGTCTAAGTTTTTCTGGAGGTCAATCGTCCCAGACCAGTTCCAGGGTCACCTGTGATCCCCAGTTGCTGCTCCTCTTCTCTATGACTGGTGCCGCCTCTCGCAACCTCCGAGTGACCTTGTGTGTCCTACTTCCTGATATGTTTGCGCCTTGTGTCCCTGAGCGAGACTCTGATCCCCGGTGTGTCTCCTCCGCAGGCCGTACCAGTGTGGTCACTGCTCGCTGTCCTTCTCGCAGCCGTCGGAGCTGCGGAACCACGTGGTCACTCACTCCAGCGACCGGCCCTTCAAGTGCGGCTACTGCGGACGGGCGTTCGCCGGCGCCACCACCCTCAACAACCACATCCGCACGCACACGGGAGAGAAGCCCTTCAAGTAAGTAACAGTGAGTACCCCCTGCCCCCCCGACCCCCACCCACCAAACCACCCATGCACCAACCGCCACCTCGGTTTGGGGCATATGATGCTTTCACTCCATAAATATGACTCTCGGTATTTGACTCACTCATTTTTAACTTGTGTTCGATTGGACCACGAGGGGGCGAACTTTGGTGGGAACCATTGATGTGAAGCCGTTTACTTTGCTGAGTCGGCAGTCAGAAGTGTGGGGCCCTCGGAGTGCAGGGGTCACGCCCAGGGTCGGCGCTGACAGAGGAAACAATTAGCGGCGCTAATGGACAATCAGAGAACGCAAACCCGTCATCGACCGCTCGGAGGAAGACGTTACATTTGCACAAAATAAGTTTCCTGGTGACGGACGTCAGCAGTTCTGCGTCTCCGCAGAGACGGTCTCACGCGCGCGTCAGCGGATCGATGGACTCCGGGGGTCCTACTGGCCCCATCAGCTCGATTGAAGCTGTCGCTGTCACTTTGTCAGGAGAAACTCAGCTTTGGTCCCTCAGTGATGGACAGAGCGGTTCGCTCGGCTTAGAGGAGGACCTGGACCTGGATCTGGACCTGAGCTGAGTCAGCAGGTTCCAGGGTTCATGAGAACCTGGAGTGAGGAAACGTGCCCATGATGGGCAGGGTCCACACGGGTCTCTGAGGGGTCGACCTGTCAGGATCTGAGCGTCAGCTCCTCAGACGGTCCTGATCTGGACCCCCCCTCCAGTCCAGGATGAGAAAAGAGACAAGCTTTTCACTAAAAATGTTGGGCGGGTCAAGAACACCTGGGAGTCTGAGAAGCTAGTGGAAGTCTCCCTAGCTTTCATTTACTTGAACGCTGGGCACTGGCTTAGCCATTAATGAAACGGGTGAGGGTTTTCACGGCCGGGTCCGAGGTCAGATCTTCCCTCACGCACTCTTTCTGCTCGGCTGCTTCTGTCTGGACGGACATGAAACCTTCTGCACTGTCCGAAGAGAAGGCGCAGTGAGGTGGCGTCGTCACGGGTCAGAACCAGCAGAGAGGGCTGAAGCTGGTCAGGAGCGGATGGACCGTCACATGAGGCCGGGTCCGGAGAGAGGCAGATCCTCTCTGAACACAGGTGAAGGAACTGATGATTGACAGGTGGAGATGGTTTACGTCCTGCGCACAGAAGTCAAAGCCACTCTTGTTTATCCTACTTTGTGGGGACCAATTCTTGACAAAACACTGTCCTTGTGAGGACTGTTTGACATTGTGGGGACCATTTGGCTGGACCCCACCAGGTCAAGCCTCAATTTGAGGATTAAAACTTCAAAATAACTGGGTTTCTGTTCGGTTCAGAGTCCTGGTTCAGGTTGCCATGTGTATTGGATGGTTAGGGTGAGAGGCTGGGGAAAGGGTTATGGCAGTGAGAAACCTCACAATGCCCCCACAAAGATAGAAATCAAACATATGTGTGTGTGCCTCATGGGTCTGCTTGATTGAATATTGACAAGTGTGTGTGAGAGATCAAGATCAGAGCCACAATTATGGCGAGTTGCTCCATGTCCCCTGTCAGAGGACATGAATGTGAACAGCTAGGTGAGTGTGTACCTGTTTATTCTGCCTTTTTTGGCTGGTCCCCACAAGGTTAAGCCTGAGTTTGAGGATGAAGACTTCAGAATAACTGGGTTCAGTTTGGTTCAGAGTCCTGGTTAAGTTTAGCCATGTGTTTTGGATGGTTAGGTTTAGGGGGGGAGACTGGGGAAAGGGTTATGGTGAGTGGTCCCTGCAAGGATGGTGCGACAAACCTGTGTGTGTTGTTCAGATGGCCTGTTGTTGTCATCACACTTCTCTCTAGTCTCTGTACCTCAGCAGTAACCACTGTCTCTCTCTCTGTCGCCCCCTTCAGGTGCGAGCGCTGCGACCGCAGCTTCACTCAGGCGACGCAGCTCAGCCGCCACCAGCGACTTCCCAACGAGTGCAAGCCGATGAACGAGAGCAGCGAGTCCATCGAGGTGGACTGAGAGCGAGGCCCCGCCCACACACTAAGTCTGAGAGAGTCCGTCCCATCCCAACTCCAGCCACCCCCCAGATCCAGGTTGAGGCCGGTCCACTCCGTTCGTGGGACCAAACTGAGTCAAGAAAAGACTGATAACTCGAGCCTGGATGACACAGTTGTACCACGCGTCATGTGACCCGTGCGACTCCTGGAGCGTCGCTGGAGTTGGACTCCCAGATTTTCCCGCCAAGACTTTTGTACTGACGGACAGAAAGACTCCAAACCAAAGATTTCTCCCCGCAGACTCGTATTTATGAGACTTCCAAAGATCCCAACACCAAAAACCCACATAGCTTTAAACCTCTCGTCGCGTTAGCGACCAGCGATGCCAAAGTTGGACCAGAATGTACAGAAGAGACACAGAAGATCTATTTATCCTCGCACTTTTGTGGCGCCACGGTAGCGTCTCCAAAGAAGAGTCGCCTTTCGGCTCGTTCGTCTTCTGCTATTTCCCAGGATGCATTTGGAGTCTGCATGGCGGGAAGTACAGTACACTTCAATGTGGTGGTTAGCGGAGCGCTAATTCGTAGCGTGAACTTGTTTCCCAAGACGATGCGTGCAGCAAATTTCTTCTCACGCTATTCGCCTTCATTTCTTTCGATTAAAGGTGAAACAGGTTACAATGATCGATCTACTGCAAACACAAAGAACTTGTGAAGCTGTGAAAATACTTCACACCAAAACCTAGCAACATGATTCCAAACAGGAAGTAGAAGACAGCCACTTCCTGTTCGTGACGTTTAAATAAAATCACTTTGTTCACCGGGGTTAAAAGCCGACGGTCCGATCACCAATGTGCAGACTTCCGGCGCATTCTGGGACTTCGCAACATCAAAGCAGCTACACAACGTTTTGGGGAAAAAGATGTTGGGTCAGAGCAGGAAGTGACGGACGCTTCGTCTGCTGATGTTTGAGTTGTACAGAGGCGTCGGGAAACAAACAAGTCCAAGTGTCTGCATGTTGATCCCGAACTGTTTCGATCCAAACCAAAAATGTTCCGCAGGAAATAAAGCTCAGTTTGATTCTTACAACTTTGACCTTGTTCTTCGCTGAGGGACCGCGCACGACTCGAGTTGTTGTTGTTGTTCTAGGGAACCAGGTCCCTTCCAATTGTCAATCAGGACCTAAGCTAACTTCAGATACAATCATGGAACGAACATTCAACTGTGAAATTTCCTGCAATCCTGAAGGTATCATCTATGTTTTTTGTTTTTGTTTTTCTTTTCCCCCAGACAAGTCGGCTCAGTCGTAGAGTCGGATTCAGAAGTGCTGAGTCAGGAGACAGAGGGGCACAGTTTGGCTCCTCCACGCCAGCAGAACTAAAGTAGGGGGCGCTAGAGTGTCACTTTGGAGGGAACTTCAGTAGTAAACTGCTTTACTGGGACGATTTGTTGTCATTTAACAGAACATAATTTGCAGCAGTTCTTTTGATGATGTCATAGTTCATGAGCTGGAACCAACTTCCCAGGTTCCAAACCAGTTCTTTTCCCATCACACACTAGCCGGCCCAAAATTGCGTTCCGGAACCGGAACCTGCAAAGAGCTGGTGCTGGAGCAGCAACACGAGTCGCCCTGTTTATGAGTGGAGATGTGGCCGAGTCCACACAAAAGCTGTTTAAAGCTCAATAAAATAAAAACATTAAAGCAATTGTGAAAATTTTGGAAAAAAAAGTTTATTACAATAATTTATGTCACATGATCTGGAGGTCCGTGGGGATGTGGCGCCCCCTGCTGTCAGACGACGTTCCCTGGAGTAATGATGTCTTTAAAACTTGTCATCGCACACCAACACCACAGGGGGCGCTGTAGCCGAGGTCACAGTTGGGCCGGTCACTTAGCACTGCAGATCGACCGTGACCCGGGTCACCTGCTGTCGGCCGCGAGTGCGGCCCGCTGCGTCGACGCCTCTCGGATGTGGCGGTCCAGCTCGGCGATGATCCGATCCTCCTGCGAGTAGACGCCCGTCCGCAGCAGCGTGTCGCGCTCCTCCAGCAGGCGGCTCAGACGGTTCTCCAGGCTCCGGTCCGGATCGCCAAGTGGTGCGGGGACTCCCTGACCGCTGAGGGGGGCTGAGCCAGACTTCTCCTTCTCCTGAAGCCTGGAACATGAAGACACAAGTCATCAACATTGGTTTCCGCACCTTCTGGTCCCGGGCCTCACCTCTCCAGCTGGTTCTTGATGTTGTCCAGCTCCTGGCGGTCCACCTGTACCAGGTTCTTCTCCTGCGCTGCCAGGAACTGGAGCCTCATGTTGTCCAGCTCCGCCTGCTGCCTCTTCAGACGAGTCACGGCGTTCTCCTGCTCACGCTGGGCCAAGAGTCGGACACACACAGATTCGGTGAGGGAAGTTCTCCGAGTCACATAGAACTTACAGGACAGACCTATCACACACACACACACAGAGTCCCTCTCTCTCTCCCTGCCACACAGGCGTGTTGACACAGGCACTGCTCTCTGAGGACCATTAGTGGGGAGCTGGGGGATTTCGGGGCCTAATGACTGAAACAACAAACAGACTGGAGGTTCCTCGATCGCCCACTGCCAAGCACAACCCGAGAGCCGGTCCTGGAACAATCGGAGGACGAGGTGATATGGAGGTCAAGGAAGGTCGACACGACCTCGACAGCGATGACATCATCGAGGTCTCGACTGACGAGTCACAGCGACTGACGATTCACTTCTGATTCAAACAATGGCTGCCATGTGACTCCCAACAAAGGCAGAGGTGACTCACTGTGGCAGGTCCAACTTCCACAGACTGGACAGAACCAACTTGTTTAAAACAGTCAGAGTGGGCCGTGCCAGAAACAGGAAGTGATGTCAGCTAGCATGTAGCTTGACGCTAGCAAGTGAGGGTTTCCACGTCATGTAAATAATCCTGACGCTTCAATGAGAGCCATGATGCTTTTTACTGACAAAGTCTCACAAAGAGACGAACTTGGTGAGGACTACGGGTTTCAGCTCTCACCTGTGGTCACCAGACTGACCCACAGAACCACAGCTTCGCTGGACTCTCTGAAGCTCAGGCACCCAGGAGAGAGCCGGAGCAGACGCTGGGCTCAGGTCAGGCTCTCCTGGCCTGTAACAACGTTGGTCCCGTGGGTGGTGGGCTCTTTCAACACGGCCGTTGGGTCCATCACCTCACAGACGGACCTGAGCGAGACCCAGCAGTGATTAATCACGGCGGCGCTGTCGACACCACTGGAATGTTCTGACGGAGCGTGAGACCCGGCGTCCAGCTGAGGTGCGGCCGGCGAGCGAGCCACGTCACCGCAGAGGTCAAGAGGGCGTGAAAACACTTCCTCCGAATTCCTGGCTCTCAGAGTGAGTTTTTCGACGGCACCTGGGGGAGTTGAGGGTCAGATTCTCCGGCGAGGTTTCCCAGAGTGGAACAATGAAGCGGGTCACCTGATGGTCACATGGCGCTCGGCTTCATCGCGGCTGAGGTTTTTTGGTAAATGGACTCATTAAAACTTCATTTCTCACTCCGCAGACACACGACTGTGGGAACCAGACGCTGGCGGCTGCTCCAGACGCTCACGCGCTCCTGCGGGAGTCTCAGCTGCAGAAGAGGGTCCTGACTCAGACTGGGGTTCAGATTCTGTACTGACCCAGATATTCAGTCTGACCCAGACTCATGTTCCAGTTCAGCCCAGACTCGGGTCTTGCCTCTAACACTTGGCTGTGACTTCAGGTCCGACAGGAGCAGCCATGTTTGTTGGTGGAACTCTCCGTCAGTCCACCATCGTCTTCCTCTACCAAGCCAGGAGGACGATCAGGCAGAAGACGGTGAGGGTGAAGAAGGAGGAGGTGACGATGAGGACAACACAAGAGGCTGCAGAGCTATGAACCCGTGGGGTCTCTGGAGCAGCTTCTGTGGTCCAGAACGTCCAGGATTCCAACAGTGGTTCTGTTTCGGGTCCAAGTGTTTTTCCTTGAGGCTCTATGATTTGTGAGCAGCTACTTGGATGGTCACCTCGGCCCCCCGCTCCGCAGTGTTCCAGGAATGAGTTGTGGGAACCGTCACGAGTCTCGACGGGACTCGCAGAAACCCCCCAGACGACGCTTCGGCAAGATTGACAGTTTTAAATCAGTGTTCTGTTTTCAGAGTCTATTTTTAGACCTGAAGTCTATGAAAGGCACCCGCGACTCGTCTGGACTCTCAAGTCAGAGAGAGAAAGACAAAAACAACACAAGGCCTCGTCTGAAGTGAGTCAAAGCCACCGACAGGGATAACGATAGAATGAGGCCACATGGGTCCAGGCCAGGACTGAAACTGACTGTGTGAGAGCCAGACCTCAGACCTCGTGCCAGAACGTGACCAAGACCGGCACAGGTCCAGTGCTGTTTCTGGCTCCTGTCCTTAATCTGAGGCCCCAGAGGTCGTCCTCTCACCAGAGGCTCCACCAGGGGCTCCTGTTGTGGAGGGGCCACGGCTCTTCTCTGAGTCTCTCCAAGACGACTTTGTCCTGGTCTCAGACTCAGGTGAGCACGGACATAACAGAAGCCAAAACTGGTTTTGCTTTTCTGTGTCGTAGCTTCAGCTAAGCTAGTAAGAGCTGGACGCCACTGGGCAGCGTCGTTGTTGCCATGGCGACATCTAACAATCTGGAGTTTGGATGATAAAAGCTAAAACACTAGACAAAGAATCACAGACATCAGTTTGTCTTTGGTGGAACAGTACTTCAAACTGGGCTGCTCCCACCCACCTGACTCTCCCGTTGTGACTCTCTCACCCTCCTGACTCGCCCATCCTCCAGACTCCCCTACTGTCTTGACTCCCCCACCCTACTGATTCCCCTACCCTCCAGACTCCCCCATCCTCCTGACTCCCTCATCCTCCTGGCTCGCCCATCCTCCTGACTTGCCCACCCTCTTGACTCGCCCATCCTCCTGACTCCCCAACCGTCCTGACCCCTGTGCCCTCCTGACTCCCCAACCGTCCTGACCCCTGTGCCCTCCTGACTCCCCCACCCTCCTGACTTGCCCACCCTCCTGACTCCCCTACAGTCCTGACTCCCCTACAGTCCTGACTCCCCTACCCTCCAGACTCCCCCATCCTCCTGACTCCCCCACCGTCCTGACCCCCCAACCGTCCTGAGTCACCCATCCTCCTGACTCCCCCACCGTCCTGACCCCCCAACCGTCCTGACCCCCCAACCGTCCTGAGTCACCCATCCTCCTGACTCCCCCACCGTCCTGACTCCCCAACCGTCCTGAGTCACCCATCCTCCTGACTCCCCCACCGTCCTGACCCCCCAACCGTCCTGACCCCCCAACCGTCCTGAGTCACCCATCCTCCTGACTCCCCCACCGTCCTGACTCCCCAACCGTCCTGAGTCACCCATCCTCCTGACTTCCCCATCCTCCTGATTCCCCCACTGTCCTGACTCCCCAACCGTCCTGACTCATGTACCCTCCAGACTCCCCCACTGACCTGACTCCCCCACCCTCCTTACTCTCCCACTGCCCTGACCCCCCCACCCTCCTGACTCCCCCTTTGATCATAGTGCTCTGCACCTCCACCCATGTCCGACTTGCCTCCACATGTCCAGCTCCTTGTCTCAATATTTAGGAGTCACAAACACCCTCAGGATCAAACACCAGGGCAGCGCCAGGCCCCAGGACCGCCTCCACCTCCTGGGTGGAAAAGCCCATCATTCCTTCGACAACAACTTTTACGACCCGACTGGTGCTGGACTCGGTGTCAGGCGAGCGCTGAGAGCAGAGAATAAATCCGACTGGAACTCAAACAAGAGCCGGCTTCAGAAAACACCCCAGCGCTCGTGTAAACACCGCTGTGATGTTTCCACAGAAAAAGGTCCGGAGTGTGACATTTGAACAGCTAACGCCTGACTACATCACCGCAGCGTACAATCGCGGAGGTGATATATAGCGGGGTGGGAGAGGGGACACCCTCGGAGTGGCATAAATCACGACCTGTTTTCTTTACAGTGATGTGGCACTTAGCAGGGGAAGCTCTTGGAGCAGGCTGGTGGAGAACAAGAGAGTTTGAGAAAACAGCAGATAAGAGCAGGGCCGCCCACCAGGGCCCAAACACTGTGCAGTTCTGAGGGACCGAGCCAGCGGCTGAGAGTCTGGAGGTGTCGGCTCCAACACTCTTCCATGATGTCACAGTGTAGACCAGTGGCCCGGGGGCCACATGTGGTCTCAAGATATCTGAAGAGTCTGCTGAGGTCTGAGGAACATTTGCTCTGATTTGTTTGATCGTAAACACAAACTTGCGTTTTTTCACATTGAAGTCTTTCAATGTGAAGACAAGCCGTGAGATTGAAGGATGAGTAAAGAGAGAAAAGGCGAGCTGCAGGGGCTCCTACCTGTTTGAAGCGAGCAAGCTCCTTCAGAGCGCGGCCCCACTGCTGCTTGTAGTGCAGCTTGGACTTGGTGGTGGACTCCAGCTTCCTCTCCAGCTCCACCTGAACCAAGCAGCAGAGGTGTGAGATCACTAGGGATGAATGCAGGCGAGACAGGACAGGTGGAGGTGAGACATGTCAAATGAAGGAGAGACAGCACAGACGGAGGTGAGGCAGGACATAGACCAGACAAATCAGTTGGAAGGAAGAGCAGAAGTGAGACAGGAGAATGGAGACAGAGAAAGTCAACAGTCTCTTTCATTCCTCATGACCTCGCCAGGAAAGTCGTGCTAAGAAGCTACAGAGGACATGTCACCAACATGGGCGCCACACTACGACCCCAGTGAAGGTCACCTTCTCCAGCGTGAGCAGGTTGATGTCGCACTGCAGGCGGACCTCAGGACGCACATTCTGCTGCTCCTTGTAGGCCTGGAAGTCTTTCTCCAGCTGCTTGTACCGAGCCTCCCAGTTGGCTGCCTTCGGACCGGAGAGGACCAGGGTGAGACCACAACTCACACTAGTCAGAGACGACTCACCTTTTCCCTCTCCAGCGCCACCCGGTGGTCAGAGTCCAGCTGCAGCCTCTTGCTGCTCTCCTGCAGCTGCTGCTGGAGCCGTTGAGCCTGGAAACAGAGATGCCGTCAGGGCGGGAGCCAGTCCAAGGTTGCACGTGTGCACGCGGCCGTGACGGGTCTGACCTGAGACTCGGACTCTGCCAGCTGCTTCTCTTTCCTCTCCAGCTGTCTCTCTCTCTTCTCCAGGTCAGCCAGAGTTTTCTCCAGCCGCTCCACCATGTGGTCGTACTCAGACTCCTGCAGGGTGAGAAGGGCGGACTGGTGAGTGCAGGTACGAGGCTACACCACAGAACTGAGCAGGATTCACAGTGAGCAGGTTGATTCTCAGCCTGTGACCTTGTGACCCCTACTGTGTGAGTGAAAGAGAAAGAAATGTCAAGGTGAGTGAGACAGTAGGAGTGTGTGAGTGCACCTTCTTCTTGATGACCGCCTCTCTCTCTCTGTCTCGCCTTCTCCACTCCTCGGCCTGAGCCTGCAGTGAGCTCAGCTTCTTCTTCTTCATCTGAAATGAAGAAGTTTTAATCAACACACGTGTCAGGTGTCATCGTCCCGTCAACACCAGGAGGCAGGTGCGATCAGACTCTCCTCACGTCCTTGAGCATCATGAGGTGACCGACAGCAAAGTCGCCGCCTCACCTCATCTTCGAACAGAAGCTTCTGCTCCTCCTTCCACAGCTCCAGCTCCATGGCTGCTCGGTATTCGGGGGTGTCTCTGGGTGCCACCACGGGGGCGGGGGGTGGCGGGGCAGGTCTGTGTGGAGCAGCAGCAGCCAGCTCATTCTGGCAGAGGAGAGAAGTTCTCTGAACACACAGCTTGAAGTGTGATGCCGAATGATCTGAACAATGGACCGTTCTGTGACAGGTGACTCATCAGAAGGTACCTCACCTGAGACGAGTCGTGCACCAGCACTTCTTTCACTTTTACCAAGCCCAGGTCATCCAGAGTGGCCTCGAAGCTCAGCTCCGCCACCTTCTCCCTGTGGAAGATGACATCATGAACCTGGAGTAGGGCCAACACCATGGGAGAGAGACGCCTGTCTTACTGATCTCTGAGCACCGGGACACACTCCTGCAGCCTCCGTCTCCAGCTCTGCTCACCGGACGCTGTGCTGTGTCGGGTCTTCTCTGCCCCCAGCAGGTGATGGAGCCTGATGGAAGCCTGACCCAAGACCTGGTCTTTGACGCTGGAGTCCCTCTCCCACAGCTCCACCATCAGAGGGAACCTTCCAAAAAGAGGACCCTCACTCATGAACAAGACCCCAAGATACTGACCCATCTCACTAAGAACTAGTAAAATTGCTGCAGAAAACCTTGTTACGCTGCAGCAAGGATTTTCCGTGAACATCGACAGGAGCTTAGTTCGAGTGTTGCTTTTTTCTCCCCCCTCCTTCCACTTATTCTCTGACCATCGACCGCTACTTCTGTCCTCTCTGTTAATCTTTGTATATTTACCGGACGTGTGTAACAAAATTTCGTTGTTACTACTTGTGGTACAATGACAAATCAAGGCGCATTCAATTCAAAACCGTGTCCCCATGTAAAGACAAAATTATGAAACAGAGCCACCTGCTGGCAACACTTCGTACTGGAACATTTTACGATGCCTTAAAGACGATGGTCACCACTGTTTAATAACGTGCGAATGTTAGTTTGTGTGTGTGTGAGTATGAATGTCCATGCGTGTTAACTAGCATATCTGTGTGCTTGAGTGCATACGTGTGTGTTTGTGTGTGTGAGTGAGTGCACTGTGTGTGTTCTCACCTGTTGAAGGTTTCTTCCAGCTGTTGTGGCAAGACAGCAAAGTTGAAGGCGCAGAACGACTGAGGCAGAAAAACCTCTGTGTTCCTGCGAAGCTCCACAGGAGGGTTGGTCATGACCGGAGCCGAGCTGCCGAAAAACTGGTAGAAGTATCTGAAAATCAAACAACGAAAGTCTGCTTCCAAAGATCCTTGAAAATGCTGTCTTTGATTGACAGGACTGCTGCGCAGCGATGGACTGACCTCAGTGTGGCAGCGACAGGGTGAGTCAAGCTGAAGCGGCTCAGACTCCGCAGGTCGAGGGAGAAGCAGTAGTGATGAGCTGATGAGGGGATGGACACCTTCGGAGCAGAGACGCTGACAGAAGAGGCTCCTGTTACTGCTGCAGGAGCGTCTGTATCTGACCAGCACCAACCAACACGGTCCAGCGTGAGATGAGAAACAGTAGCACATCAGTTACAGTAGCATGAAGACGTTAACACCCCTGTTTCCTCAGTTAGCCTACGCCGCCCTCTGCTGACGATCTGACACAACTACTCTTTAAAGAACATCAATACTCGAGGCGCCAGTCCAGAGGGACTCCTCTCACCCGCAGGACCTTGAGGATTACGATGCTCCTCTAACAAACTCTCCACTTCACTCTCAGTGTGGATGGACGGAGGAGACACTGGAGGAACCGGCGCCACGTCGGGGGGTTTGGCCACCGGAGAAGAAGTGCGATGCGCCACTTCGACAGGACGGAGGGTGACGGAGGTCCGCACAGGTGAGGTGGGCGCGGCTTCACCAACGGCTTTAGCTGCTGGGTTCTAAACCAGACATCCAAGTGTCAATGGAGATGCAAAGATCCATCAAACATGGCAAGGCAAGGAGGTCACATGCTCAGCCACGTTCAACTGGAAAAACAGGCACCTGTGATGACACGTCCTCCCTCCTGAGAGTCAGCTCCAGGCCTACAGTGGGCTGCAGGTCAGCGGGCAGCGCCAGCTTCTCTGTGAAGTCCGTTGGTCGAAGGGCAAATGTCTGGCTCATTGTCGCCGCCCTGTTGTCAAGCGGGAGGTCAGCCAGAGCTGAGAGGGCGACGTCAGCGCTGCCCAGCGAGTGATTCCCGCAGCACAGGTGGATCTGCAGACAGAGAGCGTTATCCCCGCACACACCAGGAGGGAGCGTGATGGCAGCACACCTGTAAAGACGGCTCATGGGCCAGGAAGAGCCTCACGATCTGCTCGCTGCTGCGGATCCGCACCGAGGCGCGCTCCGGCTGGAAGTCGGGGCTCAGCAGGTTGTGGAAGGGCTCAGTCGTGACGTCGTTGCCAAGTAATGAGTAGTAGAAGTAGAACTCGGGGCCCTCGGCCGACAGCTTGACCTTGCTGGAGATCAGCTAGGAGGATTCAGAGAGACAAGTGTCAATGATGTGGACAATGATGTGGACAGAGACAGACTTTCACAGGTTTAACTGGTCCAACTGTGGCGAGGAAACAACGCACACTTTATTATTTTACAGTTCCACATCTAGGATCTTATTCAGATCAGAAACCGGTGGACCCAGATCTTTCACGACTCAGAGCGATGACACCATCGTGTTTCATAGAGTCCCAGCCAACGAGGACATGGTGCGGTCACACCTCAATAAACTGAAATATGGCATTCATATTCCAGTCTTCTCAATGGGTCAAATTTATCTGGGTCAAATGGTCACGATCTAGTCCCAGGAAACTTTTTTTTTTATATTAACATTGATAAATATCAGTTAACAGCTGTAACAGAGATATTCATATAGACTATCGTTATCAGCCTGAATTCTTGCATCATGAATTCAATGCATTCTATCTCTTGTGTGAGTGAGTCTGTGTGCATGATGAACTCATATTTAGCATGGCAGACCAGGAAGAAATTGTGAGTCACATGACACAAGGCAGGCAAAAGGTTTCCAACAGCAATCATGGACCAAATCCAGGTTCACTTACTCATATTATTACCATTGTACCACTGTAAACTGTACCTCAGGCAAGTCTCTGGCGTGGGATTCAAATAAAGCCAATGACTTGTGTTTTCTTTGCTCCGCCCCTTATTTGTCTATCTGCTCAAGTGCAGTGAGACAGCGGGTAAATAGTTTTGCATTGTCCTGTTTTAACTGAGACAAACCACGGACCACAACAAACTCGAACAGCTACTAAAGATCCAGCTCCTGTAAACCTGTCATGACAGCCACCTTTACAATCACGCCACTCTTGACTTTCAGCCTGGTGTGTCTGAAGTCAGACTTTCTTACCTGCTCCAACTTGTTCATGCAGATGACGGTCACAGAGAGGACGAACATGTCCCTGCAGTGATCGGCAGGTCCGACTTGGTGGTAGCCCTGGTCAGGAACCAGCACCGCCTCCAACCTCTCTGGCAGCAGACCAGCGACCGTTGCAGCCCCTGTCGACAACAGTCAGTTGAATCACCGCCATAAAAGTCCACTAGCTCTGGGGATACATGACCGGAGCTGACCTTGCCGAGCTGGAGCCTTCTTGGCCTTGAACCCGGTGGGAGAAGGCTTGGCCGGTTTGTTGGTGCCGCTCTCCAACATCAGGCTGACAAGCAGGGCCGGCTTCTGTCTTTGGTACTTACAGTTCAGCAGGGGGAGCCAGCGAGCGTCCTGCCACACAAGCGCAACATGTCACAACAGACGCGCATGATTGAGAGGTCACGGCAGGTCGATTTACCCGTTGGACCTCAGGAGCGGATCGGAGGTCGAGGACGATGTAGCCGACCATCTCTCTGCTCTTGTTCACAGAGTTGACAGCGAAGCACTGGAGCTTGATAGGCGTTCTCTGTAGCCTGGAGACAGAGCTCTTCAATGAGCACAGGAGTCAAACACCAACAATCTTGACGTCTCTCAGTCGGGCAGGGCTCGCTACTGAAGTTCCATGTCATTTATGGCTTGATCATGAAAAGTCAACATTTGTTTTTGAAAACAGAAAGGCTATATTATTATTTTTTCACTGTTCGGTGAAGCCAGTTGATAACTCATGGTGTTTTTTTGTTGTTTTTATCTCAATACAAGTCGAAATGTTTAAATAACAATATGTGGAAACTATTTAACAATAGTAAATGTCTAAATCAGTGAATAATCGTTCTGAATTGTGACAATAATGTTTCCAATCCATCGTACAGTTTGACAGTTCTTTTTCTTGGACTGCTTATCAAATGTTAACGGGACAGGAAATGTCAAAACTCAACTTCGCGACAGTCTCGGAACTATAACTGAAAACCAACCTGTGTTGTTGCAGGTTCCTGCGGTCGATTTCCCAGGCCAGGTCCTGGTTGATCTGCGGTTGTTCTTCGTGCTCTACGGGATCAGTGGACAGCTGACCGACGCCGAAGGTCGCCTGGACCACCAGGCTCAGACTGTTGTTTTTGGGAAAGTTCCGACCTAGTAGGGCGTACCGTGTTTTCAACCCAAATTAGAAGGTTTACAATTTTAATAAAGGAAAGTGGTGAAGCGAGAGTTTCCTTATGGGCGCAAAGGCAGGACGCTCTAGCTGTCATGATGTTTTAACAATAATTGAGACTCAACAAACACGGAAGCTAACTTGAAGTTTCTTACCTTCAACGATCGACACAACGATCAGAAGTTGGTCCGTCTTTGATGCCATGGTGCTTGTTGATGTTGTAGCTCAAACCTCAGCGATATTAAAAGTCATACTGCTCAAAATACTTCTAAAAAACGGACTTGCTGTCCGGAGAGACAGGAAAAAGCCGCTTTGTTGTCAAACTTTGGCGCCACCCATTTCGTCTACTTTGCGGAAGTGACGACAGATACACGAACGAACAATGTGCACTGCCCTCTGCCGGCAGGAGTTCGAAATGCAGCCAAATACATGCAACGTTACGATTTAAAGCAAAGCGTTTTAGGTACACGAATATTTTTCTTTTTCTTGCTCCCTCTAATAACTGTAAATGTTGTTGTAATTGTAAATAAAAACTGGATCTTGAATGTCAACAAATCCCGTTAAAGGTGTTGGAATATTAACATTGAAATGTTTTTATTCATAATAAAATGTGTAAAGCATTTGGAACAGACGGTCAAACTACAAAATGACAAGGGCATATATATATATATATATATAAAGGTTCTTTAATCATGATTGTTGCCAAACATATGATTTAAGGCATTTACAGTATAAAAAAGCAACAGCAGATCGTTATATGTGTCTTTAACTGGATACCGCAGGAACAAACAAGCAGCTTAACGATGAGCAAACTGTGTAAACAAAGTTCATCTTCAACAATATTTTCAAGTAGAGACGATGCCGGTGAGGTCAGGGGCGTAAGGCCGAGCCGCTCCAGAGGGGATCGGATCAAACAAACAGCACGTTGATCGATGGATGCTCAGAAGATCGGCAGTTTAACAACACAGGTTCGTTGAAGTTCGACAATGTGGATGGAAAAAAGTGTAGCGTGCTGCTGAGGTTCAACGCTGGATGGGTTAAGTTCATGTGAACGATCAGCACCAAGGGCAGAATGTTATTTGATGGTATGGAGGTACCAAAACAGTTCTGTTTAGCGCCCCCTGTTGGACGAAGGGTGTGCACTCATGAAGTAAAACAAAAACCCTGACTGAGAGATCAAAGGTGAGACTTCAGGTAGCGTGGGACTTTCATCCTTTTGAATTTTGCTCAGCTTCATTCATGTTCTAACTGAACTACTTCTGTTTTGGTGCTTGCTCTCGCACCTCACTTTCCACGCCAAAACTCCCCCTAAATGTTCCACCGTCCCCGTCACACACACAAGCGTTTCTACCACAGTTAAATGAATGGATCGGAATGTACATCACACTCCTCACAACGACCCTGAAATAATTCACGATGCCGTCTGATGTTCGGTCACGTTTGCTCCGATCCGATTGTGATTTGCCTCGCTGCACTTTGAACAGACAAAGGAGGGAACAACGTGTTTTAAGGGCACTTGATTGGCATTTGTTTAAATCTCTGATTCTAGAACATTCAACAGGCTTGGTTCCTTGAAGATTAGGTCGCTGTGTGTAAAAGGAAAAGAGGGTTTTGTGTGTTGGAGATTGACAAATTCAGGTTGGATGTAGTAGGACTTCTGCTCTGTGTGTGACCAAGCGGCTCATTTTCAGGAGATCCGATTTCACTTGAGAAAGCTGGACAGGGGCCAAACATCCACACTTTGCACCTCACATGAATCCACAGCTGGGAGCTCCTGGTCCCAGTCCGGGGACAGTATGAGGACAGTAACATGGTGGAGGATCTCCCAGGCCATGATTCCTTCTATTACAAGATCAATGAGAGGTAAGGTTCGCCTCAAGCTGTTGCATTCAAGTGGTTGTCGGGCTGCACAAATCTGTCGACTCAAACCGAGGAATGTGATGCCTGTTTAAGGGTGGAGCTTGGTAACAGCGCTACACCTGCTTCAAATAGGAATACTTTTGTCTCACCCGGAGCTTTCTAAGATATAAAGCTGCGTTTGAAAAAGACGCCCAGCTGCCAGTGTACTGGCATCCCAGTGCACAGGTTTGAGAGAGGGATGGACATGAAGGACATGAAGGGGTGAAGGTGCTCGGCCACGAGTCTGTACAGGATATCTACATCGGCGTGAAGGTTTACTGGCACAGAAAGACGATACAATCAACAGAGTTCACGCTCAAGTACAGTTAGGTCTACAAATGAAGCGCCAGCACGATGGAGGGAGGAGGACCACGCGGATAAGCATCATAAAGAAGAAGAATTATATACTTTGTGGCTTGCTAACGTCTCTGCTCAAATAGAGGTTCTTACAAAAACAATCAACACTATTGGATAATGTTAGTAATCTTCAGTACATTCAGTCATATCATCATAATACACTACGATAAATGTGCGTTTTTTTCATAAACACCACAAAGTCTGGATCGCTCGTCCTTCGCTGAGGTTCAAGGTCGCTCCTCCAGATCCAGTGGTTCGTTTAAAAAAAAGTAGTTGCCATTCATAAGAAATGAGAGTTGTTTCCGGCCTCTCAGCGAGGCAAAGCTTATTCAACACCAAGGAATTGATGTCTGATAAATCTGCCACTCCTCACGTGAGCCGTCGTCACATGACCCTACTTCTTCCCCTCGCTCTCTGCGGAGACAAGAGCAACCAAGAGACAGGACACGTATAAACATCAGTGACATGAAACACCACACGCAATGTTTGTTATTCTCATTTTCTTTCAAAAGGTGAAAGTTGAATTTACATAGCAAAGGTCAGCAGATTTACATGCAACAAACTGCACTGCTGCAATAGTCAGTCCCTCCAGGATATGGCGATGTTGCAATGTCAACGATGAACGCTATTTCAGCCAATCCCCGCGAGTGCAAATTTGACCATCACAGTGACTTTCCCGCCTATTCCACCAATCACTTCAGTCTTTTTTTGCGCACCCCTTTACGGTGCGGCGTCATAGTCCCTCCCTTCTCGTTGAGATGAAGGCACGTGTGACACCACACACTCTCATTAGCCCGCAAATACTGCCGCCAAGGGTCGTGATTCGCAATGCACTCAAACACTACACGTGGCAGACATAAACAAACATGGCTGACCCCGCGATCCACCAACGTTTGGTAAGACAAGGACGCAGGTTCCACAATGCAACACAGACTTTCCACGAAGGTTAGAGTGGCCCCCCAGGAGATTGACCCACTTTTTTGTGGCCGGAAACCAGCAACCGCTGAGTTGCGAGTTGTATTTAGAGTGAGAATGACTTGGCAGTTGTTCCTCGACTATGTGTTTTCCAAGTTACAAACGACAAAGAGCAGAATTTTGGCTTTTGAGGTACAAAAATGCTCCTGAGCTGATTCACTCTGTTCACCGTTCATCTGGTAGTGGAAGTATCCTGCATGGTGTGTGTATCGCGTGTTGCCAAATTTGTCTTGAAACTACAGTCCTCAGAAAGCGACGCGATTTTTAAATTAAAGTATGAAATCAGGAAGTGCAGTCCACGATGAATCAGAGAGTTTCACGACACGCAGCAAGAGGACCACCATCCAAGGGCATCAAAATGATTTGTAAGCCGAGAAAAGATGGAGAAAGAAGCTCGCCTGAGAAGCAGCTCACGAGAGACAGAGTCTATCAACTGTGAGGCAGCATTTGTGCTGACGTCTTGACTTTTGAGGGACTGGAACTGATTCACAGCATTTCCATTAACCTCTAAATTAATTTCTCAAATCTAATTTTGGGGAAATTGAGTTTCCAAACCAACACAGATTAAACTTGTAAATCCACAGAGAGCAGATCTTTTTTGGCGTCATGATGACTCAATCAGCAGAGTTACGATGTCAAACCCACCTGTGGATGAGTGTCCTGACACTTGCTGACTGGAGACCAGCGACCTGGAACTTAAACCTTCAAGACACAAACAGAAATGATCACTGTGTGACTGCAGTAACACCACAGTACACCAACAGCCAGCAGTCGCAGAGAAATAGGAAGAGATTTATGGGTTTGTGTTTGCACCTTTGTAGATGTCGTACTGTCCTGGCATCAGGCTGTAGCTCATGCCCAGGTGTGTGTGGTGGTGCGTGTGAAGGTGCCGGGCGAACGACACGTGATTCCTCTCGTGCTCCATCTCCTGCTCGCCCTCCGGGGAGCCCTTCTCGCCGGGCTGTGTCGAAACACAACAGGTTTAAATCCAACTGCTTCTTTCGACACAAGTGTTGTTCAATGGCAACTCAAAGGAAAAACAAAAACATTCCATTCACAAACACTGGATTACTACTGTCATCATCTGTCTCAGAACAGTGTTGCAGGTTTTTGCTATCATCTAGTTTGAAAAAAAAACTGTCTTTGTGACTGCTTTATCAAGATTCATGGATGCTTCATCAGTGAGTCACAGTCTGGCTGATCCGTGTCACAAAACTAACTCAGCACTTTACTGGTCTCTAGTGACTCCATGGTACACAGTGTGGAGAGCATTAGAACCCATTATTGCAGCCATGTTTTCTTTCCAGAGTCCAACAGAATTTGGGCATCACATCCTACCTCACTTCTACAGCGCAATGTTACCTCGAAACTGTGCTGAGGTGCAAGGTTAAGAGTTGGATTAGGTCTCAGCTAAGGTGAGCCCAAGTCTGCGTGAGCATCCTGACCACAACACCTAGTGATATGCAGTAGGCGCGGTGCTCACAGCTGGTGATTTCCCGTGGAACTGGTGGTTCTGCTGCAACAGTTCCATGGTCGCTGAGGAGGATGAGTCGCTGCTCTGCTTGCTGCCGACTCCCCCTGCGCGGCTGGAGGGGGTCACCTCGGACTCCTCCCTGCCTGCCGTCTTCCCATACAGGGGGTAATGGAAACCTGGAAGACAGACGTCACACTGGGTCAGGAGGCGTCTATCTGCTGGACCCCCCTTCAGAAGAGCCGTTGCCTTATGACTGATTTCACCAAACACAAAATGAAATTGTAAGCAAATGGACAGCTGTGGCTTACCTGGGTAATTGTGGATCAGTGTTGGGGACAGCCGTCGGTAGGATCCCCCGCTGCCCTCACACATGGCCAGATAGGGCTGATAGGAGGGATGCTGGTACTGCATGTAGGGCTGTGACGTCATGGGCGGAGAGACTGCCGCCCGGGCACTTTGCGACTCCTCTGACAGACCTTCCAATGACTCCTGGCTCTGCTCGTCCAGACCATCCAGTCTGTCCGACTCCTCCTCCGTGTCAATGACCGGCACATCATGGAGTCTGGCTTTTTTGCTGTCACAGCCTCCTGCTCGCTCTGACGTGGTCACCTTGGTTGGCTCCAGAGCAGCTGCCCATTCCTTCACCCTCTCTCCTTCACCCTCGTAGGGCTCCTCCTCGTGTTGACTCTGTAGCTCAGAGTACTTGCTGTGAGCAAGGCGGTGAGTCCATGCTGGGCTGTCTGAGGACTAGATTGATGAGGACAAGTGTTGGTGCTGAAGCTGAAGTGTTTCCCCTATACGTCTTTGGTAACAGTGGCGGGTGGGAGTCATTTTGAGGTCGTGTAAACAGCAGTCAATCTCATCCTCAGTCTTAAGTTATCATGCAAGTCAAGTCTGTTTTGGTGACACTCTTCCACTGCTGCTGAATGACCATAGAGGAAACACTGCTTGGATGAGCAGAGCCAAAGACACAGCGGCTGTCTGTGACTCTGCATTTGATGCTGATGAAGGATGACGGCGTTTCGGAAGCAGGCAGCCATTAGACGTGGGATGAGGATAGCATGTTGCCTCCACCTCGATGGTTTGCATCGTCACGCGTGTCATGAACACGATCAACTGCAAATCTGAAGCCGAGGTAAAAGAGAGAAAACAGCCTCGCGGCTGAGACTCATGCAGACGCTTCACAAAAGCAAGCGGCTCTGGAGCGAGCAACCCTCAACAGACCCATGGATGCATTTAGAAAAGGCATCAAATATACATTAGCTGCTGCTGTAAGTTTGCTTATCAAACAATGTGGAGACACTATTGGTGAGCAGAGCAACAGCACCACAGGACTGCATGACTGTTGTCACTAGCACCCATCAGTAGAGGTACACAATGAATCTCTTTGAACCACACAACAAAGTTACTGAATCACACCAACACCATCGGCAGAGGCGGCGGCAGGTTAGAGACAGAGGGAGAAACTTACACTTGAAAAGGAAACGTTTGAGTCCAGATCTGTCTGTTTGTTTGAGTTGTGGAGGGACGAAGACGAAGACGAGGAAGGTGATTTGATGTCATCGCAGTCTTTCACCGAAAGCTGCTGTTGGTCCACCATACCACCGTGGACCACCTTGACCCCCAGACCCTGTCCTCTATCCCGACCGTCATTCAGCTCCACGTAGGACAGGACCGGTTTGGAACAACACCCTCGCGTGCCCTCTGGGACCTTCCCTTGAATGGCTCCTCCATGTTTAACCTCATCAACATCTCTTCCACCCGCCCCTCTTTCCCCCCTCTGCTTTCCAGCGGGAATCTGGTCACAGCATTTCGGGGACATCAGAAGTTTCTGGTCCATGTACAATCCACGGGAGTACTGGCCATAGTACAGTGACTGAGCCAACGCAGTCTGGGTCTGACTCATGGCCAGCTGGAGTTGGGACTGAGGCGGACTGTCAGCTTTCTTCGAGTCTGTAAAGTCATGGGATGATCTGTCATTCTCCTTCATGTCTTCCTTTCTCTCTTTCCCTTTGCTGTCATGAGACGGGCTTTTATGGAACGTCTGCCTCTCCGGCTGCTGGTACCCCTGCATGTAGTAAGGCTCAAAGCCATGGTAGTATGGGGACTGGGCGTCTTTTGAGGACGGGACAACGATGGGTGGGGTTTTACCGGCGCTCCCATGGTTTGCACTCACCTCTGAAGAAACACAGGAGCCAGATTTGGATCTAATCCCATCCAAGCGACACTCTGACGGTAAACCATCCTCCCCTGCATCGGAAATATCCGAGTAGGCGGGGCTGTCGTTCTTACTGTCTGAGTTTGACGCACAGCTACCACTGACATCAAGCCGAGACGACGTGCCGATTGAAGGACTCGGTGCATTGTCGGTAAAGGTGTAGACTTTGTCAGCCTCGGCCCGGATACTGGCCATCCTGCTCTCTTGGCTCTCCGTGAGTCCATTCAAAACATCCTGTTTACTGAGGTGCTCCTTCAGCAGGCTTCCGGAAATCTCCTTGATTCCCATTTTAGTTCCGTTGCTACATTCCTCCAGTTTGACTCCACCGTCACCGTTTGAGGTCCGAAGTGAGGGATCCTTCATCTGTTTTTCCTTCATCCTTCGCTTCTCTTTTTTCCTGGTTTCATTGGAGCAGCTGACTAGCGTGGCTTTGACCACGCTCGGCTCCACGATGATGTTCAGCTTTGGTTTGATGGGTTTAAGGGGAAGATTTTTGCTGACAAGGCCCGCTGGTGCCATGGAGGAGGGTGGCTGTGGCGTGTTTAAATCGGCACTTGCGACGGGATACGCTGCGTTGGGAATGGCAATCAGTTTTGGGGGTGCGGGCGCCGGGGCGATCGGCCGATTTGTCCTTAACTTTGCCATCTTCTCTGCTTTGCTGCTTGCCTTTTTGCCTTTGTCAGTTTGGCCCCCTTTCTTTTCGATCAAACCCTCAGCCTCGAGCTTGGGCATCTCCACCATGGTGTTGCGGTCGGGTACCATGCAGTTTTCTAGCACTACCGTCATGTTTGAGATGATTGGCAGGTTGCTCAAGTCATCAATCAGCCCATCTTTGATCAGTGAGGTTCTTCTGGTTTTTGAGTTTGACGTGGGACTGTGGTCAGTGCTGAGGAGTAGCCGTCGGTTCTTCGGTGACCCCACTGTCGTCACCTTGTACAAAGGAGCTGGCTTCTTGCTGCTACTCGTGCTGTTTGTGTCAGAGAGGTCAAATGACATGTTGCTGATGGTGTCGTCACAGTCCGAGAGTCGCTCCTCGCTCTCGCAGTCCTTCATGGGCTCCAGATCCGGCTTCCTCTGCCCCTCGACTTCCAAGTGTGCATGGGTTTGGTGGTAGCGCAGTCCGTTGATGTGCTTATAGCGTTTAGTGCAATTAGGGTGGGGACAGTCAATGAGGATGGGCGGGGGAGGAGGTGAGGAAGCACAACCTACACCCGGGTCCATGAATGAGGGGTCGGATTTGCCCTGTGGCGTCGATGGAGCGCTTCTGGATTTGGCTCTGATCCTTTTCCCATTGCCGTTTTTAATGTTGCTGGAGGAGACCAGGGTGAGGTCCAGGTCCCCGGGCAGTTTGTTCTTTCTCTTACCAGAGAGGGAAGAAGCTCCGTTGGCAGGTTTCACCTCGTCCACGGTGAAGAACGGAGGAGTTCGGCAGGTGCTGTTGATTAGCTTCAGGCTCCCTCGCCGACCCTTGCTGTGTATGGACGCTGCGGTTCCGGCGACGCCCCCTCCGCGACTCCTGTGCTGCGACAGACCCCTGATTTTGGTGGATGGACTCGGATCAATGCAGGAACGCTCCGTCATATTCAGCCGCATCCGTTTCCCACGGCCCCTTCCACCTGGCATCTCCGAGTCACTGGATGGAGACTCGCAAAACCTGGACAAAGGCAGGGCAAAGAATTACAGCCCTCTGAATGTGAGTCATAGTTTTGTTTTTCATAGCAACAGAGCATCAGTGTTTCTAGGGGTGAGTATGTTTTCTACTCTTATTACTATTAACACTTCTTCGGTTCAACAGTCCCAAGTCAAGTTAGTTTGCTGTCTTTAGATTGAAAACTGGTCCACACTGAGAAAAATCTGGTCGTATCTGCACAAGATCTGTATCGGATAGGACTTCCATCTGCACGGATCTGGCATATTCACTGACCGTATTCAATACTAAACCAGGCTCCAGGGTGGATACATTTGAAAACGCCAGATACGTGTCTCCTTGTGGACAGCGGATCTGATACTTTAGGTCACCGCCCCCCCCTTTTTCACTACCCAGAAGGTTTCAACAGTCACTTCACAACAACAATGGTGTTCTGCAGAACTTTTAGCTGACCGGCTGGAAATAACTGCCACAAACTATATAAACCCAGTGCAGCACGATGCACCTCCAAGGAGTGAATAGATGGCAACACAGAGACAGTACTGGATCAGACCTGGCAGAACCAGCTGCTGGTGGGACAACTTTGTGAATGGTGTCGTCGTGGACCGGGAGTGGACGGAGAGGGCGGTGGGGTGACCAGAGTTTAGAGAGCTCACAACTAACAAATCCCATCATGTTGGTCACCAAGACTGTTCAGCGGCCAGCAGTTGTCACTCAGGGATCATTGATCACAAGACACCAAACCGCATTAAAATATGGTCCTGAATCAAAGTGATGCTGTTGTAGTTTCTAATAATCCCTGGGAACAGATGTCTACTCCTCCAAGACGACTCTTCTGTACGACAAAGGCCCAGATGGCTGCTAGCGCTCACGCAGAAGTGTCAAACTGCCTCTAATCTGATTAATCTCACAACAACCGACGCGAGCTGTCAGCCAGCTCTCCATGTTCAACGCCATCCAGCCACGCTGGGTTACGTCACAGACACTTTATACACGGAGTCAAGTGTGATTCCTCCTGAGAGGACGTTACCTGAGAACATCTTGTTCCCATCGTCACCTGACTTGAACTCCTGTACCATCAGTCAGGGCCACTGATGATTATCATTCAGCGCTCGTCGCTGCTTCGCTCCGTCTTCAAGGATAAAATTGATTTTTTAAAACTCACTGCGAAACCTGCTTTGCTTTTCAATCACAGGTACCATCCACCAACGTCTCTCCGTTTGACACCGAGGTGTTTCTGCTTTCTAGGCGTCTCCTCCACGTTGAAGCTGTTTACTGCAGCGCCCCTCTTCTACATGCCACACTCGCTCCTTCGCTCTCGCTATTCACACACAGCATTGGCTCTAATGGAACATGACCTTGAACTCTGCATGTTTTCATCAGCTTTTGTCAGAGGTCAACTTGATCTGGCAACCTTCGTCCATTGTTTTTTTCTGCTCATCTGGAGTCAGACTCTGGAGGCAGCCAAAGTGCAGAGGCTCTGCTTGTCACCCAAACCTCCTCCACAACTTTGGAGGTGCTCTCGTTCACGAGTGAAGGAAGGGTGGAGAGGGACAGATGGATTGATGCACGTCTTCAGTCAGGGGGACTGAAGAAAGAGCTCAGCCAGAGGACAAAGCTCTCCACTTGCTAGTGGGCTTCTCTTCTCACCTGTGGTCACCAGCTTTGTACAGTTCGTCTTACTGGACTCTCTTGGAGAGAGAAGCTCAGTCACCCGGCAGAGGCTCAGAGTAGAACCACTCCTTTTCTGTGTAGCAAGAGGGTGCAGGGAGGAGACCCTGGGCCAGACCCAGACTCTCTGTCAAGGCACCTCTCAGTTGCCTTAAAACCAGACGAGCTGGAAAGAGGGACGTCTGGACCTTTCCACTGCATCGCTGCCCCTGCGACCCTACCGTGGTGTGAAGATGTGTAAAACAAATGCAGCTGTCTGGACCCAGGTTTGCACTGGACCATAAACAAACTACACTGGGGAACATACATGACGATAACACAGGGCTTGAAATCACTCTACCATCAATTGGACACCTCATTTCATCTTGTTTCTCGCTCCCCTCACTGTCAAACTCACTCAGATTTAATAAGGTCTAACTCATCCAATCATGACGACGTCGGCGGAATCAAAATCGTCGTCGGCATCTGAAACAGCCATTGCCATGGCAACATTCACTTCTGTGGTGGTGTAATAATCCAGACGTTTTCTACTCCAAATGACAGTGTTTGTGCTCCAGCTCACGAGCTCATTCATAAGCTCCTTGGGAGCTGCTTACCTAAAACACAACAAGTGAGAGCGGCTTCACAAAACGCTTCAACTCAAAACAATGCGCCTGAGGAAAGTGACGATGTGAAGTGACCAGACAAGCACTTGACCTGACTTCTGGCTGATGATTTCAGATTTTAACATGCCACGATGGCCGACGTGACTGAGTCTGAACGACAAATACGAGTATTTCTGGTTGATGAAAGCACAAGAGTTGGCTCCACCTGGGCTGCTGACAGACGAGCATCAGTGTAAATCACAGTGTTTTTCTTCAAACACTGCTGTGAGTCGTGTGTGTACCTGGGTGGAGCCCAGTCGTGCTTGGTGCAGTCGAGCAGAGTTCCCACGTAGGTCCTCTTCCTCCAGGTCACGTTCACCACCAGCACACCTGACACAGAGAGGATGGTCTTAGTCGCACAACTGATGTAAATCTGACCTGCTTCTCAGGAAATCAGAAGCACAGACGGCTTCCTGGTCCTCACACCCATCAAACTTGAGACCTCCTCACACACGCGTTCTTTCAAATGACTCCTTCTATTCAGACTGTGCGGTCGATTTTTGAGATGAAAGCGAGACAGTGTCGTCGAACCGCTTCAGAATTTTAACACCCAGACGACAAAACCTCTGT
Organism: Synchiropus splendidus; assembly: GCF_027744825.2. NCBI lineage: Eukaryota > Metazoa > Chordata > Actinopteri > Syngnathiformes > Callionymidae > Synchiropus > Synchiropus splendidus. The sequence continues at coordinate 17,736,866 of NC_071340.1, forward strand.
GGCTCATTTTGTGATGACTCATTTCTCTCTCATCCTCCGGAGCTTTATTTGTTTCACTCTTTAGACTAACAGATCCAGACGTCCCTACACTATCATTGGATCACATTAGAGTCATGCATCTCTGAATCCTCTATATGTGAGGGACACGCAAGGACATGGAAGTGGACTCACACACGTCGGCGTGAGAGCAGAGGAGGGCAAAGTGCTGCCCGGGGGCCACATCCAGCCCTAGGTCTGTGTTCCTACGGCCATCATCAGGTCAGAGCAAAAGCACAACTATGCTGTGAATGAAAAATAAAACTAGAGGTTCTATTCTTCTTCAGTCCTTCTTAGATTTTTTTAAATGAGTAATGCTCATTTTAAATGTTTTTTTTCTGTCACAAAAATAGATGAAAATATCTTGTCTTTTTAAAACCCAGAGATATTCCCACTTAAAAAGATCTTCCATTATTTACAATTTATATAGAGAATATTTAAATAAAATGACATAATATACAATTAAATTACGTAATTTCAATTTCCCCTGTTTGATAGTATCAAAGTTACTTAACTTAAGTTTCATAAAAGATTTTTTTTTCTTTTGGCTTGATATGCCTTCATGTAAGTCAGATTTCAAGACTGAAAGCGTCATGGCCTCATGGCATCACTGGCTGAAACACACCACAGGGGAATTGCCCACGACTCGGTACCAACTCATGGAGTCCCACACAGCTGAGCTGATTCCAGAGACAGGAAGTGACTCTCAAACATCTGAATCTCTCCCGCATTTCAAACCTTTACACAGATGATAATGCTGGTGACCACCAGAGGGCTAATAACAATGATTTATACGGCAGGATTAAAGATGAAATAAATATGAAACAATAAATAATATTTTTGCATTTGTATTAATTTAGTCGCGTCAGTCACTTATAGCAAAATGGTCTCATTAAATAGAACAAATGCAACGTAATAAGTATTCTGGGGAAAATGTCACTTTAAAATCAATTCATTGGAAACAAAAAATGAATTTGAAAAGCAAAATATTAAAAGGGGTGATACAATATGACTGAAGAAGACTTGCTGTCTAAAGCGCAAACATAGCAAAAGAGTTTGACTCAAACAAATGTGCTTATTAATTCGTGTGTTTGAGTGGGGGTCAGCTCCAGGACTGGTGGACGATGAGCCGATGAAGTCGAGCTCACCCTGCCTCACGCCTGCGGCGAGGGAGAAGAGCATTAGTCCTCTTCTCTTTCCTCTCCACTCAATTAAAATTCATCTTAATTAACATGCAAGCAGCATCGAACCCTGGCGTCCACAGAGGAGGGGGGGGCTGTGGTTATCACTCCACCTACGCAGCGATAGTCCCCGAGCGGCAGGAGAGCTCCTCCACACTCAGACACGTCACTTCTTTATCTCTCTTTGTCTCTGCTGTTTTTGCTTCTGTGTCTGGATGACTTTGACATTGATGCTTTTCTCTCTCTGCCGCCGACTCCGCCGTTTTCTTCCCCACTCCCCGCCGCCTCGCTCGCTGGGAAGGTTTAAAAATAAAGACATCACGTCCTTCCTCTCTCCTCCGTCCATCCATCCATCTGGACACGGTGAATAAATCTCTCTCTCCCCGTCATTAAACGGCACTTGTCCTCAATCTCCTTCTGAAATAGAGACTTTGTATCTGAAGGAGGCGACTTTCTCGATGTGACAGAAAATGAAACACTTTTTTTGAGAACTGCAAATTACGATTCCGTGGAGATTCCAGCGTGACGACCACTGACCCGAGGTTTGTGGAGGAAACAGCCGTCACAACAACACTGCTGATGGCAACACTATCAGCTGTTACTAATCACTTCCAACACGACAAGAACAGTAGCAAAGGTTCTGTGCCGTTGTAAATGGTGAAAGTAAATCACCTGAAAGGCGAAAATAGAGGTCACAATTATCCTCGAAAAAGAAGTTTATTTTAGGAAACAGGAACCTTCTGAAGGGTGGTCAGTGAGCTTGTTACCTTCTTCCGTCTCGTGCCAAACGATTCCCTCCAGGTTGACGCTTGTTCCAGGCTGACAGGGTCCAAAGCAGTTGCCCTCTAGTCCCCCAACAACGCCACCCTCTTGGGTATTTGTGCCGACGGACCTGGTCCTTACTGCGAGCTGCTTGGAGTTGGAGGTAGGATGCGTTGGCGGGGAGAAAGACTGAGGTGCAGGGGAGGGGACTCCAGGTTGGGCTGGAGTGGGGGGTGCTGGAACAGTGAACATGGAATCCAGCTGCAGAAGAGCAACAACATACGAGTTAAATACACTGAACCTGTCAGAAAATAGTTGAGTGACAGGGTTATGTAGCTGTCGTCCATCACAGGAGCAGACCCTGAACCTCTCTGGACATTCTGAAACACCTCCACATGCACCCTCCGTCACCCCTGTGGGAGAGCCCAGACACCGACTTATGGCTTGTTTATAGGAGGAACTACAGCGTCAGTGAGGCTTTATTCCACTGCAAACCTCACGACTTCATCATGGACAACTGGAGCTGGTCGCAGAGACGACTCCACTCACACGAGCTGGGAAGTCTATGGAGGTATTGGTCAACAACGGAAGGGTCTGGCTCAGCTGCCGGCTGCCAAACTGGAGGACCTCAGACTTGATGGAGCCCGCAAGGCCATCTGGGAATCTGAACCAGAGACTCTGACAGTTCAGCTCCATACAGAAAAAAAGTTATAGTTATAGCTATGAATGTCCTTTGATCTTCAACACCAGCTACCTTCCAACTTCTTCGTCCAAGAACACAGTTCTACCTGTCTACCTAGCTTGCTTACATCCTCCTTCTTTCACTGCCGACCCATCAACCTTCAGCTACTTCTTCTTCCCTTGTTTCCTCCCCAGTCCCACCTTTCTCCTTCACAACCATCTGCCTCCCAACCGTTCTCCTTCCGCTCCACCATCCTTCATGCATGTCGATTCACTGCAACATCAGTGACCCGCTGCCTGGTCCTTTTTCAGGGCCTAGGATTCGGTCTCTGCCTGTCCACCTCAACCGACTTCCTCCACTATCCCAGAGCCTTCCCTTCTGCATGCTTCGCTCGCTACCTTGTTTGTCCCCCGCCGGGAATGTTGTGAGCACAGCTCAGTGTAAAACACAGCCACAGTGCGAGAGAAACAAGGCGACACGAGAACGTTATATTTGCTTTAATATTCCATCAGCGGATAATCCCTCTTCCGCACCTGTTTCTATTCCAGGACCCTCCGGCACGTCTGATCGCCTCGCTGCTCCCAGCATTAAGAGTTTTGCTTCAGCAGCATCTACTCTTAATTCCAGACAAACAAAACCACATTTACAATGCAAAGCAGCAATAAAACAAAAGCCCTCAGATCCTGCGAGGCGGCTCACTCCCACTCAGCTGCCACCCAGGACGCTCTCCAACAAATCACACAGTAAATTAACGATAAAAGAAGAACCCTGATCCCCGGCGAGTTTTCCTCCCTCGGAGACCGAGACCCGATGTTGAGATTCACTCTGGGACTCTAGCAACGCAACGATGAAAAAGCAGAGGCGTGCGCTCCCTCGACACTTCAGACACATCTCACTCGGATTCTTCTAATTCGTGCAACACAACAGTCCCTGACTGGTCCAGGCGGGTGGGCGAGGCGGAGGAGAGGGACGGTTGGAGGACAGACTCTCTCCAGCGCATGTCTCCTCCCAGGTGAACCAGAAGGCATCCTGACAACTCCGACTGGCTATCGGTTACTCTGAGTCTCTCCTGGATGAGCTTCTCTCTCTCAACAAAAGTCCAGACAGAGGGAGCTGAAGATCATCTTGTCTCCTTCACGACTGAATATGAAACCTTCCATGAGAACTGAAGGTCTCTGTTGGCGTCCGTGAGGTCACCAAAGCTAGGGTTCACAAGAAAATGTTTTATTGAACTTTGGATCATGGTCAGGTCAGTCCTCCTGGTTACTCTTCAATGTTTATTCACCCACCCCACTCTGTCTCCGGCAGCTTCTAAATATCATCCCTCCATCATGACGCAACCATCTCAGGCTCACTCAGGACGTCCACACTGGCGTCTCAGAGATTCGATCTGGGCTCAGTGGCTCAGCACTCTTCCTGTCCACTCCCAGATCAGAAAGCACAACACGACCCTCAACACACATGTACAACAAGACAAGCTGAGACATGAGGACGAAGTGTAACAGACGCTCGTGATGACAGCCATTGGGTAGAACAGCCCTGCCCAACCCGCAGCTCTTTCCCTCGTTTCATGTGGCTCTTCACCAAATGAGCTGCCGATCTGTCTGCCATTATGGTCAAGTTGCTAATGAGATGATCGAAATGACAAAATATTGTTTGAAGACTTTAACATGCATTTAACTTTGAAACATAAACAATGAACCTCGCCACACACGCGGCCCTAAGAGAAGGACCGTCGTCAGAACCACGATCAACACAATTTACATGACTTAGTTCCACTTTTGACTTTGTCATTCCACAAACTGCCATGGCATGTGTCTCACCTATTATTGTAACCTTATTATAATGTATTATTATATATATATTGGTGGCATGAGCCATGTAAAATATATATAAGTAAAATAAATGGCACATATTTCTATCTACGCCGCTTGATATTTTGAAGAGGATCACGGTAAAATGTATGAATTTGAAAAATACATGCACAAGAGACACACGCTGGACGCAAACCAGCAACCATGTGATCACAGGCAAGTGCTTTAACCGCTATACCGCCGCTAAGTCACATGACCAGCAGCCTTACATATTTGCAGAATGTGGCTCTTTTCAGCAACACAGTAACACAATGTGGCTCTTAGCCTGTGACTGGTTGGTCACCCTTGGGGTAGAACAAGATCATCATCACTGCCATCATCATTGTCGTCTTCATCATCTTCTTCATCATCATTACATCATCATCATCGTCATCAACATCACTGCCATCATCATCATCACCACCACCACATCTCTCTTCTTCCTGACAAAAACGCAATCTCTGTACTGTCTTTGGCTCCTCCACTCTTCCTCTTCCCGCCATGTTTTCCGCACTCCGTGTCCTCGCATCCCCTCCTCCCCCCTCCCCTCCCCACTCTCCCCTCCTCCTTCTCCTATTAAATTCCTCCGTGAGCAGAAACACTGACAGTTTTTTACCGCACAGAAATCATGGCTCCTCAAAGAACTGTGTGTGTGTGTGTGTGAGTGAGTGAGAGAGAGTGTGTGAACGGTCGCCATCTTTCATCCTTTGTCTATTCCTGTTTTCTGCCTCCAGTCTTTCCTGTCTCTCTCTCTCTCACACACACACACACACACACACAGTGAATGACAGGCTCTCGTGGCATTTAAGTCGACAGCCGATATTATTTGCCGCCATAACTCCCTCTGCCGCAGATTGTCCTCGACAAAATAGCAACCGCTGTGAATCCCAGCGGCACAATCAAGCATTTACGATTTCTGTCAGGCGGCGTTAAATTACTCTCATGCAATCACCACTTTCCGTCTGATTAGAACGGCTTGACGAACGAAGCCGCCCTTTTTGTGCTGTTGAGGAAATTGTTGTCGACAAATTCCACGAGAGATTCCCAAGTTAGAGTGTCCCTGACACTTGTGACTTGTGTGAGTCTCTAAGTAAAGCATCTCTGCTGCTGTTGCTGCTACACATGACGACAGGTGTGGACCTTCTCTGGACTCTGTGAAGCTCAACAGAACACAATCATTGCTCTGATTTCCTCCCTCTGTCAATGAGTGTGAGAAAGCTCCATCATCTAGTCGTCTGAAACAACTCAGACCAGGCAGCTCAGGTCCACTTGAGCCGCCGGCATCACAGTCCTCTGATGGGAGGATGTTAATGGACCACTCTGCTGCAGTCAACACTGGCGACACATGAAGAACGTGGCTGCAAGTCATCTAAACATGGCGCCGTACCTGCTGGCTGTTGAACTGTATCATGAATTACGATGGAATGTTTCATTCTGAGACGTCTCTTCCAATGAAGGTTTTAAAGCTGTTTGTGTTTCACTCCACACGAAAGACTCCATCCAGAAAACAACGAGGCCTGTAAGTGAATCTGGGAAACATGTCGCAGTGTCGAACAGACACTACCGCCCGTGCAGTGGAGTCATGGTTCCTGGACAGAGCTGGAAGGGTTGATACCATTGATAGAACAATGGGGTCGTGGGGTCCAGTTCTCCTGTCACCATGGAGACACCAGTCACCGCTGGGTTCAGGATGGTCACCAAGTGGAGAATGACTGGAGAACCATGATGAAGTGTTTATGTATGTTACGTCAATGGAAACATCTATAACTCCACCGACACTGTGATGACAGCTGTGTGTGTAGTTCCATCTTAGATTCTGTGTTTCATTATTGACCTGTTTGTTCCTGTGGTCCCACAAGTCATGTGAAAGTTTAACTGAAGAAGTGAAGGTTCTGTAAAAGAACCGTTTTCAGCTCGTAGCCTCAAAACACCCACGCAGCTGAGCTCACAGGGATTCAACTTTTCTTGCTCCATCGTTGTTTTCCAACAAGGGAAGCGTGCTTCCTCTGAAAATCACCAGAGACATGCCAGGCCTTTGGTGGCAAATAAAGATGAAAGCAATAGAAGCAATAGAACAACAATAACGCAGAGAGCAGAATGAAAAGTTCAGCAGCCATGCTGTGGACAATGGCGAGGTGAGGAGCTTTCAGGCTCACACGTGACAAGAAACCGACCAATCACATGGAAGAACATCGATCAGGAACCATGTCAAGAACTCAGAAAAAACTAAAACACAGGGCTATGACATCATCAAGATCATGAACCAAGATGTGAAAGCCAATGGATGAAAGGCCTTTCCCACACAGACACAACTGTCTTCACGTAGACTCACAGGTCACTGGCCGATATGCCGATATCGCCGAAGTGCTGACACGACATAGTCATATCAAGTTTTATGCTGAGATAAATACTGTGAGAGATAAACAAGTGAAGAGGAGGAGAGGATGGAGGACAACTTAAAAGATTATAGAGAAGCTTCTCTGAAGGACCGGTTCAGGTCCAGATCTTTTGTTGCTTTAACAGACTTCCACAGGAGATAACCGCTACAATTCTGCCTCTCTGATGTGACATGTTGACTCTCCATGAGCTTTAGCATTAGCGCACACAGCAGAGTGACCTTCTTCTTTCGAAGAGGCAGGTAGAAGTTGCCTTGTTGGCTGGAAACCAGTTCCAGTGTGAGCTCTGATTCAGTGAGCGACATGTGTCGCCAAGTCGTGTTTGAGCGTGTTCAGCAGTTTCACATAACTTTCTAACTCCCATGATCCTTTGCTCAATCAGAGCAAACTTACAGTGACTGCAGTTGTATTCAACCTTTCTCCTTCTACCTGCAATGGCTGCAATTCCCCTCCAGACGGCACACTCCAGACATAATCACCTGGGTTGTCTGTGTCGCACCTTTTCACTCTCGGCACTCCAACTAAACGGACCCAGTCAGGTGTTGAGTGACGAGAACAACAACAACACGTCTTCTCTGACTTCCTTTGTCGCAATACTCAAACTTCCTGTGAAACAAGTCGCTCATTTTCACACTCGAGCCCTGCATCCATCTTGATTCTAGTCCAGGCACAATATTTCATCCATCCATCACCTGCCGCCTCTGTCGAGTCCGCCCCTTGAATACTTATGAACTCAGAAGGTAAGTGCTCGGAAGCTTCTCAAGGTTAGACGCTCATTTTTAAAACCTCCTTCGTCTCTTCCTCTTCACGAATGCACCGGGGGCTACGTTCTTCTGCAGCTTGTTTGAGTCTCCGTCCAATACTCTTCCGTCAATCACAGCCCGACCAGATCTTATCCAGCAGACGCTTCTGCCTCGGGCAGCCAGGGATTACAGGGGCTTCAATAGCGTGGAAACGAGGAAATTGAAATACAATAACACGTTTTTGTCAACAGATTCTTAAGCTGATCCGCTGCGGGCGAGCAGCGAGTGGATTCCTAACGAAGCGAAGAGCCTCAGCGACAGCTGTGTCGGCCACAGAGACGGGTTCTACTGCCGCCTCCTGTCCTGATGTCTGTGCTACATAAGATGAGGTGGACAAGCCGGTGCAGAAGCGAAGAACATAACTATAATCATGAAATACATCACCCAATAGGAATGCAGCCTTGTTAGTCCCACCCCCCCGAAGGTCCCGCCCTTGACTTTGATTGTCTTTAAATGGTGATATTTTATTAGGAAGGGCGAGCCCAGCTACGCTCGCCTGAAAAAGTGAAGGATGTTGTGCTAAACTTGAAGCTTAACAGTGATGAGAGCAAGAAAACAACATGTCAAAGTGAAACATTAAAGCCTCCGCCAGGTGTTCGGAGGGTTGTGTCGTAACGTCCCAGGGATGTTTATTGAATGGAGTTGAACTGATGATGCCACCGCATCGGGTCACACAAGCGGCAAGGGAATGAGCGCTATCACTGCCTGCCTGATGTGGTCTGAAAATTCCGGTGCTAGAACTGCAAGTTAGCCGTATTCACTGTGTTGTTGTCTTATGCACACACGTGTTTAATGTGTATTGATGTCTCCACGTTGTCACAGTTGAATCTGTCACTGCTAAACCTTGTTTTAAAAAAGGGGAAGAAGATCTCACTCCTGCTCCTTTTAAATCTATGTGAAATAAATGTGAGGAGAAATGTTTCCCTTACACTCTGTAATGCAAATGTATTGGAGGTGCTTGAAATGATTATTGTTTCAGCAGTGCTGGATGAAAAAAACTAGAATATCAGACAAAAAAAAAATACAATCTCCAGATTAAAATGTTAAAGGTAGACTATTTTAACAATAATAATAATTTTTAAAAACTCATTCACAAACTCAGCACTACTCTGTAACCGTTAGCGCATGCACGTTACTAACTTCCGGTTCCTCCAAGCTCAAACAGAATTAGCTCAGCATCAATGGCAATGGATAGCTATGTCTGCAATGCTCAGAAGAGCAACAAGGGATGGGCACTGCATTCGGTTCTTTTTTTGGTACTGGCCGAATTCCGTTGCACTACCAAGTACTGATTCAGCTAAAATCAAACATGGCTCATTGCGGACCCAGTAAAGTCCAAACCTGCAGGGTGGGCTTCTATCTCCAAGACCAATGTGGTACTGCAGTCACATGAGCTCTCCACTTGCAGGAGTGGTCGCACAGGTGTGGCAGATATCTCAAACAACGTGTTGCTGCCATTAACCTTCAACACACCTCATGCCATGCTCATGGGACCCATACCCGCTCGACTCGGAACCTCCACAACAACGACTGGAGATGTGACTGAAAGTATCTCCAGCAATCTCTCCCGCCAAGAACAAAGACTTCTGTTGCAGAAAATCGCGATCGATTGCAGGAGACGTCGTCATCCAACTCCTTCCACATCAGAGCGCTGATCCAGATGCATGATGGGTACGACGAGGAGTTGAAGGACAGTTCACTTTCGCTGAATTTGCATAATGAGTTTCTCCTTTATGCAAATGAGCTCCGGCTGCTGCAACAGGACGAGAAGCTCCAACTGTCAAACCAAACAGGGAATTCAAATAAGCGTCGCTTGGGCCGAACAAGCTGGCGTGTGAGGTTCGGACGGGGTCATGTTGGGGGGAGGGTTGTGACCTTAAAATACTGCGAGTTTGTTCATTTTCCTCTGCGACTTGAGGATGTGAGCATGTGTCGGCCATCTTGACCAACTACTGCTTTAATTCCAGTCATATTCATGCAACTACTATTGGCAACAGGAAACACACACGGGGAATTAACCTGCAGTGGAGTTCGAACTGTGCAAGGAAAGCCAGAGAACTCAAACTGCCCCAACTGGAACCCAAACCTCAGTCTGGATTCTGCAAAAAGAGAGTTGGGGCAAACTATCAACTACCTTAGTGAAGCTGTCATTGGAGACAGTACATCCTCTATACAAACATGAAGCACTACAAAGAGGATCTCGCTGACTCACTTGGGTGAAGGAGAGCCTGGCACACGTGGAGGACACAGAGATGAGCCTCCACAGAAACCTTTCTCAAGTTTCTGATTCTCAGGATCTTACAAACTAAGATGACAAAGTACTGTAAGTAAGTGTCGCAGGTTTGTGCATCAGTTGTGCTCTGATTTGACCTTCAGGGAGACACATGTTGGTGTTGAAGAGACCTGGAGTGAACTTGATGTGGAAGAGAGCTATGACAACAGGTCTCTGTGACTTCCTGTTTCCACCAGCTCCACGACAGTGCATGACAGGAACCCAGCAAGCAAACAAAGCAGAGCAGAACCAGTCCTGTATGTCAATAAAAACATTCTTTCTCAGGGTTCCTCCATCTGTTTCTGGCTTTTCATCCCCTCACCAAGATGACCATCCTCTGCTGTCACTTCTACTCGCTCCTCCGTCCCTGACACACTCCCTCCATTTTCTTCCACTGAACCCACAAAAGAACTTCTCGTCCTGGTTGGCTGAGTAAGGAAGTGAACCTGCAGTTTGAGGACACGACATACGTCGGAGACTCTCGGCTTCCTCCGGGCCTCAACTTAGACACGAGCTATTTTGAAATCAAAGCAGGCCAGTGTCAGGTGGATACACGGAATTCATGTGAAATGTATTTATCATAAATTTGAAATTTTAATCAAGAAAACTGAGCTAATTAAACAGTGAAGGTGATGCATTTTATCAGTCATATAAAGAACAAATAAATTATATATGTGTGTATATATATATATATATATATATATATATATATATATATATATATATATTTTTTTTTTTTTTTTTTTTTTTTTTTTTTTTTTTTAATATGACTATTTTCTTTTTTTCAGTCACGGCTATTATTATCTATTTGTCTTACGTTAACAAGACAAATGCAGTATCAAGTAATATATGATGATTCAGGAGTTTTTAATTTGCATTTAGCTTTGTGTTTTTATTTATACTAAGGCTTTGTGTACATCTATGATGTGACTTTCCTTCAACTGTTGCTGCTGTGACACGTCACATGTCACCACTGTGGGACAAGTAAAAGATCGAATCTAATCGAATCTAAAGTAATCTAATATTTCTTGGAATCAAGATGAAAAATATATATTATGTCATATATTGAACTACACAAATAAACACTTTGAATGTATACTTATCATCGAATAATAATAATACTAATAACAATAATAATTAAACATTTAAAAACATATTTAAAAAAAGATGATAAAAATGCTTCGCATTGATATTAAAAAGAAACAGCATCCAACAATGACAATGTTATTGACAATATAGTTTTATAGAATTTTGTAAAAAAAAAAAATAATAATAATAATAATAAGTAGCCCTGACCCTGAGAGGAGACATAAAGCACGATTGTTAAAACATGACTGTTAAACTGAAAGAAATTGAGTGACGAAGAAAATGGAAATCTCGAAGTCATGATTTGAAATGCTTTGACTTCTCCCTCCTCGTGATGGCAACAATGAACAACAAAAGCAGGTGAGGAGAGCCGCTCGCTCTCTTTGTGGCCTCCACCTGACAGCATCTCCTCCTCATCCTCTTTCTTCTCCCCTCGCTGTCGCACCACAACTCACCCTCTCCGCTCCGCGCTGCTTCTTGGCGCTCGGTGTGTCGTCCTGCTGCCGCCTCACCACGACACCACCGCCGTTCTTCACCGAACAATCCAGCGCTTCGGCTGTTCCGTCGCCCATGATGCCGGAGTCCGGAGCGACGCAGCAGCGGCAGTGCGCGTCGCGGCAGAGATGCTGCTCAGGCGGGGCGGAGGAGGAGAGGAAGACAGGGGTCGGAGGAGGAGACGAGCCATCGCCGGGCTTCTCCTTCCGTGCGCGGGCAACGGCGTCCCTCTCTCTGTCCTTGTCCCGCTTCCAGCCTCGGATCACGTTCTTCGTCTTCCGCTCCTCCTTGACTTTGGCGGAGGCCGCGGTCACGTCGCAGACGCCGTTGCTGTGACTGGTGGTTCCGTCCACGTCTCTGCTGGAAAGCATCTCCACACAGCGTCTCCCGCCCCCTCGAGCCTGGTTCTGGAGCTCCTCGGCTCCGACCCGCAGACTGGTCCCCGGGTCTGGAGCGAGGACGGGGCCGTGAGGCTGTCGGCTCAGACAGCAGCACTGGAGGAGAGGAGGAGGAGGATGAGGAGGAGGTGTGGCTGCAGTCTGTCAGCGCTCCTTCATCTCCATCAGCTCACAGAAAACATCTCTGGACTCATCCCTGGAGTGAGCAGAGACACTGTCAGCATCATCTGTGTCCACAGAGCCTGCCCTCCCAGCAGGCGAGTGAAGCAGTGGCTGACGATATTCCAGCTGTGACTCACGTCACTGAGTCCCACAAGTCCAGCCGAGCCCCAGGCGACCCTGAATTAACGTGTCAGCAGCACAATATTAAGTGAAAGACTTGAGCGGAAGCCGTTGTCACGCTTGACTGTGACTCATCTGACTCGAGTGCCACAAGTCCCATCCTGGCACAGGTGACCCTGAATTGTCAACATTTGTGTTTGTGTGGTCATTAGTAATACATACAAGTTAAACAAGTCAGATGTCGCGAGAGGACGCCATTCTCAATCTGGGACTTGACTTGAGACCCCAAATTGTTGTCTGAGCTTGTGCAGCCACTAGTTGCAGATTCAAGTGAAAGAAATTAGATGACTCGACAGGAAGCCGTCATCACTCTTGGACTCATCTGTGTTGAGCGCTACAAGTCCCATCGAGGCTCAGGTGACCCTGAATTATGAACATTTGAGCTTGTGCGTTCAATAGTAATATATACCAATGATTCTTAACCACAGGGCCGGGGCCCTTGGTTGGGCTGCGAGCGCCTCCTAGAAGTTATTTTGTTTTACACCTTTGGGCTGTGAGACGCTCAGTTTTGATACATGAGACATGTATGGTGGCAGTAGTGAGTCACTGAATTGACAACTATCTGTGATAGTTAACAACTATGGAGAAGTTCTGGAAAAGAAAAAAAAGATAAATACAACTCGTGCCACCCCCAACAGTTCCAGTTTTCTCAACAGTTTTCAAAGTTTTTTTTTCTTTTGTAAATGTGATAAATATGACTTGCACATGGTTCTGCTGCTGGTTGGACTTTTCTATGTCAAATATCTTTTCAATAGTCACATGGTTTCATGTCATTTCACAAGATTTTGGTTTGTTTACGTAAGCAGATTAAATATGGTTATTGATCACAAATGATATCAAGAGCAATGAATCAGTTCTGTAACTTGAGGGGCCCTGAGATCAAAAAGGTTAAGAAACCCTGATATATACTATACTGTATAAGCAATGCCATTCTCAATAGGGGACTCACACCTCTTGACTTAAGGTGGCAGGTTTAAGTCCCACAAGTTCAGTCCAGTCTCAGGTGACCCTGTATTGATGTCTGAGCTTGTGTGGTTGTTACAGTAGTTTCAAGTGAAAGAAATAAGGCCGTCGTCATGCTTGGACTCGACAGACTGTAAACAACTAAACAAGTCCTGACAAATCTTCCAGACTGTTGACCAGGTTTAACCGACTTAGAGTTTGCTACAACTTTAGCAACAAACCTGCCGTGAAGTTGCCAACGTTTTGAGTGGAATCCAGGTTACACATTTGACCAAAGTTAGTGATGAATGTTGGACGACACTCACTTTGTGCTGAGTTCTTGGGGCAAAAACCAGGAATGATGTCATCAAACAAAACACACAACAACTTTGATTCCTACACCAAATTTTTGTAGTGGCGACCATCTTATAGCCAACTGTCTGCGCTGCACACGTGTCACTGATTCGGACCAAAATGAAACCAAAAGTCACTTATGAGCTGCGATTGTTGAAACCTTCCTTGCTGTCTACAGTAGTGTTGTTTAACTGCAGGTGAAGGGTGAGCTTCTGCTTTCCCTTCACTGGAACGTGTTTTGCCTCCTGGCTCAACTCTTTTTCCTGACCAATGTAGCGCTAAGTGACTTTCATTCACCTCTTTTTTTTACATTTTCTCCGATAAACAACGACACAAATACGAGTGACCCACATTCTCGTGGACGTTGGACTCACAACAGACAGATAAGAGGATGGCGGGTCGCCCTCATGTTGACTCTCTATACGTCCGTCCACTGTCAATATTATGATGAGTGTGTTGGTTATAGCTTCTGCACGGACAGAATGCTGGAGAAGAGCTCCGGGACAACCTTCTGCTGAAGTGCGTGTCAGCGGTGAGTCGTCTTCTTTGCTCCCTCGCACCACAGCAACCGCACCACCTCCGCTCAGGTCTGTGGTCGGTACACCACTGGAGAGCCAGTATTGTCTGGATTCAAGAGACCTTCTCAGTTTGCCACCGTCACGTCCACTGGGGGGCACAAGAAAGCATGGATAGTAATATGCACTCATGAGTCGCAGGAAACTGATCCCATGCTTGGATAGATTTGGTGAGTCCCACCTGGCTGAGTGTGTGGAACAGGAAGTGACCAGGTTTATCTTCTCTAATGAGGATCAATAGCCACTCAGTTATACCTGCCGTGATCATGCTTGACAGGCAGGTGTCACTGTCGAGGCCAGAAACTGATACTGTGATTTCAGTAGTTGTGTATCTGAAGGTCATCACTCCTGAGAGGCTGGTCAGTTCAACGGTCTCCAGACTGATGGACAGGACGGTGACATGATAATGCCTCTGAAGACCTTTCGGTCCTTCTTACTTTCACCACATCAAGTGGGTCCGTCTTTGGGAATAATTTTTTTGTCGGCCTTGGTGAGCCTGGAATAACACTGCACTGCACCAAACGAGCCTCTAGGTGGCGCCTGTGAGCTTGACTCTGCTGTCGTGGAGCCACTTGTCTGGTGATGTTGTGTAAACACACACACACACAGATAGCGCCTGTCCAAACAAACATCGCGCCATTGGTCAAAGGTTTCAGCACACAACACACAAACACACCACAGAGTGCTGCAGTGTGACTGGTTGAGACACGTGAAACCAGGAGGCTGGCCACGCCCCCTCAGGCAGGTGAAGCGGGTCCGTTCTCATAGCAGCAGACACACAACAGAGGAGTGTGGTGGCATGATGGAGCTAAGTGAGACACGGACAGAGGACATCCGGAGGAGAGCAGCTGGAAGGACGGAGGACGGAGATCACCTGTGAGTTCCTGTGACGGCACCGTAGCTCCTCCCGTCTTCTGATCCACAGCTGATCTGGGGAGTCACTCTTTGGTCTTTCAAAGATCTCCCTCCTCTAGACACCTTTTGACGCACATCACAGTTTTACTTGGTCGGACTTGTATTACATTATGGGTCATCGACACCGGTCCTCAGAGGGTCGGGATGGTACAGGTCGCTTCAAACAGAGCCTCACACCATGGTGAAGATGGAGCCAGAACTCCACATTAACCCACAAGTCAGCCTCACTGCGTCCCACAATCGTGTTTGGTGTCCACCAGAGGTCTCTCTCCTGGTAGAATCTGTAAGCCTGACTGATGGTGGCTCCAAAGGAAACAGGAAACAAGTCGGACTGTTGGACTCTAAAGACTCAAGTCGTTAACCAGGAACTGAGTTGGACTAGTGTGAGAAACTCCAATGTTTAGGAAGTGATTTGCACTCGTGGTGAATCCTGGATTCCACTGGTGGAAACGACTGACTAGATGCTTGCCTCGAGAGTGCCAAACGTTCAAGTGACTCGATTTTCTGCACAACAGGACAATTCAAAGTCCTGCCACTGGAACTGACTCACCAAACTCACCAGACTCAGCTGGTGGACTTGCATGACTAGTGGACCAATACAAGTGACTCGCTGTGACTTGATCGGAAGATGATCATGTGTGTCATTGCAGTTCCGATGTGGAGATCATGACTGAGGAACACAGAGTCGAACCTGAACATCAGGACCCGTCCAGCAGGAGGAAACCCGTGCTGGTCAGGTAACAGTGAGTCTTCTCCTGGTCCAGCTTATATAAGAGAGTCCATGGATCACTGCTGCGATCCATCCAGCTGTTGCGTAACCAGAGCGACGGTTCTCCGCCTGCAGGTCGAGGACCTTTGACCACTCGCTCCTGACTCAGGTCCAGCCGGACCCGGACTCCAAGATAGAGAGGAAGAAGTCTCACTACAGTCAGGTATGAGTTATCAGTTATTGTTGTTTATCTCGTGACCTCTGACCTCACCACATGGTAACCATGACTCAGCCGTCGATATGAGTCTCAAAGCGGGTCAAGACGGAACTGGGATGGGACCTTATGTCCCCTGTCCCTTGACAGACCATATGATGCGAGTGCCTAAGGAGGAAGCAGGTGGGACTCATGTTGCTGGTCTGAAAGACTCGTGGAATCCTGTATATCTAAGTGAGTCCCTCGAATGAGAGTCAGTGTCGACTGAGTGGAGCCTTTCGACTAGAGAGCTACATAAACAAAACAAGTGCCGTGTAGTCCTGCGATGAGAGTCCTCCTTCCCCATCAAGCAAAACGACACATTCATGTCTGGGGCCCTCTAGTGGCCTTCACTGAGCAACAGCTTAGTTTTGAGGTCATAAGAAATAATATTATGTTGTATGATTAGATAATAGTAGACGACTGCGTTGGTGACTCGTGTGTGTGTTCCAGCTTTCCAAGAGCAACTGCCAGTATCATAAAATATTCAAGGAGATCAGCAAAGAGGAGCAGCTGAGGCAGAGTGAGTCTTGCAGCTTGAGCACCGCAGGAGTCAACACCTGATACCTGTGTGGTGAAGAAGTGACGTGTCGTCATGTGCCCATGTTGTGTGTTTGTCAGGCTACACCTGTGCACTACAGAAGGACATCCTCTACCAGGGACGGATGTTTGTGTCTGACCACTGGATCTGCTTCCACTCGAAGGTGTTTGGGAAGGACACAAAGGTGCGAGCCCCTCACACTGTAGTGGGACTGGGACCCTCACCTCGACAAAAGTTACCAGCCTCTTTGTTCATTCTTGCCTGTCACGCCATGACCTCGTCTCATGCTCCGCCCTCAGATCGCCATCCCTGTCATGGCCGTCACACACGTCAAGAAGACCAAAACGGCCATCCTGCTGCCGAACGCCCTGGTGATCGCCACCGTCAACGACAGGGTGAGCAGCACCCATGAGCGAGTGATCGTTCAGCTACTCACAACACTGTGTGTACCTGTTGCAGTATGTGTTCGTGTCCTTCCTGTCCAGAGACAACACCTACAAGTTCCTGATGTCCGTCTGTCTACACTTGGAGGTAAGAAGATCGTAAACAAGCACCTGATTTTTAAACAAGATTCTGGGATCTGGAACATCAGTGCCGACATCTTGCTCAGATCTCTGAGCAGGAAGGTCAGTCAGCTTCGTCCATGAATCCCACAAACCTGTGTGAGTCTGTGCGCAAACATCAGGGAATGACAGGGGCTCATGACTGACAGAAAGCCAGTGCTTAGTTGTTTTAAAGTGTTGACCCTCGAGGCCCTGATCTTTCTCCCGGTTCATTGAAATGTGATTCAGTTTAGCCCAAGTTTGAGGGGCGGCGACACCGAGTCAAACCAAAAGCTGCAGATGCTGTGTGTGTGTCGCGTGTTTGTCCCACTGACACTTGTGTTGTGGTCCAGGAGAAGAGTCCATGCAACAGCCCAGTCCCGTCATCAGCTGAGCACAGCTTCAGAGGTCAGAGGTCGCCTCATTCCCCTCGCTTCCCTCGGGTGAGTGACCGGCATTGATGGTCTGTGGTCCTGGCTCAGTCTCACCTCTCTCCACATCCTGCTCCAGAACTTCACGGGCGATTTCTGCGATCTGGATGGAGCAGTGAGGCAGAGGAGGCAGGAGATGGAGGAGAGCAGCAGTTCGGACTCACAGACCCCCGATTACGAGAAGATAGCAGGTATCACAGGCAGTCAGGACGTGGGAAGGCAGTCTCATGTCAGCGCCCGCTCTCTGTGTGACCACGCCCCTGCAGAGTACCCGGTGGCGCCGTTCCTGGAGGGGCTGAAGCGCAAAGAAGCGCCAGCGTCACCCGATCGACACCACAAGGTCACAAAGCAGCCCAACCTGCAGCACCAAGACCCGAAACTGCCGGACAAGAAAACATCTGGTGTGAAACTCAAACCATTCCATGACAAAACACAAATATATGGAACTGATTTTCCTAAATATTGTTACCTTCCCAATTAATGTGATTTTTTTAGTACTTGGATTCAAATAAGAAGAATAATCATTATCTTTAAGACGTTTGGATAATAGTTGTTGGGAGATTATTTAGTGGTGTGGAATTTATATATATTTATTTATATATATATATATATATATATAGCTTAAACATTAATTTATTTGGTGATAATCTAAATACCAGATTTTTATATTAAAAAAAATCTTTCACAACCTCAAAATTATTTTTTATAGGTAAAGAAAAATCGAATAATTTGGCTGCAGGACACTCACATATTAATAATGTTTTAAAATATATTCCAGGTTGATTTCGAAAATTAAAAATTGTTCTGTGATTATTCTGTAATTTGCATGTGACCCATAGAGCACAGAGTAATAAGTGAAAATAGATTTCATTGAATATTTGTTCATGTGACCGAGTGAAGACAACACGTGAGGCTGAAAGGTAGATGACATTAGTTTTGCCTTGCTGTGTTTCCAGGCTCTGAAGTCAACAGCAAGCGAACCCCGAAGCCGTTTGCTCTCAGCACTCTGCTGTTGGTCTACCTGTTTCTGTGAGTCTCCACGGTGGTCATGACTCAACGGCAGAGACTCACGCTGCTGTGCTGCGCAGGGTTTGTGTCCTGGTGCTGTCGTCCTGCTACCTGGCCGTGAAGATCGCCGCGCTGGAGCAGCGCCTCACCACGCTCGGGTCCATGGCCGAGTCCTCCCAGCACGAGTGAGTCCCGACCCCACAGCTCAGAAACTGAGTCAAGAATGAAGTGTGACAATCTCTCCTCTGGCAGAGCCGACGTGTTCCGCGGCTCGGACGTCAACGTCAACCTCTTCTCTGAACTGTTGACCCTCAACCTGATGAAGCTGGAGAAGGTGAGTCGATGAGCGAACTAAGCAACTGCTGTAAGCCAAATGACTCATATGCACAGGCATATTCCTTGGACCTGGCTCGAGTCATCTACGGTCCACAAGTCTGTATCTTTGGGCTCGGAGAAGAAAGTCTGCTTCGTTGGTTCTGAGACTTGAGTGAGCAGGAGTCAGAGTGCGCTGAGTGTCTAACAAGCACACAGCAAACGTTATTAATGACTCACCAACTACCAAAGATTTGGGGAGTCAGAGCTGAAATCAGCCTGATTCAGAGTCACAGTGTGAGACTTACCAAGTGTGGTTTACTGTTCTGTCTGAGTCACAGTGACTCAGCAACGACTCAAGTGCAAACTGCTCTGTCTTCTGTACATAATGGCCCAGGACAGAGAAGGGACTGAGCCATTAGACCTCGCACTTGTCTGCATCAGCCGAACTCGAGTCTCCTCCATCAACATGAGACTCGAGCGAGCCACTTCAGAAGTTTCCAGAAACCAGATGCTGCGAGTGTTAAACATTAATGGCCAGCGAGTCACGCTGAGAAGAAAGTGGAGCTGTGGGAAACTGGAGTGACTCGACAGAGTTTTCACAGGGTTTGTTCTCGACTCTTCAGGTGCAGAAGAATCTTCAGAGGATGCTGGACGAGGCGGCCTGACGAGTCCAAGTCCCTGCTGCTGTGGTGGAACCTTCAGGATGTTACACTTGATAAATGCTGTTACTTTTGTTTTATATAAAACATAAAAGATTTGTGTTGCTTCATCATTTCTCTCCTAATAAGACAAGCATGTTTTTGCTTTGTTTATTGCTAATAAATGAATATTTATCTTTATTTTCAAACATCAAAACATGTATTATTATTAATAAATAGAGATAGTTAATATTTTATCATTAAAACAATTAAAATATTATTCTTTTTAAAAGATTATAATCATTTTACTGTAAAAAAAAATCTCATCTCATGATTCTAATTATTAATTAGAGTAATTTCAATTTATTATAAATAACGCTCTATTAAATTGCATCTAATATAAAAATGACAGCATATTTAAAAAATAAAATCAAATTACATATTGTCATGAATCCAATTAATTCAATGCATAAAATGAAACTATTGTAGTTCATTAAGAGAAAAATGCAAAGATATCTATTTTATTCAAATAAAAAGGTAATATAGTGTTGTGTCATTTTGATAGTCACGATCTGATCTGACTGCACTTGACTCCTCTGAACACTAGGGGTCACCGCCCAGATAATGGAGCGCTTCTTCCGCTCAGACTGCTTCACTTCAGATTCATGTCCCTCAGAATGAAGGACAATTCACCTGCAGGTCTGTTCCAGAGGTGACCTCAGAGAAAGGACACTTGAGAGTAGCCTGCTGGTAACTGAGACCTGTGACCCAGATCTCTGAAGGAGTCCAGGTTTCTATAGAGACTCACGGCGTCAACAAACATGGAGGCTGCAGGAGAGACGTCCAGTGTTGAACGGTGAGTTGAGTGAAGATCTCCAGGTGACTGGTTTATGATGAAGGTTTGCAGGTTTGATGACGCCCAGACGCTTCTTGGACGTGAAAACTAAAGTCAAGAGCGAGTTGAGTCTCAACAGGAGTCTTCACCGCAGGGGCATGGACTCTCTCTTGAAGAGAATCTCAGTCATCCAGGAGAGACTCACAGTAGATCCTCTGCTCCAGTCAGCGCAGCTCCAGAATCTTGGTTGACTAGTGTGTTGTTGAACTGTTGAACTCATCTACTAACATTTTACATCCATAGTATGTTGAAGACAAGTTGGTCAACAGGAAGTGCTGGTTCCAAACTTCTCAGTGTTGTTGTTCAATCCGGCAGATCCCGCTCCAACGCTCCAACCTTCTCCGCTCAACATCCCATGATCCCAAAGCTGTACGTGCTGCCATGGCAACAGGACATGAAGAACCAGCTTCTGCTAATGAAGGTAGCTACAACAGACATGGACTGCTGGGACCACGTGTGACACCAGGGTGGCCTCTTGTTTCTGACAGAACGCTGGTCTGGCTGGAATCCTTGTCGACCCTCATCATGAATCCTTGTGTTTCTGTGCTCGAGAGCGCCTCTCCTCCTCGCCTCCATCACCCCCTTCGCCCCTGGACCAGACCATCCAGCCGGCACATCGCTCCTCTCCCTTCTCCAGGTACGCTCGTGCATGAGATGAGCGCATGAATCGGCGCGATGAAATCTTCTGCTTCTCCTGCAGGTACAACTCATCCGTGGTCACACTCCGGCGACTTTTCCAAAACTGACCAGAGGATGAACAATGGCATCTGCACCTGGAACACAACACTGTGGCGTCCCTCAAGGCTCACTCGTTGGTCCTCCTCTTTTGTGATTTTTTTTTTTTCTTTTTGATAGAAAACAACATTATCTTGTTGTAGTACTTTAGTAATTGAAACGAAGTATCAGAAGTATCTTTGTTGATGGGTAACTGGTCCGTATCTCTCACTGCACTTTTGCTCCCCAGAAAACTCTATACACTTAGTCACACTCACAGGATGACCACGTCATCAATTATCTAACAGGTACACTTAATGCCCTGCAGATGGCACCACACCATTCGACAATACAACATCCACATTGCAAGACATATTCCAAGAGCATTACAGACACGACCTTCTTCCCTTCCTCCCATCCTCATCTCCTTCCTACCTCCCTTCTCCTCATTCCTCACCACATTCCTGTCTCCTCCCTCCCACCTTGGCTACCTAGCGCCCTTCCTCTGTAATCCCTTCCCTTTCAAACTTCACCTCTTTAAACGTGTCGACAATGATGCTTTTGTCGCGCGCACGTCACAAGCACGCGCACCCGTGTATCTCCGTGTGTCACGACCTGACAGATGCCTTTTGTTATCAGTTATCACCGTTTGTTTCTCCGTCATGTTGAAACACAATTAAAAGTTTAAAAAAAAGAAAGAAAGAAAGAAAAAGAAAACTGCTGGCGTGGATTTAAAATTAAAGTAGTACACGGTTGTTGTTTTTTTTTTAAGAGAAACTGTTTGATTTGACTTCGGCGCGTCGGTGCCACGGCTCCGTGCGTCACGGAGACTGATCCGTCGTTTCCACGGCGGGAGTCTCTGGTGCGAGTGCGCGAGAGACAGAGAGAGAGAGAGAGAGAGAGAGTTCAGTACATGATTGACAGGTGGACGCGGGAGGCTGGACACCGACTAGAACCGCTCCTTCATTCGCCCTGCGCCTTTTACGCATCAACTCCGGTGAGTGCGTCCTTTGATGTCGAGCTTTATGACGGTTCTGCTGGTCCTTGACTGACCTGGACTCGATGTGAAGAGTTCAGGAGTTCCACTGCCAGGTTGTTTCTGAGACCCGCATCAGACATGTCGGGTCAGAAACCGTCCAAGAGCGACGGTTCCGAGAGCCGCTTCAAAGTGGACGTGGTGACAGAAGCCTCGGACGGATCCAAACCCGGCGAGGACAGCAGGGGTCGGTTCCGGGTGGTGGGCTTCATGGATCCGGGCGCTCTGGGGAGCGCGATGGACATCGGGCTCCCGCCGGACGTCACCCGGGACCCGGACACGACCAAGAGCGACTCCGTCAGCCTTCACTCCACCGGGACCGGACAGACCCATATCTCGGACTCGCACTCCAACACCTACTACATGAGGACTTTCGGACACAACACCATCGACGCGGTGCCGAACATCGACTTCTACCGGCAGACGGCCGCGTCCTTCGGGGAGAAGATGAGCAGACCGTCGCTGTCCGAACTCCACGACGAGCTGGACAAAGTAATGGCTCTACTTTCTCCCTCTGAGTCATTCGACTCGTTATTGAGTCATCTAAATATAAAAGACAAACAAATAAATCAGTTAGATGTGGAACTGTTTAAAATGTTTTTGTGGTTTTAAGTGTTCAATATTTACCGCGAGAGTCTGCTTTCTGAACAAGATCCACGGCCGCTGACATAAAAGATTTCTGTCCTGAGCTGAGCTAAAAGATGAAATGCCTGTCCTGGCCTTAGTGAGTCAGATGACAGCTGGATTGAATCTTGTTAATTGAAGGCACTGGGAGGGAAAGAGGGGTTTATGGACATGAAAAGTTTTATGTCTTAGCAGATCCTACAACTTGACTTCAGGAGATCAGGAGAAAGAGGATGGAGGTGATTCTTTTCTGACGCAGGAGTCCCAAAAGCCCAACATCATTTAGACGGGATATTATACAGAGTGAGACGTCATGATTTATAGAGCATCTTTGCACAAGCCCTGATAATGTATGCAAATGTCATCCGTCATTACAATGCAGAGGGAGTGAGAGGTCTGGATTCACAGAGCATCTTTGTTGGTCACATGCCAGATGTTGGTGGGCGGGTTGGTTAAGGAGCTTTTCATTCATGGTGCCAGTCAACCTCACTGGCTCACAGAGGAGCAAGTTGCTGGTGTGGGAGGAAACCAGAGTGTCTAGAGGCTCCATCAGAGTCCAAGCTATCAGTTGGAGTCTTCTTTCTCCATGTGAGGCCTGATGACATCACTGTGTGTGTGACCCTGACCACACACACAGGCACACAATGCTCCTTTATCTCAGCCACCACTGTCCTCTGGATGTAGCTCAGCTTCACCTCAGCTGACTCATAAGTTCAAACAAGCTGCTCAGCTGTAAACCAGATCACTGTGGACGAGAACTTCGGTCTGGCCACAACTAAACGTTCAAACAACCAAATGAGTATCAAGCTCAGGTCACATGTCCTCAAAAGCGCATCAGCACCCGTTTTCTGCCACAGGAAGCAGGAAGTCTTCATAGAGCTGGGCCATCATCTGAAGTAGCCATGAGAACTGCTGATCTGGACTCACGATGTTCTGGCATCCTCAGGAGCCTCTGGAGGATGGTCTGGCTAACGGCGAGGAGCGCTCAGCGGCGGAGGAGGCGGCGGCGTTGGCGGCCAAGGAGGGCAAAGGAGGGACGGTGAAGTTCGGCTGGGTGAAGGGCGTCCTGGTGAGTCCTCAGGCCCATGACGTCCCATCGAGCACCGCCTCCTGCGGCTGGCTCTCATGGGGTGTTTGTGTCCCAGGTTCGCTGTATGCTCAACATTTGGGGCGTCATGCTGTTCATCCGGATGTCCTGGATCGTCGGACAGGCTGGAATCGGTATGACCGCGCGTCAACTGAATCCCTAGTCACAGGTTCCCAGTGACGTTGTTCACGATTGACTTGACAGGTCTGACGATTGCGATTATCCTGATGGCCACACTGGTCACGACCATCACGGGTCTGTCCACCTCGGCCATCGCCACCAACGGTTTCGTGCGCGGAGGTGAGGCTTCTCACTCAACCTGTTTTCAGCTCGGTGCTGTCGTGTAGCTTGCTGAAGCAGAGACCGGCATGGTTGGACCAAGAGATGGCATCTTGATCGAGGAGAAACACAAGTGGTGTTGAGGCAAAACTGACCAGAGGGTGACTTCCGGGATTCAGACCTTCAAAGTCATGACTGTTGTTACTGTTGCCACTGAGCCGCTCAAGTTCTTGAGTTCATGCTTTTGACACTGCACATGTCTCCACAAATGGTCACACAAGTGGTAATGCCACACTGATGGACATAGAGACATAAGGCCAGGAGGACCACTGGTGGAAGAGCTTGGATTCATCCATGCTTCATCCACATTCTCATCCTCAACACTCACTAAAGCTGAATTTGATGCTTTCTTTCCAGGAGGTGCTTACTACCTCATCTCCAGAAGTTTGGGTCCTGAGTTTGGCGGCTCCATCGGCCTGATCTTCGCCTTCGCCAACGCCGTGGCTGTGGCCATGTACGTTGTGGGCTTTGCTGAGACTGTCGTGGAGATGCTGAACGTGAGAAGCACAGTTCTGTCAGAGTGATGGTCCCACCAGCTGAGGTCTGCATCTGGTTCCAGGATGTGGATGCTCTGATGACAGACGAGCTGAACGACATCCGCATCGTGGGGACTCTCACCGTCATCCTGCTGCTGGGGATCTCCGTCGCTGGGATGGAGTGGGAGGCAAAGGTATCTGTCAACCTTCCTAGTCGCACGCGTTGGGGGGTCTAATCTTTCATCCTTGGAAGGCTCAGATCGTCCTTCTGGTGATTCTGCTGGCGGCCATTGCGAATTACTTCATAGGAACATTCATGCCATCAGAGAACAAAGAAGTCAAAGGATTCTTCGGCTACAACAGTGAGTCCTCTTCCATTATCCCCTCTGATGATGCTATGCTAACAGGATTCTCCATCTGTGTGGGACCACTTTGTCTCAGGGTTCCTCTGGGGTCAGGTTTTAGTCAAGAGCTGCCAGATAATTTTGTGTCGGTTAAGGATTTGAGTTAGGGGTTGTGATGCGGGTTTGGTTTGGTTCGCCTTGGAGTTTTATTGCTTTGTTTTCCTCAACCTCTGAAGCCAATTGGTGGGTTCTTGGCAAACTCCACCTGACTCCACTTGACAACAGTAGAAAGCCTGCTATGGACCATAAATTTGTTTGGAATGAACGACAGAAAAACACGAGGATGCAGTCAGAATGTAATATTTCCTGACTTTGCTTCGTCCACTCAACAGCTGCCATCTTCTTGGAGAACCTGGGTCCAGACTTCCGGGACGATGAGTCATTCTTTTCCGTGTTTGCCATCTTTTTCCCAGCGGCCACCGGGATCCTCGCGGGGGCCAACATCTCCGGAGACCTGACTGTATGTTCTTCTCGTCTTGTTTTCAGTGAGGAATGATAGATTTGTCGTGTGTATGGTTAGGATTTCTGAGCCATCTGGTGTCAGTCCGGTGGAGCTTGATCCCTGCTCCGCTGAAGTGGACTGGACCTGCTTGGTAGAAGCAAGATGACATAAAAGGCTGGACCTTCCTGTAGTCTCTCAAGCTACCAGGCTCCGATCACTTAACGTCTCCCGTCTCTGTGCTACTTCATCTCACCACTCAAAATTTTGGTTCTGACTCACCAGTGACTTCTCAAAGTCTTGCTCATGCCACCAGTCCTGAGCATCAAGGCTTTGACTTGCTCCCACCACTTCAACATCCTGACCTTGTCTCTCTTTAGGATCCCCAGTCTGCAATCCCAAAAGGGACACTCCTGGCCATCCTCATCACTGGGCTCACCTATGTCGCCGTAGCTATCTCAGCAGGTACTGTGGTGCCAGCTACAGTCACAGACTGGAGAATCCTAGACACACTTTCAGGGCCATTTTCCTCTGTATAATTTCCTTTGACTTCCAGGATCTTGCATTGTCCGTGACGCGACCGGTGACCACAACGACACAGTGAGCGACACGGTCAACTGCACAGACGCTGCCTGCACTCTGGGCTACGACTTCTCCATCTGCCAGGAGGGGGGTTGTCAGTACGGCCTGATGAACGACTTCCAGGTAACCTGACTCCTGACGTCAGATGCTTGATATGTCACTGCGACCCGGCGAGTGAAGCAATCGACTTAGACGCAACAATGGACCACGAATGTGGAGGGAGGTCTGGTCGAGGTCGTCGAGAGCCAAGGCTTCTGAAGTGATAGGAACAGTGCTGCGTGTGTGTGTGTGTGCGTGCGGACGGAGCTGTTCCCAAACAAAGTGCAGCTCTGATAATAGCGACTGTTGTTTTGAGTCACAAGCTTCTGGCTGCTGCGAGTTCAAGCTGAATGAAAGCATTGATGACACCTACACACACACACACACATCAACATACATGCACACACTGCCATTGTTAGAGTCATGCAAATGGTGCCTATAAGACAAGTGGTCATAATGTTACGGCTGATTTTGTTCAGGTTAGAATAAGAAGAGTCACATTGGACAAAACAAAAGATGAGGTTTGTGTCTGAGTGGTTCCGCTTCTCTTCAGGTGATGAGCCTGGTGTCGGGCTTCGGCCCGCTCATCACTGCCGGGATCTTCTCAGCCACGCTCTCTTCAGCTCTGGCCTCGCTGGTCAGTGCTCCCAAGGTCTTCCAGGTGAGCCCCCTCCACACACCCTGCACCCTCAGTCAGTACCAGGCTAACTGTGGTGTGGCTCCGCCAGGCTCTGTGCAAGGACAACATCTACCCGGGCCTCAGCGTGTTTGCCAAGGGCTATGGGAAAAACAACGAGCCTCTGCGCGGCTATGTGCTGACCTTCTGCATCGGCCTTGCCTTCATCCTCATCGGTGAGGCCCGCGGCTCATGAACCTCATGACCCGACACCCTAAACCTGCGCTTCCTCTCTTGCAGCTGAGCTGAACATCATCGCTCCCATCATTTCCAACTTCTTCCTGGCTTCCTATGCGCTCATCAACTTCTCCGTCTTCCACGCCTCCATGGCCAACTCTCCTGGTAAACGCTCAATTGCGCCACCTACTGTTTCAGAGTTCCAGAGTCGGGGGGCAGCACTGGGGAAGGCTTGGTCACCCCAAATCCCGAGCTGTGGTGTATGGCAGCAACACTTCCAAACAAGAGAAGAGTGACCCTAACATGAAACTAGAGAGGTGTCCAGTAATCTACATGCCCTCTCTGTCCACAGGGTGGCGCCCCAGCTTCAAGTACTACAACATGTGGGTGTCCCTGGCGGGGGCGATCCTCTGCTGCGTGGTGATGTTCGTCATCAACTGGTGGGCGGCGCTGGTCACGCTGCTCATTGTGTTGGCGCTTTACATCTACGTCAGCTACAAGAAGCCCGGTGAGACTCCAGCCGCCCACCTCTCTGTGAACTCTGATTTCTTACTTTGTTGGGCCGTACACTGAGAATACAGCTAGCCTCAGTGATCCGGTTCGTGTCAAGCTTGGCACCACACTGTGACAATTGTTCCGTCCTGCTCCTGCAGATGTGAACTGGGGTTCATCCACTCAGGCTCTGATCTTCAACCAGGCCTTAACTCACTGTTTGAACCTCACCGGAGTGGAAGACCATGTCAAGAACTTCAGGTAGGACAATGGCGACCAAAAAAATAATCAGTTTCTCGTCCTGATGGTTGCTTGTGTGTCCAGGCCGCAGTGTTTGGTGCTGACCGGTTACCCGAACTCTCGCCCAGCGCTGCTCCACTTGGTCCACTCCTTCACCAAAAACGTGGGCCTCATGGTGTGCGCTCACGTCAGGACCGTACGTACGCATCTGGACCTGCCACCTCTCCGTCTCCTACTGTCTCTCAGCTGAGCTCCTTCCGCCCTCCAGTTCTCGCGGCGACCCAACTTTAAGGAGCTGGCCCAGGACCACGCCCGGTGTCAGCGCTGGCTCGGGAAAAAACGCATCAAGGCTTTCTACACACATGTCATATCTGACAACCTGCGACATGGCACGCAGTTCCTGCTGCAGGTACGAAGCTCACCAGGAGCCGTTGGAGTGATGATGTGGATACTCACATGTGGGCTTGCAGTCTGTCGGTCTGGGTCGCCTCAAA
The DNA here is from genome assembly GCF_027744825.2 of Synchiropus splendidus. Classification (NCBI taxonomy): domain Eukaryota; kingdom Metazoa; phylum Chordata; class Actinopteri; order Syngnathiformes; family Callionymidae; genus Synchiropus; species Synchiropus splendidus. Next base: position 17,765,109 of record NC_071340.1, read on the forward strand.
CCCAACACGCTGGTCATGGGCTTCAAGAACAACTGGAGCGACGGAGACATGAGGGACGTGGAGGTCTACATCAACACCATACAGTGAGAGTCCGTGGGCGTTCATGTTCTTTCATTCACAGGATTCATTTCTTTCCTTTCTTGGCAGCGACGCTTTTGACCTGCAGTTCGGGGTGGCCATTCTCCGGCTCCAGGAGGGGTTGGACGTCTCCCATATACCAGGACAAGGTACCGCGTGTCCGCTGGACCTACTGGACCTAAGTGGTCATACAGTCAGAGTCAGCATGGCTGCATGAGGACTCACCACAACAGGACGAGCGCTTCAGTTTATTCATGTGCGAATTATTTGAGGGAAGGATGGAGATGGACAGACTGATCTGAGCTGAAGAAAGAGCTGAGCCAGAAGACAAAGTGTCCACTGTCACCAGTGGTCAGCATTACTCTCAGAGAGAGAGAGGCTCAGTCATCCAGGAGAGACTCAGTGTTTCCTGGACTGGTACAGTGTTCAATTGGGAGGAGGCCCCGGGCAGACCCAGGACACTGGAGTTAGGTCTCTCATCTGAACACCTCGGACAGTCAGGATGACTTTGTCTCTGGTCCTGCAGATGAGCTGTCACTACATGAGAAACCACCGGTCAGTGGCCAGGACATTGTGGTCTCAGTCAGTCTGGTCAAAGACTCAGATTCGGACTCTTGCCCCTCTAAGACCGCCAGCATCACCAGCAGCCCACTCATCCTGCGAGGTAACAGCTCTCACATCACTGAAAGATCTGTGTGTCTGATATTTCTATACATTTTTATCTTTGATTTCTTTGGCGTCACGCTCAGACACCAAGTCTCCTCTGAGCCTGACCGACCAGCGCCTCCTGGAGTCCAGTCAGCAGTTTAAGAAGAAGCAAGGCAAAGGAACCATTGACGTCTGGTGGCTGTTTGACGACGGAGGTGGGTGCTCGACATGGATGGTTTCCTTCAAGTCATATTCTCATCGCCAGTTGTTTTTCACCGATCCATGGAAACAACATGAAAAAAGTCAGTTGCCTCCTGTGTGGTGGATGGATAAAATGATACGATTTTTGTCGAGTAATAGATTCAGATCACAGTTCACAAGTGTTCATGTGGTGAGGTTTGAATGTTAAAGTCATGACACAAGGAAGAGACCAAGCTGTGCCAACTCTGTGGACCTCCTGGTTTGAACAGGGAAGGAGGAGTAGGTCTACGTTGTGGTTCGAGATTCTTGCCCAGGGGCCAAAGAAACGTCATTCTTCCTCTGCAAGCAAATTTACAGATGTTACTGCTGCCTCCAAGATGCTCCTCAAAAACACCCAGAACCTTGATAGCGGGTTTCTCGGAAGCGTCACACAGAATCAGCTGGAATGTCTAGGTTATGGTGCCACAGATTACTGCTCTACAGTATGTGAGATAAACCCTGTGTTCCGGTGCTTCCGCAGGCCTCACGCTCCTCATCCCGTACTTGCTGACCAACCGCAGCAAGTGGGGCGACTGCAGGATACGGATTTTTATTGGCGGGAAGATCAATCGCATCGACCATGACCGCCGGATGTGAGTGTCGCGACTCTGTTTAGTGATGGTTAACTGTTTCGTACCGTCTATGCTTGGTTCACTCACCCAACGGTTCGGTGTCAGGATGGCCACGCTGCTCAGCAGATTCCGAATCGACTTCTCCGACATCAACGTGCTGGGAGACATCAACACCAAGCCCAAAAAGCACAAGTACGTGCAGCCAATTCTTTCTCAGCTACTGTAGGTCATGAAACACCCACCTGTGTTCATGCTACTTCCTCAATCGTTTCTTCTTTGCTTGGATTTTCCTCTTCTCTGCCAACAATGCTTTGTTTGATGAGTTTTTTTCTGGGTCTTGTCACCATGTGACTACATTTTGATCTCACCTTCTTGTGAAGTCGTTTTGGCCATCGACTTCTTGTTCTTTGATCAACATTTGTGTGAAGTTTTGTGAGTTTTAATATTGTTCGTAGCAGAGTTTGTTTGCCATTGGTTAGGCTTCTGTAAGGGCTGAATTGTGAACTCTGTCAAAAATGGAGGATAAGATTTCTTTGAAACTTTTGTTGATGATGGAACGAGAAGCAGGAGGAGGTGTTTTAGAGACCATCTGGAACCCTCTCCTGAACTCGACTGCCACCTACTATCCTGCAGACGATATATCAAAAACCAAATTGCTGTTACTATTGGGGACTAATGTGGGTTTAAATGAGCTGCTTGGCGAAGGTCTGCCATGTCAGAGTGCTAATCTAGGTACATTTGTTGGCGCCTTTTTCCTGTGACAGTTTTCTGATGGCTGTTTTCAAAGGTCAATTCTTTTAAGGGAACGCTGACTATCACCATTCATTCATTTGGTTTTGGTGGGAGAAACGCTCAAGTTCATTTGGGGGTCAGGTGGTTTGGACTGAGACCACTGACAAGGTGAGACCAGTGCTGTTACCTCCCTCTTCTCTCCACGTGCGCTCAGTAAGCTGAGCTTCAAGGAGCTGATCGAGCCGTACCGGCTGAAGGAGGACGACATGGAGCAGGAGGCGGCCGAGAGGCTGAAGGCGCAGGAGCCCTGGAGGATCACCGACAACGAGCTGGAGCTCTACAAGGCCAAGGTTCGCACCGCTGCCACTGACACCGGGACCATGTCGCTGACCGATGTTTGTCCCTTGCAGACCAATCGTCAGATCCGACTGAATGAGCTGCTGAAGGAACATTCCAGCGCCGCCAAACTCATCGTCATGTGAGCTCTTCCTCAGAATTCTGCTGCTCCACTCTCAGATTAGGACACTCACACTCACCTTGTCTGCAGGAGTTTGCCTTTAGCCAGGAAGGGAACCGTATCTAGCGCCCTCTACATGTGCTGGCTGGAAACTCTCTCCAAAGACCTTCCACCGATGTTGCTGGTCCGAGGGAACCATCAGAGCGTCCTCACCTTCTACTCCTAACACACACACACACACACACACACAGTAGAAAGTTTACAATGCATTAAATTTTAATATTTTAATGTTGACTAATTATCTAATTCAAAATAAGTATGACACGATGTGATTTTAAATATTTACTGACTGTAAATGCTGATTTTTTTATTTATTTAAATGATTCACGTTGATTGCCGTTGAAATAACATATGGTTATTTTAGAACAGTTATGGTATTGAAGATTATTATTGAGGTCGTGGTTATGAAGTGTTGATATGTGCGCTGCGTTTTCCTAACAGTATTTTATTTTGCACTTCCCGCAGCCCTGAACAGGACTAAGCGGTGGTTAACTGACGATGTATGTATGTATTTTTGTACATGGTTTTATTAAAATATTAATCGAGCCACACATTTGGTCTCATTGTCTTCACATGTCGCATATCGCATTGCAAAACGTATTTTATATTGTATCCTTACGAAACATCAGTAAACATGGATAATTTTCATAATGCACGTGTGCGAAAGTCGGCGATAGTCTGTTTCGGTTTAGCACTTGAACGCACCACGGGTCTGCCTTTGAACGCCTCTCGTCTGAACCAAGCTGCTCCGGACCGGTGTCACCGACCTTCGAATGGACCAACGGCGGACTTGACTGCAACGTATGAATTCTATTATTCATCTCGACCATTTACTTTGACTCTCTGTTTCATTCACTTGTTTAGGGGTTAACGGTTAGCTTAGCTTCAGCTAATCCACCGGAAGCTGACAGCTGTGAGAAACAAGTTGTTTTACGATGGAATAACCGACCGAAGGATGTTCACAACTCAATGTTTTGAATTAGGAGAGAAAACGGAAGGTCTTGTGCTCAGTAAATGCTATTTGGAATACATTAAAAGCCCCTTATTAAACAATGTTAGTATTTTGTAACATGTATATGAGGCGGGCTTTAGAGTTGGCTGACAGTTGTTGGACCAATCACATTAAGCGACTTGTTAAAGGGACATGTCTTTTGTAAACGTGTTTTTCGCACTACATTTTACGTGAAATATTTCAACACAAACCGTCATTGCACGTTGTGCGTTTACATGCTGTGTTTTCCAAGCAAATGTTATTCCGAATTTATTCGACATTTGATCACACGTTTTATTATTTTTCTCCCTTCATAAAATAAAGGCTACATATTAAAGATTTATTTTTCTTTGTGCACTGAACAGGACTCCTCATTGATCGAATCAGCCAGGATGACTAGTCTACAGCTGAGTGCGAAGGAGGAGATGGTGGAGAAGTTTCTGGACACTGCAGCCAGAGGAGACCTGCCGCAGCTCTCGTCCCTTCTGACCCACGTCCCCTCTCTGCTGAACCAGACCGGATACAAAGGCTGGACCGCGCTGATGCTCGCCGCTCGCAATGGACACCGTCACGTGGTGGAGACGCTGCTGTCACACGGGTAACGCACTTCTCACTTCTCTGCGACTGTGGTGGTTGTGTTTCTGACCCGGACTGATGAGTCACTCTGGTCCCTGAAGCTGTTTGAAACCCGGTGTAGGTACCAAATGTGTCCTACCTGCCGCGGAGTGATGATGTCACATCCAGCATATACAATATCTTTTTTTTATGTTTTAATGACACAGAGGAAATTGAAATAAAGGATTTCAAGGCACTTTCTACAACATGCGTAGCATTTATTTCCGCAAAATGTGATGTTTGTCATCGAGTCATTTGCGAAGTTTATGTCCGTTCTTCTCCGCAGTCTGCGGAACAACGCGTCGTGATTGGCTGACATGTACGGAGCTTAGTTTCTCGTCTTGGTTCCCTGCAGTTGTGACAAGTCCAGAGTGAACAGTTCGGCACAAACCGCCCACGACATCGCCAGGTTCTGGGGTCACAGACACATCGCCCACCTGCTGCAGGGAACCGGAGAGTGTCGGCGGGTCCTGCCGGGCCCGGACGTGGCACCGCAGGAGAACTACTTCAGCCGGGAGACGCTGGATCGTCTGAGCGGGAAGAGAACTGACGTCGCCTGGTTGGAGGCCAAACGCAGCGACCCGGAATCCGTCTACCTCCTGTTCTCCAACCTCAGTCCACTGGTCAGCAGCGCCACGGAGGACGACGGGTCGGAGGTGCGAGACTGGTGATCCAGTTCTGCTGCATTAGTGGTGTATAACCTGCTTTGGTTTGACTCCCGCAGCTCAGACTCTGCCGGTTCAGGTACCAGGTGGTCCAAGACCTCCTCCAAAAACCTTCGACACTGATAGTTTTCCTGGGAGTGGAGAGGAAGACGGCGCCCCCTTCTTCTGGTCCTGATCCACCTGCATGGTTTGCCCTGAGCACAGACGAAGACCCATCAGAGCTTTTGAAGCTCTGCCGAGAGAAGAACTGCAGCTTCCCGACCACGCCCAACAGAGACCTGCTGAAGCTGAGCGAGGAAGAGGCCGGTGAGGAAGAGTGGACCTGCTGGGCTCTGTCTCAGCAGCTGCTAACCCTCTGACTCCACCAGGGGTTCTGGCTCAGGCCCGGTCCGTCTTGGCCTGGCACAGCCGCTACAGCTTCTGCCCTACGTGTGGCAGCCGCACCAGCGTGGAGGAGGCGGGGCACAAGAGGAGCTGCCTCAACTCCGACTGCAAGAGTCTCCGGGGAGTCCACAACACCTGCTACCCTCGAGTAGGTACGAGGCTCCGCCTCCTGAGCCACAGCTTCAGCCCAGATCCACCTGTCTGTCTTCTTCTAGACCCGGTGGTCATCATGCTGGTGGTTCACCCTGATGGAGAGCAGTGCCTGCTGGGAAGGAAAAAGATCTTTCCTGCTGGGATGTTCTCCTGCCTGGCGGGATTCATCGAGCCCGGTAACACAAACACTCACAGGCTGGTACCGCTATCCTTGTGGGGACCTGTCATGGCCATAACCCTTTCCCCAGTCTCTCCCCCTAAACCTAACCTTCTAAAACACATTGCAACCTCATGGGTACGAGCAAGAGGTCACCAAGAGTTTTTTATTTGCATCGGACTTTACTTGTTGATAACATTTTCAAAATATCGTTGTCATTTTTACATGATCGTCAAATATCTAAAAAATGTTTTTATGGTGTTATTTTCTCTGCAGATATTTTTATTATTTATAATTGTTTTTTTTATCAAAGTATTTTATTTAATTTATTTCTAAATTTAAAATTATTTTATTTTAAGAATAAAAAACATAGTTGAATTTAATTTTTTTTTTTTATAAAATCAAACCTGTAATTTATTTATCAATTTTAATATTTATTAATTATCAAATATCACCCACACAGACAATGAGTCAATACATTAATTATTACTTTTATTTCATTTTTTTGTTTTACTTTGGTGTTAAGTGTTTGTCTTTTTAAATCTTTTTAAGTTTTTCCTATTATGCTTTTTCTATTGTCTAAACTAGTTGCACTATAAAAGTCCACCACAGGTGGCCGCTGTTTACTTAGTTTCTCCGACCATAATAACTGAATTTGAACTCCGGTCTTGGTGCTCGAGGCTTTTCCCAAAACGAGTGATGCAGCTCGCTGTACGAGCAGCCAGTAAGGACTGCATTGTGGCAGGTGAGACGATGGAGGACGCGGTGAGGCGCGAGGTAGAGGAAGAGAGTGGCATCAGAGTGGGAGAGGTACAGTACGTGTCCTGTCAGCCGTGGCCCATGCCCTCCAGCCTCATGATCGGATGCTTGGCCGTCGCCGTGACGACTGACATCAGGGTGGACGAGCACGAGATCGAGGAGGCTCGCTGGTTCACGCGCCAACAGGTGAGGCGGCACTTTCTGAACACCTTCCCCGAATTCACAATTGTGTCATTTTGTTTTTCTGACCCCCAGTTTTTATTCTTAGTTGTTGCCTGAATGTCAGTTTTTTTTTATTATTTTCTCCCCAAACCCATGTGCTCAGGTGATGGCGGCACTGCTCCGAGGGCCTCGCCTCCCTCTCACACTCCCTCCTCGGCAGACCATCGCTCATCAGCTCATCAGACACTGGATCGGCGTCAACTCAAACCTGTGAACCGCGCGGTGACCTCTCAGTGACCCCAGCGGCTGCTTCCCGAACTCTGGCGGAAGAGTCGTGAGATAGATGAGATAGTCGCAGTGATCCATGTTCGGCTCACGCCGTGGTCACACCAGACATTCACGAATCAAAAGGACTCAACATTTTCATTCACACCTCGTTTTGATTTGGTTTTACTGACTTTGACCCTGCGAACATTTAAAAAAATGAATGAAATCAAACCTGTAATTTTATCAAATATTACCCATCCATATAATGAATTATTAAATTATGTTTTACGCTTTTATTTTTTCATCTTTTTGTTTGAACTGTTTATTTTGTGTTATCCTTTTTTAAAACTCTTAATTCAGTTTTCTTTATTTTACTGATGTGTGTTTTCTTTATGTTTTACAACAATGCCATCTGTCCATAACATAAAACGCAGCCAATCAAATAATGGACTTCATGGCGTCAAAGGTGTGACCTGAGGGTGAAGACGGTGGAGAGAGACTTGCTGTGGCTGAGGCCAATCCAAGACAGTAACATCTTTTAAGCATCTTAATCCGATGTTAGTGGATTTGATCGTTATTGTTTCATACAATAACATCTATGTCAACATTCATTTTGCGATTATCAGTTCTTAGTTCGAGATTGTGGTGTGGTTGCGGTAACGTCACCGGCAGGGGTCGCTGTTGTCTGACACTCTTCAAGTTTCCCCCCAAAGACTCAACAAGTGGAGTAAAAGTGAGTTTCTTACGTTGGTGTTTGTGGAGGTCTGAAACTGCGCATGATCAGTCGCTTTTTTTGCAGACAGCTGCGGAGCCGAGCCACTTTTAAAGTGTGTGTGTGTGAGAGAGAGAGGAGGGGAGCCGCGGCGCACACGCTCTTACGTAAATGTGGTGGCGCATTAAGTCAAAGATCGAGTAACAAATCAGGAATTTCCCTCCTGCCACTCCTGAGAGGACAACAGTGGAGAGCGCTGCGGCTCCACTTGGACCGCCGACTTTTTTTGAGGGAGGTTCGGGTTCGGATCTGGAACTTTTGGAGGACTACAAATGTTATGATTGGAGTTTTCACATTTTTTTCCACCTCGGAGGGACGAGTCTGCTTCGCTCCTTCTGGATGATACTCTCGGCCCACATCTGGATGATCGCGCGTGAGCTCGCAGAGTAACGGCCGAGGACGCTCCAGCGGGAAGACGCCAGGCGTCCAGAAGGATGCTGCTGCTGCTGCCGGAGCCATGGAAGTGAAGAACTCGTTCGCCGTCGCTGCGGTGGTGTGTCTGCTTCTCTGCTCCAGCTCCTGCCAACAACTCAAGCCCAGAGGCCGGAATGTGTGCAGGGTGCCCGGGTGAGTGGAGGAAAGTCGATCGCGTTTGTACGTGACGAACACGGTGGTGTGCGTAAAAACCGCGCGTAACCGCGCGTGTGACCTACTTCTGCAGTGTTTCATCGAAGTACGTATGAGTTTGGGAGGTGTGTATGTGTGTGTGGGGTGAACATCTGGATCAGTAGCGAAGCGCTCCGGACTCGTTTGGGAGCGCTGTGGTGGGCAACCCATGAACTCTTCACACCTCTAAAACGCACAGCAGAATATCGCACACATCATAAACAACAGGCTTCACACACGCCAACTCACTGACCTCCGTCCAGAATACACGCCACTAATGACAGACGGAACATTCACAACAAAAACACGTTGCTTCGTAATGTAGAAACTCACACGCAACTCTAAAGTTCCTATTTCTTTTCTTGTTAGGACTTTGTGGGGACCTCTCACGGCCATAACTCTTTCCCCGGCCTCTCCCCCTAAACGTAACATCCAAAAGCTTAACCAAGACTCTGAACCAAACTGAAACCCAGTTATAATGACGCAGTTGTTTTGAAGTTTTAAACCTCAAATTGAAGTTTAACCTTGGGGGAGTCAGCAAAACGGTCCTCACAAGGAGGTGTATTTCCAAGAATTGGTCCCCACATGAATAGAATAGTCAATCACACGCACGCATGAGCTAAAACTTGGACACACTTCCTCCTGAAGATCATTACACACACACCAACACACAGAGACACTAATGCACACCTTTTTTAACACACTAAATCACACTCGTCCACACCAAACGCACAACAACACGCAGCATAAACCACATGCACAGATTTCTTGAATGTAGCCATTAGCTTGCTGATACCATCTGGCTAATTGTTAGCCGTTGACCCCAAGTTGTCCTATGCTGCGCTCCAGTTATCCTTGGAAGTGGGAAATTCACAGCTCCGCCCCCAGGATGACGTCATTAGACGTTGGATTTCCTATTTGCGAGTTGTGATTCTCACCAGTTTACAATACAAGATGGCAGTGTGGAGACCTCCTGCGATATTGCGTGTATTCGACTCGTCTTTTCATTCTCTCCATCGGTCAAATGCATAGTATTGTTCAATGCCTATGCTGTTCATAGAAATGTCTCTTGCTGTATATCGAACTACAATGCGGGCCATGCTAGCAGTGGCTATCGCTAGCCTGGACGATGCCGGTGACACAGCTTATGGAGAGGTAACTGGAAGGCACAGAACTCAGATGGGACATCATTCCCAGCTCGGACTTCCCATTTCCAAGGAAACTGGAATTACTGGAAGTTCAGTGGAAGTTCGAGCTGTGAGCGAGATCCCAGCTGAGTTCTGGGCGCTCCAGCTATCCAGGTGGGAAAAGAGGATTGCGACGTCCATGAACGCTATTGTCAAATGTGCATTGTCCGAAGATAAGCAACTTGTTGATCTGTTTACAACAAGAAAATCTGCAGGACGAAGAGGAAATACAACTTTGCAGAATGAGTTTGCTTCCTTTGCCGTAGTTTAGTCCAAACGTCTGCATCCTGTTTACGTGCAGGGAAGCCTTCTTGGATTGTGAATTGGGACTGGTGAGGATTCTCTCACCTTCAGAGTGGGAATCCAATGTCGCGTGATGTCATCTTTGGGTGGATCTCGGAATGTCCCAGTTCCAAGGACAACCGCAACGCAGCATTAGCACCTGTAGTTTTGACCATGGGACCGACTCCGTGAAAAGTCTTTCGTGTCACGTTACCCTCACTGCAGACGTTACCGTGCGCTTCCTGGATGCACCTCTGCTTTGCTGTTTTGGTGCGAATTAGCTTCCATGAGTGACTCACACCCCTGGACTGTTGTTAGAGCGACACACAACACACAATTATTGCGCAAACCATCAACATTTTGGCAACAAACTCTTGAGGAAGGAATGTCTGACCGTTTTAGCTTCACTGTATCGGGTCTACAGGTGGAAAAGTAAGGTCTACAGTAAAAAAAATAAAGTGCGAATATGAGCTTCCACTCCAGTGCTCTACAGAGCAGGTCAGGTTTGGGTCCAGCCGTTTGGGTTTCACCCCCCAAAGATGAGGTTCTTCCCCAGCGTTCTGCTGCAGTGTGACACATGTTCCTTGACAGAAATGTTGAATAACAGCTGTGTCATTCAAAGACAGACACATGCAGCCTCAGATACAAACATTGTCCATGAGGTGGTCATGTGACCAACAGCAATACACTCAAAGACACCTCCTGAACTACACATTGTCCACCCGAGAGAGACCTACCTGCCTGTCTACTGTCAGACTAGTGCCCTTTTTGTGACTCTCCAGTCCTCCTTATAAAGGACCTGCCTTGGTAGGAACCTACAGGTAGGAGATCCAAAGAAGGATGGAGAAACGGCAATTTAACAATGAGGCTGTTGACACTGACAGGGGACCCTCAAGTCTTGAGTTAACTGAGAGCTTGGACTCACAGCAAAACTCTGCTGCGCCTATCCTCTGAACCGTATAACCATCCTTCTTCCCGGGCGCTGACAAAAATCTGCTCAGGGTCAAAAGTCAACAGGGGTCAACACGATACATCTAGACTGGACTTTGTCAGGATTATGCGGTGGGTTGGATCTGGAACTAAAATCCACGCAGGCGCTTTATTTTACTCTTCAAACAGGCGGGACCCAAACTCCCCTCCCTCAACAGGCGAAGGTCACGGGCCTGATCTTCAGCACGCGTCCGTTCAGCGGGATGAAGAACAGCGTCGCTCCCTGCTCTGTCTGAAGGCAGCCTGCCGCGGGCGGGCGGGGGGCGCTGACGTGTTGCGAGGGCTCATGGAGGTCACGCTCACGGGAGGAAGAGAGAGCCATCCGTCCGTGTTCCTGACAGGCCCAGAGAGTGGGCTGCCGAGTGCTGTCTGGGAACATTCACACTTCTCCGGTGTCTGCAGGGCCCAGCTGGACCAGTGACCTATATTCACGTCGCTAATCCAGCATCTGCTTTACATCATGTAAATGAAGTCCCACATGCTTTTGTTTGAAGAATCCTTGATGTGAGTCAAAGTGAACTGCTGTGAAAGCAAGAGTTTTGCGAAGAATGTGAAGTTGGGCTTTTGGGTCGCCGTCTGCTGTAGCCATGTTTGACAGAGCGGTGCGTCTCAGAACACTACGGTGTTGGTGGCTCAGGCATGTCGGTCATGTCCAGGATGTTTCCTGATCATGTGACCCGTATTTGGCCCCAGGTAGAGTCAAGCACGACACGCAGGTCCACATAGTCGGAGGTGGTTTTTCGTCAGCTCTCCTGTCTGTACACCGCTTCACTTTTCCTTGCTGTGTCCCCAGATCGCCCGGATTGGCGTGCTGCAGTGGCTGGGCGCAGCTGGGAGAGGAATGCCTGACACGTACGTTCATTTGAACATTTCTATTTATCTAATAAGATTCCGCCAGTAACTCTGTACCTTCCCGACTCAGCGCTCTGTGAAGGGAACTTTACCTGCAAGGACAACGAGGTGTGCGTCAGGCCCAATGAGTGTCGCTGTCGTCACGGCTACTTCGGAGCCAGCTGCGACACCAGTAAGAGCCGATTTGAGAGTCTAGTAACAACCACGCTTGCATGTCGGTCTGCCAGCAGCTGAGTGGTGGATTCTCTCCTCTGCCTGCAGAGTGCCCGGCCCAGTTCTGGGGTCCCGACTGTAAAGGGAAGTGCAACTGTTTTCCCAACGGTCAGTGCGACGACCTGACTGGCAAGTGTACCTGCAACCACAACCGCTGGGGGCCCAACTGCGAGAACGCCTGCCTCTGTCAGAAGGGCAAATGTGACCAGGATACGGGCATTTGTACATGCCACCACGGGGTTTGGGGACCTCAGTGCAACAACAACTGCTACTGCAGCATCAACTCGGTGTGCGACGCCATGACAGGCCGCTGCATCTGCAACCCTGGCTGGATGGGGCGGAACTGCGGCGCCCAGTGTCCCTGCAGCAACTCTCCGTGCGAGCAGTTCACGGGACGCTGCCAGTGCCGGGAAATGCTGTGGGGCCAACGGTGCGAGCGTTACTGCCAGTGTGTCCACGGGAAGTGCAACCAGGCGGACGGATCGTGTACCTGCAAGCCAGGGTATCGTGGGAAGTTCTGCCGGGAGCCGTGTCCCGCAGGGTTCTACGGCCAGAACTGCAGGAACAGGTGAGCACCTGACTTACGTGCGACTGACCAACGAGGTGCTCGGTTTGAGGACTAATCTTCTGTTCGCTGGACAGATGTGGCCACTGCAAAGGTCAGCAGCCCTGCAAGGTGACGGAGGGCCGCTGCATCACGTGTGACCGCGGCTGGAACGGAACGCGCTGTGACCAGCTCTGCACCAAAGGCTTCTTCGGTGAAAACTGTCAGGAGGTCTGTCCCACATGTAAGGATGGGCATCACTGCGACCCAATTCACGGCAAGTGTTCGCACTGCAACCCCGGCTGGATCGGGGACAGGTAAGAGATCCGCCAGAGATTCTACTGCCCTAACACTGACCACCTCTGCCAGCTAACCTGGCAGTAGCCACCCACCCAACCAACCTTCCAATCAACCCACTCTCACTCGCATGGTGTCACATATTGACGTTGGGAAAGTGGACTTTTGTGTCCTGCAATGACACCTTTAGCATCGCATGTGTGTTGTGAGGTATATCCTGACGCCGTGGGCAGCACGTCACGAAGAAAGCGGGAGGTTGGGGTTAGGTGAGCCATGGCATGCTGATGCTTTCGTTCTACATGTAACAATGTGTCAATTGCTATTTAAAGCCCCTCAAACAGCCATGCATTTCAGTCGCAGTGCCTTCTAGTGAGGAGGAGAGCCACATGAGCTGTTATATAAACACCAACTGACATCCAGTGCAAGTCAGAGCTACCAAGCGACTCCACTGCTGCACGTCCTCCGTTTGTACTCTATTGAAATGCCTTTGGTGTCAGTATGGGATGCGAAGGTCCACTTCCCAACGTCATTATATTACACCTTGGGAGTGAAGATGTCTTGGTGGCTTCCCGAAATCTAACCAACACCTATGTACCTTCCTCCCAACTGACCCGTGAAACTTCCCACAACCCTTTGGCCTAACTAAACTGGCCCAAAGTGCCATCTTTCCATTCACAGACCACCCCATCTGCCCAACCCGACCCCTTCACCTGCTGTAGTTGTCGTGACGGTGCATCCCCCTTCTGTCTGAACCACAGTAATCACAGCATTCCTGTCGTGTCTGTGTTTGCGTCAGGTGCGAGGTCCGCTGCCCCAACGGCACCTACGGAGAGAACTGCGAAAACAACTGCAGCCACTGCTTCAATGGAAACTGCCATGTGGTCACCGGAGAGTGCCTGTGTGACCCTGGCTTTCATGGAACCTAGTGAGTTATGAAACACCTTTCCAGAAGCTGCATTAGCGCCTCCAGGCTTTCATGAGCCAGGGAGGCAGCTTCATGTCTGGGGAGGACCATGCCACCTTTAGCTCTTCCGTCCCCTCAGACTTCTTACCACCAGGGCCAAGGAGGGAGCGTAACCAGATGTTGTTTTGTCTCTCAGCTGCAACATGAGCTGTCAGCCGGGACAGTTCGGTGTCAACTGCAACCAAACCTGCTCGTGCCACGACAAGAACTGCGACCCGGTGACTGGCGCCTGCCATCTACGTGAGTGTTCTGCTTTAAATCACCAGCAACCAACAGCAGCTCTTCCAGTCCTGCTGACTGTAGCTCCTCCTCAGTTGGAGCATGAACTCGTTCCATAGCTTCGACATCGTGTCACTTTGAGCATGTGATGTGTGTGACTCCACTGATGAAGACTCAGAGATGAAGATACTGAGGTCGTCATCAGAGGAAAGGACATGATGATAAACGAGTCTCTCAGAGGGAGAAGTTTGGAGACTAAGTTAGGGAGGACAGATGTTTGTGGAGAGGAGAGGCAGAGTTGGACCAGGAGTGTTGGAGATGGAGGAGAGGAAGACGGCAGTGATACGGTGGACGGTGGACCGGTGAGGACCTGCATCCCGGTCACTTCTCCTCAAACATCTTCGTATCAGCCTTTCAGAAATGTGCTGTATCATGTTGAATGACAGAGAATCATGAGCTGGTAGCAGCCAGGTTGGAGTGTGTGTGTGTGTACATGGCCTAGCTACACGTCTTGTAAATACACCTCCTTGTGGGGACCATTTTGCCAGACCCCATAAGGTTAAGTCTGGGTTAAGGTGAGCCATGTGTTTTGGATGGTTAGGTTGAGGGAGAGAGGCTGGGGAAAGGGTTATGGCCATGACAGGTCCTCACTAAGAAAGCAGTACAAGTGTGTGAGTGTGTGTGTGTGCACGTGTGTGCGTAGCATTTATGTAACAAGAACCATGATGGTTTTTCCAGATGTCTTCTGTGATCATTGGCTCTGGTCTGTGAGGACCTGACGGAGGGAAGACAAAATAAAGCACTAAATATCTTTCTTTTTTTAGCTTTCACGCAAGTTTATTTATTTTCCCTTTTCGTATCTTCAGCTTGACATCTGAAAGGCTGTTTCTAATGGAGGGATGGGAGGTTAATGTCAGACGCTTGATCGGCATGAACTGAACAACTGAAGAACCAGCCATGTTTGTCAGAAGAAATCTTAAATATGCTTTTTCTAATTAGATATTAGCTTTGCTAAACTTCATCATCTTCATCATCTTCATCATCATCAGGAGAAGACATTATTAGGAATTCTTTGTTTGTGATTTCACAAATTCCAAATCAATTGAAAAAAATTTGGAAATGAAGCACTAAGCAGAAAGGAATCACTGGCATTCTTCTATATTTCCAATTTCTTTATTGACACCTGACCATTTCCAACACCTGGAGTCGTGTTCCCAGAACCTCTTGTCTCTCCTCAGAACCCAACCAGCGGATGGGCGTGATCGCCGCCGGGTCGCTGGTCTCCTTTCTGCTGATGGTTCTGCTCTCGCTGCTCTGCTGCTGCTGTCTGTGCCGCCACAAAGACGACCACAAGTGAGTCCCAACGTCCGTCACACGTGTAGAGCAGGTGGAGCGGCGAGGTGATGAGGAGAGGGCGAGAGTGAGGAGAAGAGGAGGAAGAATGGAGAGAGAGGAGGCAAGATGAAGAGGCGAGGATAGGAAGGAAGCTAGGAGAAGGAGGAGACGAGGAGAGGGGATGAGAGGAGCCATAGAAGCAAAGAGAGGGAGGAGGCAAGGAGAGAGAGGAGGCGAGGAGATAAGTAGGCAAGGTGAGGAAATGAGGAGAGGGAGGAGACAAGGAGAGGGAAAGGGAGGAGGCATGGAAGCAAAGAAAGGGAGGAGGTAAGCAGAGAGTAGGCGAGTTGAGGAGGCAAGGTGGAGAGATGAGGAGGTGAGGATAGGAAGGAAGGTAGGAGATGAGCAGAAGGAGGAGGCGAGGAGAGGGAATGAGAGGAGGCATTGAAGCAAAGAGAGGGAGGAGGTGAGGACTTGAGAAGAGGCGAAAAGAGGGAGGAGGCGAGAAGAAGGAGGAGATGAGGCGAGCAGAAGAAGGAAGCGTGGAGATCAGGAGAAGGAGGAAAGGAGATGAGGAGGCAATGAGAGGGATGGGATCAAAGAGACGAGGGGAGAAGAGGCAGGAGGAGGACAGGGAGGAAACCAAGAGAGGAAGGAGGTGAGGATAAGGAGATGAGGAAGGAAGAGGAGAGAGGGGAGGGTAAGAGAGGGAGGGACTGCCACCGCTCCAGTCATAATGAGTGTTTACAAAGTTGTGAAGTGACATCAGCGTCTCATAAATGAACACACAAGTAGTGGAGGTGCTGTGAGCGTTAAAGTAGCATTCTGGTTCTGTGACATCATCACTTCTCACATAAACAGCAGCTGTGAGTATTCAGCATTACTGCAAATGTATTCAGCACAGTTTGTATAAGTACACTGTTGAGCAAACAGACTGTCATTGAATTGCAGTACTTAAGTAGTAATGACTTGTATTCTGAGTAGTACAGGGGTCTTGTAGTATCTGTAAATGCAGTTCAGGTGGTGGTCATTGTAGTACTCATTAGTTATCAGTACCTCTTCTCCAACTGGAGGTGTGTTGTTATAAAATGTTCTCACAAATAGAAGTTATAGCAGTAAGTTTACTTGCATTCTATTCACTCACATCATACACTGGTACACTACACAGTACCAAGTACACAGATCTGTCAGATCAAAGGGCTGACCTAAACACTAATTTAGTGGAAGTATTTGAAGTAATGGCCATACTCCAACTTCTGTTGAACTACCATTCTTAGTTCTATGACAGTTTTAAAACTTTGAACCGCAACATTTGTAGCAGATGTTTTGTAGTAACAGCACTATCAGCAGTTGTAGTATTACCCATAGATATAGCTGTAGTAGCATCAATGGCACGACTCTCATTCATGGAGTAATGAGAGTAGTTGCAGTTGAAGCATATTATTGTAGTAACAGTAGTAGCTGTATCAACAGTAGCAGTATTTGTCGTGTTTGTAGTAATACTGGTAGTAGTAGTAGAACTACAAAATAGTTTTTATGGAACATAATTAGTCAAGTCGTAGTAGTACTACTATTGGTGAATGGAAGTACTTGTAGTAGTAGTAGAAGTACTATTGCTGAGTTCCATGACATCATCATCAGAATCAGCAATCGTGGCGGTGATGGTGGTGTTTTCAGCTGCAGTATTTGAGGTGGTAACGTGACATCATGTTTCCTCGACAGCCAAAAGGCCAAGCGGATCCTCTGCGGTCGTTTCAGCCGAATCAGCACCAAACTTCCTCGCATCCCTCTGAAGAGACAGAAGTTGCCCAAAGTTGTCGGTAAGACTCCATGACTTCCCTCGCAGACTGCTGACTCGGCTGGTCCCGGTGCCGGCCCGGGTTGGTTTCTGGATCACCGTGCTGGTGATGTGGTCTCGTCCTCACGACCCAGAACCATTGCTCTGCCTCTGCTGGTCGGTCTTCAGCTCCTCAGAGTGAAGCCTGCGGCCGTCCAGACTCCATGAAAGGCTGCACTGTCTGAGTGACCTCCATGAGGAGGTCTCGTGGTCTTTGACCTGCCTGACCCAGACTCTGATGACCCGGATCATTCAGCCGGGCTGTTTGGACAATTGTTGCTGTTTCATGACCAGCAATGTTGATTTGTGTCCTGTCACCAGAGGCGGAGATTATGACCACCTTCCCGACACCAGTCGCGCCCCCCTCTCTGGATTTGGGCCCCTGGGTTCTGGTGGAGGCACAGTGGCACAACACTGGTTATCCAGGGGGGTCAGTTAGGGGTTGTTCTCTCCAGGAGGAGGCCCTGGGGTGGATCCAGACTTTGCTGGAGAGATTAGGGACTTGATCTAGGGGTCTGTGGTGGGATGGAAGTCTGAGTTTCTTAACTGTGGCTGCTGCCCCCACGACCCAAAGGTTCTTCACGTGAAGCTCAGCCATGCCGGTGTTCCCCTTGTCCCACTAAACTCAGGCCTACTGTGGTCCTTGGATCCGTCAGAAAGTCCACACTGCACCATAGTATCTGATGCTACAAAGTCCTGCGCTCACATTCCAGAGGGGGCCCGGCGGGGCTGGAAACAGGAAGTGGTCAAATTTACCAGAGCTTGTGTCAGAGCTGTGATTTATCCGCGCCAGGGTCAGCGGCAGCAGATGTGGCCGGCGGGACCAGAGGCAGAGCAGCATTTGCCGCTCTGCTAGCTGCAGTAGCTGCGGTAGCAGCCGTGCTGGCGCTAAGATTGCGCTACACATTCCAGAGCGGTGGGCAGCCTTCCTTGCTTCCTGAGCGGAGGAGTGGGCAAGTCATGGGTTTGAATCCCAGGAAGCAACCAGTGAGATGAAAGATAGACCACGGCCGACGGTGACTCAGCAGAGAGAAAGAGCTGAGCCAGAAGCCAGAGCTCATCTGCAGTCACCAGTGACCTGCAGACCCTGCAGATGATTTAGGACACGCCTGCGGTTCCGCTGAGACAGTCCAGAGCAACCGCGACATTGACCTTCCTGTTGAGTGTGAAAGGGAGTCACAGTTGAGGCTCTGGTGGACGTCACACTCTCTCATGGCTGGAAATTTGATTCAAGCTTGTTGAAAAACGGCTCCAGTCTTCCTCTAATGTGGAACCAGGCAGCGGGCTGAGTCCACCCTCCCCCCAAAACCACCGCACAGCTGCGGTGGTTGAGCCGTGCAGCTGGTACGTGTCACTAATGACCTGTTGTGTGTGGCGCTTTATAGAAGGAGCGGGTCGGAGCGGCGCTGGGTGTTGCAGGGTTAGGTTCCCCCTGCTCTCTCTCCCTCTCCCCCGGCCGTCTGGCGAGAGCAGTTGTTGCTCTCTGCCGTCGTCACGGGGCCGTGCGTCCGTTTGTTGACACGAGAAACTGCGTTCTGCACATAGGCTAGCTGCCGAGCATTCCTCCATCTGTGCGCCCACTGTTGCTCAAACACTCACACGCATCTACTGACTCTGGCCACTTCATTCCTGACTCGACGTATGGACCACTGTGGTCCCGTCTTTAGGAACTCTGTCAGCTGAGGAGGAAGTCTCCGAGGGCCCAAGAGTTGGCCACACTTGTGCCCAACTCGAGGCCCAGGGGCCGAATATGCCCGCCAAGAACATGGCCCACTTGAGCACTAACTGAAGTAGATGAATCTTAAAGATGAATCTTTAAAGTGATGCCACGTGGCCCATGAAGGGTCAAACTATGCAGTTCAAAGGGTGGAGAGTATCACATAGAATGATGCAGACGGAAGAGAAGAGAACTGGCTTGAACATTCTGGTCCCTTATTGTGAGATAGACCTGGAACACCTTTCACCTCTCAACCCCAAAATATGGGTCCCGCTGGTACCATACCAGGAGGTCTTTTCTTAGTGGAGCAGAAGTTCTCCACTCGGTCTCTTCTTGATGAATGAGCCTCTCTTTCAAAGGGAGTCCAGGGACTCCGGTTCTCTGGGTCACTCTAAAGATGGTGACCACAGGGGAGAGGAGAAACCCAGCGGTCAGTGGAGAGCTCAGTCTCCTGGCTCAGCTCTTTCTCCAGCACAGTCCTCATTACCGTCCCACTCAGACGCCATCCTTCCCTCACTTCTGAACAAGACCCAGAGATACTTATAACCCTAAAATAGAAATGATTAATTCCTAATATTTTAAAAGTAAGAAGCAGTGAAGTTATGGAAGAGTCCGGCTCTCTGAAGCAGATTCAGTGAAACGATTTGGACTCTTGATTCTAAAGAAAGATGGTTTCATCATGTGAAACTCCCACAGCTGGTATTACACTGCACTAGGTCTCTGCAAGTCTGGTGTGCATTCAGTCATATATATGTAACAAACACTGTGGGAGCTACATGAGACTGAATTCGGGATTTGTGTTTATGTTGTGACATTTTGTGGAAGCTTGACAAGTTCCATGAAAAATGAGGAACAAGCTCAAAATGGAGGGTTCAGCGGGAATATAACATGTGGCCGGAAACAGGTGTTTTCACTGTCAAGTATGTTGCGGCTCCATCACACTGAAACCCTTCTCTGTGTGTGTGCGCCCCTGTCAGTGGCCCACCAAGACCCAGAGAGCAACTTCAACTGCAGCTTCATCGAGCCCCCCGCCGCGGCCGAGCAGCACTCCCCCTCCTCCTGGTCCTCCCAGGAGTCCTTCTCTTCCTTCGAGAGCGGAGATGAGGGGCCGGTTTACTGCGTCCCCCACGAAGGTGAGTCCTCTCAAACTGCTGATGTGGCTGAACTCCACCAGCTGGTGCCACAGTTCCCCTCTTTGCTGCAGAACAGGAAGCGTGTAAATAGGAAGTGGACTGGCGCTCCTGGCGCTTGGAGCTAATCCAAACACTGAACAAGAACTGAACCAGAAGTTTCAGCTTGACGTTTTCAAGCTGAAACTTCTTTCAGAATGACTTGTTGTTTCGGGTGCCCGAGTGACGCCTTTTATTCTCTGGCCGTCATTTTCAATAAACCCTCAACAAACAGTTGAGTTCGCTGGAGTTAAAAATGAATCCGGGAGTGAGTCAGGCCGGCGCGTGCCTGTCTGGACTGAGTGTCTTCTGTTGGTCAATCTTGTTTCACACGAAGAGGATTGGAAAGAAAACTATTTTCGGGTTGCCAGAAAAGCAGACAATGCAGCTTTGGGTCTGAGGTCTTGTGTCGTCAACCACGAGATGAGAGTGACACCCTCGTCTTTCAAATCCAAGTTCTCCCTGTTTAAAGCAACGTGCAGCAACCTCTTCCATAACATCGCTGTGTTTTGACTTTGAATGTGTGCGATCCTCATTTTGGTTCCTGGCTGGGGTTGATAGAATTTGAGCGTTAACCTAGCTACCTCCCTGATGGTTTAGCTTCTCTCTGTAGTGGTTGGGATGTGTAGCGCTTGGATGCTAATCAAAAATCACTCCAGATGGACACGCTTGCATTGACCGGAGTTGAGTCTGATGCCACGTTCCCTGGTACTAGCCTTCGTGTGTGCAGCAGCCAGACAAAGGCAGCGAAAGGGCATAGAAAGGCAGATGTGTTGTGTAAGAAGGAGCAGGTTGGGGGGCAGGTTTATCATCACAAAGGCCTGTGTGCTTCTGGGTGGACTCATCCAAGTCATTGTGCTGTCGATCCACAGAATCAGCCAATGAAAGCAAGGAGACGGGCAGCTCCAGTCCAGTCCCTGAAAAGCCTGAACACCACGATGAGGACGCAGGAGAGTACACGTCGCTGAAGGACACAGGGAGCTCCAAACTGGAAAGCAGCGAGCCACCAGCGCTGAAGTCCTCCGACAGTGAAGGATCCACGAGCGGGTCTGAGTCTACACCCGCAGCCCTCTACGCCCGAATCGCTCGACTGTCCAAGCACTCCAAGGAGGAGGAGAGCAGCGGCAAAGACGGGGAGAACACTCCGACACCAGAATCCAAACGCAATGGAAAGCCACCACCTTCGCCAGGCAAGCCCAAACCACGCCCCCCTGACCCGTCCACTAAACCCAAGGTATCGTGGATCCATGGAAACTCCACAGGTTCTCTCCCACCTGAACAGCAAGGACAGGGGGGGACGAAAGCACCTGCAGTTCCCAAGGAGAAGAAGAGAAGCTCCAGCAACGGGTCGGCCAAGAGCGAGGAGAGTCGGAAGGTCAAGGAGACCAGCCGGGAGCAGCAGAAAGAAGCAAACGGATCCCCCAGCAAGCACAAACCATTGCGAGGGAAGAAGTCTGGGGACGAGCACAGTAGTCCCAGTCACATGGAGCACATCAACGGCGTTGTTCAGAACGCCCTGCGGATGATCAGCAGCTTCCACAGCTCCTCATCAGAGAAGAAAGGTTCAGAGAGCTCCAGCGAGACCCCGAAGGAGCCGCCTAAGAGTCCAAAGGTCATCCATCCTCACATGAACTCTGAGGCAGCGACACTCCTCGCTGCTCAGCTGAAGGAGAAAACTCAGAGCATCAACAGGAACGAGGGCATGGGCCTGACCAAGACCAATGGCCTATCGACACCAAAGGGAACCAGAGAGAAGCCCACACCTCCACAGAAGGCCAAGAGGACCCCGTCAAGTGGTGGGAACCAGCAGGGATCCACGAAGCCCCTCCTGCCCACGTCAAGCAGCCTCCAGAAAATGGTTGCACCTGTCGCCAGTGAGCAGAGTACCCCTGAACCCAAGAGCCCGGAGAAGCTGGACTTGAACGGCTCGAGGTTGGGGGACCCAGTGTCAGATGCTACGCCAAAGAAGACGCCCATAAAAAAGCCGCCGAGGAAGAAAGGCAAGGACAGCACTTTGGAAACTCCAGAGAGCAGCAAACCTCAGCCAAAGACGGCCATCATGCCGCCGCAGATCGTGAAGTGAGTCCTTTACTGAACTTCAGGATCCTGGACGGAAGAGGACATGTTTTTAGCTACAACAAAGAACCGTGTTTTGTTCAGCGAGTGATGTGTTAAGACTTCAGTTTGACAATCTTCTACTTGTTTTTTGTATCCAACAATCCAGAGGAGGCTGTCAGAGACTTCCCCCGCCTTCGATCCCCATCTTTCCTCCACCACTATATTTATGCCAAGGGCTTAAATTGTTTCTGCTTGTTGTCAAGGTACTAAAGAGGAAGTCCTTTGATCTCCAGCCATGAAGCTGCACAATCTGACTTAACGTTTACAAGGTACTAAGACACCACCAACCGTCATTTCCCCCGACCCTCACGCCTTGCTACAAAATTGAGCCCCAAAATTCTGTTGCTTTGTTAAAGATGTCCACAGTTACATTGTACCAGCCGTCCACACGATGATGGTCTGCTTAGCGTGTCCTTGGTGTGCCGTCCATTTAGCAAGCCTGCAGTTTAGCTGTAGCATTCGTGGTAATGGCTACATTAAAAAAAACAGACCTTTTGAGAATAAAGGCAGAGTTTTGAAGCGAAGATGTGTGGCAGCGTGCCGTCACACTCCTTCATCTATGGTACAGAGTTGGTGGTCCCTCTGCCACCCACCCAACCTTTGCTCGATCACCATTTTAATAGTTGCATCTCCCTGGTTCACCGACGTTGTTGCCCATGACGAAGAAACCATCTGGCTTAATATCCAATACCTTGAAGTTATATGAGATCGAAGCAGCTGGGTGTGTGTTCCGTCAGCGCTTCGAAGCAACATTGAATCCGAATTCTGACACTTCATACTTCAACTCAAAGTTCCAGCAGTGAAAAAGGCCCATTGCAGATTTGGTCCCAAGCGTGCGTGTCGGCATGTGGTGACCTGTTTACTTGTTAGAAGCCACTCCAGATTGTTTTGGTCCCGGGGTTTGGACTGGATGCTAGCGTGCCTCAACTGTGGATCAGTTTGTGCAAAAAACAAAAAAAAAACGCAATGTTTGCTAGTTTTGTTTGTAAAGAGGAAGCCCAGTCAACAGTTGGAAAGCTATTTTGAGAGTAGCTTAAAATCAGCGGCGCATGTTCCATGAGAATATTTTGTGTTTTTTCAAGGTACAAACTTTTGTTCTCTTCTCGTATACTTTGTGTACTTTTTGTTTATCTTTGTAAGCTGTGCTTATATGACCTTTGATTTCCTCCGTTCACGTTCGCTTGTTTGTGTCATGGCTTCTGCCTCTCCCGGGAGACGCGGCGATATTTCGCTCCTGCTACGTTGGCGTCGTCCTCTGTCGATGTTATTGTTTGTGTAACCGCATGACGCAGAGTGTGACTCAGTGAACGGCCGCGCAGGACAAGTGTAACCTCCTGTCACCCTCCTTACTTTTGATTCCCATAAAATATATTTCATACAGGAAGGATTGTACGATATGGTGAGATGAGTGCACACCAACGGATTCCTCAGGTGTCGAGGCTCACATCCCAAGTGTTGCTGACCAAGAGAAAACTGGGAAAGTTGATGTTAAAAAAGGCAACAAAATGACTTGATATCCCATAGAAATACAGTATGTAGGAAAAGGAAAAGCTAATGTTTTACAGTAAAGTCAATACAGTAAATATTCAAAACACATCAAAGACATTAACAAGAGCAACTCATCCTCACTTCCATGGCGTCACATACTGACATTGGAAAAGTTGCCTTTTGCATCCTATACTGACGAAAAAGACAGCCTTCAGCGTCAGATGTGAAAAAAAAAGTACGTTGCAGTAAGGGTAAGAACTATCAACAGCAACAAAACAAAGCTGAGCAGAAATTGATCCTCCAAAAACATCAACAAAACAACATAAAATGAATCTAAAAATAGAGTAGAAAAAAAACATCTCTTCGTGCTCGAACCAAATGAATGACATTTTTGAGTGACTCGGGATCACATGACCTCCTCCGTGATGTAGATCCCACCGGGTCACGTCCCGTCTTTCCTTTCCTAAGAAGACATATACGCGGCGCGTGATGAACGCCGTGGCACAGGCTCTCCACTGTTGCCTCCATGAAAGGAGCTTCTGTCCCTCTGCAGCAGCTCCTGGTTTCCTGCAGCTCTTTGAAGAACTGGGTCGACCCGAAAGCGGTCACAGGAAAGGGATCCGATATCAAGCAACGTTCCGATCCGCCTCAGGAGAGCAGAGGCTCGGACGCGCTTGTTTTTCTGTCGCTGGACGGAATAACATTCAAATGAGAGCGTGTTGAGGGGTCGCGACCCCGACAGGACCAATGATCCGAAACCAGCCACAGGGAAATCCTCACTCACATCCACAGTCCCAAGTACCGTCGAGTGTCTGTGCAGTTGGTCCGCTATTCCGCACCACCGTCACACACATGCAACGTTGTATAATAACTGGAGACACTGTTCAGTGGAAAGCTTTGCTGAGTTCGCACTTTGGTTCGGTCATGTGACCTGGAAACCAAGTGAAAGCAGTTCTCTAACAAGGCCACACTACAGACCTCAAACTCTTGTGGGGCGACAAAGTGTCCGAGCATTCCAGAGGCCAGCAGACTCTTGACATGAGTCTCCATCTGCAGCAGATTCTCAGCTGAGCTGTCTAGCACATGTGTCCCCCCCCCCCCGACACCGAGAGCTCTGCTGCGTGTCACTGTCGGACGACGCTCCAACTGGCCCGCCGTGAGCCTCCGGGAGTCGTGTTTGCGCCCCGGCTGACGTGTGAAGCTCAGTTTGGCACCAGCGCACATGACAACACAAAGAGCCGACTGTTCGGCGAAGAGCGCGGTCAGAGGGTCGGGGTTCGGCGGCGGGATCGAGGGGTTCGGTGACAAGTCGCCCGCCAGTCTAAACATGACACTGAGCTGCGGCGCCCCCAGTGTGCCAGGTCTGTAGCAGCGCAGTGCTTCAGAGCACGGAGAGTCAGCCAAAAGCCCTGGACTCCGAAAACGTATTTCCAGTCCCCTGGTTGCCACGGCAACAGAAACAGATTGGAGCCACATCTGGTAGCCATTTCAGTCCCTGCTAGCAGAGGAAGAAGGAAATTTATGAGTGAGGGGGGAAAAGACAAATAGTTTCTGCAATGCAAAGCAGAAAGAACGCAGAGTCGGGTTTCACTTGAAAGATGGCTGACGGAGGACTGACTGGGAATTTAGGCTTTCGTCGCCGATGACCCGGGAGAGAGGACAAACACGCTCGGCACCGCCGTACGTCGGTGGTCCCTGAGTCCTTGTGGAGTCCCTCAGGGATCTGTCTCCGGCTACCCGCTGGTTTTTCAAAACATGGTGATGTCATCACTTCTGACGACCGAGGAGATGATGTTCAGAGACAACAGTTTGTCGTCAGCTAGCATGGCCACGGGTAACTAGTTAGCCAAAGCTAACAAAGCTAGCCCAGTTGATTTAATGAGGAGAAAATCTCAACAATTCTCACCATCTTTGCAGCACTGCTTTTGGTAAGAGGAGGTATTTAGCTTCATAGGGGCAATGTTCATGCTATCTTTGTACGTAGCTGTTGCTAGCTCGCAGAAAAACCTAGCTGCCGGAACTATCCCTTAAAATAGCATCAAGCTGGGACACGAGAAAGTCAGACTGAAGTTTAGACACTTCACTCAAACCAGTAATGTCAGCTATGGTTCATGATTCGGTAAAATACATATGTCAAAGCCTCATGTGCATGAGCAGGCCGGCGCCCCCTGCTGCCCCACTGCGTTTCAGACTTGAAAACAGTCCTCCACTCTGCAGCAGAAAACTATAAAGTGACTTTTACTGGAAACGGAGCTGCTGCTTCTCCTGATCCAAAACCACCGAGGACTGAGGTCAGCGCCCAAACCATAGCGACGGGGGGAGGGGGAGGGAACAGCGCCAGCATCAAATGTATGTTCGTAGATTTCCAGTGACATCTACTTACTCTGCGATTTAAGACTGTCATTACAACAAGCCAAAACTCCCTCGCAGCTAAAAGAGTCTGCTCTCGACGCTGGAATCAAGGCAAACCGCACGGAACCGACCTCCCAGAGAGACTCGCTGACCGAGTGCTGAAACTGGGTCACTGAGGCACTTTTTGTAGGGGAGAGTTGTCGCACTTCTGCACTGTTACAGCGAAGAATGAGACTTCCAAACTGCTCTTCACAAAACGTACTGTGTAAGAGGAGTGTCCCTGATGGTGGGCCTGGGATGACCCTCGCTCCCTGAACACCCATAGATCCTGCCCGGTGGGAACTACTCTGAAGTGGTCAGGATGTGAATCCCCACAGCCAGTAGCGCTGGAACAAGGAGTGTGGCGTGGATCCAAAGTGGACCTCAGGCGTCATGGATCTTCAAGTGAGTGTGGGCCACCCACAGGATTGTGAAGAACTGGAGGACATCCAGGCTCCTCTGGGCTCCTCGGGGCGCCTGACTCCAAGCATGTCCCTCAGGGACTAGCACCACGAGAGGCATTCTCGGGTGGTAGGATCTTGGGGTCAGTAGAAGGTCACAGAAGGTCTCAGTCTCAGCAGGTGACAGCAACACCCGGAGCCGTGGTCCTCAGAGCCATTGGGTATGGGAATAACACTGGGTACATCTGAAGCCATCAGCCCTAGGAACCCAGATCCAGGAGCTGGTCTCTTGCATCTGGGCCCCTCAGGCAGTAGAGAATATGGGGGCTCTCACTGACTCGGAGGATTGAGCTCAGAGGAGTCAGAACAGGCGCGAGGGCGACTGAGAGTCGAAGACGTGTGAGGGTGTGGGTGAACAAGTGTTTTGTTTTAGACGGCCTCATTCATCTCTCCTTCTTCTGTCTCTCAGACTGCACTGCGTTTTTGTGGCTCTCCCTGCGACACCCCATCCATCTTCATCCACATACTTCCCAGATGACTGACTGGAAACAATGTGGAAGTCAAAACCCAAAAGCAAATGGCTGCTGTTGTTCCCCGTCACCTCTGTCTCTGCGTCTCGTCCTGCTATCGCGGCAGTAAAGTGGGACTCAAACTGCGGCTTGTGGTTTCAGCTTTCACGTAACTCCAAATGTTGACCCCAAACGGCCCCCTCCCCCCGCCTCCAGCCTCCTCTCTTGTGCTGCGTAAGTTTCCGCCTTGCTTTCCAGATATCGTGGAGGAACCGGCTCACAAGACCAAACTTTCCGCTGGGGAAACATGGTAGCCGAGCGAACGTGGATCTGCCGGTTCAGTTCCTCGTCACATGTCTCAGAACAGCCCGTCTCATTGAAGCGTGTTTGAGAGCGCTCTGCTGCAGGACAACACTGGGGCCATTATGGAGGAGAAGCATGTGTTTCTGATTAGCCGGTGAAGATTAGAGGGAGGGACGGCCGGTTGCTGTCTGCTCGCCCCCCAGCTCCTCTGATGTGGCCCAAAGCTGGACAGCCAAGGGTGTAAAACCCTCCTGTTGATCTGACTCCCCTCTCCTTCCCACCTTGTCCCGTCCAAGTCCCCCCTTCTGCACACCCACGCCAGGACTGTTCCCAGTGTCTGTTGACCTACTTCTGATCCAGATGATGTGCCGTGACTGAGCGATGATGCTCCGTGGTCTTGTGACCGAGGAGAGGAAAAGACTTTCTGGCCATCAGTGCTGCGGATGTGTCAGTGGGTCAACGCTGAGACTCAGACGTCAGTTCACTGTGGCAGGAAGTGGGACCTCAGTACCGGAGGTCGAGGCGCCGCCTGGCTCCGGGACAGTAGGTCCGGTCTGAAGGTTCAAGGGACGCAGTAGGCCCTACCTCTGATCCTGCAGGATTAGATGTGGGACAGCAGGGGACCAAGACTTCAGAACAGTCCTGGTCTGCTTCTCTGGAGGCCTGGTGTTCCCTGGACCTCTTCCAGGTGGGAACTGACTGGAATGCGCCCAAACTTTTTGCCCCCAAAAAGACCTACTGTACAATCTTTCACAGAGGGTAAACATTTCAATCCCACATCTTGTATCTGTTCTAAATGTAGCTTAAAGGAAGAGGTAAACACCAGAGTAGCCAGTAATGTTAACAATTGCATGTTGTTGAGCCTCTTCAGTGTCATTCTAAAGAATGTTCTTGACAGTATCTGTTCTAGTGGGTTGTTGGGGTAAAAAAAAAGTTTGAATTTTACAGTCAGTGAGAAGCCAGTACATGGTGCCTAAGGGGGTTAAAGCTTTGTTTTGAATATCATTCAATTTTAGAGTGAATACATGATAAGTTACAGTGTTGAAATGCCAGTGCCGCATGAATATTTTCACAGTTTTGTTACTGATTTCTACTGATTTCATTTTGAGGCATCTCTAGACATGAGGTCAGTGACTAGTGGCAGTGGATGAGGGAAGGAAGGACCAAGCTTCGACGCCTTCGTGGCGCTGGTGAACTGATGACCACAAAGATGGAGTCTGAGCTGATGCTAAAAGCAGTTGAACCGACACCCAAGATTCCTGGTTCTGACTCTCGCACCACTGAAGGTGACATTAAGCATTAGCATTTATAGAATTTCGCCTCGATACAAAAACAGACTGAAGCCAAGATGCCACCATTAGGTTGTGTACAAGCATGTTTGCCATGTGACCACAAAGCTCAGACCATGTTGTGACCCTGAGGTTAGCTTCATGCTAACTAGTTGAGGCATTTAGTCCTGGTCAAAGATGAGATTATGTCAGTCACTCAGAGGCATCGTGGGGTTAGCGCCACAAGCTAAGGTTCCCCTCCTAAGCTGCTCAGGTCTGGGTCCCTCCCTCCAGCCAACACCTGCTGCTCCAGAGTTCCATCTGCCCACCGCAGTCCGTCCTCGGAGCCTCTCATTAGCAGCAGGCTCTTCCTGACAGGATCCTCCATGTGGCCTCACTTCCTGCCGCCTCGTCACTTTACAAGCGGACCCAGCTCCGCGGGCAGACGGGCTGATAAGGCACCATCACGACTGTTTACATGGACTATAAATAACGCCTCGCAGACGGACCCGGGGGGACAGGAAGCGGGAGTCTGGCTGAGCTGCGCGCTGGAGGTGTCGGAACGTTTGATCCCTGGGACGAGAGAAGATGTTCGTTCATTTGACCTACTTTTTTTACCTCTTATCAACAAGACGGCGCCGTCACTCGAACCTGAACTCCAGAAGATTTGACGCCCATGTGAACTTGGAGATGGAACCACAATTATTGGGTCACCAAACCCATCTGATTAAACACGTGATGGAATTGAAAAATCTATAAATCTATGGACTTAAAGTCAAATATTTACATTTGAATGTCTAATATTCCCACGGTGTATTCCCATTTATTATTTAAAATAATTAGTCATTGTTTTGCCAAAAAGACGTTGACCTATGCCAAAAAATGTAACCATGCTTCTGCCATAATTTCAAAGAAAATTTTGTTTAAAATGTTCCAAAAATAAATCCTCTCTCCAGCAGGGTCTGTGCCAAGAAAGAGAAACAGATTAGCTACAGATTTATTTAACAAACGAAAGCAGAAAATGATGAAGGAGGCCCAAGTAGCTTGAGTCCTGTTGAGGGGTCAAAATCTCGGCGAGAAAGTGCAATATTTGAACGTGAGAGGCTGGTGAGAATCAGGGGGAGAGAGAAAAAAAAAACTTCCTCCTCCGCGTGTTTTCCACTCCGTCAGCAGAAAGCGCTGCTTTTGGACACCGGTCACGTGAGCACATGTGAACTCGGAACCACATCATCACCGTCAAGTCTGCTCCTCAAAGCTCACAGCTCGAAGACGTCTCCAGACGGGAACAGCGGTTGATCCGGGCTGGATTCAACACCACCCCCCAGACTCTGCTCTGATCCTCTTCTGCCGCCGCGTGGTGACCTGGTGTTAGTGCATCCTCCGACCTCAAGCTCCTACAATGACTTGTAGCGAAAGTCTTTGCTGACATTATTAGTAGTAGTAGCGGTGATAGTAGTACCAGCTGCAGTCCTGTGTTTCTTTGGAGCTTTCGTCTGACTCTTCACCGTCAGATTTGACTGGTGCCGTTTAACGGCCTGGAGCCTCACATTCCTGAACGGTTCGCTCCGAATTCGGCTCCGGGGATTCCACGCAATTTGACGGTGGAAGTCGAGCGCTCCTTGGTTTGAGTTCCTCGCTGTAATTCCAAGTTCGGCCACTTGGGGCAAACTGTGACTCAACGTGTAGCTATGTATTGACTTGTAAAGCGAGCTGGTCGTTAAGTCAGGGTCACGTGATTCAGACCTTGCCTTCGCGTGACTTCTCAGAATCAGAATCAAATGTATTGCCATGGTCAGTGGGGATCCCACCAACTAGGACTGTGTTTTTGAATAAAATAAAATAACATAACAACAAGGCTGCTCACGAATTCAACAGTCTGTTCCTGTGACCGGAGGTTCTGGTTCTGGATGGAAACCACGCGACCCAACGACACGAATGAACGGAACAACCACTGCGGACTTGTTTATTTCCTTCATCACTTGTGGCCCCAGCACACGCGGTTCTCACCGGGCGGGCAAAGCTCTCAGAACGGAACCGGACTGCGAGGTCTTGAGGTTCCGCTCATCATTAATGCCGGCCCAGGCTGCAGTGGCGGGTCGTCACAGCTCGTCCCGCGGCGCGTGCAGCGGGAAGTTCTGGAACTCCTCCGGAACCTTTTCACCTTTCTGGGCCCTTTTGTAGAAGCCCAGAGATTCCAGCAGAGCGCTGATGTCATCGGCCTTCATGCCCTTCACGCGGACGGTCTGGAAACCAATTGACAATGATATGACAGGATACAGCGTCATCCTCCAGCGCCCCCTAGTGGGCACATGGTCACCCTCGTGTCGATGATTGTTATAGAAACAAACACAATATTATGTTATTAGATTAAATTATTATTACTAGGAATAATAGTAGTAGTAATAATAACAATAACGTGAAGACGAAGAAGAGAATTAACAGAAATAAAAAGAAATATTCAAAAGACAAAAATATGTAGTTATATGCAAAATAAAAAATATTTTTATAATTATTTTCAAATATTTTGATTTTAGTTTAATTAATGTTTGTGTGAATTAATTAAAAAGACATATTTCAGAAACCAAGAACAACTCAGATAAGATGGAAATATATAAAAATATAAATGTGGAGTGAAATATGCATTTGTAAAAAATATCAGTTTCAGTTTCATCATGATATGAATAAATTAGATATCGGGAACCAAGCGATAATAATCATAATTATAATATAATATAATTTAATAGTACTTATGATATCGTTTTTTATATGATAACATTCGTAATATTTTTTGTCAAATGTGAAAATAAATTAATAGTAAATTAAAAATATCTACAATGGATTAAGATGATCACACCATGTTGTGTCCTTGTTTTTCACTTCCTCTCTAATCCTCACTGACAGACACACTCTCCTCAGCCGTCACCATCGCTGCCACTCTTCATCTCACCTTCACGACCTCGTCTTTCTCGTCATAGAAAATCAAGCGAGGATTCTTCTCTTCGGAGGAGTCGTACTCCAGGTTGTGGCTGTGAAGAGCACGGTTAAGGGAAACAACGTCTCTCATCCGGGAGATACTCAGAGGAGAACACCGCTCCTTCAGGAGAAGGTGGAGGTCTTCGCTTCATCTGCTGCCTCCACGATGCTGACACGCGATCGAGAGTGAGAACCTGTGAAGGATACTACAGCGCCAACCGCTCCAGCAGGAAGTGATGCAGCTCCGGCATCTTCTTTATTCCTCATCCCACCACGCTGGGAGCCTGCAGGGGGCGCAGTGGAGCAGGAACATTAGTAGCAAAAGACATTTTCGACAATGAAGTGTTAGATTCTGTTTAAAAAGAAAATAAAATCTACATCCATACAAAAACATTTTTGTTTTCTTTCATTGTGTTAAACTGATTCAATTCCTACGCCATTATTCACTTATCATTATTAATGAATGATAAGTATATATTTTTGTACTTTCGGTGTTTTTAATTAAAACTTTAATAAAAACATAGATATATATTATACGGATTCCAAAAGTCAGATTCATCTATTACGATTATGAAATTTAACAGATGTAAAACATGTGACTTCTTACAAGCAGCACATCATGTTTTGAGAATCTTTTATCAAACATCTTCTCAGTGTTAAACCCCCCATCCATCTCACCATCAGCTTTCCTCGGGCGATGACTGGCTTCTCTTCACTCTTTGTGGGGTTGAACTCTTGCGTCGCCTGGACGACCAGCACCAGGGCCAGAACCAGACAGAACCTCATGCTGGGTGGGGCTCGTTCACTCTGATGACTGTGCTTCCAAATGCACGGATGCAGATTGTGGAGAGAAGATCTGGACTGGTCCAGTCGGCTGGTCCACTGGGGGGTGGTGGGGAGTCGCTGACATGGCGAGGGGCTGTGTCTCCAACATCCTCATTAAAGCAAAACTATCTTGAACACAAACGGGACTAGAGTGAGAGTCATCATCACTCTGACCTGACTTTGTTCTGATATCTTCTTTAATAGAGCTTCACAGCGAGTCAGTGGATCTATGATCTCCCCGAAGTCTTGGTCTCCTCCTCACAGCACCTGCACCCTTATCTCTTCTTCACACGGCTGATGAGAGCCTCACAGGTGGTCTGGACCTCAGAACCTCCCGCTCAACATGAGACACGGTGACCTCACCGGTCATGCTGGTCAGTGATGAAGGTGAGAAGAACTCACCTGGCCAAGCTGGTTCTCTGTCCACTGGAGCTCCACTTGTTCTGCCTGACAAAATGACTTTCAAAATCAGAAAAGCATGAAAGTGACCTCAGTATTGTCTGAGATGAAGCCATGAATCATCGATCCATCACTGGGTGGGGGAGCTGATCCTCAGCTCCAGAGTTGCTCCAGTGTGGAGCCATGATTCTGCAAAAGTTGCTGTGATGAAAGGAGATTGATTCATATGAAACATGCGGAGTAATACATGAAAAAGAACCACCTGCAGAGTGAAAAGCTCACTCAACCAGAAAAACTCTGATCCTCCAGGAATTGAGTGAAAGCTGATGGACTATGTGAAGAACAAAGGGTTTATAACAAGCAGAGATGCTGCCTAACCAGATAGTTCAGCGTCATGGATGGAGAGAACCGAATGTAGCAATCGCCAATAAAAATGGACAACAAGAAAGCTAGCAGACAGTATCAACTATTGCGTTCTTAAAAATGTAAAGAATGTATATCAGGACACGCATGGATGGCACCATACTGAGAAACCACCAGGGTCAACATGTCAAACTCATTCCTGTCAGTCAAGTTCAGGTTAGTGAGAGAGCGCCCCCTTGCCGCAGAAAATGAAAAAATACATACAATGAAGTTTCATTAAAAAAAAAAATCCAAATCGACATAGTACTGCGGGTGGTCCTACTAATAACAATCAAAACAACAAACATTACTGAGTAAATCCCTTTGGTTTCGGTGGGTTGTAAGATGCACTACTACCATGTCACCACACGATGGCAGAAGAGAAGCAGAGCGGAGTCTGGGGCGCCAGATGAAGCGCGCCTGTCTGGAATGTTTGAGAGACAAGTGGCACGTGATGTTAAAAAAATCACGACTTATCGATGTACAGAAGTTCCCTGACTGTCGAGTGAGGAAGCTTTTATTTGAAACAAATGGACTTCCTGTCATGGAGCGTCTAATCCGGGCCCGCCTCCTGCGCTAATCTGATTAAGCGTCTGGAGTTGAGGCGCTAACGAGGCGCCACCATGCCGGTCTTCTACTCGCCCGACAGCCTCCACATGGGTCTGGCCTACGTGGGGACGTCGGTGCTGGCCAACAACAGCCGCAGCGCCGACAGCGTCGCCCCCAGAGGCCGCCAGGAGCCGGCAGGTCCGTGAGTTCAGATGGTGTCCGACTCAGAGGCGCGGATCCTCGTCCGACCGCTCGCGTAAGCAGAGCAGGGCTACAGTTAAGAACAGGAAAGAAACTCGAGAGCAGAATGGAAAGAGGAAGAAAGCTTTGGCAGAGGAAGGC
Source organism: Synchiropus splendidus (assembly GCF_027744825.2). NCBI lineage: Eukaryota > Metazoa > Chordata > Actinopteri > Syngnathiformes > Callionymidae > Synchiropus > Synchiropus splendidus. Next base: position 17,799,001 of record NC_071340.1, read on the forward strand.
AAGATTGATTTACTTCAGTCACAAAACAAGAAGTTCAGAAAGTAGAGACACGCAGCTGTTGGTGAAAGACTAAAGGCCAGGGAAAGAACAGCATGGGGATGAAAGCGTGGTTCCTGACGGCGGGTGTCTTGCAGTGGTCGACACGCTGGCTTCTCACCTTCCTCTCCAGATGCTCCTCTACTTCAACCTCTTCTACTTCCCCTGCTGGTGGTTCTCCTCTGTCTTCATGCTGCAGGTGAAGGTGAGTGAGCCTGCTTCTCAAACACCTGTGAGGACCTTTAGGCGGGGGAAATAAGTGGTCCTCACTAGGGCAATCCTGTGTGTATGAGTGTATGCATGGAGGAACCTGGTCCCCAAGATCTTCTGCTTCAGTTCCAGTACCTTCCTGCCTACTACCAGGGCCTGCTGGTGACCGGCGTGGTCCTCCTCACCGTGGTGGAAGTGGTCCGGCTTTACCTGGGCTACGTGGGGAACCTGAAAGAAAAGGTGAGCGAGTCTGGAGCGCTACAGGGACCACGAGTGACAAGTCACATAACTGACTTCAAGTTCCCACCGACACGCAACACAAATCCCTGACCCTCAGAGCAGGTTCTGCTCTCAGTTCTTCTCCGTCCCTCACCAGGTGCCGGAGCTGGCCGCCTTTTGGCTGCTGTCCTTCATGTTCCAGCTGCCCATCCTGCTCTTCTTCCTGACGGACGAGGAGACTCTGATCCTGCCCCTGGAGAGAGCCGTGCACGCCCTCTACCTGCTCTTCCTGCTGGCCCAGATCCTGGCCTCCTTCCTGGCTCTCCGGGCCATGACCCGGAAGCTGACAGTCCTCTTTCACCTGCGGCAGCTGGGCAAAGTGCAGAACCTGCGGCACGCCAGGGCGATGAGCGCCACCTACGGGCTGCCCTACTACAGCAGCGTGCTGCCCGTGTCGCCGGACTTGTGCCGCTGAACACTGCGCTCACCTCAGTGGAACTGTGGACCCGCTGCTGATTTGTGGGTGGCACCGGACCCCAGAATGTGTCTAGTCTAATCTAAAGGCATTATTTTTATTTGTATATATCGATATATATGTTATGTCTCTGTCTGTCAATGTTTTCTTTTTCTTTTATTTTCTTCATCTTCATGTCATTATTATTACAGCTGTTATTTTTTATTTTTATTTTTTCACAATAACATTCTGTTTTTTCTCCTTCAAAAGGAGATATTAAACTTGAAATATGAATATTTAAATTGAATTGTGTCCAAAAATAACATTGTCATGTCTAATATCCTTATGAGACATTGCAATTTCAGGGTTTTTTATATATATATACAAACATGACAAAGATATAATTTTTAATTTTTTAATGTTACTCGATATAAATTTGATTTATCTTCTTTTATTTATTTTGACACCAGTTTCTAATTTTTTCTTACTTCAATCTGCTTTCAAATGTTTTTAAATAAATTGTTATTTAATTACATTTTTAAAATCGTTTCCATGCTCACATTTAATTTATCACTGACATTGTTTATTGAAATGATCACTTTTTCTCATACTTGTCGACTCTGCACCCGGTTAAATGGCTTCTCCTCTTCCTCTTCCCTCGGACATTCTTTCCTCCCGCCGTTGACGGGACCATGTGACTGCCCTTCCCCTCCGCTCAAATCACGTTCTGTAACGTGTCGCCGACAGCAGATGAGATTTGAATCTCTCTCTGAAGCCACTCGCGGCGGACATGGCATCGCGCTGGCAGGCGGCCATATTGACCCAAATTGGTGTCAGGATGACTTCAATTTGCTTCTGATTACCTGGCGAGAGCAGGCGGCGCAGCAATTCACTTTCTGGCGAGTCTCAGCGGCCGCGCGACGAAGCGTCAAGATTAGATCGGCGTCTCTGACAAAGATCGGAAACGCTGCTCGCTTCAGTCTGATGGAGTCAATCTGCTCGTCCGAGTCATTTTTTTTTCTGGACCGCTCCATGAACTAGTTCAGCGCCATGATGAGGACTCAACAAAACCTGCTGAGCCGACCACTAGAGGGCAGCGGATCGCAGGTCAACAATCCTCATGAGCCATGACTCAAGTCAGTGGGTGCAGATCCTGGAGTCGTTGAGCTTCTCACGTTTGCAGACGACACCACCTTGCTCGGACTCACTGCAGATGAGTCCACCCTGGAGTTCCTCCTCTTACCAGGAGTCCAACCTGGAGATGACCTGGATCATCATCCCAAACCCCGGGTTTGGGTCGGCAGCACTACTGTGCTTCACGTATTTCCTATATTTTCAATGGGGGATGGATTTGGAGCTAACAGCTAACTAGCACAACCCTAGTGTGGATGAACCGCTACAACTGCATAAGTGACGACACTCCTGTCATAATGCAGTGTTTTAAAAGAATTAAAATGCCTTTTAGCGCTTACGTATGTTTTCAAGAGCCATTCTGTGGGCGTGGCCATAGTTACCCATAGATCCGAGTTGAAATAGACGCAGCTCCTATTACAGTTCTCGTCTCATACATCAGCCTCGCAGTTACTCGAGCCGAGTTAAAGCTAATAATGCTAATGCTGACTGAGCTACCATGCTCTGAATCATGGGAGATGTAGTTTCTCATGCTATTCATCAATTCTAAAACTGTCTGTTTGAAAGATGAAGATATTTTTAACTGGCATTACTTTAATCTGCGCCTACAGAATGATGAGTCATCACAGGAAAACATGGCTGCCGTGCCAGCGGGACGAAAACAGTAACAGAGATGCTGTAAATAACTTCAGTGAGAACATGAGTCGGTGCAGAGGGAACTGAATGGTGCTCTGTGTTGTCATGTTCTTGTGAGCACATCTCGCGACCTTCTCATGTCTAACGCCACTTCTGGTTTATATCTACAGTTTTGATGTCACATGGGTGTTTTGGTTAAAGTCCCGGGGGCAGCACTCAGAGCAAAGAAGTCCTCACTTTCCCAGAAATCTACGTCTGGAGAAATAGCGAGGTGAGACACCACCAGCATGTCCTCCTCGATGTTTTCCCGCAGGAAGAGAGGCTCTTCTCTGAGTCTCTCCTGGATGACTGAGCTACCGCCAACATCTCAACGATTTTCTGGACGAGTTGGTTCGGTGTCGCCCTTCTTGCGCTACATGGAATCAAAAATATGGTCGTCATGAGTCCACAGGACTGCTGAAACCACCGACAGTTGGAGTTGAACCTTGGCAGCTGCAAGAGATGTCCCTGCTCTATTGACCAGTCAGCTTACAGCGACGTCCCAGACCCCTTCAGCCTGGAGGAGTTCCTGAGCTTCAGGGCTCTGAAGAACTGAGCTATCCACCCGGCTGGGATGTGCAAAAGCTCCTGGCTCAGCTCTTTCTTCTCCATGCTTCATTTGTACACGTGTATTGAGTCGAGGACCGCGGCTCTTTCAGGCTAACTGAAGCACTTTCCATGAAAAAATCTTTCTTTAATTTCTTCCATCTCTAATTTAGTCATCTTTAATCTGCAGAACAGTTTTGCTGCCCGACTCACTTCCTGTTTTATCTAAACTTCTGCAGCCAGATGATGGTGATTCCGACAGGCCTGAGGGCTCAGATCAGACGCTGATGATCAGATAGTGGGAGATGAATTTGACTTGTTGAGTTGCAACGGAAGATTCAAAGTTTCACAGCGGCGCCTGAGGTCACGACCCCTGACCAACACCGAGACTGATTCCTGTTCATCCAAACTCTGGAGGGAGAAAACAGCGACTCAAAAAGCTCATTAATGCTTTCCTCTCGCGCCGTTTCTTCTGCTGTTGGGAGGTTTGGGACGGCAAAACAAGCTCGACAAAACAAACTCGACTTGTCGTCGTTGGCCCACGGGGGAGAAGGGGGGGGACAAAATGGCGTTTCATTTCGTTTGTCTCGACATTAATCAGCGGCTGAATGCCGGGAGGTGAAAACATTGGTAATCAAAGGAAAACAGCAGGCGTGACATTCATCTTTTCCGCTCGCGATGCAAATAAGAGCCCGGGAGGAAACACAGCCGAGCGGTGACCACTGAACCGCAGATCAAGCAAGGTCGGGATTAAACTGGGGAAACATGAGCAGAAGAGATTAAATATCGAGTGGCTGACACAGTTTAACAAACACGGTGGTAGGAGGAGAAGACGCAGGGCTGAGGCTGCTCCCAGATCGAGCAAGGAAAAAACACATTTACATCCGCTGACGTTGACCTCATCTGCAGGGCGGGCCCCTCACCTGGAGAGGGGATGAAGAACAGACGCTCCAGCATCCAGCACGTTGACAGGAATCCATTCTGACATGCCGAGTTGTGGAATAAATAGCGCGACCATGATCCTGTCATTCCACCAGTGAGATCTAAGCGCTTTGTGGCGGAGGACAATTGAACAGCAGCAGTGGCTCTGAGGGTTTATTTGTGATCCACAGACACACAACCACGTGGGCTGGATGGACAACACCTGCTCTAGTAACACCTCTACACGTGTCTAGGTACATTACACTGAAGAGTCTGGACTTCATCCGTGAAAATAAATACAGCTTTTTTTTTTGTACACCACGCTCCGATTATTGCGCGTTCACAACGTATCAGAAAGAATAAGGCAACAAATCAAAGCTCCTGTTCAGGTCACTGACAGGAAAATAATGAGAACCACTTCAAGTCACAAAAATAGACGTCTATGATAAATACATTGATTCTCTGTCAGACGGAACAATCCTGGCGGTGAGTTGTTGTTGTGCCTCAGTAGCACGTGGTAAAGTGCAAAAAAGTAAAAGATGGTGCCCCCTCCTGGCGACTCGTGAGCGAGCTGTGTGCGTCTTCTCACTTTTTGAGGCCATGTTTTGTTTTCATACGGAGGAGAGGTGAACTGAGCCAGGGCTTGCCTGGGTGAGCCTCACGACCCATGAAGGCTCTCTGGGTTTTCTTTCAGCAGCCCAGCCGCAGCGTCCTAAAACTACGGCCTGTAGTGGAGCTGAGGCTTTCCAGCTAATGATGGCACCTGCTGCTGGGAACAGCCACCGAAGAACCCTCGGTCCTCTGGGGTTTTCATATCTTCTCACCTGGGTTTTCCTTGATCCAAGTGATAGTTGGGACTTCAGGGACCTCCAGGTGCCTCAGGCTACAATTTGCAACATGCACTTGGAGAATGTTCCTGCTGAGACTGTCATATGGGTCACAGTGATATTGCAATTCTGGCATTTCTGTTTGAGGCTTACAGCGCAGGATGGTGAGTTTCTCCTTGGCTGGTAAAGGACCATCAGGCCTGTGAGCAGCCTGAGGTGAGCGTAATCCCTGGAATCTCATGCCCCACCAAAACAATCGAAGAAGAAGAAGAATTAATGCTGGAATACCAGCAGGTGTTTAATTCCCTAGAGGCGGATGGCAAGGGCGGCCCCAACACTGGAGGCCATTAGCTGGGTGTTCCAGGCATGGCATACCTTGCCTTTGGTCTCCGGATCCACCACAAGAAATGATCTCAAGATACATATTCTTTAAAGTTCCCTCAGAGGCCCGGGTGATTCTGTGATGATGGAAAGTTGGGCTCCCACAGAAGGTCTCACCACGACTGAGGTCAGTCCTTCTGAGAGCCCTTCTCACTCAAAGCCTGAGTACAGCGTTGGGGGGTGTCTGGGTTCACTATTGCCAGGTTACCAATCGACACATATGGGGCTTAAAACTGACTCAAAAGATTCGACCTGGTGCACCTGGATGATTTTTTTTGCAGAGTGTCCCTTGGGGGAATCTCCACTGAACTGGAGTCACAGTTTTGGTGGGTGTCTGTGCCTCATTCGACTGAGGCATATTTTGGAACCAACTGAGCAGGAGTGTCTTTCAAGCCAGCGATGGACTGTCAAGTACGAGGGCTGTCAGGGGTCACTATGACCTCAGGCAACCCCCCACAACTCCCATTGCTTATTACATTAGCTTCAAATTTCTCCGTGTGAAGAGACAAATGCCTTATTCAGCATATAATCTTTGTCAGATAACCGCAGCCAGGGCCACATTTTAGTGCACGACAGGCTCCATGACTGAAGCTGGCAGAAATTAAAAACCAGCGAACAGAAAACCCACATCGGCACAAGGTCCACCTCACCTGATGCAAGGGACGACAGATGTCGATGTGTTATTGCCAAGTTTTCAACCTTTTTGGTTCATAATTTAGTTCCTCACACGTCCACTCTGCTGCTGGTCAGAACTGCCAGGAAAGGTGCTTCTGTTGTGAGCGTATAAAAGGTTTGGGGCTCTAAATGGTCAAAGGTGTATTGTTTAGAGGTTTGTGTTTTAGTTCCTTCGTGCCAGTCAGAAACTCTGTAAAAGATTCTGGAGGTTGCCATTGAGCGACTCATGTCTGGAAAGTAACTTGACCGTTGTTGACGACTTGTATTATTGAGCACAGACACACACAAAGGAGCTCACGACGAAACTACGATGAAACGCGACTTGATCAATTTCAATCTGAGTCAACTCTCCAGTGAGTGGTCGTAATGTAATCGCACTCTCAGCAGGAAGTAAAACAGCAGATCGACAAAGTGGGGTTGTAGATTTGAAAGCTTATTGCTGCGAAGCTCAAACAGGAAATCTCCGCTATAGAGGGAAGCATTTTCCGACAGACAGGTGGCGGCAGCGAGAGAGTCTGAGGGGCGGGCGACGTGCCGACAGCCCTTCACGCAGCTTCTGTGGCTGCTCACAGTTTGGCCTTGAAGTCACCAGAACAATGATTCTACTTACAAACGAACCGAGAGTTTTTGAGGATCCATGCACATCATGCATAGATGGTCCGACGTCGGAGTCGTGCCAGCAAGTCCTGCGAAGAGTTGCTGGACCGGGAAAACCATTCTGTCCCTCCAACACCTGCTACGATAACTTTATGGAACACCGGACGAAACAACACATTCTGCTGACACACACCCAGCTAACACGCACTGTCAGGCAGGGCGCCCCCTCCTGATGGTTTCACAGTCTGACACGTAAGTCCATGCTGCTGTCACCTGCTCCTACTTCATGCCGCTGCGCAGCACCTGGTTAGCCGCGATGAGCATGACGCTGATGATGAACGCGATGGCAAAGGCGCAGATGAGACTCTTGCGTACGCAGGTCTGTTTGACTTGCTGCGTCGGACTGGAACCTGCAGAGGAGAGACTGAGTGAGTCTCAAGAATCAAAGCCGAATTTGAAAACAGAATCTCTCCAACGCTAAATTTGACTTGTTTCTGATTCTTCTTTTTTTCCACAGGTCTGCGCTGCTACGATGACAAAGACCAGTCACCGGGACGATGCGTTCAGGTGCAGCATAGACAAGGGAAACTGGAAGTGACCACGAAAGCAGTGGAAAAAGGGGAAAAGACAACTGACATGAAAGAGAAACCACAAAAAACATGTCACAGAATAGACAAAGCTCTCTGCTGACTTTCAGGATCCTGACCCTCTGACCAGGTCAAAGGTCACAGACTCATCCTCCCGAAAGGTCAGTCGTGACAGAAACGCCTGCAGTGGCAAGAGACAGTGCCACAAGTCGACTTGAAAAACCATTAAACTAAAGACTCCTGAGTCTTGTGATCAAAGCCTGCTGTTGCTGATGGATGATTTCGGGGGAGCACCACAAGAGCGCGTCCCTCGGAGCGAGCGAAGATCAAACAGGTGGGCGGGACTTACTGTCGATGTCCACCTGACAGTCCTCGGGGTTCTCTATGTGGTTCTCCTCCGTCATGATGATGTTCTCGATGTCTTTCATGGACAAGTGGTCGCAGAAGGTGTCGTAGAGAAGGCGCTTCAGCTCCTCCACTGTCAGCTTCTGCATGTCACACTGAGAAGACAACACACGCACCTCAGAGGGCGAAGAGAGGCCAGACGTCTTCACGTCGGTGAGTTACGATATCTGCGGATTATCAGCTCTTTATTCATCACTGACACTGTGTGTTCCATAACAGTAACATTCAACTTGTAGCTGCATCTCTGACTCACCTGTGTTTCTGCTCTAATGTTGCGTAACAGGCAGAGAGAGTGAGATAGTTGGCGGCTCCTCGTGGTCACGTGACTCATGCTACTACAACTGGGTTACATAACACCCACCCGGATCAGGGACGGTCCCCAGAGGACGACCTCCTCGGCAGGGTTTACGGGCTCTGACTCCCTCTGCCGTCGTCGACAGCAAAGAGAGCCTGCTAATTGTTCTCCTCTGTCGAGAAGATTCTGAATCTCCCCGCAAACATGAGGATTTTAAAAGACGCGAGCGTGAGCGTGATCAAAGTCTGGCGGGAAGACGGCCCTCCGTGGAGAGACGCACATCTCTAATGGAGCCGGCGGCCACGGGAAGTCCAACCACTCCCTCTGCGAACTACCATGAAGTGGGTTTTCTGTTCAGCTGAGATCAAATCTGAACTCTGCACTGAGCTGCAGCCGGGTCATGCAGCCGGGTCATCCAGCTCGGCCCGGACACGAGTCCTGTTAAACAATACTTTTCTCTTTGTGTACAGTTGTTTTCTACCATTTGAAGATGAATGTTAAAAACATTTTAATTGTATTTGCAAAAATACTACATATTCCCAGCTACTTTTGATACTACTTTGCAATTTAATTTAAAACATTTTAAGCATTTTATTGCAAATATTTATAAGATATTGTTATGATTTCTATCACTTTTAGTTGATTATGATTGATTTTTGTTCATTTATATATTTAACTTTTCTATTATTATTGACCATTTTTGGGCATATTTTCATCATCTAGTGATGCTGCCTGGAGCCCTGTGAAGGGAGCAGGGAAACTAGTCAGATGCCGAGCTGAAAAACCATTTGAGAGCTGGAAGAGAGAACAATCTCGTCCCACCCTCCCACTGCCATCATGTGGGAAGACAGAGAGAGGACGCATCACCTTCCAGAACACGGAGTCGAAGTCGGTGCCGTGGAACTTGTCTGGCAGACCCGCCGCCGTCAGCTTGGGCCCCAGCAGAGTGACAAACTCCTCAAAGTCCACCTGGCCGTCGCCTGCGCGACAGAAGCCGCCTGTGAGCCAGCGATTCTTTGACAGGCAGGAAGCTTCCTTCTCACCGTCCATGTCCAGCCTCTGGATGATGACCTCCAGCTCCACCTCGTTTGGCATGTAGCCCAGCGAGCGCATGGCCATCCCCAGCTCCTGCTTCGAGATGAAGCCGTTCCCGTCACGGTCGAACACCTTGAACGCCTCACGGATTTCTGTAAGACAAGAATTCAAGCTGGATCTTTGTTCCCACCGCTGACACAGACGGTGACATGTCTGTGTAGTGACAAACCATCCATCTGCTGCTGAGCCCTGCGCACCAGGTGTTTCCTGATCTGACTCTTTATTCTGACCTCCAACTTCAGGTCTGACTCAACTGCGCCCTAAAGATTTGGTTCAGCTGTCTGAAGACACTCTTCCCCGAAACCTTCCAAAACACATGGCTAACCTTAACCAGGACTCTGAAACTGAAAAAAATGAAACTAAGTTTTTCTCCTCTAACCTTGTGGGGACCTCCAAAACAGTCCTGGCTAAGACAAATGTCCTCACAAGGAGGTGTTTTTCCACAAACTGGAACCCCCCAACACACACACACTGCTACTACGCGGAGAGTGAAGCGCTCACACCCTCGCACTCTGCGGCTGAGTCACAGTGAATGAGGATTGGCAGAACACCACAAGGATGTTCTGACACAAAAATAACTCGCAGATCTTAAGAGTACGACGAATCACCTGAACAGAGAGGCTTCTAACGCTCCTCTCTTCTTCACGTGTGGGTTGACTCGACTCACGCGGACGAGACGAGTGCGCGCTAAGAGAAGCAAGTTAAAGCCTCTCACTCCGGCGCACTGGGTCAAATGGGCTGCTCCAGATCAACAAGCAAACGTCTTCCCTTCAGAGCCGCCATCTGCCGACAGGCGCCCTGCAGCCGCGCGCTAACCATCAGCCCGTGTTGGTGAAGCGAAACAAACCCCAAAATACCAGCACTAATTTACCGGAGCAACAAAATGGCCGACCCCGAGGCTAAAAGCAGAGAAACCAGACGCGGCTCAGTGAAAACATCAGTCGCTGCAGAAGCTTTTCCAGGAGGATGCATGTGGCGGGAAAGAGCTTTTGGAATTGTGATTACATGGAGGGTGCCTGAGGATCATGTGACACCCGTAAGAGCAGATCATTTTAGGGCAGCCACCCGAGGCCAGGGTTACTGAATCGCCATGGTTAGAGGTGCCAGTCGCGTTTAGAGAAAGGAGGGAGAAAATGGACAAAATCCATGTCAGTGACTGTGAAGCTATTAGTCAGATATACAGGTTTTCATCATGAGACAGGTGGGAAAAAAGTTTCTAAAATATCAATATTTTAACTGATGAGGAGCATGTTTTTGTTTGTTTTGAAAGATGGAAATTGAAAGATCTTTTAAAAATGTATTTGGAATTCTTTTCATTTCAAATGACACTCCAGCTGGAAAGTAGACTTTTATTTTTTGCTTTGGCTAATGATTAAATATGAAACAAATTAATAATAAAACAATATCCCATTACTATATTTTCTTTGTATTAAAAAAATATATATATTTTTAAACTTTTTAAATAAAAATTGTAACTAATTTAATTATAAATACCATCATGAAAACTTGTGCATTAAATACATAAACATAGCTGTATAAAGAAAACAATATGATCTATACTCAGTTCAAGTCACTGTGTGCTACTCTATTCGTCAGTTTCTGGAGGCAAAATATTTATGTTAGCTCTCAGCGGCGTGTGTGGGCACGACGTCATGTGCAGGACACATCAGTCACGTTTCCGTCTATTTGCAACTGCCTGTAATGGAGGAACAGAAAAGAAATATGATTTTTTTTAAAAATAAAAATAAAAACTGTTCTCTATTTGGAATGTTATGCAATACACATTTAATAAAAATAAATGGGGGGAAATGTATATATTTGTTGGTGGGATTTGTACAATAGGCACCAGTGAGCCCTCTAGCGGACACTACCGTCATGACATCATTGAAGTGCATAAATAGCATGAATGAGTGACAGCAGACAGGTGAGTCCCGGGCGTCTCTTCCTCCCTCCTGGCCTCCTCCTCACCTCCACTTCTCTCACTCTGACCCTGGTGAGAAACTAGTGGGCTGCTCTGCTGTGAGAACCTTCGGCCTGCTGTTCTTAACCAGCCCTGGCTGCACTAATCCGTCTTCAGCTGGAGGTGAGCCGACTGGGCACCCGAGATCTGAATATTACCATAACAGGCGTCTTAACAAGGCTCTGGGGGGGCGGCAGCTCGGCCCAAGGAGCCTCGCGCATCTGCGCCAGCATGAACCGCTCCTCCCTCTAATTAGTCTGCTGATGCAACCGTGATATCACGTCTGGAATGTTGCTTTTTGAGATGTGTTTATTGGTTTTACAGAGTGTCGGGTGAAGAGAAGCACGGGGAGGAGTTCTGCGGCAACGTTGGCCAGCCACCGCATCGCTGGTCACCTGTCCGATCACTGACCTGCTCTCTGTTTCCACCTCACTCTGACCTCTGAACCAGCAGGTGACGCAGCAGAACTATTTGGATTTGTCCGCTCACTTTCCCATTTCCAAACCAGGTTGAATCTATTTTCCTCCAGCTTTCATCCGTGTCATCTGCGGTGATGAAACAGTCCTCTCCGGCAGGCAACCGCGGCGGCACCGCGTCACCCCGCGGAACTGCTCATTTCTCCTTCCATCTTCATCACACCAATGTCAAGTGGGGCTTTTTTCATATGTCACCCGTCTCGTGGTGGCAGGTAATAGATTCCAGCGAGCCTTTGTGAGACCCCGGTCCGCCGGGTGAGGAGGGGATTAAGCCCACCCATCGGTGAAGTGAGATTTATTCTTCTCCGCCTGATGAGCGACGCGGCTTTTCTTCACACTTCCAGTGACACACGTCAAGCCGCATCATTTCTCCGTCCGAAAATGGATGAGGTTAATCTCACACCATGATTGGATTTCTTTTATTTTCTGACTCTTACAACAAGATCCTTTCACGGCACCCCCCCCACCTCACCCGGCCCGGCGCTCCTGCCTGTACGGTGCTGCGACAAAAGGTCAAACAAGAGCAGCACACGATGATGATGAAGATGCTGATCGTGTTTGGAGCTCAACAGAAAGGCGTCTCTGTGATAGGACTGCGGTGACAAAAGGTCTCCCTTGTTAGGAGTCCGGCGGATCCTGGCAGGCTCTGGGAGGGCGACACCACACCTCTGACCAACATCCCCCTGAGTCAGGGAACCACTTCTCACATGGCTGTCAGGAGCTCACTGACTTTTTTATTGACTGTTGCCGCCGAAAATGACTGGTTTGCAGCAGATTAAAAAGAAAAATTGTGGTGAAAGTTGCGATCATTCATGGCCCAGGAACAACATGAGGGGAAATAAGGAGCTTTTCAAATTAACTTGTAAAAAAACTAGTGTCCGTTTTTAGCCAAAAAAAAGCTCCATGTTGCTATGATTTTAACTACAATGTAAATAGAGAAATGTGCAAGTTAAATAAACAATGACAATAAAATTTTTATGACGATGTTCCGTTAGTGGTTTTCGGGTTGACAGCGTGTAGTGAGCACTAGTTGTTTTGCTACGAAGCTCCTCACAGAGGTAAAGGTGGCGAATGTTTGTGTGTGACATGGATCTCGTGGTCAGCCATGTTTGTTTACATCCGCCCCATATGGTGTTTGAGTGACGCTGAGTTCTGCTTTCGAGTTTCGTCTATTCTACATTTCAATCATGAGAATTTGGACGTTTATGAATGGATTCAGAATCGTTCACGTCCAAATCGCGACACTTGGTGGTAATATTTGAGGGCAAATGTGAGCGTTTGGTGTCGCACACGACTTCATCTCAACAAGGAGGAAGGGAATATGATGCTGTGTTGCCGCTTGGGTGGGTGCAAAAGGAGACTGAAGTGATTGGTGGAATTGGCAGGATTCAGAGTTGCTGGGTCCTAGTGTTTTGGCCCCTAGGAAGATGTCTCTGAACTCTGAGCTCTGAACAGCAGCAGCAGCAACACTCTAGTCTCTCTTGATAAGCTCCGCCTACAGCATCACCTGGAAGCGTTAAAAACCAAGGAGCAGGTCAGGACCTGTCACCGTGAAGCATCTCTTGCTGGAAAACTCCTGCGCTGGAGGACATGCACGCGCGCCTGTTGGGAAGCCAGTTAATAGCTGTGGCGTCTCGGCTGAGAGCAGAGAGACGTTTGAGTCACCATATGTGGATCATCTTGAAAATGAGCCAGCAGAAGTGCCGCCGTCACGACTGGTCATTTAGCGCCGTGCTGTTCTCAGCAGCATCTGTTTTCCACAGGTCTCCGCTGACCCGCCGGAGTTCCGCCCCCGCGCTACACCCTGCGCTCTGCAGCGGCAAACACGCGTCTCTGTCTTGAAATATCTTCATTTGTATTCAAGTACGTGTTTCTAAAGGAGTGGAAGTCAACCCTCCACCTCAGGGCGAAACGAATGACTCAATATTTTTTTGTCTTTTGTTCCGCAGGAGTCAAAACGCGAGACCGCTTCACGGGGTTGGTGCCGTCAGGAGCGATGTTGTGTCGGCATTTCTCTCCAAACTGTCAGTCATCAAACAGCACAGAGCCGGTGCTCTAGAAGGAGACTGAACCGCAAACGGGTCTTTTTTAAAATACAAATGAAGAAGAGATCTGGAGAGGTCCGGGCTTCACGGCCGTGTGGTGGGTGGTCGGGTCTGTTCGAGCCTCTGATGTGTCCAAATATGAAAATAAAGATGGAATGAAGTGAAGAGCCAGCTGCAGTAGCTGAAGGGTGATGGTTGAAAATAGCTGCTCAAGCGGAAGACGTGTGGTGGAACAGTGTCACAGCAGTCGCATGCAAAGTGCGGCCCGGGGGCCACATGTGGCCCATAGAATACAATGATGAGGTCAGAGCACTGGCCACTTGTAGCAGGACTCTGAGACATAGAGCACTGCATTTATGAAAGTTTCCACTCCGGACATTTTCAAAAGTTTCAGATTGAGGTGGCTGACGAACGCTGCACCGGACTCCATAACGGCAACGGAGTCAGTTGTTTCTGTCTCTGCATAAATGATACCTGGCTGCTCATCTAGCTCAGTGAAATTAATGATTATTTCTCTGCATTGCGAATGTCACGCTCAGACCAGCAGGTGTTGCTAAGCATCAGCTGCGCTAACAGCCTACTGCTGAGGAACCAGCAGTCTCACTTTCATGAGCCTGGAAAACTCTCTGTGCTCCCTGAAGTGCTGGCGCTTCTAAATGTCGTTTTTCATTTTTAAAGCACTTCCCTGCACAGCATTTCCCGTGTATGTGCTGCAGGATGCGAAATTTAAATGACAGCAGACGCGTCACAACCCACGGGCATCATCAGAGCGCCGGCTGTCACACGTGATCAGTTGTTGTGATCAGCAATGGCAGGTAGTGATCGGCTGATATCTGCTGATCACGATCGATCGGAGCATCCCTCATTGAAATCTTAAAATAGAGTCTCCAAATGAATAGCTCTGATGTTAGCATCATTTCCTCGTCCCTGAAAACAAATGCAATAGTGGGATTGAAAAATACAGAGCCGAAAAGTGAGAGGACTATTGGTCCACTTTGAACCACTTTCCAAGCAAGTCTCATATAATTTTTAAACCAAGAGCACCACCCTCTCAAAATCAGGGAACACCCTCGTGCATCCATCACAAGTAAGAAGGTTTTCATAGAACAGAAGTTACTTGGGGTCCTATATCCAAACCACGGCTCAAGTGCAGTCGCAAAGATGTTGGTTCAGTTGGACAGATCTCTCCGTGGCACGTGGCTCTGCTCAGAAGATGATGTCCGCTACACACGCATCACTTCATACATGGACTTTTGAGGAAGCCGAGGTGTCAGCTGCAGAGCTGAAAAGACATGAAGTCGAAGCGATGACGGCCCAATTAGCCTTTGATGTGTCGGGGAGGTCCGCCCCCTCGCGCCGTCACTCAGAACAAATGAAGAGGAAACTTTGCTGTGTGCTGACATGGATGGCTGCTGACAGTTTGACTGCACCGACTCTGAAGTTTCAAAGTCGATGGGCGGGTCCACTTTCATGTTTGGCTTTCATGTGGAAAACAAACACTGGCCACGCGACAATGGATTTAATGGTCATTGACTTGGCTGAGTTGGGAATCTGCTTCTCTGCTACCACATCACGGGTCTGTGCCGCAGCCTGGAACCAGGAACCCTGAGAGTCCAGATACCTCTTTGTGAGGAATCCCAAATTTTCCACACAATGCTACCCATAAAGCAAAATGTCAGGGACCCTAAGCATAGACCAGGGCTCTTGCAGGTCCAAGGTACACCCTGTGAAGAGAGGGGAACTTGGGATGCTGCGGTCAAACCAGCCGCTACTCCTCCAAGCTCTGTGACGGAACGGTACGCCATATTTAGAGGCAGGTAAGGGCTAAACATGGACACCAGAGGTTCCCTTTGCTATAAGAACCATCTGCGCAGGAGAACCACTTTCCCGCTCAAACACAAGTCAGGAAGGGGATTTAGGAGTCAATGCTGGCCCAGTTCAGAGAGTCTTTTTTCTGGAAATACTTCACTGACTGCCTACCAACCAGGAGCTCCCAGGACACTCCCCAGGGTCCTGATACAGTGAGCGATGAATAGGTTGTAACCAGGTCCCTTGCCAAAGAGTCAGGGAACTTCTCTGCCTCAGCTGGACTCAGGTGTCAACATGCATTTTAAAAGCTGAAAAATATCAACAGTGGGACGTGCAACAGAATCCTGGACAATCGATCTGGAGGCCTGGACCCCCACAGAGTCCTGGTGAACCCAAAGATTCTCTCCTAAAAAATGGGCAGCACTGTGGAGCAGTGAAACCTGAACCTGAAGTCCAGGAGCCACGAAGCTTCCCGCAACGCAAGTCCTTAAATGCCACTCAATAAAAGCAGCTCAGTGGATTTGCTTCAACATTTGTCAAGTCCTTAAAGGAAGGAAAGAGAAAAGGTCAGTGCGTATTAATGTCCTCCTGAGGACTTGATTTCTGCACACCAGGAGCTTGTCACACGCGGGTCCTCTCACTGGGCCAAGAGAAAAGAGGAGGATGGACCGATCCGCATTGTTTTCCAAGGAACTAAGAGACGGAGAGTGATTCAGATCCTCAACATGAGGACAAGGTCCTGGGCCAGAGCTGTCGAGACGCCAGGTGGAGCAGCTCCCTTCTCTTTGGCTCTCCGGTTTGGTAAAAATGCTGTGGTGCGGAACACAGAGTGTGGTGTGCGTGTGTGTGGGGGAGGTCCTGAGATTACTGAGCTCTTGTGATATAATGTGAGATTTTATTGTGTGGGAGGGAAAATGGAGTCCAATTTAATTTATGCCAGCATCAGCGCACAGCAGCGAACTTGTTGCTGCCTCGACATCCACACGCACACAACCCACCACACCCGCACACAGTTGGAGCTCTATTCTTGTGGGGACCTCACCTTGCCACAACCCTTTCCCCAGCCTCTCACGCTAAACCAAACCATCCCAAACACATGGCTCACCTGAACAAGAACTATCAACCTAACTGAAACCGGTTATATAAGACCCACTTATTTTGAAGTTTAAGCTTCAAACCTTGTGGGGTCCGGGCTAATGCCCCCACAAAGGCATATAGTCCCACAAATAGGTGTTTTTCCAAGAATTAGTCCCCACAAGGCCAGTTATACAAGTACACACACACACGGTTTCCACAAGTGTCCAGGAAAACTGGATTTTGTTCCGTTAATAGCTGCTACAGCCGCGTGGCTCTTTTCCCTCGAGTGTCCAAGTCAGTAATTGAAAATCAAGTCCTGCGCGCCGGTGCTGCCGTTGCCGGGGCCCCTCCTCATGCACGCGCACGCACATATTCACTAATGTGCAATTTGATTCGGTGACAAAGCCCCCGCGTCCCCCGACGCCGAGGCTGATGCATGTGACACTTCAGACTCGGGGCCAATTCTCCGCCGTCTCCCTGGGGGCCGAGCGCCAGCCTGTCGCTCAAGCGGCCGGAACCGTCGCTGTGATGAGATTGACGTCGACCTGAAACGTGTTGAACAGCGGAGATCCTGGGAATAATGGATCGACCTGCGGAGATTGGGTTGGGATGGGTTTGTGCCGGCTCACGAGGTGACCAAGACTGGACTGGCTCCGAGGGACAGGGCGGCAGCAGTCCGCATTTTGATCTGAAAGTGAATGATTTCTGCTCAGAATTGGACGGAACCGACTGAAGCTCAGATCCAAGTGTTGGCGTGCAGCAGTGACAAGGGAAGGACAGCCATTCTGTTCCGTGCTGCTTCATTCATTTACTTAATTTAATTCAACTGCAGTAATCCACTCCTTTTTCTGTTCAATATGATTTCTGATTTTCTTCCTGCTTTATTCCCGTAATAGCTGCTGGTGCTTTCATGTAAGACTGAAGTTTCAAAATACACGTTGAGAATATATGTTTTTACACAGTCAGACAGTAGATTCTGAAGAGAAAGTCAACCACATGTGCGTTTCAAGTCCGCTGAGCCGCTTTGCTCCCACAGACTTGTGAATGCCTCTGGACTGTTGACGAACCGCCAGTGACACCGGCGCTCCGTCTCCTCGGCAACATCACCTTTGAAGCATCATTCCGTGACTGTGCGCGCGGCCCCCTGGCAGGGGCGCTAATGTTCCACAACAGCTGGCAAAAGTCCTGTCACGCGTTTTAACATCGCTGAGCTCCTTTCCTCCAGCCAGACTGCCGCTCCCTCCACACCCGCATCAGAGGACTCTCCAGAAACCTGATGCACACGCCACATAGTCAGGACTAGCTCATCATGACGCAAGAGAGCAGCCTTCGACAGACGTGACGCTAAAACACCACCTAGCATCAACCCACATCTCTGAGGAGGAACCGGCGAGGTGACTTTTAAGGCTCCTGACCTGTGATGGAAACCCTCGCGGCCACGGCCCGAGTCTTCCAGTCACATTGTCCAACACAGCGACTCTCTTCATGCGACTTTTGTGTCCTACATTGACACAAAAGCTACGGATGGAAAAGGTTCTTTCAGACCATTGTAACACCTCTGCGTCAGCATGCAACGCTGAAGGCTGCCTTTTTCGTCAGTATAGGATGCAAAAGTCCACTTTTCCATCATCAATACACTACACCATGGGAGTGAGGAAGGGTTGTGGGGTTAGGTGAGCCATGGGATGGTGCACCTTTCCCTCTGTATACCTTTGGTCTCCATCGAACGACTGCTGCTCCAAAGGATCACGAATGTGTCGCCTTACTAAGTCACACGTAACTCACACAGTGAGAGCCAGGCGGCGCCAGCCTGGAGATGCAACATGATGCAGACGCCGACGCCTGTTGCAGCGGTGCCACCCTCCGACAGCAGGAGCGACATCACAGCCAACAGCAATTCCAACATCATCCTGCCGTCAACGCTCATGCAACACAACACACTGAGGAAGGACGGCTCCATCATGCCTGCACTCTCTTCTTCACCTCCATCTCTGTTTAGCTTAGATTCCCCCTCACCAGCTCACAACTCCTCTTCACTATCTCATCCATCCATGGAGACTCCTCACTGACCTTTTGAATGTTCATTCATTAACCAGTCCCTCCAGGAGCTCACAGACCTTTCTATCGACTGTTGCGGCCAAAAACGGCTGATTTTGTGGCAGATTTTTTTTTTTTTAATTGCAGTGAAAGTTGCAATCATTCATGGCTCTGGAACAACATGACAGGAAATAAGGACCTTTGCAAATGAGCTTGTTTTTAGCCAAACAAAGCTGCAGGCTGCAAAAACTTTAACAAAATAAAAAAAAAAAAATGTACATGCAAAATAAAGGATGATGACAAAATCATCCCATCTTTTTTATGATGATGTGTAGCGAGGTGTAGTGAGCGCTCTCAGGTCCTCAGAAGGGACTGAGGGGCGTTTGGATGGGCGGAGTCTGAGACGTAAAGATGGGTCATGTTTGTGTGTGGCTCATTAATGCAGCCATTTCAAACAGTCACCGCTGATATGTTCCACAGGGTCTCGACGTAAAGGGTCAGAAATAGTGTGGAGAGAGAAGGATCTTGTGGTCAGCCATGTTTGTTTATGTCCACCCTGTATAGTGTTCAGGTGATGGCGCTGCACTGGGGAGTGAAATTGAGCTCATAGTTGCAACATCGCCGTCTCCTGGAGGGACTGTTTAATACAACTTTTTTTGGGAACAACTTGAAAGCAAATCTTCTCACCTTTTTTAGCTCAGGCTTCAGGAGTCTCTTCAGACGTCACTTTCTCAGCAAGGTGCAAAAATAAATCTGATTTAAATATTCCTTACATAACTGCGGAGACATGACAGCGGTGAAGACACTCGACTCGGATGAAGCGCGATGTTCGTGCCACAGCCCAACAGCAAGAGGAAGCAGGATCACGAGCTAAAACCAGGCGTCCCAGCTCCTCGGGGAACCGGGGGCGCTCCAGGGGCTTCTGCATGGGATTGAGCGCAGATTTACGTCACGGTGGCTCCGGGGGCCAGAATATTTTCAGATGAGGAGCTGGTAAATGCCAGGCGGCACCAGAGTGTTTGAACGTTTCACTTTAAATGGAAATCGCTCTCAGATTTTTTTTTAACAGTTGCTGTTTCTCATTCTCCTCACTGTTCTCAGAGACGTGAGCAGTCGGAGTGTTGAATGTGCTAATCGCTGCGGAGGAGGGGGCCCTTTCTGCTCCCCTCCGCGGAGCTCGTCCCTTCTGTTTAGGATGGTGGCCATTAAAGAGGTCCGGATGATTCAAGGTCCATGAGCAACAGGTTGCTCGACACACTGGCACACGGTTCCCCTCCCTGCTGTCTGTGCAGAAACAACACCCTGCTAGCAAAACATTTAGCTCAAGTTAAGCTAGCATGCCAAATAACATCTCCTTGATTTGCCGCCAAAATATTTCCGTATAGAATGAAATATAAATTACAATAGCTAAAACGTGTTGGAACGGTTGTAATCATGGATCAAACTTTGCAGCTCAATCTGCCCTAAAACTCCTACATTTAAGCGCAATGCTACATTACTAGCATTCACAGCTCTTTATTGTGCTGAGCAATGAACCATACAAGTGTTAAACTTGTCGCGACATTGCGCTGCCTCAAGGTCGTTTCAAAATGAAAAGTTTTCCTCAAACGTCTTGATGATCTTGGCTTAATAAACCGATTATCAAGCATTGGAGTAATCTTATCTCATCTCATTTCATTTTGGCTGATTATGTTAGCCAGGCTAACAGCCGCTGGTGCTAGCAGGCGACTGAGGGACTGAACTTTTCATTTCGACCCAAAATCCAGCAGAAAAGGGACAGAAAGCTTCTGCCGGAAACCAAACATCTGTGCTCTGCTAAATGTTGCGATCTTTACGCGACTGTCATCTTGGGTCGCGAGTACGCTAGCTAGCCGCAGCGCTGCTCTGCCTCCAGGTGGTTTCAAACCGTGGCTAAAGTTTCCTCAAATTTCCACAGAACTGATAAACAAATAATCATCTCAGCAAATTTGTAGCCGCTAGTGTTGGTGGGCGACTGGGGGACTCAACTTTTCATGTTGACCCCAGACCCAGCAGAAAAGGGCAGCAGAAAGCTGAGGAGGGAACCAGAGCAGCAGGTCAGCGTCTCACCTTCCACCTCGTCTTCCGGCAGGTTGACCGGGGCGCTGTAGGAGAGGATGTCGGGGATGGTGCACATCCCCCGGTACATCAGGGTGGAGGTGATGGGGTGCATCGGCATGGCTGCTGCGGGGACCTCTGGCTCTCACCTGAGCCTCCGTCATGCAGAAGATCGACACAGATGATCCCAACTTCCCCCGACCAGCGAGTCCATGGGGGAGCAGGTGGGAGTGAGGGGGGCGGGTGGGGTGAAGCGGGGCTGGTGAGTGGAACCCAGGAGGAAGCGGGAGCGCGGGAAGTGTCCTACCTCTCGTCTCGGTCTGCGAGCTTGGATCTCGGCTCTGCCAAGGTGCGACTGCGCATCATCCCCGCCGCAAACCCATCCTCAGATGTGACCCAGAACCATTCAGTCATAGAATCCGCGGCTCGGTCCCGGAGAGGCGGAAGAACGCGGGTGTCCACTTGTTGGATCCGCGCGAGGCGCTCCGACAGGCGCGTCCTTCATCCGGGGAGCTCCGGAGGGGCGTCCTGGCGGGAGTCCGGGGGTCTGGCGGTGCCGCAGAGAAGATCCAGCATTGGAGGAGGAATTTATGAATGTGCGCGCTCTCTCTCTTCCTCCGTCTACACACACACGCACACACACGCACGCCAACCCACCCACGCCTTCTTTCCCTCTTTATTTTTAACCGACTCGCTCTCCACCGAGGATCTAACGAAGTCACCTGCTCCTCCGGTGACAGAACATCTTCCTTCTGGCGCCACTGAGCGACTGTTACTCTCCCCAAACGCTTGGCTGCCGTCACCTGTTTATACATCATTTCGCAGGTTTAAATCATCTTCTGCAACTGGCTTCCCTGCAGCCGGCATGAGGGGGTCATTTTATCGATTTAATATTTGAAATTCTGTTACAAACACGAGGGGAAAAAAAATACAGCGGATGAAAATCAAATATAAAATAGAAAAATATTGAATTAGGAAAACAAACATGAATATAAATTACACCCAAAAAGTCATTCATAAACATTCGCTCAACATAAGAGACCAGGTGGATCTGTGTAAAAAAAAAGTACAAATACAAAACAAATACATGTTTAAAAAAAAATCTAGAGCAAAATGTATTTCAATGAGTTGATGACACTTTCATGAAAAAAAAACATACTTGTTCACTGAACTTAAAAGAGAAGACAGAAAAAAGACCAAAATGAGAAGGGAAAATAAATAAAAAAATGATTTAGAAGAGCGATATGAAAAGGAAAAGATAGATGAACATAACATATGTCTTAAAAATTCTTGGACTCGGCCCTGGAGGAGCTGATCCTCTTCCGGGACCAACACGAGCGGCGCATGAATGTGAAACCACACGTCGTACAGGTGACATTTTACCGAACCCCAACCTGCCGCTGATCAGCCCGACAGAGTTGGGCTAAACCGACCGGACAACACCAAAGGTTACTGCTGACTCGGTATCCTCAGGTGGCGCCTCACTCTTTGTGTCCGGCGGCCTGAAGCCGTCCCAGCAGGAGCCAACTGTGAAGGTCAGCTCACTCTCAGAAGCGGCTGAGTGCTCAGACACGCCGCTCCTTTGTTGAGAGAATGTTTAACGATTGCTCCCAGAGCGAGGCCGGCCTCACGGGTTCTGATGGAGTCAACAGCTCCACAGACTTCCCTCTGAGTGCAGGTGAAGCTGGACAAGCATCTCCCTGCCTCCGTCTGCTCGCCAGCTTCTCTTCCAAACTCAAACAAAAATGCTTCTATTCAACGCGTCGAGCCGTTTTCACGCAACTCTCCCAACAAAGACATGAACAGGGAACTGATCTGAGAGGTGTTATGAAACGACTCTGAGACTCGGGCACTGACCAGGACGAGTCAATTCTGTTTCTTGTCTGAGACTGCAAGCTGACCTTTGAATATGGCGATCCTTGTGCACCTGTGAGTCACACTGTGTTTTGGACTGACACTGATCCACCGACTCTCCAACCCAGTGGCAGCTGATCAAGTCATTCCTGCTACTGCGCCGTGTTGACTTGAAGGTGTGAGATGCTGACTCTCACACTCAAGGACTTGTTTTTGGTTTCATCAGCTCACCTCTGAGTGCAGGTGAAGCTGAACAAGCGTCTCCCCGCCTCCGTCTGCTCGCCAGCTTCTCTTCCAAACTCAAACAAAAATGCTTCTATTTAACACGTCGAGCCGTTTTCACACCCCGTTCTGTGAAAGTCTGTGGCACAACTGCAGGACAGTCTTACCAACATTCAGCAACCAGCCGTCTGAAGCCCACCGCGAGCAAGTCTCCTCTGTTGGCTCCCAGGTCAACGGCCTTGGCTGCCAGCAGCCAGAGTCTCTTTCAGCAGGAGGAGTCTCAGCCAAAACACTTCCAGTCAGGAGGGATCATGAGAAATGAAGGAGCTCTATTCAAAAAACAGGACATTGCAAAACAGTTGGAAGGATGGACAAAGGAAACTAGCATGTGGAGGAAGGAAGCGATCATGAGGAGAGGAAGGAAATGAGGATGAGGTGGAAGGAAACTAGCATGTGGAAAGGAAGCGATCATGAGGAGAGGAAGGAAATGAGGATGAGGAGGAAGGAAACTAGCATGTGGAAAGGAAGCGATCATGAGGAGAGGAAGGAAATGAGGATGAGGAGAAAGGAAACCAGGATGTGGAGGAAGGAAGCGATCATGAGGAGAGGAAGGAAATGAGGATGAGGAGGAAGGAAACTAGCATGTGGAAAGGAAGCGATCATGAGGAGAGGAAGAAAATGAGGATGAGGAGATGAAGGAAACCAGGATGTGGAGGAAGGAAGCGATCATGAGGAGAGGAAGGTTTGGTGTTTCTTCATCCAACATGGCGGTGTGTTTGCTCTCTCCGAACATGAGGGAGCAACAGTGAGCAGCAGTGTGGAGACGTGCAGAGCTCCTGGGTCAACACCAGCTCCACCCTGGCGGCTCTGTTTACCTCCCGTGCCCCCGACCCCCCACCCCCCACCGAGTAGGACGGTTCCGGACCGGACCCATCAGGGCTTCTTCACAGGAGGACGTTGCCTGTTTGAAGTGCCGCTCTGCTCTTTGGGGAGCCTCTGCAGAGATGAGGTGTGGGAGGAAGATTCCGAACGCTCTTTATTTAGCGAGGAAGGGAAACAGCTCCCCCTGGTGGCACCGATACACTCCCCATGGTGACGTTTGATCATCAGACAAGAAGCCTGGAAACTTCTGGACGAGACTTGTTCTTTTCAAGGTCAGGTGGAGGTTAATAAAAACCATTTGTTCGAGGCGGTGTGCACAACGTGGATGACTCGAGAGCTGAACTGAACTAGTCATTCCTGTGTAGCTGCGACTCAGCCAACAAAGACTTGAACAGGGAACTGATCTGAGAGGTGTTATGAAACGACTCGGTCCATGACACTGACCAGGACGAGTCAATTCTGTTTCTTGTCTGAGACTGCAAGCTGAGCTTTGAATATGGCGATTCAGCCACTGACTTGTGCACCTGTGAGTCAAACTGAGTCACACTGTGTTTTGGACTGACACAGTGATCCACCGACTCTCCAACCCAGAGGCAGCGGATCAAGTCATTCCTGCTACTGCGCTGTGTTGACTTGAAGGTGTGAGATGCTGACTCTCACACTCAAGGACTTGTTTTTGGTTTCATCAGACGAGCCTACAAAATGTGAGAGGAAATGAACGAATGACTCAAAGACTCGAGAGGTGAGCTGACTGAACAAGTCATTTCCAGTTCAACATTGTAGACCGACGACTTCAAAAGTGAAGTGTTGGGAATCAACGGGTTTCATTTGTTAAAATGTGACTCATGTCATGACTCGGCTAGTCCTTTCTGTTTCAGCTGGAGAAAGACTCTTTGAGTGAGTCATTCAAGTGACCTGACTCTATCATAGAAGCTGGTGATGTGACCTGAACAAGTAATTTCTTTATCCGCCTGTCAGGGTGAGGTGGTGAACAACGACTTGGAGAGTCATGGTTTGTGGAAAACGCCTTTGTGAGGAGAGTCCGTCGGGGTCAGCTGGGTTGCAGAGATGAGCTCCGTCTGGAAGTGTTGCGGAACGTCAGCCGGAGAGAGAACCACAGGGAACGGCGAGTTCCCCCGAGACCAACATGAATAATTGATTTGCGTCTTCAAACTTCGGATAGTTGCTGTGTTTCTCTTTTCTGCAGGTGTCAATGTTTCTGGTCACATTTGCTCAGCGGAGTCTTTCTGAGGACGCTTCGCCGACTCCACTCCTTCCCGGAACTCAGAGTTGACTTTCCCATACATGGATTCCCTCGTGAATTCGCTTCGCTTCTGTTTTTCTTCTCCATGCAGCGAAAAGAAAAACAGACTTGGGCGTTTTTGCTCTCGGATCCACGGAGAAGGTGCGAAACACGTGGCGCTCGCTTCACTTGAAGTCTCGGCATTAGCATTCCGGGAGAGCGAATCTGCTCGGTTCATCCACGGAGCGTCGGCGCAGCTCCAGGCCAGGAGACGGTCCACCTGGACTTCCTGGTCCGAATCATTTCCTGGATTATTCCGGTGCCTGCGGCTGCGGCAGGACCAGACATCAAAGGGTCTCGTGAGGAACACGGGTGTGTGACTGGAGAGTCTCGGCCGTGCACTCAGTATCATTAGCCAGCCAGAGTGGCCGGCCGCGGCGAGGACTAATGCGCGTCCAAATCCTTTAAACTCTGATTGATGAAGTCTTTATGGAGCATTAAGTTCCAGGAAATTGAGGTAACCTTCAACAGTGCTACACTTCCTGTGTTAATGAGCCGCAGGAGAAGTTGGTTACCAGCCTGGCTTTTAATAACTCAGACTCAAGTCGAGTCAAGTCACAGGAAAGAATCGATGAAACGATGAATGGTCGCGAACAAGGAGAAAGTTGTGGAGGAAGGAAACAAGGATGCGGAAAAAGGAACAAGGACGTGAAGGAAGGAAACAAGGATGTGGAGGAAGGAAACATGGACATCGAGGAAGAAAACAAGGATGTGGAGGAAGGAAACAAGGGTGTGTAGGAGGGAAACAAGGACATGGAGGAAAGAAACAAGGGCATGTTGGAAGAAAACAAGGATGTGGGGGAAGGAAACAACAGCATGCAGGAAGGAAACAAGGGTGTGGAGGAAGGAAACAAGGGTGTGTAGGAAGAAAACAAGGATGTGGAGGTAATGAAGAGCCCTTCTTCATTACCTCCACATCCTTGTTGTGTAGGAATGGAACAACGATGTGGAGGAAGGGAACACTGATACGGCGAAAGTAAATAAGGATGTGGAGGAAGGGAACAAGGATGTGGAGGAAGGGAACAAGGATGTGGAGGAAGGGAACAAGAGCATGAAGGAAGGGAACAAGGATGTGGAGGAAGGAAGGAAGGATGTGGAAGAAGGAATGACTGGTATGAAGGACGGAGAGCTCTGTGTAAAGACAGGACTCGGGCACTGGACGCGGTGAAGCGCTGGCGGTTGCTCTCGTCCGTAACAAGGCTGGTCTCCGCTCCAGTGTTTCCATCAACACGTCCGTCCCTGATGTTTGTGCTGCCGTTCCTCATGAATACTAAACAGGGATCGGTCGTCGTCTCGCTCCTGACCGTGGGCTCCTGCGCGGGAACGCTCCCTGTGAGGTCCGGCCGCCCAGCGAGAGCTGGTTTGGTATTCCGTCCACCACGGCGGCTTCGTGGCCTAATTGCATCATTTATTTCCATGTTTGTGTTGCGGCAGCTCAAATGTCATTTTTCCTCTCATTTCTTGGCTAATGAATTTATATTGGGGCGAATTCATCTTCCTCCTCAATATTCCAGCCATTTAAATGTCAGTCAGGAGCAGATTAACGAGGCCTTCGGAACACGTCGCCCCGATAAACACTTCCACTCGTTTACTTTCCCAAGTTTAGTCAGTGACGGAGGCGGCCATGTTTTACTGCCAAATTAAAATGCAAATGAGCCTCGCGTCAGTGTCACGCTCCGCACACTCTGTTCGGCGGCTCCGGGTCAAAGGTCAGTGACAGAGTCCGCTGCCACCTTGGATGCCTGAATCTGGCATTAGGGGCCCAATAGCGGGCACAAAGCAGGGGCCACAGCAGCAGAACTCCTCCAGCTCTTCCACAGAGGAGATCCTCATCTCTGCGTCTGCCCTGGAGCCTCCTCCCAGTAGAACACCTAACACTGCACCCTCAACTGTTGTCTTCTGAGTCTCTCCTGGATGACTGAGGTTCTCTCTCTCTCTCACAGAGTCCAGACAGAGAAGCTCTTGTTCTCTGGGTCTCTGGTCTTCCGCCACAGGTCTTTCTCTTCATGTCGCTTGTGAACCCTGAAATACTTGAGTCCTCCTCTGACCTGGACAAGATGCTTTGAACTTTGCTCTCAGACTTGGAGGAGCAGTCACTGCAACACAAGCTGTGGCCAGTCTGAATCAAGGTCAGTGGGTCATTGATCGTGGAGGGGGACTCTGACACCTACGGGTCCTTGAACAAAGATAAGCTTCAATAAAAGCGCTCGATGACTCCTGTCAGTCTCAGCTCTGGATTCCAGGGTCGATTATCTTCCCTCTGGTCCCTCCGTGTGACTGAGACATGAGTATCGACGCCTCCACTCGCCAATACACCAGTGCTATACAAGACACGCAGGAACTCATAGGTTAAAGAGTTGCTCTTCGAGTCATGGTTCTACATGACTCATCATGGATTCAACTCCGAGATGATTCCTCAGAAGGAGGAGGTCACGTGACTCACGTGTGAGTCATGGATGGAGTCGTAATGAAGAATGAGCTGAGCCAGAAGACACAGTCCGCTGGATCCCTGAGGTCCAAAAGTGTCTGGTCTCTTCTACAGTGTCTCTGAAGCGTTTCACTGAAGACATTGTGTCACAAAGATTTCACGCCCACTCACTAGCTCCTCGCTCTTTCATTGACTCGGACAGCGCCGGGTGGTGGAATTGGACCGACGGCTACGAGGGGAATCTGTCAGGCGTGACTGGCAGGAACCAGAACCAGAAGCAGATCGAGAACCAGCAGAGATCTGGAGGGAAGTCATCAAAGTGCCATCACTATGGTCAAAGCATCAGAGCAAACTCAGCTAACAGCTAACAGCAGAGGGTGTCGTGTTGAGATTCAAGAGGTCCAGAAGCAAGAGGAAGCTGGAATCAACAGATGATACAAATGGATTCAGAAAAACAATGTCAAGCATAAAAGTTTTAAAGGAAAAACAAGCGCTTGTGGCACTAAAATAATTTCAGCTAAATAAATGTGGAATTAAAAAGCACCAAGCTGATGGACAACATGACACCATTCACTAGAGTCTGGTGACTGAGCTCCGCAAACAAAGGACCAATTTGGCAGATGGAACTTCCCTCTCTTCGTGAATGTTCTGCCCTTGAATGAACAAGTCATCATTTGTCGTGCGCTCACAGTTCCATCAGCAGCAAAGGAGAACCACTCGACCTGTCGAAGTCAAACATAACTCCATCATTATAACTGGGTTTCAGATTGGTTCAGAGTCCTGGTTAAGGTGAGCCATGGATGGTTAGGTTTAGGGGGAGAGGCTGGGGAAAGGGTTATGGTAATGAGAGGTCCACACAAGGACAGGGAGACAAATCATTTTTTTCCATTCATTCATTTGACCTTGACGTCAATAAGATGTAATGCTTCCACCTTCAACTAACTCACGGTAGTGGAGACTCGACAAGCGCACAAGTCATACAGTGTGACTCACTCTGAGGTGTGACCAGGACTGACTTGATGCACAGTACAGCAGGGCGCCCTCTGGTGTCCTATGTAAAGCAACCGCAGTTGCAGTAAAGACAGTGGCTGTGACTCACACGGTGCCTCATTAGAACCAACGAGTGGCTCGGGTGTCACTTCCCACTCGGACAGCTGCTGCGGTGACACGCTGGTGCCCCTCCTCTCACCCCCCCCGACTCATCTGACTGACAGCCTGTTGGAAGCTGATGTTTTCGGAGGGAGAGACATCACAGAATTGGAGCTGATGAGCTTCTCAGTTTGTGCTCTGGGATCTTCGCGCCAGCGCCACCTGTCCTGGAACAAGCGTCCACCTCGCCGCCACATGGCGAGCGTTGGCAGCGCCTCATGTTTATTCTGCCGTGTTGTGACGGCACGTCAGGAATCATCCGCCGGTCCTCGGCGAGGAAGCTTGTTAGGTTTGAGCCGCCGGCAGAGGTTTCTCTCCGGGGCACACGTGGACCGCCCAGGTGGCAGAGCCAGCAGCCCCACACCACAGGGACTCGCAGATGTTGGGTTTTCATTTGCTCCATTCAGATGCCCTTCCTTCAGCGATGCTAATGAGCTGGAGGTCAAGGGTCACGCTGGCTCCATCATTAGCCGGTGAGTTAATCAAGTCGGAAACAACTGGCAGGCTCCAGACGAAGCCTGGATCGGTGCGCCGCCGCTACAGGAGCAGCTTGTTGTTTAACCGGACCAGTCGAGAAGCTGCTTATCCGCCCACGACCACCTGCAGGGAGCTCCACAGCAGGATCTTGGAGGAACCTGAGGGGATCCTCACCTCAACCATGACCCTCCTCTAGCTCCCAAAACACGTTCCATCTGATGCCATTTTGGACACGGAGTGAAGGCTTCTGACTCGTGTGTTCCTCCTCACGCCACCTGCGACTGACCTCGTCTACTGTCCTGAGTCCACTGCTCGGGGGCGGGGGGGGGGTTCTCCTGATGTCCTTGACTACATCTGTGTATACACCCTCGGACTGGGACACGATCATCATCTGACATCCTTGACACTGCAGCTGCGCCGTGGTCAGCCATCTTCTCTGATCCACAAGAAAACAAGAGGACACTGCAGCGACTCCTGATGCAAACCTCTGCAGAAGAGAGTGGCCGACGTCATCACACTAACCATCCTGACTAGCTGATACGCTGCTCTGCTGCTGAAAGATTCGAGTCTCTGTAGAGAGTAGACTCGTGACTCGTTCAGCTGCAGAACTTCATTCAGTCACTTCCTTCATTCCTCGCAGCTCTGCCTCTGCCTTTATTCGGCACAAGTTATTTCGGAGCGACTGTGTGTGCAGAGTGGACTCCCTCTCTCCCCCCGCAGATCCCAGCAGGGGCCCCCATGTTCCTGCGCGGCAAGGAGGAGGTGAATCAGCGTTAAAATTAGTTTAGTGGATGTTTTAATTATCCAGAGCTGCTCTCCTGGGAATGGGCTCTACAGGGGGCGACTGGTGTCCCCATTACAGCCGGACACCTCTGTTTCTGATGCGGTTCTCAGGCGCCAGTCCACACCTGTTGCTGGCCACATGAAAGTGTTCAGTTCAGAAAACACGAAGGAAGCTCGGATCAGGCAGGAATGGGCTGTTAAGAGCCAAAAGAACCGGGTCATGGCAGCTAGCATTGTTAGCAGGCTAGTGGCTACATTCAAAACAGATCAGAAACCATAACAGAATTTAGAAAAAAAGAATTAAAAATAAATCAACAGAAAAAAATTCAACTTCCAGAAAATATTGATGTCCGTTAAAAATAAAAAAATAAAGAAAATGCCAGGAAAAATGATTCATTATTTAAAAAAAACTGAACCAAAACTGAGGGGGAAATATATTTTAAAAAGAGAGTAACTTGGTAAATAGTCAAAGTAAACAGAAAAAAAATTAACTGAAGGAGAAAATGAAAACAAGTGAACAGACCACCGTCGGACTGGAGTCAGAAAGACATGTCATCTTCATAAACACGTGACTAGACGTGAAGAAAAATGCATCTATAAATATACTGAATGAGCTAAAACACAAAAGAGAGTGCGACTCACGAGCGCAGTCGTGTGTTGGGAGTCTCGCTGCCGCTCCACGGGCCGCCGCTAATTGCTGCTTGACTTCGGTGCAAACAACACAACGTGTCATTATACAGCAGCAGAGCAGCACTGTCGCACGGCAGATCTCACTTCATTCATCAACACTTTTCGGCTGCTGAGGCGGCGAGAGGCTCCGCTCCGACTCTCTCCTGGACGACTCCGCTCTTCACAGCAGCATGATGTGAGCCAACGAGTCGACGTCGTGAGGCAGATCAAAGGACGACAGTCTGCTCCTGGACGATGAAAGGTTGGACCACAGTCACGACTCGCAACACAAGCTCACACTCTGGCTGCCTGTTCAGAACACTGTTTGTGCTCCAGGGTTCCTCCACACTTCTCTCCGAGTGGCTGTTGTGCGAGGAGGGGTTTAGGGTGGAAAATCCCCATCTGACAGTCGACTCTATTAAGATTCTGTGCAACACGTCTGGAGGCTTTCACTGTGGGGTGGAGGGGAGATTCTCTGGCTCTAGAATCGCAGCACTCTCACACACACATTAGTGCTCACCTGTCATCTTATCATCCCCCTCAGCATCTCTGCTCCCCCTTTTCTGTCTCTGCTCAACAGTCTTGTTTCCAGACGGTCGCGGAGCTGCAGTGCGGCAGAGTCCACCCGACTTCACCTGACAGTGGCACGAGCCTCTACACAGCAACCACAAGTGTCATCGAGTCCGGGGAGCCGAGTCTGTTTGAACTTGTACTCGGTGCCTTCAGGGGTGTGTCCCCTCCAGTTGTGAATTCTCGGTAAACCACACTGGACTTCCTGGTGGTCATGGGCTTCAGGGTTTGGTTCTGCTGCGTCTCTCTTTGGGTTGCTTCTGTGGCTCATTTTGTGGCTCAATTTCAATACTGTGTGTGTTCCTTGTATAACGCAGACCGGAGAAATAATCTCTCCAGCGAGTCCTGGGTCTTCCCCGGGGTCTCCTCCCGGTAGGACATGCCCAAACACCTCCCCAGGGAGGCGTCCAGGGGGCATCCGGATCAGAGGCCCGAGCCACCTCAGCTGGTTCCTCTCGATGTGGAGGAGCACTGTGAACTCCTCACCCTATCTCTAAGGGTGCGCCCAACCACCTTGCGGAGGAAATTCATCTCAGCCGCTTGTATCCGCGATCTCATCCTTTTGGTCATTACCCAAAGCTTGTGACCATAGGTGAGGGTGTGAACGTAGATCGCTTCGTCTTGTGACTCAGCTCCCTCTTCACCACGACGGTCCGATACAGCGACTATCAATCTCACGCTCCCCTTTTCCCTCACTCGAGAACAAGACCCCGAGATACTTAAACTCCAACACTTGGGGCAAGAACTCTCCACCGACCTGGAGAGAGCAAACCACCTTATTCCGGCCGAGAATCATGGCCTCAGACTTGGAGGTGCTGATCCTCATCCCGGCCGCTACACCCTCGGCTGCAAACTGCTCCAGTGCATGCTGAAGGTCCCTGTCCGATGAGGCCAGCAGAACAACATCGTCCGCAAATAGCAGAGATGAAATTCTGTGGTTCCCGAACTCTAACTAACTCTACTTGTGGGAACCAATTCTAGTCAACACACTTGTTTGTGGGGACACATGTTTTGGATGGTTAGGTTTAGGGGGAGAGGCTGGGGAAACCTTACAATGTCCCCACGAGGATAGCAATGCAAACGTGTGTGTGTGTGTGTGTGTGTGTGTGTGTGTGTGTGTGTGTGTGTGTGTGTGTGTGTGTGTGTGTGTGCACCGGGTTCATCCTCAACAAAACATCATTTCTCAACAAAACATCTCCTTGTCAGGCCTTTATACCTATTATTTGGCCCGACCCCACAAATCCAAGTCTCAACTTGAGGCTTAAAACGTCAAAATAACTGTGTCAATATAATACAAGGTTTCCGTTTGGTTCAGAGTCCTGGTTCAGGTGAGCCATGTGTTTTGTGTGTATGTGTTAGGATTAGGAGGAGAGGCTGGGGAAAGGGTTATGTCACCAAGAAACCTCACAATGTCCCCAGAGGGATAGCAGGAATGAGAGGTCCCCACAAGGATAAAAACGTGTGTGAGTGCTCCAACAACTGGCTTCAACACCAACAGTGGAGCGCAGGTTTAACACTTGCAGGTGAAGTGACGACAGTGAAGAGTTGTGTTTGCTCTGCTTTGGCTTGTATGGTTTCAGTCTTGTGACACTTTGTGGTTTTTGTTGCTCCTTGCTTTGATGTGTTCACTACTGCTTGGTTGCTGAGATTTGATTTGGCTTCTGTTTAGTCCTTCTGCTCTCGAGTCACCGTTGCATTTGATGAGTCAGCATGTTTCTGATTCAGTCGCGTGTAGTGAGTCATTGATCTGAGTCGCATTCGTCCTATCGAGCCACACAAGCTTCCTGTCATTCGTCTCTAGTGAGTCCAACTTTTGTGATGAGTTATGTCTGTTGTGTGTGCCAGTGTCCAAACCCAAACCTCTCCTCAGCCGCTCCAGGACTGGCAGATGAAAGTCCTGGGACCCGGCGCAGACGTCCCACGGTACGAGCCGTTCCTAATTAAAGGCGCTGAAGTGAGACACAACAGCCTGCGGCGCCAGACTCGAGTCTGTTGCTGCACATATGACAGAATGACCAGGGACATAGTGTTGTGTGCTTGTACGCAAGAGAGCGGTTATCCATGACAATTATATAGAGAAGTCAACACACACGCACTGGTTTAACTATCCTTGCAAGGACCTCTGCCATAACCCTTTCCCCAGCCTCCCCCACTAAACCTAACCATCAAAACACATGGCTACCCTGAACCAGGACTCTGAACCAAAGTGAAACCCACTTATAATGACCCAGTTATTCTGAAGTCTTCATCCTCAAATCTAATTGGAGACACCAAATTTTGCCCCCAGCTGGCAGGCTGCCCTCAATCCACTGGTTAATATTCTGAAAAAAGACCCCCATTTTAGGTTGAACATGAACGCGTTTGGTGAGGGACTCCGACAGGCACGGGATTGAGTCTCTGCAACGAATCAGCAGACGTCATCGTCAGTGACGTGCACAAGGCTAAGATGATGAACTGGGTCACAGTGGCAGGAGGTGGCATGGTCCAGGGAATGACTGGCACGGAAGCCAGGTGTGGAGAGAGGACGAGTCAAGTCACAGACTCGCTGCAGGTGCAACTGAGGAGCATCCTGGTTCTGGCCAAATTCTTCTGCCATTTCATTTTTAACTCTTTTTTTCTGCCTTCTTTTTCTGGATTCGATACCGATGTCCACCACAGTCATTCGTTTTTGGTTTTGAAAAGTGTCTTTTCTTCTTCCTATCTGATTGGGAAACCTTTTTTTCTCTGAAAGATTACAAAGTTCAGCCCAGTTTTGCTTCCTGACAGTTTTCAGTTTTCATGTGTTCATCAGATGTTTCGTGTGAATGTCACGTGACAAAGACCACGCCCAAAAATTTGTCTGATTGGCCGAAACTGACGGTGGCGTTCAGGTTGACCATTAGATGTCGCTGGACTTCACTCAGTCACAGCACAGCAGCTCATCTTCTACAGACTGAAACAGACCCAGAGGAGAGACATTATGGGATGGCGGAGCGACTCGAACAGACACTCAAACCGACTGACTGCTACCCAAAAGACACTACTGCTGGTTATGCGTGCGCACAGCAGGGGGCAGAACAAGCAGCGCTCACTGTTGTCACATGGAAACACTAATGACTTCCACGCCCTCAAAACCCGCTGTGATCTGAGTGTCAAAGTGACGTCTCCATCTGGGTCACAGACACGATCAGTCGAGCTAAGATCACAAGCTGAGCGCTGACAGAGTTGATGCTAACGCTGCAAACATGCCTTCTCTCTGAAACCTTCCTGGTCTCACTGACAACCTCAGTACCTCCATCTCTCTCAGCATCATGTCAGCCACCACTGCTGCCCCACACTACTTCACTCTTACCAAGTCAGATGTACAAACACACCAGATCAGATGAAGAACTAGCTTCACTCCAAACAGGACTCAGGTCGGAAAGGAACCTGTCTGTCCTACGTGGATCAAATTCTTGAATTGGTGGATCTGAAAAGTGTTGACATAGACAAAGTTAATCTGAAGGGCATAAACAAGGTTGATCTGACTCAATCTGTGGAGCAGCCTGCCTTAATCTGGACCTGTTCAGGACTATCATAGCTAACTGACTTGGTTTGCTGCAGAGTGGCGCTAAAAGAAGCTCGAGCGAAAGCTCACCTGCTGCTAGCCTAGCTGAGGTGCTAATGTTTCTGCTCAGGCACTGCCACTGTGAACACAAAGAGCAGCGGTTTGAGGGTGGTCATAATGAAGAGTCAGCTCTCAGGGAACCTGCACCACGCGGGCACCGGAGGTGAGTGGGCTGGTTATCTAGCTGAGCCGCTTCTCAAGGGGAGGTCTGGTGGGAGCAGATGAGCACACGCCGGAACTGATAAACTCGGCACGCTGCTCCAGTGCTGCTGATAACACCACGGATTGCTGAGAGGAAGGCAAACCATCTTCCTGGAAAAGAGGAGAGCCAATGGATTCACGGGAATTGAACCATTTGTCTTGTTCTCGATCAACATCAGAGGACTGTTTAAAAGCTACGATAACAGCTCCAACAGTTCCAGCTCTCCTGCTGAGTCGGCCGCGGACTCCTCCTCCTGGAGGAGCTGGTGGCAAGCCTTCACTGGGGGGGGTCTCTCCAGACCTATGGAACCTCGAGGGAAATGAAGACACAGGAAACTGATATCTGGGAAGTCTTTACTACAAATTCTGTTTCTGCTGAATAGAAAAAGAGTCACATTTTCCAAAGTACATTCATCAAACTCGAGGGGAATCTAACCCACAACTCAGTAGAGGTGAAAAGGCTTTCAGACACGTATGCTTGTTATAAAGGCTCCCATTTGTATTCGAGTGGGTCAAATCTTTTAAGTCACGACATTTATTCATTCAGCACCTGTGTTGAGTGGGACTGGAGCTCACAGGTTCACACACCACCGACGACATTGTTTCAGATTCAACATTGAAGAAAGACGAGCAAACCCAGGCCTCCACCACAAACTGGGGTCGTACACAACTCTAACAACACTAGATAAAAAAATAAAACAGGCAACGATTGCGAGAAAAGGCGAGCAAAAACAACTGAAGACCCGACAGTCTCAGCCTGAGTCGGCGACACTCGGTGACCGCAGCTGTCCTAGCTACCCTGTAAACATGATGTGCTTCATGAGGGTTCATGCTTCAGTAGCATGAACGTCTGAAGAGCTTCATCACCTCATCACATTTGAGTTTCATACAGAAAACGGGTTGTTTGTTCACAGGCTCATTGACACGACACACAAGGCAGCGCAGAGTGGTCCTGACCTGGGACTGTAGTAAGAAGAGTACGAGTGACTCGGTCTTCAGACGAGGCTCGGTTCTGGAGCAGGTTGTGAACTCACACCACCCTCACTTCCCTTTACCTGGAGTCTCGTGACCTGAAGAAGCTTCCCTGAGTCACGTCGGCGAGTCAGAGCTCTTCAAAGAAGGCCACCCTGGTCTTGGTGCTCTGGAGGGTGAGCTGTGGAGCAAACACACAACATCAGACGGCAACATCCTGGTTACAAAAAGCAGCGCTTGTCGTGTCTGTTTAAGAGAGCGACGTCCAGGTATGGATCATTACTGTGTTCAGACGCCGTGTGATTTTTGGAATCGGGCAGAGATGGGGGGCCCGGACCAAGAGGGTCCGTGCTGGTGCTGTGAACAAGACAGTTGAGCATGTCTTTACGAGAGACATGTTGAACTAGCAGCGCCACCTGTGTTTCAGAAGGCAAATGGCTCAGCTACTAAACCACTGACACCACACTCGGGGGAGGCTGCTCTCAGACCAGATCAGGAAGAGCCTCAATAGTTTCAGCCTCAGTGTTCCAACCTGGCCCGGCATCACTCCCATCAGATCCGAGCTCAGGACGCAGCACTCAGAGTGAGGCAAGCGAGAGAGGCCACCTCTGAGGTCAGAGAATCGTTTCTGAAGCTTCAGACAGAGACGAGCAGTGAAGCCAGTTCAGACGCCTTCTATTAACCGACGCAGTGCAAGTCAATCGCCGGGCCTGAAATAATGAGGGGGGCTGCGCAGCAGAGGAGGGTGGGGGGTTACAATTCGACAGGCAGTTAACGAGTTAGATAAGAATTATCTCTTCTCTCCACACGTGTCGAGACACAACATTCAAATGTGTGAGAGAGTCTCTGTGTATGTGTGACAAGTGTGTGTGCGTGGGTGATAGTGTACATGAGTTTGAGTCTGCGTGTGTGAGAGACAGCGAGTGAGTGTGAGAGAGAGAGAGAGAGAGAGAGAGAGAGAGAGAGAGAGAGAGAGAGAGAGAGAGAGAGAGAGAGAGAGAGAGAGAGAGAGAGAGAGAGAGAGAGAGAGAGAGAGAGCAAGAAAGATCTTTTATCCTACTTTGTGGGGACCAATTCAGTCCCCTCAAGGATAGAAATACCAGTGAGTGTGTGTGTGTGTGTGTGTGTGTTGAGCAGCTCAACTCCTCTGTCACCAGCAGCAGAGGCCAGAAACCACTGACACACAACATAAATTTAACCAGATTTTTTCCTCCAGATTATGTATTTCACATTAGTGCGTTACATTCCTGTTTCCTCCACGTTTTCTTTTTTGAATTCAATCATTAAAATTTCAGGCATAACTTTATTATATCGCCCTGTATAATGAATACATAAAGCTTCACCTCAGTGGGCTTCATTGTTTTCTAAAACTCGGCGTGAAATGTCTTTTTAAATCATGTGATTTTAGTTTCCCTCAGTAGTTTAGTTCTTCGTCAGCTGCACAGCTCTGAGGCTAATTCTTGGAGTTGAGATGATTTATTTAACAAAACCGTCACACGCAGACCACTAGGGGGAGCTGTGGAAGTTTTGCAGCCCTCACCTTCTTGAAGTTGCTGTGTTTGCTGGTCCCCTGCTCCGTGTTCTGGTTGTGGATCAGGTCCAGAGGCGTTTCGCGCTCCTTCAGCTTCAGGCTCTCGATCTCCGTCTTCAGCTCGTTCAGCTGCTCCTGCAGGTGCTTGCTCTTCTCCATGTACTCCACCCTGGACCAGGACACACCAGAGGGTCACACCAGCTTCACGTCCGCTCAGTGGTGACATCATAAGGAGCCTCACTTCTCCTTCTCGATCTCCATGGAGAGTCGCTTCATGTCCGTGTCCTTGAAATCGAAGCTGAGATTCTCTCTGCTGAAGCTCAAGTCTGCTGGGGCGCCGTCGTTCTGAGAGATGGACGTCAGTATGGTGAGTGGAGAGGACTTTGAAGTGACAATGCCTCGGTGACATGACCCCAGGTTAAACGTAAATATGGCCGTTGGTGTGAGGCACAGCGGTGCAAATGGGTTTGAACAGAGCGAGGAGAGGAGGCGAGTGGCTCGCTGGCGCTCAGAGTTGCGGTGCAGCTGTGTGTGTGCAACTCCATGTGTGAAGGTGTGGGTTCCCTAATGTGCATGTTCTTGTTCGTGATTTATGCTGGGCCAGTGTGTGTGTGTGTGTGTGTGCTACATGCCCAGCACTGTACATGTATGTGTCTATTGTCTGAAGCGCAGTGCTGTGTGTCTGTCTCACCGTGTACACTCTACTTGTCACCTCCAGCAGCTTGTGTTTTGCGCGCTGCTCTGACTCTCGAGCGTCCAGCAGGTCCAGTTTCAGCTGCTCAGCTTCTTTGGCTCTACAGAGAGACAGAGAGAGCAAGAGAAGTGAGACAGGCACGAGCGTGTAACAGCATCATGCCGCCTCACTTCTCTGAACTGTATTGGACGAGCAAAAGACAAACACCCAGCGTGTCTCTCCACACGTCACTTCAGATGGTTACATATATATATCTAAGCACGTCAGTCGATCAACTGGACGACAGTTTCCCACAGAACCCGTCCGACTCTTTTAAAACCCACTTCCTGCTGGACTCCACGATCTGAGTGCTCCATCAGGCTCTCTGCACTCGCAGCACCAGCCATTTGTGACCCGGAGGAAATTGAAACCCACTCGACGATAAAGCGATCGAGGCCACTCGAGCTGCCCACCTGGGCTGGAGCGTTCCAGATCATAGATATGATGAACAAAATCGGGCGGGTCATGAGGTGGATTCCTCGCTGCATCAAAGCTCAAGTGTCTCCAAAGAGCAGGACAGCTAACCAGGAACACGGTCCTGAAATCAATGTGTGGAGGAGCAGAGATCTCCTTCACGTCTCCTTTGGATGACGGAGCTTCTCTTGCTCAGAGAGTCCACAAGTGAGGAGGAATCCAGTGGAGAGCTTTGCCCTCAAGTTCAGCTTGTTCTGCACCTCATGAGTCCATTATCCCTGAACTCGTGAACTAGCTGCTGATATACCAGAACACCTGAGGAAGACCTTGTCTCCAGTCACAACTGACTGTCACTATTGGTGGAGCAGATCTTCTTCTGACCCAGATAAACGGTTTATGTTCCTGAAGCTCACGCCGCTGCTACAGAAGTTAAAACTGCTGATTTGGGGTCACTTGAACAAACTCGGAAATAATATGCAGATTAAATACGTTTTTGATTTCAAAGAGGAAGAAAAGAGTCTAAAAAAACTCTGAGATAAAAGCTGCTGCTGCCGCAGACGAGAAGCCCGACTTCACTTGATACCGGTGCTGACAATTAGCCAGCGTAAATGAAGTTCAGCGCTTCAGAGCTGAGGAACAAAAGCGGATGCAGTCATGTGACCACTGACTGCGGCGGCCGCACCAACAGAGAGCATAAAAACGCCTTTTGTTCTCGACAGCTGCTCTGTAGAGCTTCATGGAGGCGAAGGTGACCACACGTCAGGGTGGGAAATCTTCCCCACAGATCAAGCGTAAGCACATTCTAGCTTCCAGCTTCTACACAGCAACCAGTCATAAGATCATTAATGTAACAACATCATTTTAATATCCTACAATCAGAGAAAACACATTAAAAAAACACACTGTGATTGAATATAACTGATGAAAAAGAATATGCCAAAATTATGATATGGAAAACTGAATGAGCACTAGAAAAGGTTAAAAACCGAAAATAAAAAATACAATTAAGTGTAAAAAATGCATGTAAAAAATCATATTAAACAATGAACAAAAATAAACAATATGAAAGCAATAGTAGCAAAAAAGTTGTGAGTGTG
Organism: Synchiropus splendidus; assembly: GCF_027744825.2. Taxonomy (NCBI): domain Eukaryota; kingdom Metazoa; phylum Chordata; class Actinopteri; order Syngnathiformes; family Callionymidae; genus Synchiropus; species Synchiropus splendidus. Next base: position 17,838,406 of record NC_071340.1, read on the forward strand.
TGTGTGTGTGACTTGGCTTTTTTATCCGACTTTGTGGGGACCAATTCTTGACAAAAAAGTCTTACCGTCCTTGTGAGGACATTTAGCTGGATCCCATGAGGTTAAGTCTCAATTTGAAGATGAAGACTTCAAAATAACTGGGTCATTATAACTGGGTTTCAGTTTGGTTCAGAGTCCTGGTTAAGGTTAGCCATGTGTTTTGGATGATTAGGTTTAGGGGAAGAGGCTGGGAAAAGGGTTATGGCAATGAGAAACATTGAGAAACCTCACAATGTCCCCACAGAGATAGAAACGCAAACGTGTGAGTGTGTGCATCATTGCGCATGTTTGTGTGCAGGTCAGTGACAGAGCGTGTGTCAGCGAGTGTAAATGTATGCTGGTGAGTATGTATGTTGTGACTTGCTGATGGAGTGATAGAAACAGAGCCTCAGATTTGATGTTTTCTGACGCAATGCGTCTCCTGCAGGAACATGAAGAGCCTCACGTGAGTGTCAGAACACCTTGGTCTCACCTCCTGTCCGACTCCTCAGCCATCTTAAGCGCCAACATCTCGGCCTCTAGCATCTTCTGCTCCATCAGCCGCCGCTCCTCCTGCCCGCGGAGGGCGCCCACTTTGATCCGCTGCATCTCCGTCTCTGCCTCGGCCGCCTTCTGGGCCAACAGTTTGGCCTCCTCCTCGGCGATCTGAGCCTTCTCGGCCAGCAGGTCGGCCGTCTGCTCTGATCGCAGCTGGAGAGTCCAGACAGAGGAGGAGTCAGAGAGGTGCTCTGCAGTGACTCGTGACTGTTATTCTGTCACCAGTTAGCTGCATCAGTGGTGTCATGCAAGGTTTGGTGACCCGTGTGACTGAGTAACGACGCGGGTAGACCCACCAGAGCCTCATTAGCCATGTGAGCTTCGTCCTGGAGCAGCAGCAGCCTCCTCTCCAGCTCGTCTCTGGCCCTCTCTGCCTCCTCACGCATCCTCTTCTCCTGTTGCAGCAGCTGCCTCTCCACCTGCAGCACAAACCCAGTCGTCAAGCTGTGACTCGGTGAGAGTGAGATCTCGCAGGCTGCACCCGTTTCCTGGCTCTCTCCTCCCGGGCCTGCGTCTTCATCTGCTGAACCTCTAGGGGGTCCACGCGCCGCCTTCGCATGAACAAGTCGTGGTTGCCGATGCACAGCTGGAGGATCTGGGGAGGCGGTGGAGGAGCAAGTCATTTCAGTGACTCGATCTTTGAATCTCATGCCAGCAGAATCTAATCTGTGTCATCAAAAGCTGAACAGTGACATCTGACGCCTCTGAAGTGACTATGTTTATATCGCTCATTAATCTGAAAGTGAGCGAGTCAGCTGGAGTCCTCTGCTTCTCGTGAAGGTGCAAAAGCATCTCAGGAGAGTTTGAAACTGTAATCATAGTCATCATCAATACGATCGCTGCGTCAGGCGACACACAGAACAAGCAATGACTCGTGAGTTGGACTTGTCATGTCTGTGGGGGGAGGGCACATGAACTGGCACCGACCCAACAAATCCCTCTCTGAGATGACTCGAAGCACCAAAAGACTGACTGAATCAATGAAGACTGATAGAGTTGTAGATGCAGGTCTAGTAAATGACTCGATCAATGTCTTGGAGGACGAGATGACCTGAACTCACCAGCTTGTTGACTCGCAGTCGTGATGAGTTGAACTTGAACACGTTGGTTTTCTTGTCCAGAGGTTTGATAGTGAACTGAGTGAAGAGACAGCACGTGTGAATGCAGAGTGTCGGGAGGCTCTGGTCAAGTTTGTTACCCTACAGCTGCAGAGAACGCTCCATGCAGACGAGAACAGTAGCAAGAAACTATATGCTGAATTCACATCCCACCTCTTTATCGCTGTACGAGATGTTCCGGATTTCGTTCCAGGGGAAGGAGCACTTGGGCGTCAGCTTGTTCTCGGGCTCATAGATGTGCAGGCCCAGAGCATCCACTCCCAGAAGAAGATCTGTTCCCTTCTTATTCTGGAGCACAGAGACAAAACAAGAGCTTCCTCAGCTGCTATCTGCCGGGCAGCAGCTTCTCACTCACACTGCAGGAACATGGTGAAGGTGTGCCAGAACTATCTGTCAGTGTGGAACAAAGGCAGTCTGCACCGCTTGTTTACTTGAAGGGAAACACGTCTGAAGATGACTTGCTCTCGTCTATGGCATTTGCAAATGTCTCTGCCTTTTGGGGGACACAGGGCTCCATGCCAGACGAACCTCGAGTGCCCCGCTTTTGAACACGGCTTTGAATTTCATCCCTGCTGATGCACTCACTGCCAACATCCTTGCTCCCACAGCGGTCCAGCAGTAGGGCGGATCACAGGAACATGGCTAGGCCTTGTTCACTCTCAGTCATTTGTTCACGTCACAGAGAAGCAGCACAGGAAATGAGAGGATTTAGATGAGCACAGAGGACGACCATGATGGAGTCAGAACAGAGACTTAGGTGGAGGATGAGATGAGATGGTTCTTGTTGGGGAGGGACAAAGAGAAATCGTTCTCCAAATTGAATTGATTTCTAAAGGACAGTGTAACAATGTAAGAGGAATCCATCCTATCTCGACGGACTTTCCTGAGCCTGGTTCTCCAAAGGTTTCTGCCTTCACAACAAGTTCTGGCATGGCTCTAATGATGACAGGTCGAGAGCATTTATGCACCTGATGTCCTCAGAGTGATGGTCTACAGCTTCAGATTTCACAGAGCCAAAAACCAGGACATGCACTTTTTGAGGATTCCCAAGACTAACATGGCAAGGTGGAACACCCTGGTTTTGGTGAAGCTTCCGTTTTAGACAGAGGGTTGGTTCTCTTAAGAGGCAAGCAAGTGGACAGTCTTGATCTCTGGAGTCCTTCCTGTAGTCTTCTCTGCAATGGCTCACGCTGGGACCAGATCGTCTTTAGGCATTTCCCATCGGGAGGCTTCCTCTAACTATCGTCAAAGTGGTGAGCGAGGACTCTCTGTGATCTTCGAGAATGAGCTCTATCTGGATTCCAACAGGGCGCAGCATTAGCACATTGCAACACTGGGGGTCAACAGCAAAGTTGACTTCAGATGATGCTCACATCAGCCTACACTTGGATTGACTCGATCTATTAACCTGGAGGTTCATGACGGCAGAAACCAGGCTTGTGGCGAGCACTCACCCTGATGGGGAAGTAGTTGACTCCGTACATGTCCAAGTCCTGAGCTATTTTCAGGTACTCCATCTCAGCTTCTTCTCTGGATCAAAAACAAAGATAGAAAAACAATAAGTGAGCAGAGGATGGGGGAGTCAGGAAGCAGGAGGAGGAGCTCAGGCTGCATTTCTTCTGTCAGGTCCTGTGATCTCTGAAACCTTCGCTCATGCGGCAGACACCCCCTGACACCCCGACAGGCTTCAGAGGTCTCGTTTGATGGAGTCAAGACTTGCACGCCTCCGAGACTAAACAGTGCGACAGTGGAAACAAACGCTTCCTCGTCTGCTTCATCTACTTTCAGCGGCCTAGTTGGCAGATCGGCTCAGATTTTTGGGTCAACTCAGCGTAAGAATGAAAACAGAAGACGAAGAATTGGGGAGGATGTGCCGGCACCAAATATTTAGTTTGAGTTGGCTGTTGATGATTTAAACTTCATTAAAGTTTCAACCAGTCAGTGGGGAAGCAGGCCAAGTAAACAAGTCAGAAGTAGGCTGAGCACCCAAAACAAGAGTAATTAGACTTCAGACAGGAAGTGGAGATTACGTCAGACATGACAGCCAGACTTCCACTTCTGACAGATTTATCTCAATACTGTGTCTTTCATCCTGTTTCGTTGATGAATTGTGGTTTTTTTGCAGACTTTTCACCATCACAAGGCCCAGTTTCCCCCCTTCTTCTGTGGAATACCGTGGTGTTCAACTAGGAGGACATCTTGGGTCTGCCCGGTGACCTCCTCCACTACGAACACCTCACTAGTCTAGTAGACGTACAAACAAGAGGCTACTTCAACTGTCTTCTCAGCTGACCTTCTCTCTCCATATATTTCACAAACAATGCAATTTGGCTACGTGTTGCTCTACTTGCACCCCAGTGGTCATAGGTTCCTGTCATTGTCAATCTCCCGGGGTCGGATTTAAATACAGGTCCCCGAAGCCTGACAATCCAAAGTCCTCGGATTGTTAAAAAAAACAAAATAATAAACAAATAATAATAAAAAAATAAATAAACAACCACATTTATTTCAGGAAAAGTTTCAATCCCTACAATGCATTCACTACCACGGACCATGCGACTCACGCTTGTTCTAGTGACACTCTTCTAGCGAACAGTATTAAATGAACATATGAAGTGTAAAACTCAGCCATTTCTCTAAAACATTTCCAGGCCATCTGATCATTCCTGTCCCAAGAGAAAGCACCTTTCGGGTCATTCATCAAACCACACCAGCAGCTGGAACCAGCAGCTCCTCCTCCATTTCACTGCTTTGTGCTGATGACATTGCCATTTCTGCGAGCGTCACCATGAAATCTGGGCTCCAGTTGATGAACACGGCATGACTTGTCATACTGTAGTGCCACAGTCGGTGGCACATAATCGCACCTCTTCACTGACTTCACACGCAAGTTCCAGGAGATGTTACAATTGTTTTCAGAAGGTTTGTGACTACTCGTCTCATATTGATCCAGCAGCCCTCCTACCTGGCAGTCTTCTAAACACCCGACAGATGTGTAAACTGGTGCCCATGATGGGCCAGGAAGGCGGGTTCTATACCTTCTTCTTGCTCTGTCCCGGGATGATCCACTTTCGTCCGCTTTCATTTCAGTCTTCCACAAAGTGAACAAACATTGTGCCCTTCGTCAGCACAGATTCATGGAGGCAATTAAACCATCATCACCAAACTGTTTTGATCCTCTTACAGCTCCAATACTCTGGTGTGCTTTATCTCTTTACACCCGACATTTCTGGCTTTGTACTAACGGCAACGTGAGCTAGCGTGGAGGAGAGTCAGCGGCTTTACCTCGTGCGGCCTCTGTGCTCCGAGTAGCATGCCGTGATCCGGTCTTCCCACATTTCTGCAGTCATCTGGTACAAGTTGATGACCTGGAACATTCACACAGGTCAGTGAGACGACCTGATTCAAAGAAAATCACGCTCACCCTCTTCGGCAACAGCTCCTCCTTGGACAGGAACCCCGGTTTGTGGACAGCGGGGTCGTAGTCGCCGTACTGCAACAATGGAGGAGAAATGCATCAGGATTGGTGGGAGCTGCTCCCACACTGGAAAATCCCAACAGAACACAGAGACGTGGAACAGATCTGGAGGTACACCAGGGTGTCCCCGACATCTTCAACGAGCAGATGTCAGACCTTCAGACCCACATGAACAGATGATGTCTCAAGAGCAGCAGCTACTGGAGCTTCACAGAGACCTCTCCAGGGAAGCCAAAGGAGCAATGATGAGGGTGCAGCAATCTACGATCAGGTCATTAATGTCCGCCACACACGGTGACCCACTTGTTAGCCGACTAGTAAATGAGGCTATTAGAGACACCTGCAGGAACCGAGATGATTCTTTATCGTCTCCACGGTGCCATGAATATCTCAGAGAGGAAACATGACAAGAGGTAAGTCGACTGTTGGCAGCTCAGAAATGACTCGAGGGGCGGAGAGTGACTTGCCTCTTTAATTGTTACAACAAGATAAAACATCGATTGTCACCTCAGGGGACCCCACGAATGCTTCGAACATATCGTGGGTGGTATGAGGCACGAAGGCGGTTACACACGATTAGCAGACTTGTAGAGTGACAGCTGATGTCGCTGTCAAGTTTCTGGCACTGTTACTTTGGAGCAGTGTTCGTGTACGTTCATTGGAACCAGTGTGATGGAGCAGAAAGCAGCTGCAGTGAAAGACTTGTACGTCTCATTTCTGATTTTGCTTGAACGTGATACTTAGTGAAACTGATGAAGACTTATCGGAGCGTTACATTCAAGGACACACCTCACATAGGGGAAGTTAGCCGCTAATGTTAGCCAAGAGTCACGGACAGCAAGACGCAGCAACGTGGTAGATCAAACTAGCTGTCTGCAACCTAGAGATAGTCAACAGAATATGGAGAGGGTGCATAGAGAAGCCTGAAGGGCAGACCACTAGGAGGCGCTCAAGATGCTACTCCAAATGAAGACCCAGTAAATCAACCATTGAGTCACAAACATGCTTGACCAGAGACTCCACCCAGTTTTGAGTCAAGACATATTCTGTCCCTCGCCATGCGACCATCTTGGAATTTTGTCGGAATTTTGCTCGATTTGAATTGAGCACATTCATGTAACACATGTTTTTGAGACTAACTCAGTAAGAAGTGAAACCTAGAGGAGTACAGACAGGCAGTCGCCCAGACCGTCGACCAGGTTGAGCCTTCTCAAAAGCACCAACACGGACCCATCTCTGAAAACAAACCACCCTGAGGGCTTCACACTGAACTCCGATTCTGTATTCCAAAGACAGCAGTTCTGAAGCCTGGTTAGTCCGAGACCGTTAGCGTCAGTCGACAGTGAACAGGTTGAAAACAATCATGAGAGAAAGTGAGAAGCGCCAGAGAAGCGTTTGACTCGGCGCACAAGCTCACGGGCGTTCAATTAAATCTTCACATCCAGAGAGACTTCACCTGCTTGTTTGTGGAAGAAGACGGCGCTAATGAGAAAATCAGCTGCGGGAGACAGGGGGGGGGCAGAGGTGTGTTTTTTTCATCTTTTCAGCCCAATTAAGAGGAAATCGAGCGATCCATCCAGGCTGCTGTCAATATTTCCAGAGAACAATTATCATCAGTGGAAAGGAGAAAGTAATGACGAGATAAAAGGTCGATAAAGACTTTGGAATCACAGGCATGGAATAGTTTCACTCGCTCGCTGATAATGCTGCGTGTCCTGGGAGGAGAAGAAAGTGCCCTTTGATTTCTTTCTATGAGGTATCCTTTTACATGACGTTAAGTTGGTGCTTTCATGTCGTCTACAGTCGAGTCCTTTCAACTGGCGTTCTCTGGCAGACCACCAGTTGAGTTGCTGTACGTGCCTCGCCCGGGACCACAGCAGACCAATACGAGTCGGCTAAATGTATCAAGCATATTGTCGCGCTGAAATGTAAATTGTTCCCCTTCACCAATGCTGTGTTGCTGCTCTTTCCATCCTCTCTCAAACTGTCATTTTTGTCCTCTGGAGTTGAGGTCTACTGTACATGTGGTTAAGGCTGATGGGTCACATGATCATAATCATGGGAGACGCAGTTTTACTGAGTGTGATTTGAACAAACATGAAATGGCATCAAGCAGATTTATTAAGATTCAGATTAATTAATCGCAGTTTAATGGTATTAATGGTAAAGGAAGCCACATTTTTCAATTTGAATGAATTTGGTATATTCCTGAATCAAATGATGGACTCAAAGACACAGTTAAACAACAAAATATTTTCCATCAGTTGGACAGTAGCACAATAAATCACGATGGTGGCTATATTCAAGTTTTTATATCGCCTCATTTAAACTAAAGCTCTTTTAATGTCTTGAAAATATTTGGATAAGAATTTCAAGTACATTCAGAGTAGAGGAAACCCTGGCCACAGTGTAGAGAAAAGCATTCCCTGAACAAAAGCTGACAGATGCTTTTGTTTGCTTTTGTTCAGGGATTCCTCCATGTTTGTTGTTGTTGTTATCATCCTAGCTGCCACGTGTCTTGTGCATCAGTGTGATCAGTGGACCAGGAAGTCCTGCACTTACAAAGGTTCCCTGTTGTCTGAAGAGCAAACTGTTCAATTAAATGAAATTTAATTAAATTGAATTATCTTCACGTTTTTTATTGTAATTAATTAATCGTAACTAACTCGCTAAAGTCCCACCACTAATATATACACACACAAGCACACATTTGTTTATCTGTCCTTGTGGAGTTTCTCGTTGCCATAACCCTTTCCCCAGCCTCTCCACCTAAACCCAACCATCCAAAACACATGGCTAACCTGAACTAGGACTCTGAACCGAACTGACCCAGTTATAATCACCTCGTAATTTTGAAGTCTTCATCCTCAAATTGAGGTTCGGACCTGTGAGGACCGGCAAAAGCCAACCACAAGGATTGTGTTTTGTCAAGAGTTGGTCCCCACGAGGCAGTATAAACATGTCCACACACACACACACAACCTTGAAAGAGAGGTTGACGTGGGAGGGGCTGACTCACTGATGGGACCTGTCTTCCACCTCCCCTCTGTGGATCATCTTGGGAGTGCCTGGTTCGAGTCCCATCATCTCCCACTGCTAACTCTCATGTGCACTGAAGACCTGAGCTTCGTTCCTGCGTGTCTAAACATGCACCGCTTCGGTTTCTGTGATTTTAGAGGTTTCTAATTAAGACAGCGACTCATCAGTCGTGTACACTCATCAACGCTGGGTTGAATTCCCACACGGCAACGTTAAAACAGTAATTACGAGCCCGACAGACCAAACCCGGCGTCCCAGGAGAAGACTTGGCGCCCTGCCGCTCCAGTTGTCGTGGCTGTGAATAGGTTGTGTATAAATGGGCTTTGATGGATTCAACAGCCGGAGCACCTTCCTCCCCACCTCACACACCTCTGCTGTTATTGCTTCTGCTGCTCGCCTGAGATCCTGTGGCGACCCACTCGCGGATCCTTGCTGCCACACAGGTGCAGATAATGAAAAAGCAAATTCACTCAGATGGCACATGATCAAAAAGAAGAGGGAGCAAATTGGATCCCGACTTGGCTTTGTGGTGTTGAAAACGGGAGTCGCGATAACAAAAGAAGACACATGAGCTGACGTGGCAGCAACCTGCGGGCACTTTGGCAGAATCAATGTGGACGGTGATTAAACCGCCGCAGATCAAAGACGCTACACAAGAGACTGGCTGGCTGGGTCTCCCCGGACCCGGTCCGCCTGCCGGAGAATCTGCTCTCCCTCATCTCTTCGCGGGAACTCACTCACAGAGACGGAGTCGGTGGAGCGGAACAAGGGGAAGTTGATAAAGCTGCTTCTGGTTTGATTTCACAGTGACTGGCTGTTTGATTCTCGTCTGACGTTGGAAGTGAGGCCGGGATATTTGTACTCCTCCACGCTCACGGTGGTCACCAGCTGAGAGAGGGAGCAGGGACAGTCATGTTTCTCTGAGGCGGGTCTGGGCTCTCTCCTGAAGCAGTGTCCCTCAAGATGCTTCATGGGATCCTCACAGAAACTACCCATCACCCAATGAACATACAATGAACATGTTTCCCTAGTTGGCACCAGCCAGGATCCTAATGCTCTGTCCCCACAGAATGAACAGCCAAGGTCACGAAGCGGCTGTGACGTTGTTGATGTACTCCCACAGAATCTGCGCTCTGATTGGTTAATGGACTGTAGATCCATTTGAGCCCACAGGCATCACAGCACCCTATGTTGACTTTTCTATATACGAACAGCGCCACCTGCAGTCATTGTTTGACTTGAGGAACATGTTCCAAACAGACCCACAGTTTAGACTGGAATTCAGAGTAATAATTGTTATCTATGAAAACATCGACTCAGGGAGTTGAATCACAGGTCACTCTTTCAGTGGTGACCTGAAGCGACGTCTCTCAAGTGGGAACAGGAGAGAGAGAAAGAGCTCATCTCTGGTCTGGGCCTACCTTGGCGTGCACGGCGTATGAGGCCAGCAGAACAGAAGCTTCAGGAGGGCAGTGGATCTGTTCTTCCAGGATCTTTCTTTTCACCTGAGGAGATTCAGACAGTCAGCTAGAGCACAACATCTTCATTGATTTTAATGTTGTTGTTTTTTTAATAATAAAGGACTCTTTTAATTCATTTATTTTCTCCAGTCTTTTTTTCCACTTTATTTTACTTCTTTCTACTTTTTATGAGTGGTGGGTCATTTCATGTTCAGCGTTAATTATTTTTAATTTGTGGTGACAGTAAAACTTGCCCTGTGCAATTCCCAAATTCTCTTTTAATAGTGCGTTGTGTCAATATACTTTCTGGTGACAGTATTTCTTTACAGTCAGCTCTATTTTTCAGCTCTTCAACAGCAGAGGTGCGTTGGTTAAAAGCCCACTCTGCTCTCGGCTTCTCCTCTTCTCAGGTAGCGGCTCACGTAAAACCTGAGCTGTGAGGTCTTCAGACAGTCTGAAAACAAGTGACGGTGCCAAGTAAATATTGTAGCACCGTGGCCCCAAGGGGACCTATTAGAGTCCAGCAGCCACCATGTTCTTAAGAAAACTGAAACTCCGAAGGCCATTAAGCTGCTCCGGGAATTTGAGCGTAGCGGTCAGCAGTGCGGGGACACGACAAAAGAGGAGAGAAAATTCAAACAACTTAAGAAGCAATTAGCACCAGCAGGTCTGCTCTCCCTGGATGCACCTTGTTAGTAGACGCTCCACATTTGGGGACCACTTCTGAAGGAGTCTGAGAATAGATGCTTGGTATTTACAAATGTCACCTATCAGGCAGCGCAACGGGGATCCTTCACGCGAGTAATCCCATTTAACAGGATTCCCTCCGAGTCAGGACCGTGTCAGCCCAGACCCGAGGAGGCACAAAAACCGGAGCGGGGACCATCACTCACACGGACTATTTGTGGCTTCAGACTTCATCATCTCAGAGTCAGTCACGCTGTCGTCTCTCATTTGGAGCAGGTCGAGGTGTGGAGGCGTGAGGGGCCCAGTCGACTAACAAGTCTCATTTGCAAGCAGAGAGTGTTTTGTTTCTGGGTCGGTGATCCGTTCCCATAAACACTAATCCAGCTGTTGTCAGCGCCGAGGTCGCCTCCCGACATTATGTGGAATAAGTGAGTGCAGAGCGACGCTGCTGCGATTCTCCGCTGTTTCCAAGACAGTCCAGTGACACGTCGGATGGATGGATGAATGGCAGCATGGATGAAGGGCTGACGCGCTTGCCACTGCCCTCGACAGGTGACGGAGAGCCGAGACGGCCTGTTCTCTGTAAACTCTTGGTGTTATTTGCTGTGAGAATGTTGAAGACTTGTTTGTTCGCATGTGTATTTCTGTCTGCGACGGCGGCTCCGGGAGCAGGCGCAGAGGAGATCCTATTAAGTGAGACTTTAGAAACCTAATTGGTAATTGATAAATGGGCCGGAGGTGTGGGCCGACAGGAGAGTGGTTGCAAATCCCGGGCTGGCGCGGGAGCAGCGGTGCGACAGGAATCCCTCCCGTGAGCATTAAGTGGAGAGAAAAGGGCAGCGGTAATGTGTTGTGCATCGATTCCACACGGCTGCACGCAATCAGACAACGAAAATGGAAAAGAGGAGAATGATGGAGGAGGAGGGCGCAGTGGGAAGGGGGAGCCCTCTGCTGGTGGCAGCGGCTGCAGCGAGGGGTCGTTTGATTCTCAGAGACCCATGCAAATGGTGTATTACTGGGATGTGGCCCTGAGTTGAACTGGATTAATTGGGAATACCTCACGAGCAGTGTATCAGTATCAACAGGGCTGACCTGCAGGAAGAAGAGGTGCTGCGTGATGTCCTGCACCAACTCCTCCTCCACATTTTCGGGGTAGAACTTGGACAGGAACTGGAAGGTAATGGGTTCTTCTCTGGGAATCTCCTGATCCAGCACCTGCAGGTTTCAGGTACAACACATGAAACTCAACATTCCATCCTCAAACCATCTCAACTTGCCTTCTTCTCCATCTTCAGCCAGGCCACCGTGTCCTTGATTGGGTACTGGAGTCCGAAGAACCAGGTCTCTCTGAGACCCAGAGTCCGGCAGACCAGGTCCAACAGGTCTTTTCCTTTCCACCTCACCTGGACGACAGCAGCAAAGATGAGGTTGCTATGGATACCGGGATTCAGAAGATACTGAGGAATGTCTTCACGACGATCATCGTCATCATCATGAGTTAAAGCGTTTCACACACTAGACTTTTTCATTTGAAAAAAAAAAACATGTCCCTTTCACTGAGACCACTGGGGCGAAACCCACGGCTTGAGGTCCAAATATGGCCAGCTAGTTCACTTCAAGGCTGAGCTGCTCCATATTCATTCATGCAGACCACCTGTGACTCATGTCGATGACATCACTCAGGTTTGGATGCTCAACAGGCTGACATCAATCATCTTATCTGGAAGCTTACAATTTCGATTGTATGTTGTGCTCTGCTGCATCAAAACAGCCAATTTCTGCCTGTTTTGTTTGCTTACAAACACACGCACAGAGGTGCAGCTGTGAATCTGAGTGAATCTGAATTCTTTCATTTCTTGTATCTTGGTGGTCTAAATCTCCATCCAAATTAAATTCCTGCTGTCACAAAGCTTCAACAATCATTGTTGTTTCACATATATTTTGTGACATTCCAGTCAAAAATCAAGTTCTAAAAAGATCTTACATTTTCCAAATGTTGAACACAGAGTGACTTTATCTTCTTTATCCCGCCACTGCAGCTTCTACGATAACCTGAAAGTTAGGATGAAAGCGTGTGTGTGTGTGTGTTGCACTGAGGGAGTAACACACACCTTCGTGACACGCGCGATAGCTTTCATCTGCTGCCTGTGGACAGACTCTGCTGCAGTGAGGAGCAACCCAGGCTGCTCTGGGAACTTTGAAGCTTCTAACGTGGAACATCTGAGTCGCACCTGCTGAAGCTGTTTACAGGCAGGAAGCTGACGCACAGGAATTACTAAAATGTGTATTCACTAAAGCACTTGAGCACTGCTCGTCCCACCAGGACGAGCTCGCTACAAAGCCTCCAGAGATCTGTCATTCAAGGTCTTCTGAGGACCAACTTCAAAATCTCCAGATAAAAGAGGAAAACTTTGAATATCTGTTTTTGTTTATTTTTGGCAGTTTGAGAGTGTCCAAAGTTGAGTTGTCCATTTCAAAATAGTCAGGTATACATTAATTTGGAATGGAGGAGGAATTTGCACTAAGTGACACAGTATGTAACGCACTGCAGCACGAAGACAAAATATAACACAGAAACTACACAGTAACTAATGCAGTATGACAATAAGCAAAACAGAAACTAATGTCGTAGCCCATGTAGCATGACGATTAACACAGTATCTAATGCAGTGACACAAAAGCCAAAGCAAGTAAAACAGTAAGTATCACAGTAACTAATGCAGTAACACAATAACTAGCATCGTAAGTAATGCAGTATGTAACACAGTGACGAAGGCATACTGCCTTACTATGTTAGTAAGCGACGCAGTAACTAATGAAGTAATATGACAACTAGCACAGTAAGCAATGGACTAATACAAGAACCAATACAGTAATGCAGTAAGTAACACAATAACTACAGCAGTAACACAATGACTAGCACAGTAACTAACACCGTTAACCATTAGTTACTTTGTAACGCAATGATAAAAGTATAACACAGAGATTGCAGTTAGGTACTAAAATAGCAGGTGTTTTCAATACATGAACTGTACATGCCCAAGTATCCATCAGTTCTCTGCTGCCATCTAGCGACGATGACTAACTTTAATATGAATCCCAAACCAAAACTTCCAAATGTTCAGTTTATCGTTTCTGTTTCCACGTATGAACTTGGGACAAAAAATACACTCTTGGTCAGATACAATGTTGTGTATCGACGAAGAAGCGTAATCTAAGGGAATGACGAGGAGGAGGACAGACTCACCTCACAGGTGAACTCCATGTCGGACTCCATGGTGCAGATTCTCACGGTGAAGTTCTTGGGTTGTTTCCTCAGAAGGGAGTTGAATCCCATCTTAGCAGCGAAAACACCAGCCATGTTGACTGGAGGCTCAAAGTTGTGGGAGGGAAGTCATGTCACTGAGCAGCTCAATAAGCACGTAAATGTATCGACTTTGGCGGCTTTAGGGGTGAACGGCATGGGTTGTGGGTTTCTTCGCTCTGAAACTGAACAGAATTATCGATGTTTTTCAATGTTCCAGAGACGCCTGTCAACAGTAACCACAACACGCCTGTTGCTACCTGGCAGCTCACTTACAAAACGTGTACGAAGCAGACCGCTGTCGTTGTATCCAGTTGACTCCCTAAATGAGAGCTTGTGAACGGACCACCTGCGTGTTAAATAAGTTCTCAAAAGTCCCGTTTCAAAAGCCTAAAACTTTTATTCCGACTCTGGCGTGAAGACAGGTTAGCATTAGGGGCTAACCACAGTCTGTCGCTGCGTTCAGGGACAGTCGGGGGTTTCAATTGTCAAACTTGAATCTGAAATTGGAAAATTAATAAACGTTTTATTTAAGCTTCTTTACATTGAATATTTATATATGCGTAAGTCCACCACGCTAGAATAGCAACCCGTCGTTTATTTTATTTTTGTTTGAGTTGTCATTCAATGACAGTGAAGGCAGCATGTTTGCCCCAGTCCTCTTGAGGCAACCAATCAACTCGCGGAATCCTTCCTCGAGCTCGCTCCTCGCCCGGCCCCCTGCGCCATAAGGGGGCGTGGCCTATGAAATGAGGTAATCGGGGTAAACAGTAAAGATGGCGACGTCAGTTGCCGGAGAGGGACAGCCGATCCTGAACGGGATCATCGACGAGCTCCACACGAAGAAACTCACCGACCTGCCGAGCGAGCTGCTCGAGCACATCCTCTGCTTCCCGGCCCTCCAGCATGTCGACGTTTGCAGCGTCTCCTGCTGCTGCAAGCGGCTGCACGACGTCTGTCACGGACGGGGCCAGGTGTGGGGGAACCAGTTCAAACTCAGGTGCACCTTCGTGTCTTCCTCTGTCGAGTCAGAACCGCGTCTCCATGTTAGAACGGACTGCTGCTCGCGTGTTCTAGCTAAAGCCAGCTGCCGGCTGTCGGGTGTCAGTCGGCTGATGCCCCCAAATCTCAGCAGCCTGAGGCGAGAATGAGCTCTGTGGGAGACTAAACTGCACAAGTGAGCCTCTTCAACACAGCAGGAGGTTTCATAGTCATCTCAGTTCCACATCATCGTCAGTGTGACCTTGAAAGTTGAAATTCTCGTCCCCTCTTGGTTGGCTGTCAAAGTTATTCAAGTTTTACACATGAACGTCTGTCTTCTCCCCTTCAGATGGCCGCGGCTGCAGAGGTTCTACCGGCAGAACGAGAGCTACGACTGGCTCAGGGAGTACAAGACGCGCCACCGAGTGGGGATCCAAATCAGACGGACGGTGGAGTCCTTCTCCAAGCGGTTCTACACGGAAGTGGTGAGTGTTCTGTCATCGCCAACACGTCCTGACTCTGACCTGCGGCTCTGTTATGGCAGCCCTGCATCGGTCAGGTTCTGGGCGACACCTTCGCCGAGATCAAGGCTCTGGGCATGCCGGAGCACTTCTGCGAGGATGAGCTGCTCTTCATCCTCGACTCTGACAAGAGGTGAGCTGATCTCAGGGATGTTGACAGTGACCCCCTCTGGCTGTCGATGTCACTCCTTCCCTCTGCTGGTCAGGAAAAGCTTGACGCTGAAGTATTATGCAAAGAAGATCCTGTACTTCCTGAGACAGCAGACCATCCTGCGCAGCCTCAAGACGTTTCTGGAGCAGCCGGCAGAGCAACAGTCTGCACTGGAAGGTGACACCAGTCGGTCGCTCTTCATTTGTTCCATGTACGACTTTAAATTTGGGCAAACTTTGGGCAAACGTAGGTGCACTCATCCTTCCTTGTAAAATGTCACAAGCTATGAGTGCTTCTTCACTGCAGCCACTCCTCCCTTCGACATGTGAAAACCTCAGATAGTGGCATTTAACCTCGTCCAATCGGAGACACTGATCTGAAACATGTGACAGTCAGCTAACCGGTGCATTTATGGAGCAAATGACATTTTTAAATCACATTTCTCTGTAAAGTCGTGGACGAGCTGCTGGTGTGTGACCACAGGTCTCTGGTGAAAACCTGAGTGGAGTGTTAACAAGCTGACCACGAGCTTCTGAGAAAGGTTTGCTTCTTACATACAGGAGCGGTTCTGGTGGACCAGTACTGCAACCCGCTGGCTGACATCACCCTGGAGAGCATCTGCTCCCAGCTGGACGAGATCATCGAGAAGGTGAAGAAGATGCTGAAGATGAAGAACCCATCTCACCCGAGCCTGCGGATCCCTCCGGGTGAGTTCCTCCAGCTGAGTGGCCGAAAATCGGTTCCAGGTGTTCTTCTAAATCAGAACAGGACAAGTCATAGAGGGTGTTCAGGATGATGCGTTCAGGTGCAGGGGGAGTTTTTGAATGAGAAATTTTAAACGACTTCTTTTTTTAATGGCGCATGTAAAGACATCCTGAAACAATTTCCGAGACGCTGCCACTGGCATATCTCATGTTCTACCTGCTTGAACTTGAGATGACGGTGTGTTTGTGTCCCTTGGGAAATTACAATGTTGTATGAGATCATACCTGGTGAAGCAGGTGATTTGTCTGTGATGGAAAAATGTCACTTGTGTGTAAAACTGGAATTTCCCACGCACCTGAACGCACCATCTGAACATGCCGAGTGTTAAAACCACTGCCGTCGGACGAAGATTGTGTCCCGTCTGGGCTGCAGGAGCACTGGACGAGGATCTGGAGCTGCAGCAGCAGGTGGTCTGGGCCCTCAACAGTGTGCTGTACGAGCAGCTGCAGTACAAAGGAAACGAGTTTGACTACTACAACCCCCTCAACTCCTACATCCACCAGGTGGGTGCCGCTGTTTGGACGGTCAAACCGAGACCGACCTTTGTCCACGTTGACCCCTGGACCTCTGCTCCTCAGGTGCTACTTCGCCGGACCGGCATCCCCATCAGCCTCTCCGTCCTCTACCTGACGCTGGCCGGGAAGTTGGGCGTCCAGCTGCAGCCCGTCAACTTTCCCAACCACTTCCTGCTGCGCTGGTGCCAGAAGCCGAGAGGGTGAGACTCCTGAGTTGCCTCCAGTCGTGCCGAAGGCTGACCACATGTGTCTGCAGGAGCGGGGACATTTACGACTTCGTCTACATCGACGCCTTCGGGAAAGGGAAGCAGCTGATGGCCAAAGAGTGCGAGTACCTGATCGGCCACCAGGTGGCGGCCGACTACTACAGCGCCATCAATAGCACGGAGCTGCTGCTGCGGATGGTGGGAAACCTGCTGAACATCGGCAAGAGAGGGTGAGTACAGGAGGTGCTCCTGGGACGTGGTTGTTCTTATGACCCGCTCCGTTCCAGCGATGGAAATGAAAAGTCCTACCAGCTGCTTCGAGACTCTCTGGACCTCTACCTCACCATCAACCCCGACAACGTCCAGTACCTGCTACTCCAGGCCCGGCTCTACTTCCACCTCGGCATCTGGCCCGAGAAGGTCCCCCATTCACTCCCCTCCTCCTCTGACGGTGAAGCCTCGACTCTCACTTTGTTCTCCTGCCAGGTTCTGGACATCCTGCAGCACATCCGGGTGCTGGACCCGTCCCAGCACGGAGCGGTGGGTTACCTGGTCCAGCACACGCTGGAGCACATCGAACACAAGCAGCACCCAGAAGCTCCGGAGGCCAAGAGGCGGACTGCCCCGGAACACCTGGAGGTCCAGTACTCAGTCGGGCTCATCATGAAACACAAGAGGTGGGACTCTCCGCCCCAAGTGTCTGAACCAGGTTCTGACTCGTCATATGACTCGCAGGTCAGGCTACAACTGCGTGATCTACGGCTGGGACCCCAAATGCACCATGAGCCAGGAGTGGATCACCACCATGAGGGTCCAGCAGCTGTCCAGCGGTGCCAACCAGCCCTTCTATAATGTCCTGGTGCAGGACGGGACGTGTCGCTATGCCGCTCAAGGTACGCTGGTATCTGAGTGCGGCGTGTGGATCGCTACCACAGTGTTGCATAGAACTCAAGTCGGGAGTTTCCATTCATGTGTGCCACTGCAACTCTGGCTCACACGTGTACAAGTGACTCTGGAACTCAGAATCGCGAGACAGTATGTGCACCTGACTTGCTAATGTTGCTGTTGCTGAATCTGACTCATCCGAATGAGTCACGGTGACACAAGTCGCTAGACAGTATGTCGGACTCAGTGAATCATGTGCAGCAGTTCAATTCTGTTTGAGTCAGTTTGCTAGTCTGGATATTGAGTCACACACATCCGCGTGAGTCCATGACCACGTCCGAGTGAAACACTTAGGCTAGCTTGCTCGGCAGGAAGTGAATGTTGAAGTGAGTCTGTTGTCTAACCTGTCAATCATTTCACTGCCTCCGGTCCCGCAGAGAACCTGGAGCCCCACTCGGCCCCGCTGGAGATCGGACACCCCGAGGTCGGGCGCTACTTCTCAGAGTTCTCAGACACCCACTACATTGCCAACGAGGCGCTCCAGGCCCGATACCCGGAGGACACGGCCGAGACGCTGGCCACAGTGCAGGACCTCTACCACAGACCAGAGCCGGACGCTGCAGCAGCGCACAAGGACATGTAGCCACCACCTCAGTCAAGTACGATTAGACAGCAATGCTGCCGTCACCATGGCAGCACCCAGTGAAACTCAGAATTCCATAAAACTAATTTATTCTTGTCACATTACAAAAATAAATCGGGAAATATTCAATTCAGCTGTTGGTTTTATGTTCCGGATGACTCAAATGAATGAATACAAGAGTGTAATAGCGACCTCCAGTGGTAGGTTTTGCTCATGACATTGAACCTGCGGTTCAATTTTGTCCTGAACTGGAAAGAGTTTAATGTCGTAAAACATTCTCACAATCACAACGGAAGTGCTTCTGCGAAAGGATAGGAGTCACGGTTGGGTGAGTTTGTCTTGAGCCTCTTCGAGCGATGGAAACTACATTTGAAAGAGTATAGTATTTAAATTTTTTTTTTAATCCAGAGTAGAATGTTTGATAGTTGTGTAGCAGGATTACAAGCCTGATGCAGCAGGAATACATGTAGAGGAGCTGTGTGGACTTCTGAGTCTCCGAAAGACAGGACAGGTCAGAATGACTCCTCATGAGGTCAGTGTTGGGGTCAGAGGTCGTTCAGCTCCATCCATAAGATGCAACAGGTGCTTCACGCAGCAATAAACCTGACAGAAGATCAACATTGCTTCATCTGCGATTCCGACTGTGACTCGCAACTCCACACCTTTCAACAAGACCTATGTGCTAGTTCAGAGACTGATGCTGGGAAGTCCTGCCCTGAATCAGAAACAAGCCCCACTGAATCAGTGTGTCACTTAGGAGTCCTGTAATATTTGAACCTTGACAGCGAGTGGAGATCAAAACGACAACTGACTTGATCACGTCTGGATTCCTGACGAGGTGAGACACGCCCCCTGGTGGAGCAACCGAAACGTTCTCCGTGAGTTCTGGCGCTGAAGAGGAGCTGCTGGAAAGCTCTCAGGGAGACGCTCAAATGCACAAGTGAGTGTGAGTGTGAGTGTTCCCTGGGGCCTCCTCCCAGCGGGACACCTCAGTCCAAGGGACCTATTCACGAAAATGACCCGAGAACCATGGACTCAGACTTGGAGGAGCGGTGTCCTTACTCGGAGCGAGTCATGTGGACCAGCCTCGTGCGAATAAAACCGTGTCCATGACTTCCGGAGAGTCATAGTTTTTTATTCTGACTGCCCTAAATGGATCATCTTAGAATGGAATCCCGTCCCTCACCACTCATTCTTTCACTCGCTCTCTCTCTCTGTCACTCACTACCGCACTCTCATCTGAGTTCATCGACCTGAAGCGAAGCGTTTATGTTTACCACGTGACCACAAATCAACGTGGGCGTGTCGCAGAACCGAACTTCTCCGGCGGATCACTCGGACGCAGGGCAAGCGCGGACGCGCGGTTCCGGACTCGTCAGTGGTGAACCTGGACCCGGCTGCCGCGATGGGAGCGTCACTGAGCCGAACCGAGCACCAGTTCCAGGACCTGGCGGACCGAAGTGGATGTGAGTAAGAACCAAACATTCAAATGAGTTGTGCTGTGGTTCCGCTCGGCGAGTTGCTGTTCTCGTTCTGCACCGAAACAGGTTCGACGGGTGAAAGAAATAGTGTCCATCTGCTTCTTCATGATCGCGATAATCCCTCGATAAAATCTGGATCTGAAACGGCTTTAGAATCGGTAAAGTTTGACCCGTCTGGCGTCACTGAACAGCCCGGCGTGAAGAAATGAGGCCACATTGAGTCGGATAATTCAGAGAAATGCCGGGGTTAGGCGCGCAAATATGCGGGAGCAGGTTGGCTCGACCACCGAGGTTTCTTATCTTGTAAAATCTAATCTGTTTCGAGGACAATGAAACTCAGCTGAGGTCACTCGCTGCTGGCCAACAGACGGGTTCCCAGGTCAGACTGTCATCTCTCGTGCGTGGCTCTCCTCCGAGTCTCTCCTGGGCGTCTGAGCTGCTCTCGCTCACAGAACTCTGGTTCCTTGCGTCACTCCAAATCTTGTTCTGACAAAGTGGAGATTTTCCGACTAATCTGACTTTGAAGGCTTGACGCAGTCAGTCGTGACATTTAGCGAGTCATAAACCACCACACACACAGCGCCTCCTAATGACAGAGCAAACACGCGCAGCAGCAGATCCATCGTCTCTTAACTCCACGTCCACGTGTTGAATCATTAACTTATCGACAGCGGCTCTTCTGGCGCCTCCTTAAAGCCTTTTAGAAGAACATCTGACCAGTTTCCCTTAAATTAGAGTCAATAATTGACGGAGTGGCAGCAGCGCGGCTGAAGGGCGCCGAGCGTTCCGGCCCGGACAGGGCTACACCCTGAAGAGTCCCGATAAGAGCCTCATAAAGTGTCATCAGCGACCCACTGAACCACTGAACCCAGGCCAGTTGGTTATCTGCCTCTAACCGTGATAGCATTGTTCTGCTGTGGAGGCGTGAGCGGATCACCTGTCCTCTGTCCTCTGGAGCCTCGACTGGAAAGCGCCTGCAGCCAAATGTCCACGCCGTGCTCCTGAATATTCCGTCCTGGCCCGCGATATTGTTTCTACTGTTGCCATGCATTATGGGAGTTTGTTATCGGTGGGTATTGCACGACATGTTGCAGAGCCTCCGAGGCCCAGTCTCACATCAGAGGGCTGGACTGAGCTGCAGCTCATTGCACGGCCTGATGGTGGTCATAATGTTTTGACCCACTAACCCGACTACATCCTGCTCTGTTTTCAGTCACCGTGGAGCAGATCAAGAACCTTCACGCCAGGTTCCAGCACCTGAGTGGAAACCAAGAGACCATTAGGTAGGAGCGCCGCGTCAGCACTTCTCCTGAGTTATGGGCGAGCGGGTCGACATCTCGGACCACACATGACGACCTGCACACCGTGTCTCACTGACAGGTTTAATCTTCTCCAGGAGAGGCCTCAGTAAACAGCCTGTCAGAGGGGTGATTCATCACTGGCAACGCCCCCTGCTGGAGCTCATGCAAACTTCAACATGATGATCTGAGTTGTTACTGCCGCTCATGATAATTGTACTGCTCCGGCTGTCTCTCCTGCCCCACCCCTCCCCCACACCCCTGCAGCAGGGAGAACCTGGAGAACATTCCGGCGCTCGCCAACAACCCCATCAAGAAGCAGATCATCCAAGCCTTCTTTGACAAGAGGTACACCCCAGGAGTACTGCTGCTGCGGCTACTAGCTTCAGCCGACGATGGAACAGCTCCATCCTCAGTCCTCAACTATTAGCACCACTGCAAGACCAATACTCCTAAAACTACATACACCACTTACTGACTTTGATAACATCACAAAACTACTCCTGGTACTTCTCAGTACTTAGTCCTCTCCTACAGTATTGTGTGTCTACTTACTACAATGAATACTACATGTGTGAGAGCTGAGGGAGTTTGTGTACACAGGCCGCTCATGTGACTCCGGTTACATCAGCTGTATTTGTGCAAAAACAAAAGAAATACTTTGTTCAAACACACCAAGATATCTCATGTCTGTGTGTGTGTGTGTGTGTACCAGGAACCAGCACCAGGGGGACGTGGGCTCTCTGCAGGAGATTGGCTTCGAGCAGTTCATCATGGTGATGTCACACTTCCGACCTCCGACCCTCAGAACCACAGAAGAGGAGCGGGAGGCCATGAGGAGGGAGAAGCTGCGCTGTGAGTCACAGTATCCTCACTGAGTACTCCCATCGCCACAAATACTACTACTTCTTAGATCAGTACTACATCCACTAAGCTAGGACTCGCGACGACTAACACTATTGGTACTGCAGTACTTCTGCTATGTAGTAGTACCAAAGAATTCTGATCATACTACAATCTCTACAACTGTATCTAGATACCTGCAGTACAGTACAAGTACGGACACTAACCTTAAATCAACCATCGATAATCACACTAATACTACAACTACCAACAGTGCTGCTAACAGATCGACATGACTTCTGCTAATATTTCTACTGCAAACTAATACTGCTGACATATGTACTATGCCAATGCTGCCTATGATACTACTACTTCTGAGATGCTAATAGTACAAGCAAACCTGCCACTGCTACTAATAGTACCACTAAAAACAGTTACAAATACTTGCTGTTATGGACACCATCACTACTGCACCTACTATAGTTACCTCTAATCGTTTTACTCCACTGACTTCTACCTGCTCAAGGGGAGCACTGTGAAGTTGTACTACTCTGCAGTATTTGTACTACTGTTGCTGTTGATCGCAGCACGCCGAGGTAAACTCAGGTGAGTCCAGACAAACAAGTGACTGCTGTCGACACCTGGGTGTGTCTGGATTACTGTATGAGTCTACATGGCGGTCGTCGCCAGGCGTGGACAGCACCACGCCGAAGCTCTGACGATTCACAAGACTCAGAGTGGAGCAGCTGGGATCCCATCATCTGGCGCAGGAACGTCCATCAGAGAGTGGACGGACGGTTGGTCAAATACAACCTGCTGATGTTCGTGTTTCTCTCCTCAGTTCTGTTCAACATGCACGACACCGACAACGATGGCACCATCACTCTGGCTGAGTACAGGAAGGTGAGCTGCAGGGATCATGACTGGGGGTCAGGGGAGGGCGAGTGGTCAAGTCAAGAGCACAACCAGCTTCTAAAATCAAAACTGAAAGTAGAGGAGTTGCAAAATACACAAAAGCAGAAGCACAACTGTGGCTCAACACAGGCCTGCTGGCGGCCCTGAACAACACAGTGCAGACAAATAACACTAAGAGAAACACAAAACAAGCCAATCACATGACCAGAACAAAAAATAAACATAAT
Organism: Synchiropus splendidus; assembly: GCF_027744825.2. NCBI lineage: Eukaryota > Metazoa > Chordata > Actinopteri > Syngnathiformes > Callionymidae > Synchiropus > Synchiropus splendidus. The sequence continues at coordinate 17,861,499 of NC_071340.1, forward strand.
AGTAATAACAATAGTAATCACAATAATGATGATGATGGAGTCTGACAGCAAGAAACAATGGTGCAGCCAACAGAGAATAGAAAAACAATAGCAGACTCCAGAACAAAAACAATGCAACCTCCCGCTCACTCACCCAAGAAAAAAGAAATCACACTGAGCAAAACAAACAAAAAAGAAGGGTGGGGCAAAATCTACCTCCACCCCAGATCAACATATGCAAATCCCAAATAAGAAAAAAAAAAGAGCCATGCCCAGTGCAAAATCGACAATCAGAAACCAGGATCACCAAATCAACCAAAACAAAGTGGAAGAAAGTCCCAGAGAGAAGCGACACCACGAGGACAACAACAGACCCGTCTGTGGTTCCAGGTGGTGGAGGAGCTCCTGTCCAAGAGCGGATCCATCGGGGAGGAAACCGTGAAGGCCATCGCCGACGCCGCCATGCTGGAGGTGGCCAGCACCAACGTCCCTCACATGGTGACACGACCGACACGCCAAAGTTCCTGTTGCTTTTCAGCTCATTAACACGCCGTGGTTTCAGGCGCCCGACGACTTCTATGAAGGAATCACGTTCGAACACTTTGAGGAGGTGAGTATCCGACCGCGAAACCTGGCGACGCTCCGGATCAGTTAACAGTGTCCTCCTGGACAGATCCTCAAAGGTCTTGAGATGGAGACGAGGATGCACATCCGCTTCCTGGACATGGACACCACCATGCGCTGCGGGAAGGCCACTTCTTGAAGGCACCAAAGATGTTCCGGTGACTTGCTCGGATGTTCGGGGCGAACCGCAGACCTCCGTTTAATCTAGCTTTAATCATTGTTAGCGTTATTAACACGCAACTCTTGATTCTGTGATCCAAGTCCTGGAAGGCCTGGGAGGTCGGTTCCTCAAATGTGAAACTGTAAACTCAAATCAACCTCTCAGAAATCAACTAACAAACCGGGATCACATCCTCCCCAAGGCGCTGACGCCTTCTCACCGAGAGCTCCGTCCCATCGTTGTACCTCAGATTCAGAAGGAGGTCTGGATCCTGGAAACCTCACACAATGAGGATCAGGTCCTCTGAGTCTGAGATCAGGGCCCCACATCCTGTCCAGGCTGGAGTTGAGATCTGAAGGTGGAGGAGGTGAAGTGCCTCAAACTTTTGTTGAGGAGTCAGGGAAGGTCTCCGAGCTGAAGAAGGAGCTGAGGCAGGAGCTGGGTTTCTCCCCTCACTTGGCATCACCAGCTCAGGAGTGATTCACAGAACAAGAGCTTCCCTGCCTGGACTCTCTTGAGAGAGTGAGAGGCTCAGTCATCCAGGAGAGACTCAGCGCAGTGGTCATTAGGTGGCAACTCTGGTATCTTCGAGCAACATACACAGAAGTCCTCTTGTGATGACTAAACTTTTATTTAGAACATCTGTCATTACATGCTGCATTCAGTGCACTTCGCTCTTCCTCTGCTCCCCCTGGCTCTCTGTGAGGAAACTGGTGTTTCAAGCCGCTTCCTCCTGACCGGAGCTGGCTTTTCCACCAACTGCTCGGCAGCTCGGAGGACGAGTGGAATGGAAATGCAGCAGACTGTGCTCTGCCTTGCTCCGGCAAAAAAGCCCGACCCGCCTGACCCCCCCTGACTCAGATCCAGACTTCCTGCCAAAGACTCGCACTGTGCATCAATTGCATCGCTGTCATTCAGCAGCACATTGTCAGATTCAGAGTCAGCGCAGGATAATGTACCACCAAAACATTTGGACCTCTTCACTGCAGCAGCTGCCCCCGCGACCTTCCACATTGTACTGAGCGTGTCTGGTCCTCTAGGCCTCCACACATTCATGTCGTGATCCTGAACTGACTCACAGATTTTTCTCTCCATGATTAGTGTGTGTGCTTGTGTTTGTGTTTGTGTGTGTGTGTGTAATCAAAGTAGAGTTTTGAAGACGTGACAGTCGTTCAATAAACCGTACAAAAACAGATGAGTTCACATGACTCGAGAGCGGTGACTCCATGGACCTGCTGGAAGCACTTCAGCGGCCGCTTCATGTGGCCGGGAGCCGGTCGTACGGCACCGTCAGTCCGATGTTGTAGTTGTAGCCGTGAGACTCGGTGTAGTCGGATCTGCAGATGGGCAGCACGTGTTCCTGCGGCGCCTGCTGGTCCTGGAAGTCGTAGTAGCAGATGACGCCTCGGTGTCTGAGGACAGAAGACGATGTTAAGAACCAGAGCTCAGTGGAGCCCCCTGCAGGTCGAAACAGGAAGTGTCAGGATGATGATGATGAGAGTTCAAACCTGCGGTGTGCGGTGAGGTCATCGTCAGTGATGCAGGCTCCTCGAGGAGACTTGTCGTCAGGGATGTTGGCGGTGACCATGCTGCTGCTGCTGAAGCGCACGTGTCGCACCGGGTGTCTGTCTCACACACACACACACACGTGCACAACAGCTGAGCACAGTGCAGCTGCAATATAACTTCTGCTTCTGTACACTGCAAAACTAACATTAGTACTTCTACTTTAGCTGCTAATGCACATCCTTCAAATGAACTGGCAATACTGCAGATACTACTCTTAGTTCCTGTACTACTACTACTACTACTGCTGCGACAAGTAAAACTCCACTAATTACTTAAAAACTGTAGACAGCAAAGTTGCTACTCGTTGACGACTACTGTTCTCCACTGCAACGCTGTTCAATCATTGAGGTTTACTTTGTCAAGTACTTCTAGAACTTTAAATACCACAGCTTCTAGTCTGAGTAGCAGTGAAGTATTTCTAATATTAGCTGTCAATGATATCTTCTGTTGAACACTGGTATACCACAACGGCTGATGATACTACAACTATTGGTCCTATTCCTGTCATTACCACTACTACACTACAAACAGTAAGGCTTTAAATGCTTCCATTCCTCATACCGCCTGTGATATCAATCTGCTTCAATCGGTGCGACAGCTATTAAGACTACTTCTCACACTAACAATAACAATATCGTACAGGTACTATGCTACCGGTACTCCTACTACTACTGCAACGTCTACTATTGCAGAAACGTGGTCTATTGCTGATACTTGTATAACTAATACGTCATCTCTACTTCAGGACTAACATGTGTCTCGGCAAGTACTGCAATGACAGTCTTCTACCAGTCTTCCAAAACATATGAGACTTGACCTCTGACCTGTTGTAGCTCTCCCAAAGCTTGGCCTTCATCCTCAGGTCCCACACACACACCAGCCCCTCCCCTCCGCCGCTCACCAGCTTCCAGTCGTCCGTCTGGACCGCCGTCACGCCCAGCTGGTGGGCGTACAGCGAGACCACCGGGGAACCGGCCCGCAGGTCGAACACCCGGACCCTGAGGTCAGAGGTCACAGACACAGCTAGAGCACACAGTCATGCATCAACAAGGTATTCAATGGTGAAGACAACAGCATTAAACTTCATCTCATCTGTGAGTTCAAATCGAACATCAGCAGTGAAACACAGCAGTATTGTCCCAGCTTCAGTCACATGACCATGAACCTCAATGGTTCACGGGTGGGTCGAAGCAGAACCTCTGGTGGGTCGGCGAGGCGGATCGTCCCGAGGAGCTGATGAAAGCATCATTCATGTGCTCACAAAGAGACTCTGTCAGTCCAGGCCCCACAGCACTGTGACGTCCTGAGTGAACCCAGGTCTGGAATCCAGGCGACGCAGAGAGTCAATCACCCGGGTCTCATCTTTGCTGTTGGACGAACAGTCACAAAACACCGACTGTCCAGCAGAACATCAGGTGAACAAGTCAAAGGAGAAGAGGCGTCACCAGTCAGAGAGTCCGAGTTCTGCAGCATCAGAAACCAACACCACATCTCGCTCATCAGACGATCAAAACAAGAATAAAAATCCGACATGGACAGTCGAAACGTCACACAACTCAACAAGCTCAGAAACGCAACAACAACAGATAAAAAACAATAAAAATGGAAATGAAAGCGATTTTTTGCTTGGTGATCAGAATACTGGACTTCTGTCATCAACCACAGGAGTTTGCTCACTACAGTCACATGATGTAATTCGTACTGCTACTGGCTGCAATGGCGGCGCCATCTGTTGTCTGTGTGACGTCACTGCACCAGAGTCGTCCAACACCGCCGCCGCGTCCAGCAGCTCATTACTGTAATTACATTTTCGGCGGCTGCACTGCTTCCAAAATGAAGTCAGGGCGAGACAACAGAGTGCATCGGAGGGTGGGCTGAATTATGGGATGTCTGCAGCTCTGGCAGCAGCGGCATTACCCTTCTGAGCTGGTGTGGCTTCACAGTCACCATGATAAAGCGCCTTCCTCTGCGTCCGCCCGAGGCCTCCTCCAGCATGGCTGAACCTCCCCCGAATCTCCCGTCCCACCCTCCACTTCTTCTCTCTCATGTTGAGGAAAACAATCAGGACTCATCTGGAGGAAAGCATGGACTCGTCTTTGGAGCTCAGCCACTGTGCTTGGAGGCCAAGATGGCTGACAGTCGCGCTAGCCAAGCCCCGAGTCGCAGCCAGCAGCGCGACACACTCCAAAATCAAAACCAATGACCCCTTTGAAAGTCTACACTTTTCCTCTGAATGAATTTTGTAAGACTCAAACAAGAGAGTTACATCTTCTGAAGCACACCTGCCTGTCTGCACGTGTGTGTGTGTGAGCATGTGTGTGTTCATCTCTCAGCCGACTGTTTTAAGAGCCAGATGGAGGCGCTGATGAATAGAAACAGAACCGCAGACAAAGAAACAACAGGCTTTTTTGGAGCTGCCAGAAAACTAAGAAGAGGGAGTAGGTGTGTGTCTGTAACTGTTTATCATGCCTTGTGGGGACCAATTGTTGACAACAAATTTTCCTTGTGGGGACCTTATGGGGTCCAGCCAAATGGTCCCCACAAGGTTATGTCTCAAGTTGAGGATGAAGACTTCAAAATAACTGGGTCATTATAACTGGGTTTCAGTTTAGTTCAGACTCCTGGTTAAGGTTAGCCATGTGTTTAGGATGGTGAGCTTTAGGGGGAGAGGGGAAAAGTTTATGGCAATGAGAAAAAGTGAAATTGCAAAAACGCGACGGTGTGTGTGAGAGAGAGAGAACAAAATCTGCTTGTTTTCGCAGCGTTGAAATGGACACACTTTCATGTGTGACTTCAGGAGTAGCACTGGAGCGACTCCCAGCGGCAGCAAGTGGCTATTACACCCCAACACCTCATGTTTCCGTCACAGCTGTTTGTGCTGTAAACGAGTGTTGTGTGGCGTCGCACCTCCGGTCTCTGTTGCCGCACGCCAGCAGCTCCGGCGCTGCGTCTCTCAGGTTGATGCATGTGAAATCTCCTGCCGAGCTCCCGACACACAGCTCCAGTTTGGCCGACTCCAGGCTGTGAACGTGGATCTGAAACCAGGATGCCACAACGTCAGCTGCTGTGTGTTTGTGTCGCACTCAATCTGGTGACAGGACTCACACACATCGAACACAAACAAAGTAGCCCCCGCTGCGTCATTCCTCAAAAACACATCACTGGCTGCTTCTAAAAGCTGGTAAGAAAGTTGAAGACTGAAATGCTTCTGAAAGCATCCCTCCTCTGACACCATCCGTCACATGGCTGGCCAATCCCAGCCTGGTTTTCAACCCTCATTTTTGTGAAATCCCTCGTTTATCACTGCAGGTTACATGAACGCAGCATGTATTAGTTCGTGAGACAGTGACGAGTGGAGCGATGGACAGACAGGAGGCGAAGAAGAGAGTGCAGCAGGGTGGACAGCACTGTGACAAGCTGTTCACAGGAAGGTCATGGTCACTGCCATGATGTTCTGAGACTCAGGAGTCACAGTCAGACCAGTCACAGACACAGTCACACAGGTCTGCGGGAGGTCACTGACACAGTGTGATCGGAAGACCACAGCCAGTGCAGTGAGGTCCGTGTTTTCGCCACAGTCTCCTGGACGTTCAAAAACACCAGACGAGCAACATCTCTGACTTGTGAGCTCGCTAGCTCCACCACTAACTGCTAAAGGAGTCACACTGAGCTCGAGGGTACAACACTGAGGAGATTAAAAAAAAAGACGGAGGAACCGGCTCAGCTGGAGCAGAGATTAAACCACCGGAGGGGCTTCATCTCCAGCCAGAACTTTCCACACGCCACTTCAATGATGATGTCATCTGGAGACACTTTAATTGGTCAGTTAGCGTCTGTTGTTTTCTCACATGTAACTGGGCACGGCGAGCAGGACGGCCGCCAGGCGCTGTCTGCCGCTGAATAAGTCAAAAAAGCGAAGGAGAGCCAGGAGGAGGGACAGGGGGACCAACAGGTTCGACAGTGGGGTACGGAGAGGAAGCACTGATGTCAGCTTTGAGCCGCCGCCAGCAGTTTGAGCCTTGTATTTTGGCAAATTCCATGGCGAGCCAGGGCTGAGTAGAGCCACACTCGAGGAGGAGGGAGGTGGAAAGGGGGGGGGAGGCACTAGATCCCAAACATGAGCTCACATCGTGAGAAGAGACGTGGTGGACAGGACCTGTTGGTCTAATGCAGTGATTCTTAACCGTAGAGCGAGGCCCAAGGTTGGGCCACCAGAAGCGTTTTGTTTTACGCCTGTGGGCCTTGTGGGCCGAGAGAAGCTCAGCCTTAAAACACTTAAAGTAGTGTGTCACTGAACAGATTTGACAGCTGCAAATCTGTGATAGTTACAAACTATGGAGAAGTTCTTGAAAAGAAAAAAATAGAAAGAAAAGAAGAAAGTGATGGCGCCCCCTAACTGTAAATACTGTACATGAAAGCAGTTCTGTTGTTGATGTTACTTTCATTTACACTTCACTTTTATCTTCTTTCATTTATATTTAAAAAAAAATATTCTTTTTCTAATTTCACAATATTTATACATTGTTTTATTATTTATTTTACTCAGACTTTTATTCATGACAAACAGTTTTTCCAATTCTGTCAACAGTTTGGATCGACTGTATTTTTTTCTGTTTTTCTTTAGTAAATTTGATGAATATGACTTGCGTCTGGTTCAGCTGCTGGTTGGATTTTTTAATGACAAATAAATATCTTTGCGATGATCACATGGTTTCATGTCATTTCACAAGGTTTTGGTTTGGTCACATGTAAGTAGATTAAATACGGTTATTGAAATGAAGAGTAATAAATCAATTATATTACTTGAATGGCCCATATGCTCTGGAAAAGTCGGGCCCTGAGATCAAAAAGGTGAAGAACCGCTGGTCTAATGGATCCAGCGAACAAAGGAGGAAGAGGACTTTTATAGAGTGGAAGAAGGGACAGGAGGTGACTTGTGAGTCAGTGACCTGGTCAAACATGTCATGCCGTACACCTGGAGAGACGTTCCCATGTCAGATGACAGATCTTGGCTCTGTCCTGAGGCCAGACCACCACTGGAGACAGAGACTTCTTCTGTGGATCACTCCAACGCTGGAGGAGAGGAGGATCCCACTGGTCAGTGGAGAGCTCTGTCTTCTGGCTCAGCTCTTTCTCCGCCACACTCCCGCTCTGTGAGCCGGCGTGGTGCGCGAGGAAGGAGCGAGCTGTCAAAGTCAGCGCGACAGTCGCGGAGTTGAAAATGAGAAGGTGCGTGTGAGACGGAGCGAAGTGTGAAACACACCTCCGAGAGTCTAACAGCTTTTAATGAAGCTCTGTTTCCCTGCTTTTCCTCGTCTTCCAGCTGCCAGGCGTTCGCCGAGTGACAGACGCTTTAATTAGTCTGCTGCGGGGACGGACTCGGACGCCGCCGCTCATTGTTGCACTGGCTGCCGCGCACTTGTTGTTGAGACGTGACATCAACCATCAAAACACCTTACGACACACTTAGCAGGACCGGGTCCCCTCGGACGGTGCTGCTTCTAAATAAAGTCACCAGTCAATTAGAGATGGTAAAAGAGGCAAACAGACTCAACCTGGGAGTGAGAGTCTCGGTAATCAAGGGTCATCCGGGAGTCATGTCCTACAGGGTTGGCAGCGACGCAGGAGAGACTCTCTGGAGTCAGAGTCTGAAGCTGACATTCACCCTCTCATAATCACACTCTCACCCACACTCATCACATTCTCTTAGATTCAAGCTGGACAACATTCAAAACCCTCACCAGACTCACACTTTCACTCACACTCCTTTTCAGACCTCTCTCACCGCCACTCAGTGAGTCACTCACTCACTTGTTCATTGTCTCTCTTGCTCACTAACCCACCGCTATTTCACTTATTCACCCCGTCAACTCGGTGAGCCCCACTGGCATCACCCACTCATTTCCTCTCTCTCACTCACTCACCACCCGACACCGTCTTCTAAAGTAAAGAGCTCAGTACCGCCCCCCTGAGGTCAGTGCCTGAACCACGATGGATATCTGCAGTCTGATGTGTGTGTGAGGAGCTGGTCACACACCAAGCGCTGGGCTGAAAGCTGCTCTATGGACCAGTTAATTGAACACGCCGCCAGTAACAATCTTGTCCGGCGTCTTTCAGGAGACAGCGTTCGCCAGGCTCTCGTGAATGGCTGGTGCTGGTCCACCCAGTCCATTAGCACACCAGCACCAGCAAGTCCTCCTTTGTGTCGGGGAGACTCTAAAGCAGCAGGAACAAAGCGAGCGTGCGCGTCAGAGAATGCAGGCGCCGACGCGGTGGATGTTTTCCAAACGAGGTGATTTGTGGCGCCAACAGGTGCAGCAGGACAAAAGCAGACATGTAACTAACAACATAATTCCTGCTCCGACGAGGGAGACGGGTCTCCTAATTAGCAGAGTGCCAGAGCGATGAGAGGCTGGATTACAGAGCTGCACTCGTCTGTGCACGCTGAAGCTAAAACAAGCACAATTACTCCTGCCATCTCCTTCTGATAGTCGCTCTTTCAGCTTGTCCTGAGAGGACCTTCAGATGAGCTTGTCCAGAGTCTCATCCATCCATCCATCCATCCATCCATCCTCGCCCGCTTATCTGTCGCCAGGTCGCAGGGGCAGCAGGTTCGACATGGAGCCTCAAACGTCCTTCTAGTGGGCAACAACTGCCAGGTCTGACTGGGGAATCCTGAGACGCTCTCTGGTCAGTTAAGAGATCTCATCTCTCCATCCGGACCTGGGTCAACCCCTCGGTCTCCTCCCAGCTGGACATTCCTGAAACACCAGGTGGCATGCCCAGGTGGCTCCTTTGAGTGCAGAGAAGCAGCAGCTCTACTCCTAGTCTCTCCCAAGTAACACCCTATCTCTAAGGGAGACGCCTGCCACCCGTCTGAGGAAACTCATTTCAGCAGCTTGTATCCAAGATCTCCTTCTTTCCGTCAAGACCAAAAGCTCATGACCATAGGTGAGGGTTACGACCAGCCGAGTCCGAAGACACCAGGGTCTATCATCAAAGAAGCAGTTCATTGTGTCCAGAGGTTTTGGACATTCACTGTGGAATCAACATCACAGCTGATGTCTATGAGACACTCTTGAGAATCGACATCATCAACACGTCTGGACAGCAGGTGATGGTCAAAGTTTGCCACAAGAGCATGTCACATTTCAGGCCCGGGATCAACGATCAGAACCAAAACACACATATGAGGCTCCAGTAAAGAGGAAGAGTCTACCTTGTTGCCACCGTCGTGCATGGCCCAGCCAGTCCGCTTCACACCAAACGCCACACGAGAGCTGCAGGTGTCGAGGCAGGTCACAGGATGCCCATAGACCGAGTGCAGGGTCCTCGGTTCCTCGTCCTGAGGGTCCAGCAGGAACACTGACTCTCCTGCTGACAAGGCCACAAGTGGACTCTGTCGCCCTCTGCTGGGCAGCGCCACCAGACTCTCCACCTGGAGACGTCACACGTCGACTTTGAGGGTCCAAGGATGAAGGACATGCAGCTGAGGTGGTCATGACTCACGGTTTTTGGAAGCTGCCTCAGACAGAGTGGTCTCCAGTAACCATGCTCGTCGGCCCGGTCTACTCTGACCTCGGTTCCGACAGCGGAGACCAGGACTGGACTGTCGGGACTGAGGGACAGAGCCTGCAGTCGCCCAGGAGTCTGATAGTGGTGGATGGGGTCACCCCCCGTCTCTGTGCTCCACACGTCCACGCACCCTGAATTCAGTGGAGCAGTCGATCAAGTCACGCCAGAACCTCTCTGGTCTAGTGGCTCTGTTCGACCTTGGATGCAGCAGGACGGTCAGCACCGCCACACGTACCGTCTTCGTAGGCAGCCGCAGCCAGCATCTGGCTGACCTGGACTCGGGTCACTGGAGGTCGAGGGATCGTGTTTGCCGACAGCTGATTGACTTTGATGAAGGAAGCGTCCCAGTGCAGCGTGTCCCACAGTCGCACGTGTCCGGACGAATAGCTGAAATGTGATGAATCAGTTAAGTCTCACTTGACCTTGGAACACCTCGGTATCCCACTTACACATCTTTCATTTCAGTGCTGCCCCTACAACTTCAGATGAGAGGAAGAAAAGGATACGTTACTCACCCAGACATCACCAGGTTTCCACAGGAGGCGACGTCACACAGGACCTTCCCGAGGTCAAAGTTCAGCTGGACGATGGACCCATCTCGCGTCTGGACCAGCAAGCCAACCAGCATCAATCATAGCTAGTTCTTACAAGTTATAAAGTTGAAAACAAATCCTAGAGACCTGAGTGTAACTGCAGTGCTGACCTTGTAAATCAAAGTTGAGCACCAGTTACCCACAAGTCTATTGAAGCGTCACCTTCCAGTTGCGGCGCAGCATCGTGGCCGAGGCCCGGCAGTCTCTCAGCGTGCTCTTCCAGCAGGGGGAGTCGGACATCCGGGCGCCCTTGTGGAACCCCTCATCCAGACACATGGGGAACCACAGAGAGTCGTCTTCTGCCAGATGCTTCCAGTCCCGACTCACCTGGGAACAGATCCAGATCTCTCCATCCTGAACTGGTCCAACACGCCCCAGCAGCTGGACTGACATGAGGGTCGGCTCACCTGGGCACAGCGGCCGAGCTCAGCGCAGGTGAGGTGCTGGAAGATCTGCAGCGCAAGCTCATAGGGCAGTTGGACGTCAAAGAATGGAATGTTGTTGACTTCATTCTGCAACGACATCCACGCCACAAATGTTTACTTCTAGCTGCAAGATCTGTTGCTTCATCAAGAACTTGTTTCAGATGGAACTTTGACAGTGGCTTAGATTTCACAGAAATATCTTAAACCCTCAACGTGAACTTGATATATAATGAGCAAAAATCATTCCGCTCAATAAACAAGCGTTTTTGTTTTTCTGCCTGATCATTATGTTCAACAGACGAGTTTAGTTTTCTGATTCTGCTCCTCCGGAAAGCTTCCTGTTTGGGGGGCGAAGAGGGTCCTACCAGATCCTGGATGAGTTGATCCACCAGCTCCACCTTCTTCATCTTCATCTTCCTCTGAGGAGGCTGTGGAGAGGAGGCGCAGACGTCACCGGAGCTGTAGAACTCTCTCTTCCTCCTGGTCCGGTCCTCCTCGATCCGGTCCCGCAGAGGACTGGTCCTCCCGTCCAGGAGGCTCCGAGCAATGGAGATATACTCCGGTTGGTCCTCTTCACACTCAGGCTCGGATCTGGACGGTTCTTCATCTCGAACTTTATCGTGATCTTTTTCGAAGTATCTGTTTGTCGTCGCTGGACTTTGCAGTCGCTGCTCGTTCTTCGTCGTCAACTCTCGCTTCCAGTTTTCTCTGAAGGCAGCAAGCTCGTCTTCAGCCATGTTCCCCGCTCATCGGGAAGATAAAGATTGACTTAACCGACAAAAAGCAAAATAAATGACCCTAAGTGACGCTCCGGAGCCGCCGCGAACCAAACAAACCAGCGTCCCATTGTGAACACAGTCCGGAGGGAAACAGCGGCGTGAAGTGGTTCCGCTTGTAATTAATCCAACAAAATAAAATAAAATGCCGTTTAATAATGCATCCGGGACAGTCTTGACAAGACTCGATCTTGTAAAGACGTTTTGCGTTGTGAGGACATTTTGACCTGCCTTCACAATGTTACGAGTGTTCAAACCTCAGTAATAGTAGCTTATTATGGCTGGGTTGCTTCACCTGCTTCAGGTGAGCCGTGTGTTTTGGATGGTTGGGTTTATGGGGGAGGAATTGTGTCAGTGAGAGGTCCTCACAAAAATAGCGTGTTTTCAGTGTGTGCATGCGTGTGTGTGGCTTTCGCGTGTGATCGATGACAAACACACGCACACGTCGTCCTTCAAATCGCCAAACAAAAGACTCCACTGCTCCGGGTGTCTTTTGGGAGCGATGATGTAACCCTCGTCACGTGACTCCACGCCGAGTATGAGAGCGGGGAGAGAGGAGGAGAAGGAGGAGAGGAGCTCAGGCTCACAGGAGCGAAGTATTGTCCTCCGACTCTCAGAGAAAGTAGTTCCTGGAGGTCTGAGGGCGGAAGGATGTGCTGGCAGCGGACCGAGCTGCCGCTGCAGCAGCGCGGTGAGTCCGCCTGCAGGGTCTCGCGCTGCTCCGCCGCTCAGCAGCTCGCGGCGCGGCTGCGGCAGATCGGCGACCAGCTGGAGAGGGAACGCGCGGCGCAGGAGCGTCATGCCGCCCACGGCTGCGAGGAGCGCGCTTCGGAACCGGGACGCCTGCGGAGTCTGTGGAGCTCCGCGCTGCACGTCACGGTTCTGGTGCTGGTCGTGTGCAGGAGACACCTGTAGGGCGCGAGGCGGCGACAGGTGAGCGGAGAGCATGACGTCACCCACTTACCGACCAGCGGTCATTTTATTAAACAGTAGATAAAGCACTTTTAGAGCGCTGCGCGCAAAGTGCTGAGAAACAACAAAAGAAACGCGCTCCGACCGCAACCATAAATAAAACATGATGAAGACGGTGCAACACAAATGCTTCGTTGAAATCAAATTTTAATTAGTTTACTACTGCTACAATATGTATATATGAATAAAAACAAACAGCAGTCGAAGTATATATTTTTAATATTCAAATACTTTAAAATCTCCAGATTACAGATGTGAGAAACAAATAATGATGATTTCGTTTTATGAAATATTTTAGGCATAAAAGCTAAAATCTCTTTTTTTTTGTACAAAAATTACATGAAAGGACATTATTTCACATTTTAATTAAACAAATAATCAGTAATAAATATGAAAATGCTATGAAAATTTGCTTTCACTGCATAAGTAAATACTGACCTCTTTATAAAACTATTTCACTGGAACTATAGAAATATTCCCGCGGTCATCATGTGTTAAAATGTATTTTTAATACATCACTAAATTAAATTTGAAAAGCGAAAAAAATATGTAAATAATGCACCATTAACCAAAAATGCAAAGTAATGTAGTCAGTTAAGTTTAACGAAAGTGTATCTAGATGTTGGAATCATATTTTTGTTGAATTTTGCAATAAGAATATTTAATAAATTAGATCATGACTGAGTTGGAACGTCTCCTCCTCTTCCTCACAGTTGGTGCCTTCATCTTTTGCACTAAACCTCCACGCGATGTTGCAGCCGGAGGAAACACGGTTCCAATCCAAAGATCGTGTCCGAGTCTGGCACTCAGGTCCGACCCGGGCCGAAGCTCAGCAGCATTGCCACGGCAGCAGGTCGTCAAGCGATGATGTCACGGTCCCCGGGGGCGGGTGGTGGGGGCAAGCGGAGCCTTTACCTGCGTCATGTGACTGAGGAGGAACCCGTCCTACACATGGAATTCACTTGTAGATGTCTTGGATCAGTGTTTAGAAGTGTCGGCAGCAGAAAGAAGATTTTCTGAAATCATGTGGTCTTTCTACACTTTTGATACTTTTACTACAATAAAAGAAGTGATCTGTCAGTGGAGAGGCTTTTATTTTGGAATGAACGACTTGTTACATCAGAAAGTATGTATGTGGGTGGGTCACACAAGGTCAAATAAAGATGTGAGGTGAAGTGCAGTTGTGCGCCAGTGTGAGTGGGCTGATGCCTCAGTAGATCTGGAAGTGGGCCGAGGTGGTCCCGTCCTTCCAGCAGCGCGGCACCTCCACCACAGTGGAGCGGCACAGCGGACACGTCCTCTCGCGGTCGAACCACAGACACAGACACTCCTCGCAGAAGACGTGCTGCAGCGGCGACATTCACATCAGCAGATAAAGTCCCGGGCCAAAGACATGGGTCCAAACCTGGTCTCACCTGACAGAGCAGAGCCACGGGGTCTTTGAAATCCGCCTGACAGATGGCGCACATGTCCCCGGCCTCGCTGCACATCTGGCCGCTCGCTCTCACGCCGAAGCTCTGCGGCACAGGGGTCACATGTTTAGCCAACCCTGCCACAGTACCGTCATGTTACAAAGTGAAAGTGAACCTGGGTGCTGCAGATCAGGACCAGAGACTTCCGTATGGCCGACACGCGGCCGCAGATGTCGAAGGACTGCAACGACAGAGACACAAATGAAGGTCTCTTCAGGGCTGACGTGGCGCCGGGGTACCTTGCAGAGGCTGTAGATGATGATGAGCGTGGCCCCCAGGAAGTAGCTGGTGGGGGGGTCTTCCGCCATGATGTACTTGTACCACAGCTGGATGGGAACCAGGGCGCGGTACAGCTGACTCAGCTCCTCGATCAGCAGGTACACCTTCCCCTGAAGAGACGTCATCAACAAGCAAAGGCATGGTAAAAAAGGTAAAGGCAAAAGACAATCAAATCATGATATACAGTGAGAAAATAAGACTAAATTATGATGAAAAAATTAATATTGTCAAACAAAGGTGTGACCCAGAATAAAAACTCGTCTCATTGTAAAGGCACCATAGGATGCAGGTGTTGTGACAGGGGGACAGAAACGCAGCACCCGTGTCTTCACACGCACAGTGCACCCAGTATTTCACGAGAGGCGGACATTTTGGAAACTTTCACTAGACATAACCTGGTCAATACATTTAAACTCTGAAATGGATGTGAAGCTGCTCTACGAGAGAGAGAGAGAGAGATGACTGAACGGAAGCCCACCACAGAGCCACGTCTGTCAACGACTCTGTCTGCGGCCCCGGGACGTTCTTTATCACGTCAAGAGCAGTGTGTTGGTAGAAGCTTAAACCAACTCGCCTCTGGCCCAAACATGGATCCCGTCCAGGACTCGAGCAGCACTGGGGCTGGCAGCAGCTCGGTCCACCTGCTGCTCAGGTACCCGCACTCCAGCGGCCAGAACCCACAGCCCCTCCTCCCTCTGCTAATAGCTTCCTCGACGACAGACGACAGAGATGGATGACGGCGGGTGAGGAGCAGCCACGTCGGAGGGAGAACCTGTCAAACGTTCATTCATCTCCGTCGTGGTCGCCTCGGCCCACAGATCCCAGCGTGGCCATCACGCCCACGCCACCACTGTCAGGGTTTGGACCGGTGCCAGAGCTGGAACTAGCTTCACCGCAAGGTTCAAACTCACCCTGCGCTTCTCAGAAACAATCATGGCTACAATGTACAGAGAGGGGGCGCTAGAACAGGTCCGGACTCACGTCACACACTCATTTTAGTGAAGACAATGGCTGCTAGCAGTTAGCATTGCCAAGGACAGGAAGTGAAACCAAGAAGTGCATGTCTTTGGTAAGTTGAAAGAGGAGCTGAGGATAAGGACTATGTCAGGTGGGAAATCCCTGCGTCTGAAGTCATGTGGCTAGTCACATGACCCGCGTGAAGTAGAGACACCAGGGAGCAATGAGCTCACCTCTGCTGCCCCTCAGGACATGAGCTCACTCGACTGACAGGCGAGATGTTTGTCAGTGGAAAGTTTCATTCTGATGCTATCAACACACACACGCACGCACACACACGCACACACACACACACACCTGTCTCTCTGTCCTTGTGGGGACCTCTCATTGCCATAACCCTTTCCCCAGCCCAAACAAGCCCATCACACACATATGCTCATCACACACGCATACAAACAAGCAACAGACACACTCTTCACACCACTAGCCAACTGAACTGAGGTGATTTCATTCTGGGACAGAAAAGCCTGATGTGATGAAATGAACATTCTCTCACCCTGGACTTGAAGGCCAGCAGGATCTTGGGCAGGAACAGCACCAGACACTTGAGTCCAATGGTGAAGAACTTGAGGACGAAGTCTGTGATGCCCACAGTCCAGATCAGGTCAAAGAAGTCGAAGTGGTTTAAGTTCGGCATCGCAAATATGAGACTGGAGGAAACACAGAAGAGCACTGTCAATCCTTGGTTCAAAACTGCCGACTCAACTCGTTGTTGATGTGTTCTGACCGACCCCCAGTCGGACCCACAGAACAAGATGGTGTAAAAGAACCAAACCATCAGAGCGAACGAAGACCAAAGGAGAATGGAGAACTCAAAAGAAACATGACAACAGAAGCAGAAATACTCACAGGACAGACGCGCACATGAACACAGCAGACTCCTGGAGGTGAAAATAAGATGAACAGCACTCTCAAATCATGACGTGAAAACTGAGGAGAAACCAGAACAATGATCGAACGAAGGTGTACGAGTGGGTCGGTGGGCGAGAGGCGGCTGCCGCCGTCGGCATTACCTGTTGTGCAGCTCCTCGTTGCTGAAGGTAAAGTAGACATAGGCCACGTTTCCGGAGAGGAAGAGCAGGATCCACAGAGACACCAGCACCGAGCGGCTCTCCTGCACACAGGCACGATCACAGGTGATGCTGCGGCGTTCCACAAGGACCAGCTTTAGGCCCAGCACCAACACCTGCCGCATGCTTCTGTAGTACAGTGTGTCACCAGGGGATGGCAGCATTACTCTGTATTGCTTCAGCCACAGAGTTTAGAACTGTTGCGTATTCATTGCAACACCAGGTCCGGTTTTGTTGAGCATCAACACGCAGCACCTGCCAGACTATAAAGCACCTGATGGGCAGTGAGAGGTACGGTACTTACCCGAAGCGACACCTGGTGTTTGAACGTTGAATTGGCGTAGGCAAATGTGCTGGCCATCCCGACACACACAGCAATTCCTGCACCAGATCAGTGAGGACAAGTGAAGGAGACACCAGTCAGTCACCCAGGAGAGACTCGGGGTGGAGCCACTGCTGCACTGAGAGAAGGCAGTCAAGGGGTTCCAGTGGGAGGAGGCCCCAGGACAGAGCCGCAATATGTAAACACGGATTGTTAAATAGTAAATCAAGTAAATACAAGTAGATAAATGTTTACGTGAAGGAAGAGACAGGAAGACACTTGTGAAACCCAAACAATAAACTCACCCAAAGAAAACAAAAATTTTGAAGATTCAAATTCCAAATATTGACGCTAGAATGGTGAGGCACAGCCCACAAGCCTGAATGAGAAACGTCTCAGCGACACAACAAACCGTCTTGATTGAGATCATTACATAAACAACGGGCGGGAAGCTGAAATATCTGGAGAAGAAAACGTCAACACTAAACAAGCACACCTCAGACGTGGGAACACTCCCAAGTCTGAGCACCCAGACAGTCAAGTTCCCGTTGTGGTTTCTCACCCAGTTTGTGCTGGAAGCAGACTTTGGCCAGCAGGATGAGGATGAAGGGGAAGCCCCTCTGCAGCCAGGTCACCACCGCCTTCAGCTCAGACATGGCCGGCGCCGGCGTGGACTGCTCGTCCGGGGCCTCCTCCCTGGAGCCGTGCCTCTCGGCGCCAGCGGCCGAGGTAGCCTGCTGGAGCAGAGAGGTCCGGTGCTGGAGAGGCTGGTGATGGAAGTGGTGGTGGTGGTGGTGATGGTGGTGGGGCGGGCGAGGCAGGAAAGGGACCGCCTCGGAGCGGTGGGGGCCCTCCTCTCTGGACGACGCCGTCATCTGGATGAAAACCTCCGGAGGGGATCCCAGAACCAAGCTAGCGGCCTGGAACTGAGCAGAGGAGACGGAACCAGAGGGGACACCCACCAGGCCAGAGAAGAGCTGCTGAGGGGATGTGGGCGACTCGGGCTTCAGGCAGTCGAACACACCGCCCTCATCCAGGCTGCTCTCTGAACCCAGAGTTTGGCTGCGACCCCTGAGGCCCGAGACAGGCAGGGTGTGATCAGATTTGGGGTCAAGAGGCTCACCCAGAGAGCAGAGCCGAGCAGATGGGTACCTGTCCTGAGGCATGCCCTCCGTGTTGCTGCTGTGTCTCCTCTGCATGGCATCAACACCTGCACCGGCCCTGCAACAGACACCCCGGCGTCAGGATGGAGCTCACCCGTGTGCACCATTACCGACCCATGATGGAGATAAACCAGCGTTACCTGGGTGAGTTGGTAGATCAGCCCCTCAGCCTTTGTCATCGTGTGTCCAGGTGTGACGATGCTGGAAGATGCTGCGCGAAGCTACCGGAGCAGCTTCCGGTATGCTGTCATCAATCAAGCGCCGCGACCAATCAGCGTCCGCGTCACCGCCCCCAGCCGGAAGCAGTCGTTTTCGTGGCGGAAGTCCAGCTCCGGCGGATATACACGCTTTTTGCTCTCCCCGTCCTTAAACTCGAGGTTTTATTTTTTGGGCGACTGATAAGTAGAATCGCAGTGACTCGCTTAAAGTTCAAGTATCCCCGCTACGTGCAGCGTGACTGACGGTTCACACAACCAGCTAAAGCTAACAGCAGCTAGCGTCAGGCTAACAAAGCCGTCCTTTGCTGCGGCATGTAAACAAACAGTCGTGTTTCAGTCCTCGGTGTGGTACCATGGGGTAACTGGTCAGCCGCTCCATCGTAGCTCGCTGTTACACGTTTACGAGCCGGAGTGTCTCTGAGCAGAAGGCCATGTCATCATGATGGTTCTCCGGCGGTTGCTGAGGAAGCGATGGGTGCTGGGGGTCGTCTTCGGCTTGTCGCTCATCTACTTTCTCACCAGCACACTGAAGCAGGTACGGACCGGTCACCGAGACCAACATGAAGCCCCGCGTGTGCAGGGAAACGGGTCACCTGGTGCTTCTCACCTGCAGCCAGGATTCACGCCACATCATGTCATTCGCTCATTGGTTATTCCGATGCCTGTGGCAGTTGAAAATAACACCAATGTGACGTTTTTATCTTGAACGTTTTGTCTCAAGCATATTATATTCAAACATCATATTAATAAACGAAATCACGGTGATTTCGAAGATGCTAATACTAAGGAGAAAGTGTGTGATTATCCAAAACTGTAACTACCATGCCATCTCTGACAGTAGCTCCAGAAACATGGACTGTGTTGACTGAACTGGGATTAAATGTTGAAAGTCAAATCATACATTTTTGTGATGACCGCTCATGATTTTTATATAGTGTTGGAACGTCTGCCACAGGTTTGCGTCATCTGTGGCTGTGCACTGTCCCCTCACAGGAGGAGCGCACGATTCGTGACCGCGCACTGTTGGAAGTCCGCGACCCGGACCACCGCATCCCATGGAAGGTCCGCTTCGACCTGGGCAACAGCAGCCGGCAGATCAGCCAGTGCAGGAACTCCATCCAGGGCAAGGCTTTGCTCACGGATGAGCTCGGTGAGTGAAGCCCTCCGCTCCCCGGGCCGGGTGGTCTCACCCTCTGTCTCTTGCCATCACCAGGCTACGTCTGCGAGAGGAAGGACCTGCTGGTCAACGGCTGCTGCAATGTCAACGCTCCCAGCAGCAGGCAGCACATCTGCAAGAGCTGCCTGGCCAACGGCTGCTGCAGCATCTACGAGTACTGCGTCTCCTGCTGCCTGCAGCCTGACAAGGTAGCTCCTGCACCAGGCCTCTCCTTGTACCAACCAAGCTAACATCCTTCAGGCGGCTCATGTCTGTGTTTATTTGATGATTCACTTGAGTTCACTTGCAATGTTTGTTGGACAGAACGACTCAGCTCATAAGATGATGCCGTGACCTCAAGAGGAAGCTTCAATCTGATTCACATCTGACTTGTGTTTCCTCTTTGTTCCACGCAGCAACCTCTGCTCGAGCGTTTCCTCAACCGGGCCGCTGAGGGCTTCCAGAACCTCTTCACGGCTGTGGAGGACCACTTCGAGCTGTGCCTGGCCAAGTGCCGCACCTCCTCGCAGGTGAGGGCGATCGAGCAGCCTCGGTGGACACATGTGACCACGACCCACCCGGGTACGTGTTGTGGTCTCGACTTCGTGGCAGCGTATCTAGAGCGGAAGCGTGATTGTAGCTCAGAACATGACATGTGGTGCAGGAGATTGTAATCATAGTCTGCGGTGGTTCCTGTCGACCTGAAACTGCAGTCTGATGCAAGTCTGTCTGCCAGTGCCTATCTGAGGTCGCAGGGGCAGCAGCTGGAGCCAAGAGGCCCAGATTCTATCTCTCCAGAAACCTCCTCGCTCCTTCTGGAGGACTAACTGAGAGACATCATGACGTCTGCCCCGGGCCTCCATGACCAGTCGGAGGCACCGGCCCCCTGGGACTGCTCTTTACCGAGGCAGAACCTGACTGACTCTTCTTTCTCCGCAGAGCGTCCAGCACGAGAACACGTACCGGAACCCTCAAGCAAAGTACTGCTACGGCGAGAGCCCACCGGAGCTGCTTCCCGTTTGATCATGTGACTCTCCAGAGCTGCTTCCGGTTTGATCATGTGACCACCGGCCGGGGGCCCCTTCGACGTGCCTCACGAACAAACTGATTTTATTATTTACACTTCATAAGTGCAGAGAAGCCTCATCCATTCATCCGTGATGATCGTCGGGTTCTGACCCGCCGGCAGCTCGTCCACCCGGACCCTCTCTTCAGAACAGCCGACCCGACTTTGTATATACCTGGTGTCAGCGCTGTCTCCTGCATGTGTCCATGTTGACGTGAAACGACTCATAAATTCTGTTTTGGAACGCCTCTGTCTCCGAGGATCTCTCAGGTGCGACCCGGGGCCTCCTCCTTATCTCGCCAAGTTCTTACCACTAAATTCAGGTCGTAGAATCAACGCTTATTTACCTTCAAGTGACATGTGAGGAAGGTTAGCTCAGCGAGCTCTGCACCAGTGAAGGCTAACAGTTACTGTTAATGGTGATATGGTTTTGGAGAACCTGACATGCTGCCATCACTAGCCTGTACGGCGGCAGCGGCAAGTCAGAAGTGCGCTGTTCACTGGTTCCACTTTGAGTTCCAAGAGTTGACGCCGTCCCTCCCTCTCCACTTGGGGCAGCAGGTCCTCCCAGTCCAGGCAGTACAACCCTGCTAGATTCCTCTTTTCACAGACCAGAACGCCTCCGCTATCCAGTTACGGCCCCAACACCGAGACACATCCAGGTTGAGGTTAGGGCTAAATGCTAAATGACCACTTGGTTTCCATGGCGGAAGGAGAAATAACATGCTGCCCATTTGCAGAACGGAGCTGGAACCCTCTCAGTCCATGGAGTCTAGTGCTGTCCAGTTGGATCTAAGCTCCGCCCCCCACTGCTGCAGGTGCTTCAGTGAGGCAGAGTCGTCTGGTCTGGTGTGGATGAAGCTGTTTTCCAGGCAGAACTGAGAAGACCTGAGGAAGACCGGGGTTCTGCGGTGACCGAGCCAAACCCAGTCCCCCTGAGAAGCTGTCCCTGGCTCGCTGACAGACCCAGGTCCTAATTGTTTGGCCTCAAATCAGCTCTGACGGAAGACACTAACGAGACAAAGTCATTAACGGCGCTCCGTGGTTGTAACGTCCTCCTGATTGTCCATCTGTCCCTGATGAAGGTCCACTTTGTCGGCCCTCCTCGGCGCCGCTCACCAGGGATCCAGAGAAACAATCAATCAGCCGGCGGCAACACGCCACGCTAATTAGCATGTCAGCTGCTGGTGTGGCAGCTTGATGGATGGGCCTGGAGGAGGAAGACTGTGGTGGTGAAGAGTCAAGGTGCAGTTGGGAGGACAACTGTTAGCGTAAAACACTGCCATGTGAAGGAGGGATTCAGCTGTTGAGTGGAGCAGGAGCATTAGCGAGAGGCGCAGTTCATGGTGCGCTCAGCGACCACGGAATGAGAAACGTCAGATTGTGATGTCTGGACAGAAGCAGGATGCAGAGGAAACAAGCTCGTGGAACATGTTTCATCGAGTCAACTTCCTGTTTATGGTCTGGGAGGCCATCTTGGTACTCGGGGTGGTGGATTTCCGAGGCATCATGCTGCGCTCCAGTTATCGCTGAAGTTGGAGGTCAGAGCTGCGAATGACCTCACAGCCGAGTATTTCAGTGACCAAAGTGGGAAAGAAGACGGCGACGTCTGTGCGCTGTCCGATTATAAGCAGCTTCTTTAACAACATGCGTTCTGTTCACAAACAAGAAAATCCGCGGGAGGAAAAGAAAATATAACTTTGTGTTTGTTTCCATTGGTGTATTTCATTTAATCTAAACGTCTACGTCCTGTTTACGTTCGGGGAATCCACCTTGGATTGGGAATTCGGGGTGGTGAGGATTCTCCCACTTTCCAACTCGGGAATGTCGTCTGACGTCATCAGCTTAGCCAGCGCCGCCTAGCTGAGCAGTCTGAAAGTCTAAATGTCCCGTTCTTTGGTGCTAGATTTAAAACGACGTGGAGGCGTCTTTGAAGAAAAATGGTGGGAAAATAAGTGAGCTTTTTTGATAGCGCAGCATAGACATCAAAACACAGATGCAAGGATGAATCAGGTTTATTTAGCAAGCTCAGCTAACGTTAGCATAACATGCACTTATTCAGCCAGCATTTGATTTGAATCTCTCAAGAGTGAAACATGAAGAGAATTTAAGCGGTTAAAACTGATCTGCTGAGTCGTGAGAACCCTTAGCTTAGCACTGTTAGCCACAGATTTTTATTGCTCTGATGACGGGCTTTGGTGGGCCATCTTTGCTTCCCGGCTTTGTAGAACTTCTGGTTGAACCGGATGCAGCCCACGTAGTGCCGGGCCTCCTTCAGGAAGGTGTGGCTCCACTGCTTCCGCTCGAAGGTGTTGACGGGCATCTCCAGGGCGTGGGCTGGCTGCCCACACTTGCCACAGTTGAACCTGTACTTCACGCACTGGGCCAGATGGTCGACCCGAAGCAGCGTGTCGTTGAGTTGCTTGTGTAGGGTGACGTCAGTGGGGCTCTGCCTGGTCTCCTGGTCCTTCAGGATCTTCTTCAGGCCCAGGTGGATGAAGTGCAGGCCGCAGACGACCTTCTCGGGGTCGGAGGGCGAGCTGCATTCCGACTTCAGTTCAGGGAAGCCCGTGTTCCAGGTGCCCAGGTTGTTGCCGTTGGCTTTGTCCTGCGTCAGAGAAGTTCAGGGTCATGACCAACAAAACACTGGCTCATCTGTCGATGCAAGACTCACAAACAGACGTTGAGTTTGTTTTTTGTTTTTTTTTAGAGAGACTCCATTCATTGATCAATATTACAGGACAAATTGTATAAATTCTAAATTAAATAATTTAATAATGAAAGGGAGAAAGATGTTCATCATGAACATAAGTTAGGAAAAAACAACTTATATATTTGTTACCATGTGTTTCTGAATTCGCGTTCCTGATGTCTCAGTTAAAACAGAGAGGAATAAATAAAAATACAGAAAGTCATAGCAAAAATTGGAAAATAAAGTGTTCAAGGAGAATTGATGACTGAAATGCTATAGCTAAATCATAAACAGTAGCACAAACCCAAAGAGGACACACATTCATTCACGATTAAAAAATAGTCAACAATAATGCTTAATAATGCTAATGAAAAAAAAGTTTCTTAAAGGAAACAATTACATTTAGGCTGCAAAAGCAAAATATAATGATGAGACAAAAACACTCAAAAGAATATGAACACGTAAATAAGGAAATTCAATTAAATAAAAATGGAAAAAAAAAAATTATTAGGAACTGACTAGAGAAGATGAAATTGACTGGTGACGTTATAAAAATAATAGGATAAAAAAAGATGTCAGAACAATATGTTTTACAAATTTTCAATCAAACCGAGATGAATAAATAAAAAAGCATAAATTAAAAATCTCAAAATGAAGTGTGAAGGCGGCACTCATATCAGCAGAAAGCAAATGAATTCCAATGAGGATAAGTAATAATGACCAAAAGGCATGTAGTGCTTTAAGAATCACAATAGATTATATTGAGAGAAAAAAAAACTTCTCTTTGGCGCCAACTACACTTACGAAGGATTGCAGGCTGTCATTGAGCTCCAGCTTGACAATCTGACTCAACGCCGCCGGGTCACAGGTGGAAACATCAAAGAGCAGTCTGGTGGCCGTCAGGGACCAAATCAGAGTCATAAAAACTGCAAAGAAAGCACAGACCTGCTGTAAAGCTGTCGAACACATCGGAGTAACCTTCATGTACCTGCCAAGTGTCTCATCCTGCCTGCAGTGCTGTGCTGAATGCCGCAGCTCGCACTCGGGCACCGTGGCGGCTGACAGAGGAAGTGAGTTCTGATCCGATCTCTTCCTTTACTCTACATCCCTCAGTCGCATGATCTCCCCCTGCTTGCCGACGTCGAGGTGGCGAGAGGGCATTAATGTTGCGACCTGAGCCTGCAGTGGCGAGTACCGCTCAGGAGGGGCAGGGGTTCTAGTCCCTCCAAGATGACCAGACGAGACTCCTGTTCCACTTCTGCCTTCAGCTTATGAGCGACAACTGAGTTCTGGCTCAGCTCTATCTTCGATAACAATCTTGATCAGCTGTAATGATCGAACATACTGTTGAGAAAGGAACTGTTTAGATGCTGACGCCATTCCAGGTTTCCAGCAAAACTACAACACTGCGGTAGGTTTGTCGAATAATGACCAACATTGCTCAACGGTCCATATTGCTGCGGTTACGGACAGAAACCTTTGTCTGTGCTTTGCCTTCGTTTCATCTGTATTTCTGCATGTTTCCAAAACGCTTACGGACACGGACCAAATGAAGCAGTGCCACCATGGGGCGGCAGTGTTGCCGTTACTACCTGAAATGCAGCTCAAATTAGACACTTAGAAGACATAACTTGGTGGGAATTCTGTGTCCTTCAGTCGAGATATGTTTAACGTCTCACTGACCGCCACCTCCAACAACGCTGCCACTGTTTTCCTCTTTTGTGCAAGAGGTACATGCTCAACACGTCCACAGTCACCATGTTTGTTTTGGTGTTTGTTGTTACAAACTTCTGCGTGTCTGTCGCGCTCGTGTCGGAAGTTGGGGCTGCTCCAGTTTATCGGAATGATGAACAGGCTGGAGATGATGGCAGCGATCCAAGAAAGACGGCCGTCCATCTGCTTAGGATAACAGCACAACCTCCAAATAGAAAAAGCCCAAATTCAGGGGCCATGATTGCGGGCCCCAGCTAAGAAGTGGACAGGCCGAAGGGCTGCGAGTACGAACCTCAGTGCCACAGTCGACAGAGATGCACAATGTGGTGGTGAGAGTTATGGTTTTTATTCTGGAAAAACAGTTCATACATTATTGAAAGCCTAATATAAATAGTATACAAATAAATAAATAAATAGCATTCAAGATTGAATAAATAAATGTTCTGGCTCCTGTTACAGAAGTCTAGCTCCAGTTGACCTTAACTAATCCTAAGATTATGGCCACCTCTCTGAAGTGGGAGCGACAGACAGCAGACAGTGTCGGGTCGTGGGTTGCTCCGACCCAGCATGCCGAGGGAAGGTGCTCAGGAGGTGTCTAAACCGAGGTGTTGCAAGGTCCCTTATCCTCACCTAGGACTAGTGAGACTCGTGCTAGCCACTCCTTCAGTTGGACTATGACTCTGAGTCCATACACTTTCGCGTCGTAGGAACGGTTGTATGAGCGCTGGACCAGCTCTGGTGTCGGCAGAGAAGCGGTCTGCAGCAGAGTTCGGACCTTGGCTGACAGGTGAGGGAGCCTCAGCTTGACGTAGCGCAAAGGAGTGGCGACTGAAGGCGGGCTGTTCCAGAACCGCTGCTGGTTGTTGGTCACGTTGGTGATGTGCTGGACGAACAGAGCGTTCTTGAGGTGGATGTCCAGCAGCTGGTCGGTAAGGTTGGTTCCGTTCACTGAGGACTCAGGCGCGTCCGGGATCGCTGTGGTCGACTTGATGCCGTGGTAGTGCGTCTGTGGAGACACAAGAATTCAGACCCAGTCAGGAACCAGA
This sequence comes from Synchiropus splendidus, assembly GCF_027744825.2. Lineage (NCBI taxonomy): Eukaryota > Metazoa > Chordata > Actinopteri > Syngnathiformes > Callionymidae > Synchiropus > Synchiropus splendidus. The sequence continues at coordinate 17,887,386 of NC_071340.1, forward strand.
GGGAGGAGCTAAATCCTGTCGACCATAACCAGCTGTGCCAGAAGAACAGGTCGCATTGCGACAAGCGTCAACACTTTTGGGCGACGTTTGGGATTGATGGATCCGATTCTGACTCAGGATCCGGATCGGGACCAGAGGTTAGCTGGACAGCGGTAGTTGGGGCCATCAGCAAACAAGAACGTGAGCTAGCTGAAGTCGGATGTAGCCTGAGCCTGATCTGACCTGCCATAAACATTCTGGTGGTTGTGTTGTGACGAAGTAAGTGTGAAACAGGCCCATGAGTGAGGGTATTAACAACTGCTCAGAGGGCTCTTAAACATAGCCATTAGCTGCGTGTTAGGACCTGAAGACCCTCCCACTGAGGAGCTCTGAGACTCCGGACAGTGGAGGTTGCGACACCTCAGACTCAGAAGCTTCAACTCACGTATTGTTGCAGCAGCTGGTTGGTTTCCAAACACAGCAGGTTCGTCAGGTCCATCAGCTCCGACAAGTCGAGGGTACCACCGGTCGGCGCGAAGACGGCGGATCTCCAGTGGAGAGCCAGGAACATCACTGCAGGCAGGACTCGGGGTGAGCATCATGCACGTCACACACAAACAGTGCTGCTGATGGTGTCATCATTCAACGATGGGAAAGGTCTGTCTGTAGTGAGACCTCTACAGGCCACGGCAGGGAAAAGTCTAAATAAATTCAATGCTGAGAGAAGTTGGAGCAGGATTGGCGCCTCCTGGTGGCTCAGGAGAGTCGTCCGACCCGCCGGATCAAGAGGCCTTTACATGGCCTGCAAGCCACGTCTGTTACCAGACCGTTTGGAAGCGAGTTCTGAGGCAGGTGAGGGGACTGGGGGCAGACCAATGACCCGAGAGCAGCTGGGGGTGCGAGTCACAGACTGGCAACCTCTCATCTATAGATTCCAGCAGCTACTGTGCAATCCACCGACACCTGGTCGCCCACCTCCTCGCTGACTTGAAAATAACTAACATAAGAATTATATTAATAATAGTGATGAATGAGAATTGAAAAAGTGAATTATATGAACAAATGCCCCGAAAAATCATATTATACTGTAAGCTGATTTCATTACAACTACCACAACCAACTCCTGCTCCTGGAAACAGATCACTGAAGTAACAGTGAAATGATTATGAATATATATATATATATATATATATATATTTTTTTTTTAAACCTGAATCTAGAAGTAAAACCAGAGACGTGTTTGTGAGTTGGAGCGAACAACAGCGAGGATGGTCACCATTTGGGGCGCACTCACCTGAGAGCAGCAGGAGTCGCAGAGTCCGGTCCATGGTGGCGAGTTGATCGTCCACATTTTCTTCAGTTTATTTATGAACCTTGTCCGCCCACAGATGTGCAATCATGCAGAGGTGACACGTCCACTTCCTGTCTGATACCGATCACGTCAGGCTACCATGACGACTTTGCTTTCCCAGAAAGCTTCTGTCAAATGTGACTCAAGATCGAGCTAAAAAAAGAATCACCCATTTGCTCACTCGGCAAGTGAAGTGGGCGACTGGCGCGAGAGGTCGGCGAACACTTTAGCAACAGCTAGCCATATGCTAGTGGTTTTCTGATGCTAACCAGTACAGGTACCATTAGCAACTGAGCTTGCTGCCACAGTAGATGAAGCCATGATGTGTAATTGCGAGATGAAACACGCTGAATTGTAGCTAGGACAAAATGATAAAAGGACCAAGCTGTTTGCTAACATTTAGCATGAACACCAACAGAGCAGTAACACACAATCGGCAGTGAAAGACGTAAACGAAGACACAAACGCCGTGTTAAAAGTTAACGCAAAACTTTTAATGACATCTGTACAAAAGAAAAAAGCAGCTGTACCAAACTTGACAGGATGGTGGCATTAGCTTCGCGAGCAGACGAGTGTTATGCCTCGTGATGATGTCAGCAAATACTGACTGCAACAGCTGCTCCATTATCTTTTCAGTCCACTGCAACATTCACCACTGTAGAAGTCAGACACACAACAAGAAGTGTGTCTGTGTGTTTGCTATTGTGTATTACTGAACAGGCAGGTCGGTCAGTCAGTGTGTGTGTGTGTGTGTGTGTGTGTGTGTGTGTGTGTGTGTGTGTGTGTGTGTGTGTGTGTGTGTGTGTGTGTGTGTGGACCTCTATATTCCTGGCTACCAGGTTGTGTGTGTGTGTTTTCTAGGATCGACAGCATTCAAGATGTAAGCGTGGCGCCCTCTAGTGGCCTTTGCTCACGTGTTCTGCATCTCTAGTCAAGGCACAGTCTCCGCGTCGCCCCCTGCAGGAGAGCAGACGCAGCGGCAGCAGCAGCAGCAGAGGCGGCAGCACTTGCTGAAGAGGTCAGAGGTCAGCTGGCGTCTGTCCTCTGGTGCTGCAGCATCTCCGTCACGCTGCTGATGTCCTCCTCTGGGACCTGGACAGAGACATCAGCTCAGCTGCACACTGCAGTCCCACGCCCCACCTAAGGGGGGCGGCACCTCACACTCACCAGGGCGTGGTCGAAGCTGAAGGTGCTGATGTAGTACGCGGAAATGTCGCCGTCAGCGAGCGGTTGAGAAATCTGCGCCACGATCCCGCACTCGTCTGTGGACGACAGGAGAAGAAGTCACCGCTGCCGCCACGGTCACGACAACAACACCAGTGCGACTCACCGAAGCCCAGCGGCTGCCCTCCGATCCGCACCATCCGCCACAGTTCGCCGGACGAGCTGGTGAAGAGCAGGTCGGCGGGAAACCTGCAGAGAAGCCTGGTCACCATGGTAACCAAGGAGTGGTTAGTCAAACTCAGGTGGGACGCACCGTCTCTGGGCGTCCGTGTCCATCACCAGGGACACGTAGCCGTCGATAAGCGAGAAGGAGAAGAACGTGATGCAGTCCAGGTCCGGACCTGGAGACGCCTGAGCCTCCTCTCTGGACCTGAAGCACAGACAGGGCAAGGTTCAGAACCTACAACCTTCTGCTCTTACGCCTGTGTATACTACTGTACTTACTATACAGATATAAGAACAGAAAATACTAGACGTATAAAATTGTCTTCCTGACCACCATGCGAGAGGTTATGACCTCCGGGGGTCACCTGGAAGACTCACCCGCCGGAATAGAAGAGGACGTCGATGAGGATGGTGGCGACGGAGGGCAGCGTGTCTGGGTCCAGGGACATGACACAGAACTGGTTGTGAGGGATCAGAACCGGGTGTAGGGTGGGCTGCAGTGCTGCGGGAGGAGAACAGAGCCCATCACCCGGGTCAGAAACAGATGCATCGAGAGGGACAGAAGAACCACAGGGAGGATCTCAGGAAGGGCCGGAATCCGGTTCAAGGACACGTGACGGCCCGGCTGACTGTCCACCTGCAGAGGATCTCAGCTCTGGACAGGACATGCCACCACAGAAGTCCCCACTCGGAGAGGCTCTCCACATCACGTCCGACCAGAGTCAGGTCGTGGGTTCAACCCTGGAGTCGAGGGCAGCGATGACATCAGCAGCAGCGCATCACCGGGGCACTCACCCTCCCTGCCGTTGCCATGCAGCCCGTTGGACACGTCCTGGCCGTGGACCGGCACTGATTCTCCGCCCACCTCCCTGAAGATGTTGAACTCCTCCTCCAGAGTGCCGATGACCACCGACAGGTCCTTCTCCCGCACCTGCAACAAGAGACCAAGGTCAGCGCGAGTGGAGGCAGGACTCGAACCTGCGGACACTCGCCAGGATGAAGTCGGTCTGGTAGGTGGACAGCATGAAGACGGACACGTGCTGCTGGGCCAGCGGTGCGATCACAGACTTGGCGATCTTGGTCACGCCCACCGCCTGCGAACTGCTGGACGCGTTGCCGTTACAGACCACGTTGAGTGGCAGCCAGATGGAGCTCTCCACCTGCAGGTGCTCTGAAGGCTGGAGCTCTGCGGGAAGAAGTCGAGTAGTGTGTGATCGCATTGTGTATTTTATGACTTACAAAAGAGTATTGAGGAGTTTGAGGATTTCTCCAGTGGGTTGTACAACAGTATGTGTCTGTTGTGTTAATGTTTTCATACTGTGAGTTTATTTGTCACAGTGCTGGTTTAGTAGCAGGGCATTAACCAGTCCCTCCAGGAGCTCACAGACTTTTCTGGTGACTGATGCAGCCAAAAATGGCAGTTTTTTTTTTTGCAGAATTATTAAAACATTGCAGTGAAAGTCGGATCATTTATGGTTCTGTAACAACATGACCAGAAATAAGGACCCAGTGTCTGTTATTAGCCCCAAAAAAAGCTGCAACGATTTTAACAAAATAGAAATAGATGAATGTCCATGCTTAAAAAAAAACGATGAGAAAATAAGTCGGAGTCTGTTTGTGTGTGTGTGACCGGAGTTGTTCAGTGGCTCATTAATACAGCTGATATGTTCCACAGGGTCGGGATGTCGAGGGTCAGATATATTGTGGAGAGAGGTGGATCTCGCGGTCAGCCATGTTAGTTTACGTCCATCCCGTAGAGTGTTCGGGTGACACTGCACCAGTGAGTTCCACTGTTTACTTCTGTCTATTCTACATTTCATTCATGGGCCTCCAAAAAGCCCCCTTCAAAACTCCGGCGTGGAGCTGACCTTCAGCCAGCATCCTGCCTGACGGCATGGACTCTGTGAGTCAAAGAGGACTCTGACACAAGTGGCAGGTGGAAACCACCACCGCGATCTCGTTTCACATCACCACTCTTTCAAAATTCCAGAGATGAACAAGTGAACTGAAGTGAGCCGACGGCGCTTTCCCCGAAATTGACCCGGCCACCGGAGATGAGCTCACAACCGGACGCTTTGAACTACATAAAAAGCGTTTCCAAACGTCACAGCGCGTTTTACTCAGCACAGCCAGCAGGTGGAGCAGTTGATGACTCACACCATTCTAACTACACAACAACCTTCCTGTTTGTGTATGTGTGAGAGACACTGATCATGCGATGTTGCAAGAGTTGAGTCAACCGACTCACATTTGAGTCAGTTGTTCGAGGCCAACTAATGAGTTAAGTCAGCACCAGGGCGGCCTCTAGTGGACACTGATGTCACTACACAGATCAACCTTGTTAGAGTCAGTGGAGACACAAGAGTTCATTTGGCCATAACCCTTTCCCCAGTCTCCCTCCCAAAACCTAACCATCCAAAACACATGGCTAACCTTAACCAGGACTCTGAACCAAACTGAACCCAGTTATAATGATGCAGTTATTTTGAGGTCTTCATCCTCAAAATGATGTGTAACCTTGTGGGGTCTAGCCAAATGGCCCCCACATTGGCAAAAGGTCCTCACAAGGATAGCTTTTTTTTTTTTTGCTCCCCACAGAGGCGCGGGCACACACACAGGTTAGTGCGCAGAGGTTGTGTGGGTCTCAGTTTTCAGTGTGACTTTTCTAACCAAAAGATGAAGAGCGTCATCAGAAATAGGTGAAGCATGTTTAAAGAATGTGGGAGGAGTGGTATGAGTACAGTCACAGGGCATGCTTTCTCTTGTTTCGGTTAGAAGAGTCCTGAGTGTGATGTCACAAGACCCGTGACGGTGGCTATCCGACGGTGATGTCGCTGATCAGAGCGTGACACAAACATGCCGGTGTGTGTTGCAGACGCGGGTCAGTGTGAGATGATGGCGGTACCTTTGAAGCCCTCCTCGTCCAGGACCACCGTGTAGTTCTCGGGTGTCTCCGTCAAACTGAAGAACTTGCAGCTGAAAGAGAGGACAGCAGAAGACAGAAGACATCAGCTCCAGTCTTCAGGACACAAGGGTGACCGGGGGATCTGAGCTGCCGCTTCAGTTGGCAGCGCGTGGAGAGCCAAGGCGAGCTGCTGCATTGTTTATATACACTCACACTCTTCACATGGATCCTGAGAAAACTGTCCACTCAGACCTGTAGAGGTCAAGTCAAGGTTGAGGGGTCTATGTTCATGAGTGAGGGGAGGATGGAGACGCAGCAGTCTCTAGTCAGGCAGACACTGTGCATGTGGAGAAGAAAGAGCTGAGCCAGGAGACAGAGCTCTCAGTTGGGTTTCTCCTCTCACCTGTTGGAGTGACCCAGAGTAAGGACTCTGATGGAGAGAAGCTCAGACAACCAGGAGGCATCCAATCCATCATAAAAATGCTGGCTAGAAAGCGGCCCCAGGGCCTGGGGTTGGTCTCCCTCACACTGTCACCAGGGCCATCGCGGGCTGATGGAAGCGTGTGTTGTTGTGACACGGCGGCGGTGCGTGACATGCCGCGAGTTGAAAAGTAACCAAACAGGACGTGGGAGCCACAGGTAGCCAGGGAGCTGGCGAGTGGACACCAGGCTCCTGGACTTTGATCCGTGACAGCGGGCGGGGGCTACGTGACGTGACCGGCCAGGCTGAGAAAACAAGAAGAACCGAGACCAGCGGCCAAGAGTTCCATTTTTAAACCTGAGGAAGAAGGGGGGGGGAAGCGTCATTGTTCCAGCACATGCTATCATTCGTGAACCACTGAGCAGAAGATACGGGGCAGAGGAGAAAGCCTCGCCTCTCTGCATGTCAACACGGTCCTTCACGCCTGATGATCCACAAACACCCTGAACCCAGACTAGTTCTCCAGGAAGCCCACCCCATGACGTGGCCTCTCACTTCACCTGAGGTCTCACTAACACAGGTTTGGTCTGGGCCGTGCCCCTGAATTTCCAAAGCAGCTAGTAGCTCACAGTCCAAGCCACATCAACCACCTGAGGATGGACCGGTCCATTTCGCTAGACTCCGGCAAGCCTTCCCAGCGTGGGCTTACCGATCCGTCCCAGCAGGACTCTAAACGAAGGCCAACATCAGACACTGTTTGAGCTTCATGTCCTCCTGAAGGACGAGCAGGTGTTAGTGTTCCTGTCGTTCGAGTTTACCACATGTATTAGAAGGAGAATCACCCCCTGCTATGTGAAAGTGATGTGCTGGAGCAGCAACCTCGGATGCCAGACACAGAGAGGAACCTCATTTCCATCATGAGCCGGACGCGAGTGCTCCACACAGACTTGGGTTCTGTTCCCACACTCAGCCCCTGTTCAGTCCAATTAAGCAACACAATTTGTGATCGGCGGCACAGGCCTTCTTGGAATTCTGCTCAGAGCTCCGCCAGCAAACAGCAGTGGGGGGCCGGGACCAGGGGCTTCCGAACGAGTCGACTCCGGTCCTGTGATCCTCGAGGGAAGACGGAAGGAAAAGCGCACGCATGACGCAACGGAACAACAAGGTGGCACAAAGGGTGTTTGTTTGCGACTCTACTTTGACATTCCAGGCTGCTGGAGACGATGGTGGGCCTCTGCTGGACCAAGCTGCAGGATGTGCTGCTAACACAAGCAGGGTTACTGGTCCACTGAAGAGCGCCACTCAGTGGTCACTTCTGCAACTGCAGAGTATTTTTGGCAGTTGATATTACAGCACAACACAGCAAAGCAAATGATTCACACATGAATAAAGAGATTCTTGTGGTCTTGAGTTTCTGAGCACACAGAGGTTGACATGTTAGCTAACCCGAGCCCTGATCCTCCCGTGACGTTTGCAGAAGGTTCTGCAGTTCAACATGACTCGATTGTTTCCCAGTTACCCATCTTCATGATAGGAACTGTTTTGGACCAACACTCCACAATTCTGCTGGGATCACAACAAAAGCAATGTCGCGGGCTGCCTTTGGCCCCAAGCCTTGTCTTAAACACCACTTTTCTAGGACTGGAGTTCTATTTAGGAACACGAGGTCCTTGATGTCTGAGACTCAAAGCAGTTTCCAAAGCAACCTGTTGAAACCACCACAAATTGAGTTTCTAGTCGAGGACCTCTGAGACATTCCCAGACCACAGTAACCCCTGCCATCAGATCAGACTCTGACCAGAAGGCCAAGTCTGGACACAGACTCGGCCGACTCACACATGCAGCTCCAGGCCAGTACTGCAGCGGCCTGTCAGAGACTTGGAGGAGCATCTCCTGACGTGAGGAAGAGTCAGGGTCCGAGTTGCAGGCGGGTCATTTCAAATGTGTCGGGACTCCACAACTCTCACGTCTGCCCGTCCACATGTGTGCAGCAACAAACAATTACATAACAAATCCCAGGATTAACTCAAAACTGCCACGATATCCGGACAATTTGCGGGATTGATGTCGGATTTCGGGTTTAGCAGGCGAAGTAGGGGCCGCGAACTCATCAAATACACGGCCAGCGTTAACCTGGCCCCGCGGTGCGTTCACGTACCGACCGCTGCTTGTAAACTAGACAGTAGTGACAAACAACCAACAACCCCAGCTCAGGTGGAGCGACACGTACCGAGTCCGGTTCCGGAGGAAGATGAGCTTGATAAGCGCGTGTGTGAAACGCACCAGTCCCTTTTTGGAAATGCTGGTGACCCGGAGTCTGTGGTCCAGTATGTGCAGGTCCATGGTGGCGATCAGTGCGACAGAGGTGCCGGTTCCGAGGCTGGTTGAAGGCGGACCGGGGAGACTAAAACACCGCGTCCCGCAGCGGCCGAGCCGAAGAGACGCAAACACATCCGACGCAATCCAGCACAGGCTCAACAGCAGTGTGTGTTTAAACACAGACACGCCCCCCCCCACACACACACCTTAAAGAGACAGGCGGCGACGCGCTTCCTGAACTTCAAAATAAAACCTTATTTACGTCGTTAAAAACATTAAAGGACACTAAAACGTTTGTATTTGTACTTTCAGACAGAAATAAGTGTAAAAAAATTATCAAGTAAAAGAGCTAATGAAAAATTTGACGATAAGTAAAAGTATTTAAAGGTATAGAATAACTAGAATATACTACTGCATTGGTGAGAAGAAAAGTTATATCAAAACTAAAATGATCCAGTCCACAGTTTGATTACCTCACAAAGAATACACATAAAATGGTTACTTAAGGATCACTTTTACACTGAACATATGATTAAAAAATGGAACTACAAGTTCAATATTGAGCAGCATAATTTCTATTTCAAGTGATTACACAGCAATAAATAAATAATTAAGCAAGTGTCAGGATGTGGTCAAAGGGCGATGACATCTGTATCAAAAAAAAAAAAAGAATTCCAAATGGAGAGGTGAAATAAAGTCAAAGAAAAGTCTTTGTACTGTGAAATATATTTGCTACTTCATAATGAGTAAACAGTTTAGCTCTTTCAACTTTCTCCTTAAATCTCTTAAAAAGTCCAAGGAACTTCATGACTGGTCTTGGATGTGTGAGAGAGCTCTATTGCGTTACCTGCAGGTCTGAGCTTTATTTTGAAGGTGCAGACTCCACGGGACTGCAACCGAGCTTCACACCATCTGCTGTGGAAGAACACCAGCACTGTAAAGCTCCTGGACAATAGAGTGGCGGAAAGACACAGATTTATTGTTACATGTGTTCAGAGGAGCTGGAACTGGAATCCAGCTGCTTTTAATTGAACAACAAAATCCCACAGGGTGGACAGACAACAGGAAGGGCAGATGAGCCTCACGCTCATGCTGCCCTAGATGGCAGCAGCTCCATTTACTGCTGATGTGTGAGACAGGTTTGTTGACTTGGCAGTAACTCAACGCTTGGCAATGACTCGGATCAGTTGGCGAGTCACCGTAGCTCACTGGAGAGGCGAACTCTGGGTGGGAATCATGATCCTGGACTCCATAGTTCTGATCAGAGGCACTGAGGAGGCACAAATAAGAGTCAGGTTTGAGTCAGGAGGAAATCGAAGAGCATATCGCCCCCTACCTGTGTAGTACACATTGACATCCCAACCGTCCTTCAGCCAGGCCGAGTTCCTGGTCTCGTCTCGGGACTGCAGACTTTGGTAGGCTGCAGCAGGAGACCAAAGGTGTGGTTGAAAACAGAGCAGGACAGGACAAGGGAAGGCTGGGCTCTATCGGCTCAGTGAGGAGGGAACTTTTCCTGCTCACCCCACAAGTGATGAACCACGTAGAGTTCACCGATCTGAGAGAAGAAGCCGCCCACCGCCTCCTGGTTCTGCTGCCTGTAATTGATGGCCCTCGCCCTGTCGGAGGACGGCCGTTAAGGAAGCTGGAACCAGAACACGTTTGGAGACGGAGTGAAAGTTACCAGTGATTCCCCCACTCGATCATTGTTCCCGGCTGGAGGACACACAAGGAGGAAAGTGTGTGTCATTGCAAAAGAAAATGGTTGCCACGTGACAAACAAACCTTCAGGTGGTAGGTCCGCATCTCGTAGATGTTCGGACCGGGTCTTGGCACAGGTTCGTTCCAGAAACTAAACTCCAGGAGGAGTTGGTTCCGCCTGGAAATCAACATTTTGGCTCTCTCCTTCCGAAATGCCAAGTATTCCTGGAGAATAGAAGACGATGAAGTGAGAGGATGAAGGTCACACGCTCAAGTGAACCTGAAACACCAGACTAAAAACAACAAAAAGAAGAGGGGGAAAGGAACGCCACAAGAAGAGGTAGGATCCTAAAATAAAGACAAGAGAAAGTAAGAGAAGGAAAAGGACAATTAGGTAAAAGGGAGGGAGGAGGACACAGCAAGAAGAAGAGGAGAAAGAACAAGACGGGAAGTGAACAAGAAGAGAAGAAATTTAAGAAAATGAGAAGAATGACAGGAAGATGGGGAGATGAGCAAGACATGGAAGTAAAGCCAGAAAAATAACAAGAACAGGACGACAAGAGTAAAAGTTGAAAAACAAAATGAGTGGAGGAGCAAGAAGAACTACAAGTATAAGGAGAAAAAACAGAAAAAGACAAGGACAAACGCTCAGAAAAACAAGATAAGGAAAGTAGCGGAAAGGAGCAATGCATGGGAAAGTATAAAAGGAAGAAACATGAAAAGGAAAATGCAACAGATTAAAAAGAAGCAGAACACAACTAGGTAAAGAGCAGGGCGGGAGGAACAAAAATGCTGAGTTACTTATTGTAACTTCAGTTCTATGAATACATGTGAATCTATCAAGAACAAGTGGATGCAGAACAATACAGAAGAATAAATAAAAATGAGGAAATGTAACTAATAAAAGTAACATAAGTAAATTAAAGGAGGAGGACAAAATGAAGTGAATGAAAGATGAAAAAGGCATAGAAGAAGAAAAACGAGATGAGAGAGGAGCAGGAAGACGACAAGAGAAACAACGTCAAGTGCAATAACGTTTCACGAGAAGGCAAAAACAAGAGGAGAGGGAAAAACACTGTCACATTGTGAAACTCAACACACAACAGTGGGAGAACTCGACAGTGACGTATCGTCAGAGACCGGCTCTCAGCTTGTTTTCCCAGTACTTATGGTCAAACGACTACCTTGTTGTTGTTGAGTTTGTTCAGACATTCTGTCAGCGCTGGATAACCGCCGGTGTATTTCCACAGATGCACTGCACACAGAGAGCAGCAGAGGTCAGCAGAGATACACGGAAGAATCACACGAGTCGCTTTCACAGAGATCCCGTCAGGATGAGACCAACGTGATGAGAAAATTGGCATTTGGGAAAATAGTTGACGAGTCGACAATCAAAAGAAAAGAACGAAAAAAAACAAAAAACAAATATGAGTGATGAAGGGTAAAAATGTTTAGATCCATCTTATACGAAATGAGTGACACTGAATTCATTCAGGAGAAAAAGTGAAAACAATTCCGGCTAATACAACAAAAATGGAAGTATGCATCATAAAAGCATCAACTCTGACCACCAAATCAATTTGATTTTATCGTTAACAAATGTGAGGAAGGTGTATCAGCCAAGAGGAAACCCACAGGTTGAAGTGAAACCCAGTGCGGTGGGAGACTGGACAGGTGCTCCAGGTAAGCTGGCAGTCATCCATCCACAGTGGGTCTGGCCCGGGACCTCCCCCCAGTCGAACACCTCACTACTCCAGGAGACGTCCTGACAACTATCTACTTTTGAAGGAGATTCTCCTCTGTGTCTCTCCTGGATGACGGAGCTTCTCCCTCTTAGAGAGTCCAGGCAGAGAAACTCTCCAAAGCTGGCGACCTCAGTTTGGAGAGCTTGGCCTTCTGGCTCAGCTCTTTCTCCACATAGTCGTCCTGACTGAGAGATGTCAGTCCACCTCCATCCTTCCCTCACTCGTGAATGAGAACAGAAGACAGACGAGGGAGCGCTGTCCCACACCGCCATGTTTTAACTGCAGCAACATTTATGGCTCACACTTGCGCGAGCGTCTGAAGATCCTCTGGATGTCAGGATTAGGAGCACTTGCATTCATTTGTTCATTTATTACACAGTAAAGAAATCAATTAACAATAATGGGGAAGTTAACGATCCAGAGAGACTCAATGGAGACGCGTTTAAAGTCTGTAAGAAAATAACTTTCCAAAGAAATCATCATCAACACTGTCTGGCTGTGTGCACACATTAGGGCTCAAAAGTCTCCCGTCAGCAGAGACAGAACCCGAAACAGGATCAGAGCTTTACAGGCAGCTGACATCAACAAGGGGCGGAGCCTCATTCTGGGGACGGAAACGGGCCGTCACATGATTCGCCTGGGATGTCAGTCTCGTGACAGATTTCGGGAGGCTAGCAGATGATGATCCTGTGTCATAGTTCTAACAGTGTGGTCTGGTGCAGCTCTCACCTTCGTATGAATGATACACGAAACATATGACACAAGTTTCAGTCACAGCAGCGTGACACACCGACCTCACTAACTTAACATGGTGTTGAACATGGATCCAAGTCTGACGGTCGCGACTGAAACCTCATCGGCATCGAATAACTCCAAGACTCCTCAGAGTCTCTGTCTCTACTGATGTCAGTGCTTTTTCCACTGTTGGAGGGAAGCTTCCGCTCTTCACTGGTATAATATATACATTGAAACTGATTATTAACCCAAGTTTTCGTTCTTGCCTCAGTAACGTTATTAATGTTAAAATATCTAATGAAAAGTCCACAGCAGTATCTTTCCACTGGGCTGCTGGAGAACAGAAGAATCTACTTCTGATTCTCTATCTCTCACCAGCATCCTGACTGTGAAGGCCAAGCTAGTTTCAACTATCATCAACGGCTCGTAATTTAAATGTGATGAGGCTCTATATTTTAATGAACGGACCCAGGCCATCTGAGAAATCAAAACACAGCAGACGAGAACAGCTCATCCCAGCAGAACTCACACAGTTGTCATTGTGTTGATTGTCCACAGGGAATCTCTTCATAAATGTTTGGATCAGCAGAGTGAATGTGTCTCTGCAGCTCTGCGCACCATGAGAGATGAGACACTCTTGGTGTGCAAATGAAACCCAACAGCAGTATAAATAAAGTAACAGGAGGGCAACACCTTGACCTTTGACCTTCTGGTCTCTGAATGACAGAATATCAAGTCAAGAAATTGTAGAAGATGAAGAGAAGAAGAAGTGCCTAAATGACACCTCATCAACATTGTCATGAACATTAGTACAGAAACCTGAAGATGCATCTGGATGTTTGAGATCACATGACAGGTCAAGGTTTGTTGAGCACGACACGTATTGGCAGTAATGATGCTCCAATACCGGCTAATACCAGGTTAGTTACTTGTACTCATAGAACGGCCACTGATACCACGAAACTGATGCTCCTTTACAGCAGCAAGCAGTGTCTGAATATCAGTTTTGGATTTCAAAATTTGTGTTTGTACTGCAATGAAACCTGTGACCATCACCCATGTACAAGAAAAACTGCTGAGGAACGTTGTTTGAATAACAATATACAGTGGTACCTCGGTTTTCGAACGTCCAGGAATTCGAACAAATCGGAATTCGAACAAAAAATTCGAGATTTTTTTGCTTCGGATTTCGAACGAAAATCCAGAACTCGAACGCCCCCGAAAAAAGCCGGAAAAGACATAACATGCGCGGACCGATCAGTTGAGCAACGACGCACTTTGTTATTGTGTATAATGCAGCCTCTGTAAGCAGACGTGTCCTGTTAGCTACATTTACTGACTGTTTTTTCTTCATATTGTGGTGTAAAACCTTTCCTGTCTCCACACTGGACCGTGGTAGAGTGTCACAGGGGAGGTGCTCGCTCTCCACACCTCCGAGGCTGGAGCGCTCACTCCAGGGTTTGATGTCCTGTTGTGGGCTGGAGCTGGGACAGGGATGAGGCGAGTCTGGGACAGAGCGTGACTTGGTTTATGACTTTGTCACAGCCAAACTGCACAGAACCTGCACCTCTTCACTCACTCTGCAACCCCTCCCACATGCAGCGGCCACACACATAGACAAACAGCGCACCTGCAGCAGACACTCTACAGTCACTCCTACAAAAGCCTATTTTAAGGCTTGGAACGCACTGTTTCTTTTTCCATTAATTGTAATGGGAAAAATCGGTTCAGATTTCAAGCAAATCGCTTCTCGAACGGCCGTCTGGAATGGATTATGGTACCACTGTATATGAAAATGAAAAAAAACCTCAAAATAACTTTATGTGCAATGATGCACTCAGTTTTGCTCTTGGTGAGTACTCAAATGCAAGTACTGATACACTACGAGATTTGGAAAAAAACTGGTAACGGTGCATCCCTAATTAAAACTTTGGAACCCATACCACATTGTACATGTACTGAATTCACATGTAGATATATAATTGGATCAATAGCACAAAATGCACATTGTTTTCTTGAAGTGGTTTGAAAAGCACATTTATCTGTAAATGTAAGTGGACATCTGTCATCTGCGCAGTATTCGTCTTCACTGTTGTGTATCAGCACAGGACCATCAAGCACACGGCTGAAGGCACGCACGTGTATTAAACAAAAACAGGGTTCTACTGCAGCAAACTAAAAACAACTGAGACATGATTAAACAGAAGGTGGCAGGGATACCTTTCTGGTCCTTGTCAGTGAGCGCTTCCCTGCTGACATCTCTGAGGTTTGTGGACCAAACAGTGCGCCTCATAGATACCTCTAACAAATGTTGTCCTCAGCTGTGATGCTGCTCGACAGCAGGTCAACGAAGAGGATCAATGAAGTCCCATCTTCTCAACATGTTTATGAAGTGTGTGTGACTGCGCTGTGATGGCAGCACAGAGTGTGTGCGAGCTTCTGGTACCTGCTTGGTCCTGCTCTCCGTACCAGGTATTCCAGCTGCCCACCACCTGGCAGGGATAATCCGGATCCTGGTGAAGCCGTTTCTGCACCTCAGCTCTGAGTCAGCACAATGAAAACCACATTCAATGTTTCCGATAACAAGGCGAGCAGTCACAATTACCAGACTCTCTTTTCATGCCCAGGGAATTCCTCTACTTCAATTTTACACCCGATTAGTCTTCTGCAGGGGAGCCATTAGAGCCACGCTGACAACCGCAACAGCACCATCAACACAATCTCATTAGCTGCTTCTGGACTCTGGAGTTGTCCACCACATTTTTAGGGGGAATCAAACTAGAGAAGTGAGTGTGCGGGTGAGAAGTGTGCGGGAAGACTCACTCGAGACCGTTGTACGCCTCCAGGCACTCGGGTTTGATGTTGTGAACTGAAAAAGAAAGGTACATTTCTTTTTTTGTCTCTTTCCCGCACGGAATAAAAGCAACAATCAAATTCTTCAACAAAGTAATTTCACACTCTGATTCAGCAAAGACGTCTACACACAAAACCGATTCACTTTCAATAGGTTATAGGCTACGGCTGATGGAGTGTTCAAATTGAAATCTCTACATGGAGCCGGGCGCGACGCAGGCGGAGATCAAAGCTGGAGAGGATGATGGATTTCGCTGCAAGACACAGCGCCGCTATTGGCACACGCTCGCACAAAACACCACAAATCAGTCTGAGAAAACTTCACAGAAACTTGAAGCTGCCTGCCTGGGCTGATGTATGCTCTCCCCGGTGGCGCTAATGAGTCCTGCTATGCCGTGCTTGCCATCAACTCCTGGGGGTTCATCGTCCTCCTGCGGCACCAGGCAACTACACACCTGGAGCAGCTTGGCCGTGGTCATGTTCCTGGCACTGCTGACTGGGACACTGGCGTTCCTCACCTCCAGACTTTTCACTCAGGTGACGCAGAGTAAATTCATATAGACTTCAGCGCCCACAACATTAGCTTGTTTCAAACTTGTCACAGAATATTGTGCTCTTATAAGAGCTCCAGGCTCAGACTGAAGACCTGCTAGTGCTTGGCAGGTAGTGGTATTCGCACG
Organism: Synchiropus splendidus; assembly: GCF_027744825.2. NCBI lineage: Eukaryota > Metazoa > Chordata > Actinopteri > Syngnathiformes > Callionymidae > Synchiropus > Synchiropus splendidus. Next base: position 17,903,461 of record NC_071340.1, read on the forward strand.
CTATGATGAACAGATGCCTGGAGGAAGTACAGGCAAGTGTCGAGTATTCACTTCATCAGTGATGGAGTGCAGTCACAGGCACCACCCTGGCTGCTGGGGCTTTACCCGGGGAGGCAACTGGAGTTCCTCATTGGTGTCCGTCGGGGCTACTTTTGGAGCAGCTTTGGGTTTAACCATAGATATTCTTCTGTATAAGTATAGCGTCAGATGCCACACCGATGACTTTAATAGTTACTACTATGGAGACTGGTTATGACGTGTATATCTAAACACCAGATTCGTGAAACAGTCGTGCCAGTGAAATCACGCTCGCTGAGCAGATAGAAGTGTTCCAGAAGAGCAGGCGAACTATGTGAGAGCGGAAAAAGAGCCTACACTGAATCTTGTACAGGTTGCTGGTCTCCTTCTTGGACAGCAGGTTGGAGTGGGCATCTTTCCTGGCATCCACTTTGTGCACAAACAGGGACCGGAACCAGCCTTTGTCTGCGCTCTCTGAAAACCTCCTACACAAAAGCACAGATGAAAGAAAGTTACACAAAGGGCTCAGAGCGACGACACATTTGCCGGGAAGTTGTGGATGCTTTGACACAGACCAACTTAAAAGGGACGTGGAAATGTGCGTGACATGTGGGCCAAAAGATAGTCATGCTAATGTGCTTTGATATGAAAGAGACGACATACTGCTGTGTGATGGGGTGAGTGGGCTGAGTGGTCCATCACAGCGGCACCAATTCTGGAGATCAGAATTATACGGGGGGCAATTCTTTTTAATCAGCTGCTGTAATCGAAGACATTAGCTGTGGAAGCTTTTGAAGAGCAACAGCAGGAGTGACGTTGCACTTCATGCACACATTCTGACTTTACATTATCTGTTCACGACGCTTTTGAAGAGTTGGGAAAGTGTTTCCACTTTCTTCAATATGCAGACAATAAGATAATAAAGAGATTTATTAGCTTTCAAGTAGCAGAATCAGATGGGTAATTTGAAGATGGAATGTAAGATTGACTAAAATGATCCAGTACAATGGCTGTCAAACAAATACTCCAGGAAAATTGGAAATAAATTAACAGCACGTCGGAGAGTCGATGAAAGTTGATGCTGCCTTCTGCCTAAATTTATATAATATATAATAAATTATATAATATTTGGATGACACAATTTCAGTCTGTTTGAAAAAATACAATTACATGAAAAATAAAATGCAATTTCTATGATGTTGCTTCACCATAAAGCTTGTGCATCTCCAAAGGTCTGCAAATAACTTGGATACATTTTTGTTCAGCTGCTCTCTAAGATCCATAGATCAGCAGCAGAACCAAAGGGAACTCTGTGAGGTCCAGTGCTAGAATTACAAGAATTACTTCATAACATGAGGTGTGTTAGCTGGGAAAGCCTCCAACCCTTTGGGATAATCAGACGATGTCTTATCAGAACCAGCAGCCAGACTCTCAGCCGGGCCAACACTCGTGCATTCACACCTCAACTTGCATTAATGGGAGATACACAACAGAAAATTAGTTGTTGCTCCAAATTGTCTAAGCTTTGAAAAGCATGAATGAACCAACTGCTGGGCTGTACAATCTAAATAATTGCTGACTTCTGGTGCAAAACACATTCATCTGCTTTGACAGTTTGACTTAGAAAACACCCAAGTGGCCGTAAAAATGAACAGATTGCATGATTCAAGTTATGATTTCCACAAATGCCAGACAGTTTTTAATGTTGAGATCCAAAAATGTTGTTGTTTCTCCATCAACGCAACCTTATCTTCTAAGAAATGAAGTGCGTTCAAAGTCATTTGGTAATTTCAAGTTACAAAGCCTCTTTCCAAACTGGAAACAAACACACACACGCACGCACGCACGCACACACGCACACACACACACACACTTTCAATGTCAATGAAAACTTCTTTTTAATAACATCATGGCCTGATGGCTTTAATTTGGAACTATAATTAGAAACGATCCCCCTGGTGGCTTCTAAAAACTAACTTAGTGGGTCTGAAGCCAGCATTGTTGAAGAGGAAACACACACGGCCACACTTACACACAGAGGTTAATCATAAATGGCAGCTACAGTCAGTTTATCACGACAGATCAGAGTTCACAGAGCAGATCATTACAGTTTGCTTGAGAATTGTGCTGTACATTTTCGAACCAACCCAAACGACACTTAATTCGACTTTGTTTAACAGCAGTTTATAGCAGCCTCCAGTAGCTGTCGGACCACTAGCTGACATGCTACAAGCATCAACGGAAGTTGATGTTTTTAGCCTTGGCTAATATTAGCATGTATACATATTCTGGTCAATTAAAGCAGTTAACACGTACATGCACCCTTTATTAACCAAAAGCACCATGATTTAGCGAGGAGTAACATCAAGCTGAAGGCTGTGTTTAAATGGAAAATCCAGCGTCAAACAGGCGCCGTGATATTCCACTATCACGTCGCTAACGTGAAGGCACGGTCTTACCGGCTCACTTGACGCAGAATGGCAGGCGAACGGTGAAGTTTACGTCCATTATTCCACACACACTTGGTGACAGCCATGTTCCCCGCGAGGCAAAAACGCCCTGTGACACGTTAACTCAGCGGCCTAGTTAATATTTAACTGAAGTTGTGATAGTTAATAAACCCCGCCGGACATTTAAAGACGATGACGTAAAACGCATGCGCAAAATAGTCTCGAACAACTCGCATTCAAGCTCGTCAACCAGCTCCACTCAACTAGTTTTAAAATCATATAGTTACCCACCAAAAAACGAAATGGCAGCGCCTTATTTTAACGGGTTTTCAATTCACAAACAGAAATGTGCTTCGGTATTACATTGGAAAGAATCATTATATACAGATTACACCAACATTTTCTCCCATTTAACGGGATTTCAACTGCATTTCTAAAATCTGGAAACCTATTATAGAGATTCTCTATATTCGGCTTCCTAATTTTCCTAATAGACTTCAGTTTCCGAATGGTACTGTTAAGGGTCTTTACCATATCAGATTAATAGTCCTCATATTTCAGGTCCATCTCAGACTTCATTCGGTTTGGGTTGGTTTTTAAGAAAAGAAAACGTCATGGCATAAATAAACAAAACAATTGGAAGTTTGCAATATGTGTGGTCAATCACTGGAATACATTGTGTTTGGCATGTTGTGTTTGTGAGGCCAGTGATTCCGTTCATGAACTTCGCCAGACTTCACCCACTAGGAGGCGCTAGCTTCAGTTCTGACACCGTCAGCACACACTCGTGATGTAACAGAGCCAGCAGTACTTCTCAACGATTCCGAAGCAAAGCTTTAATCATGTCAGCATGACTCGACAAGTCCAAAAACCGTGATTCCCCACTAGATGGCACACTCCAGCCAGCCTCTGGAACCAACACCCGCACGCTCCCGGCCCTCTGAAGACACAACTCATGTCTGTCTTTACAGGAAATGTTACAACCGAGTCTCGGTCATTTAACCAGTATGGAACACAACGGCGCACTCTTTTGGTTTGGAAGATAGACTCCAGCATAAACGTTGTTTCACGTGGGAGGCATATCTGACAGCAGCTGTCAGAGGCGGGATGAAGGTTCCATCCTGACCAATCACAACAATGTGGGCGTGGCCATAGAACCTCGCTCATTGCTTAATGTAAATACAGTGGTACCTCGGTTCTCGACCACAATCCGTTCCAGATGGCTGTTCAAGAAGCGAATTGTTCGAAATCTGAATCGATTTCTCCCATTACAATGAATGGAAAAAGAAAGAATGCGTTCCAAGCCTTAAAATAGGCTTTTGTAGGAGTGAATGTAGAGTGTCTGCTGCAGGTGGCTGTTCCTCTATGTGTGTGGCCGCTGCATGTGGGAGGGGTTGTCGAGTGAGTGACGTCTCTCCAGAAGTGAAGAGGTGCCCGGTGCGTGTCCAGCTCTGAATGTGCGCTTCTGTGCAGTTTGGCTGTGACAGTCATAAACCAAGTAACGCTCTGTCCCAGACTCGCCTCATCCCTGTCCCAGCTCCAGCCCACAACAGGACATCAAACCCTGGAGTGAGCGCTCCAGCCTCGGAGGTGTGGAGAGCGAGCACCTCCCCTGTGACACTCTACCACGGTCCAGTGCGGAGACAGGAAAGGTTTTACACTTCAATATGAAGAAAAAACAGCCAGTAAATGTAGCTAACGGGGCATGTCTGCATACAGAGGCTGCGTTATACACAATAACAAAGCGCGTCGTGGGTCAGCTGATTGGTTCCGGCTTTTTCGGGGCCGTTCGAGTTCTGGATTTTTGTTCGAAATCAGAAGCAAAAAAATGTCGAAATTTTTGTTCGACCTCCGATTTGTTCGATGTCCGGGATGTTCAAAAACCGAGGTACCACTGTATTTGAAATCATAGAGAGCTTTGTGGAAACAAACATGTACTGATATATGATCATGTTAAGGGACTCTCAAACCACTAGATCAGTTCTTTTTTATTATCAGTTTATCAGTCCTCAGTACAAATGACTGGAATAGAGGAAAACATATGTTTTCACACAATATAGATTAACCAAGTACAGACTACTAAAGTACTGAGTGACATTTTAGCATGTGTGCTCACCAGAGGCGGAGTCAGAAATATTTCTTGGGGTGGCCAAGGTGAGACTCGACCCCACCCACACACCAACCAAAGAAATCATATAGAACTTCTTAAAATATCTTAAACCAATTCAATGCATGTAGAGAAATACAAGACACGATGAAAGACACCAAAGAAAGAGATTACTTCACTACTCCTTTTCGAGTAAACTAGAGAGTGGCCGTGGCTGTGCCACTGTTGTCCAAGTACTCTTTCTACAGTACACTTTTTGGCTGCTTCAGACGCTGTTTTTGACTCAGAGCACTTCAGTGCCTGGTGGTACAGCAGGTGCTCCTGGCTTCGCTGGTGGAGGAGCTTGTGTGTTTGCAAGTTCCTCAAGTGATGTTCCAGGGATGTTTCGGTGGCTGACAGGACCCTGAGCCAGTGGTTACAGTGGTGCGATGTATAGAAGCAGCACACGTGCAGCCAAGATGACACCAGGTCTGTTGGGCGCCTCACGAGCCGCTCGCTTATTTCCTAGCTAATCACATGTGCGCACGCCGGTACACAGAACTCTTATCTAACGTTCTTTCAAACCTGCTTTCTCTATTCAACTCGTCATGCGGCACTTAAAGCCTTTTGTGCGGCCCACTTTCACTTCTCTTCATCGGCAGCGTGCTGCTCTCTGATCCATCACTCTACCCACAGGAATTACATAACAGCGCATCAGATCATACCTACAAAGGCCTCCACCTGTATTGTTGGCCCGCTCTAATGACACCATCAGCGCCAGCACATTTCAAGTCCAGAATCAGGGATTATTTACGGTGACAGGATTCCACCCGGAACACGTTGTAGTCCCACAAATCCGTGCAATTCAGCGCGCTTCACTGTCACATCTGTTAAGGACGGTTTTCAGTCCCGCGCTGCAGCGTCTCCTCCTTCCTGGCACAATTACACAGCACTTATTTAAGCTTTCTGCTCAGCAGCAAATCTGCTTATGTGATTTACTGTAAGTGCCGGGAACGCTTCCTCAACTGTCACATCCAAAATCCTGCTCCACTCTCCAGTCCTGCAGGAGTGAGTCATGTTTGCATCCGGGCCGGAAAAACACTGGCGTTTAACACCTCTCACGGAGGATTTGGGGATTTCTTACATTAAAGGATGAAGGCCGGCGTCAGGGAGCACGGTGGATGGCTCTGCCTGAGCAACAGGGGGCGCTGTGGCCAACACCAGTGGGATGTAAAAACAGACTTCTTAATATTGTTGTCTTCACACTGAAGAGAACTGTGATCAAATTAAAATGATTCCAGTTATCTATCTATCTATCTATATATATATATATATATATACAGTATATGAATGAATACATAGATAAATACCATGCAGCGACAAACTAATTAAACTTATGAAAATAAATTAACTAAATTAATGACACTAAAATGACGTTTTTAGTCAATAATAATAACAGCAACAACAACAACAACAATAATAGTAATAATAATAATATTAATAATAATAATAATAACAATAATAACAATGTGGCTTTTGATTTAAAGTAAAATATGAAACACATATGGAAAAATAAGAAAAAACAGAATCAACTCTTAATGATCACATTATTAATTCAAATAGACAGAATTTTTGATGTGATAATTATCAATATTAATAAATATTATAATATTAATATAATAATATTTCTTTTATTTTATTGGAAACCTATGTTTTTAAAAATGTTAATTTAAAACCCACAAATAATAATAACAATAGAAAAACTAGATTTCGAGATGTTATGAGATGAAAATAATAAATATTTTGATTTACCAGGTCACAATGAGACTGCTGCACACTATAGCATATGGGAAAGAAAAAAAGAGAGATTAAAAAAGGATGTGGGACCACAGGAAAGCAGGAGAGGGCCATCTGAAGCCCCCGGACCACGCCTTACACAGCACTCTCTGGAGTTCTCTGGAGCTGATGAAGACATGGAAAGGTGTTTTGTTTTTCGTTCACTATGTGGAAAATCCAGAGAAATGGCTGCCGAGTGCAGGGGGCGCTGTTGGTTTTCATGATCAACTCATGTGACACTGTTCGTGCAGCAGACGGTCTGACAGTTCAGGAGAAGAAACTTCCTGGGTGGTCCAGATTTCACGGCGGTAAACAACCCGGAGATGGAGGGCTGTGATTGTCGACTGGTGGATGCGGCTGTTACTGAGGGGGAGACAAAGAGCGCAGCAATCACGCCTGGAACGCTGAGATTGATTCGGTGCAGCACAATATTGCTGAAGCGCGTGTGCGCTGGAATTGATTCATGGCTGAGAAACGATATCTCTCCAGGATGGAAAAACTCCAGCAGGACGACCAAACAAGGAGAGTGGCTGTGACCCCTGACCCTGCAGCTCCTGATCCCATCAGCTCCTAACTTCTATTCCTCCAGAGCTCGGCCCCAAGACTCACTCCTCCTGCTGTAGTGACCAACGTTTGTTGTTTCATGGGCAGAACCTTTCGGATGAGTCACTGTCTCTCTCCACACAACCCTGGACCTCATTGTTTACCTAGTCCAGGTCCAACTCTCTCCTCTCTCTGTACCAAGTCCAGGTCCGACTCCGTCTGTACCAAGTCCAGGTCTGACTCTCTTTGTACTACTGCCCAGGTTCAGCTCTCTCTGTACTAGGTCCAGGTCGGACTCTCTTTGCACTACTGCCAAGGTTCAGCTCTCTCTGTACTAGGTCCAGGTCGGACTCTCTTTGCACTACTGCCAAGGTTCAGCTCTTTCTGTACTAGGTCCAGGTCGGACTCTCTTTGCACTACTGCCAAGGTTCAGCTCTTTCTGTACTAGGTCCAGCTCAGACTCTATCTGTGCCAAGTCCAGGTCTAACTCTCTCTGTACTAGGTCCGGGTCCCACGCTCTCCTCTCTGTGTACCAAGTCCAGGTGTGACTCCCTCTGTACCAAGTCCTTTCACCTCACCCTTCACCAAATATTTTTGGGACTCATCAGTATTGCAAGTAATGTTTTTTTTTTCCGTCAACAAATATATTTTTAACAAGAAGTTATCGAATCCATTTCACGGAGTGAGGGTCTTTCTGACCCTCAGAAAGACGTTTGCGCAGCCAGAGCTCCTAAAATAACCCAGTGCTCCCCAATCGGCCGCGGTGAGTGACGTGCAACAAACATTTGACAGAAGTCAAACGGTGCAACGTGAAATTGAGGCGAGAGCGACACCTGAGTGGGCGCCAGCTGCCACCGGGAGCGCCGGAGAGGCGAGAACAGACGTCGGCCCCTGAAGCCAGCTGCAGAGGAACAATTTTCCTCTCGGCGGTCGCAGCTCTGCCCTGTCCCTCCATCCAATTATCCGCCAGATTCGGCCTGGCCATTGAAGTGCCGGTTGCCGCGGTAACACAAGAAAGGCAGCAGCCAAATTCTCCTCTCCCGCGGTCAGGTGGGCAGAGCTGCTCTGATACCTGAGAGGGGTCAGAGTGAAGCTCCCCCGCACCAATATCATCGTTTGTGGCAGCGCTAATGAGCCAGTTGACCTTTGCTGATCTGTGGGGGAAGGACAGGTGCGGCTTCAGCTGCAGCCATGGGGAGGTTCTGAGCTGGCCACTTGTCCTGGAGCCGAACGTGGCACCAGCAGCAGAGAGTCCGGAACATGACGGGGAACAAGAGGAACAAGCATAAGAGCTTGAGATGGGATAAAGGTTGCAGGGGCAGCAGTCTGACCCGGGAGGGACTCGAGCAGGGCAGACCACTGCGGGACGAGGAATCTGGGCCTCTTCACGTCTACCACTGGCCCTGTGACTGACCTCAGATCAGAGGAAGAAAGCGTCACCTGCCAGCACCCGATCCAAACACTCTCTCTGGAGAGATGGCGGATGAATGAGGAGGAAGAGGCACCTTCATCCTGCCACACGCCTCCAGCCGCCGCTTGAGAAAGACGTGGCACTCTCTCGCTTCCGGACGACCTTTTGATTGGGACATTGAAATGTTTCGGGTCCTGACGGCACAAGCTCATTCACTCGGCCTGATGGAGAGATGGACTCATTAAGATGCAGATCCGGGCGATGCGAGTGTGGGCGGCTGCGTGTGGGACTCTTTTGTTTTCTCCTTCCTCTGGTTGGTGAAAGAAGACGTGCGCCGTTCTCGCTGCAGAGCAGAAGAGCGGGTCACCGCCACGGTTCATGGTCAGGGCAGCAGCCAACTGAAATATAGATCACATTCAAAACAACGTACGCCAACACAGGAAGTCATACCTGTTGTTTCCTCATTCACGAGTGAAACGCCCCCTGCAGGAGGCGACAAGTATGACTCCTCCTGGAGCAAATTGATTTGGAAGATGTCTCAGTGGTCGTTGCAGGATCGAAAACATGTCGTCCCCATGAGCTCCATCATTTGACCTGAATCAGTCGTGAACCTAACATCTGCAGCTAAACAGCAGTCTTTGCAGTTTTGACTTGTGATCCTGTTGTGTGTCAGGAGCTGGTTCAGTCAAAGTCAAGATTGACGGCGTGAAAACCATCAGCAGACCGTACACCAATGAAGAGAAAGGATACCACTCCATGCCAGCCATTGAACACACTACCACTCCACAGCCTCGCTTTAGCGTCATGGCCTCTGTGAGAGTAGTTAGCTCTAGATCTTTGAAACCCTGGGTCGTTTTGTGACTCTTGAGCGCCGAACCATGACTCATCGATCTGCTAATAAAGGTTCATGAAGACGACGCTGAAGCAGAGAGGAGTCTGAACATGTTCAACACCTCGGGAACATCACGCCCTCTCACAGCCAGTAATTACTTTTCCCACCACTCTTCTCCAACATCTTTATCCTAACTCCTTCACGCCGTCTCACACGAGTGAACCGGTCCGGCGGCCCACGCACACCGAGCTCCGTCGGGCTTCACGGGACAGAGGAGAACAAGGCGGAGACCAGTCACCAAACAGGTTGCTCAGCTGGCGAGTCGACTGATGCGGAGAGACTTAGTTAGGGACAGCTCTGGACTCGTGACCTTTCGTCCTGTCTCGCCTTGCTCCTGCGCTCGTCTTCCCACGTCGGCTTCCCTCTGAGAGCTTCACACTCAGTCTGAGAAGTGATGACACAGCCGTTTTGCTTCTCTCTGACGAAAGTGTCTAACGAGGACCCCACTTCTTCAGTCCGGCCTCATTATCCTTGAGCCTCCTCTCGGCACACGTCCTCTGAAATATTGTTTGCAACACATTGATGTGATTTTATACTTCCTGTTCTTGTGAGACCATTAAACATTTCATGGTCTGCTTTTGTTCTTGTTTTATGTTGTGTTGTGTAACGCTGCTCTCGATACTAAGTGCTAACTGTTCTCAAGAGATTTAGTCATTTTTGGTTACTTTTTTGTGTGCATTTTCTTTTTTTGACTGCATATTAATTATATTACATTTTTATATAAAACAAAAACAGTATTTCAGTCCTAGCTGCATTTTCACAAATTCATCTCCATAGGTTTGATTGATTTAAGCTCCAGAATGTCCTGGACCTGCCCCAGAGGTTCTCCTCCGAGTCTCTCCTGGATGACTGGATGAGCTTCTCTCTCAGAGTGTCCAGACAGAGAAAAGATGGTGACAACGGGTGAGCGGAGAAACCACTGGTCAGTGGAGAGCTCTGTCTTCTGGCTCAGCTAATTCTCCTCCACACAATCCTCTTGAAAATACTTCCTTTGTCTCCTCTATCTGCTCTCCAACCCGGACAGGAGTTCCACTCCTCCACCTACTCTCTGGTCCTTGACCTCCTGAATAAAACTCTGGACTGATTCGAGAACAACCCTCAGAAGACCTTCTCCAGGACGTGGTCTTGCTGGCGTCCCTAATATAATCACATCTTTCTGAGACGCATTTGATGAAAGGACCTGCAGCGTGGTCTCTCTCTCTCTCCACTCACAAGCACATTCCTCTGCATAAAATCCATTAAGATGGACTCTGAGGGTGAAAGGCTCAGAATGAATTCATGGGTTTTGGGCTCAGACGAGCGGTTTTAGTCTGTCGCCTTGAAGGAGTAATTGAAGACATGAGGGATAAGAGGCTGCTGGTCGCGGTGGTGACTCAAAACCTCTCGGAACTGAACAAAGAGATGAGGACTGAGGAGCTCTGAACCCCTCCTACTTCCTCCAGCTGTAGCTGCTGCCGTCCTGCGTCACCGTCTCGGCACAGACGCAGCCGTGTGATGGACCTGCTGCGCTGGCCAAAGCTCACCTGTCGGGGGCCAAATCTCCCAAACATGAGGGTGCTGCCAGCCTGCGTGCGCCAGTAAAGTTTGTTGTATTGACATGTTGCCGTGGCAACAAGTCATCTGAGTGAGCGGCACTTACAGAGCAGCAGAATCAAAAAAAGCACCAACCGTCTTTAACAAATAAATGTGACCTCCTCAATAAAGTCCTCTCTAGAGGAGTGAAGCGTTTCATCAGCACAGCAGAGTGCGTCCCTCGGATGAAGACCAGCACCCCCAGGTTTGAGCTGTTTGAAGTCAGAAGTGGAGGAGGGTCTCGACTAATGTGAGCGGCAATACGAAACTGACTTCAATGAAACTTTGATTTTGTAAATTACATATGACAAAATTACCCTGGAACCCGGAAGTACTGGACTCAAATGCTTGGCAGAGACAGTCGGAACAAACAATAAACAATTATCGATATTTATTAACAAGGATACAAACAATGAAACAAAGACAGACGAGAAGTAGGAACCAGGGGTGTCACTGAACCGGGAGACAAAACACGAATGAATAACCGAGCAGTAAAACCTGCAACAAACAGCAGAATGAGAACAGAGAGCTCAGTGGAGTAAAAACCACTGGGAGAAAATAAACAAGAGAAAACAGATAATACGTGGGGATCAAGACACGTCAACTTTATCGGCATAAAAGCATGGACGATCTGACGCCACAGGCTAGAACCAGGAAGCTTGAAAGCTCACAGGTGTGCTGATGATGTAACTGGTTCCAGCTGGGTGTCATTACCTGTCAGGTAAAACAAAGGGAGAACAAACAGGAACTTCAACAAAATAAACACACATACAAAACAGACCAGAAGTGGGAACGTGTAACACCATGACATTCTTTGCTGAAAATGTGTTATTTGATTTTATATTGGTACATTCTCTTTAATTATTTTCAACATAAATCTTGAATAATGGAGAATGTTTTGTTGTGAGAGGTCAATATTTCGGCAACAGAACATGTAAATATGATTTAGGACACTTTATTGATCACTTTCTTTCATTTATTTAGTTGGAGGAAGAAAAAATATATTGTTATGAGCATCACTTATAAGAACAACAAAGGAGACTATATCAAGTTCTTTTGAAAATGACTGACCTCATCATGGCCACATGAACACAGTCGCCCCCGGGGTGCAGTTTGCCCACTGCTGGCCTGGCAGGATGTAGAGGAGGTCGACCATCTGACCCCATAAACCTCCACCGATGGTGTCCCGCAGGGGTCAGTGCCTGATGCCTTCCTCTTCGCCCCTGTCAGAAAGTGTCAGGGGTCGACTGGGCCTGCCCTGTGTTAGTGGTGAGGTGGGAAGGAAGAGGGAGGAGCTGTGTCTTACTCTATAGTCCATTCTGACTGGGGGTCTTTTGGTGTGGCTGGGACCACAGTGTGTGCATCAAGGACCATGACCGGGAGCTAAACCAACCCTAAATAAAACTCCTGAAGGACTGTCAGTCATGTTGTTTCTGCCAGTGTTAAACTCCAAGACTCTTGAGGAACTCCTCGGTCCCTCACTGAGACCTAAACTGGAACCGGGCCATCTGAAACCTCTCTGAAACGACCAACCCTAACTTGGGAACAACTCACGCTTTCTTCGGTCATGTCTTTTGATACTCGTCGGCTGAAAGAAAATGAGTTTGCTAGAAGCTGAGGTTGTTGTGTGACAGTCGTTGGTCACACCATGGCTGTGTGGCAGGAGACAAGCGAGTGGGAGGCCAGGTCGGGGGGTCGGGGCCACAGAAGACTCGTGACTTGGATGATCATTCATCTTTATTCAGAAGTAGATGCAAACCTTTGAAACAAAATATTCCCACTGTCACACAACGGAGTCATGATAGCGCAGTCCCAGTCGCAGCAAACACAGAAACTGCCAGCTTGTGGGTCTTTTTTTGTTTTGTTTTTTTCCTTTTGAAGCCCGACCTTACGAAGCAGTCGACTTGACACAGTGCTGGTAAATAAACTTCTCCAGATATGAACAGAAGACAACCATGCAGTTAGCTCGCGCCGCCGCTTCAAACACCAAACGCACAGCGCTGCTTAGTTTCTTTTTTTCAATATTCAAGCAGAGTCATTTACATAATCAAAATACATTCTTAGAAAAGATCCCCGTGGTGCTTTATACTTGGAATATATATATTTATATATTTATAGAAGCTATACATAGACGCAAGTATTTTTCCGGTTGCACATCGTACATCACAGACGTTTTGGCGGCTCGCCTTTACAACCAAAGGAACGTGATTCTGTACAGAGGAGACATTCAGCCTGAATGCAGCGCGGCAAGGGGAGGCGCGCCGTGCGGGGAAACACCAGAGTACCCGACGGGAATGTAGAAAACAGGGTTAGAAACAGACCAGACGGATCCTCTGACTAGGTCTACAGCGGAATCAACAGACCATTGACAAGCTCCCTATTTTAACTTGTTTGGGTTCTCAAACCGAGTTGCGAGGACTCGATTTCAGGACCACTCTATTGGATGCTAATGCTACTGAGACATGCTAATTGTTAACTGGTTACACCCAGCTCATTTTTAAACATCAGAAATTCACCAGAACAACGGCGAGTGATGACAGTCTTCCCCGTGAGTTAGATGCCTGCCGCTAGGTGGCGCCAGTGATCCATCTGTACGAACAGTCAGAGGAACCTCAAGAACAGAAAGTGCCACTTTAAACGAGGAAACATATTAGCCACGTGTAGCTTTTTAGCTTGGGCGGGATCTTTCGGTAGAAAACGCGATATTCGTTAGCTGCAGGGGCGAATTTTGTGTTTCCCAGACTGAAGTGTGAACCTTCTTTTACCCACCCTAACTCCTGAAACAAAGGATCAGGCTGGTCCGACGGAGTTCATGCTTCGACCAACGACAGAGTTACATGAGTATTTTGCCGCAGTGCAGAGCACACCTGAGCACATGCACGGTAACACGCACTCGTACATGCACACGCGCACACAGGGATGCTACAGAACAGGTGTCGGGTCACAGTGAGAGTCATGCAGGACGACCGGGGGCCAGGGGCGGACGCGCGTCTGCGGATGTAAGGCAAGTGGCTGAAAATCAAAGGAGCAACCTCAGGCCTGAACGTGCGTCAGCCAACTGAAAACATTTGATGCTAAGCTTCGGTCAGTCACCACAGCTTCCAGAAACACACAGGTGACTCAGCGAGAGCGGAGGTGAGGACGCCGGGTCACTGCAGGAAGAGAAGCGGAAGCCACCCAGCCCGGCTGGAGCGGAAGAGTTTCCCGCCAAATGTTGACTTGAGAATTCTCAAGTCGATCAACTGTCACATTTTCTGACTATTTTCTGATTATTATTTATTTTCAATTTTATAAGCAGTTGACAAAAAGTGTTTCCATTTTAATATTCATTTATTAATATATTTTTGTCAGAGATGTGTGGTAATTTAATTTTCTAACTTTACTTTTTCCCCGTCCTGTTGAGTTAGCAATTCTTTATTATTTACTTTATATAAATCACATTCGATGCTGAAATTTTTCGGCTGATGGAGGGCATTTTATGGAAACGTATCCTGATAATTTGTCCTTGATTTTTTTCTGTCACTTTTTTGCTCTTTATTTTATTACATTTTTTGCCCTTTATCATAGGCATTTTTCATCATAAATCTTCAGTTCTCCTGACAGTAAAATCAGATCGTGGTGATGCGTTCGGGCTCTCACTGAATTATCGGATCGGTCAAACATCGGTCGAGAGATCACGACAGTGAAAACTGGAGACAGAAGACAATGCTAATGCCAGCTAGCAGCACAATAGCAGGGTGATTTCGCCTCTCGCGTCCGAACAGACTCTCCAGTGAAGAATCTTGAGTGAGCCAAATGGAACGGGTCAGTGACCCGCGGGAAGGTCAGAGTCTCCGCCCACAGTATTTGGGGAGAGAGCCACAGCAGCATGCCTGTACACCGTCCACCTGCAGGTCGACTCACATGGTCCGTCTTGGTTACACAGAGAACATCACAGTAGTAACATCTCGGTCATGCAGTCACGAGGAGGCGGGTCGTCACACGTGACGAGGAAACAAACCAGCGAGCAGATTCCCAAAAACACCAGGGCCGCAGGTGGAAATAAAAAAGAAGCAGGTTTGGTCTCTACAGTACAAAGTTGGCACAGTTTCCTCGAACCAGCGTCCTCCTGCGTGCTCGTCAGCGCCCCCTCCTCACTCGCTCCTGGGGGTCCTACGAGCAGAAGACCCTGGGAGAGGAGAGAGACGGCACCGGCGTTACTCAACGACTCTGCCTGCCCGATCCCAGTGACAATGTGAGGAGCGACGATCGCCTCTGATGCATTATGTTGCTGCTTAATGAGCCGCGCTCGCCCTTGTTTCGCTCTCCAGTCTCATCACCAGTGAGTGAGATGGAACGCTGCCACTCGCCTTTCACACTAATCCTGTTGAGAAACCCTTATCGCCGTTTCTACGGCAACCGACACTGTTGTCTTTGGAAACCAGAACTGGCCAGGTCCAGATTGGAGACGGATTTCTGCACATGCTCGCCAGATTAGAGAGTCCAGACATCTGACCGCCCGTCTGGGACACTTTTGGTCACCCTTGAATTTCCTTACTCATTCACCCGGGTTAGCCCAGGTGACCCCAAAACTTGATGCAGATTGGTGTGAGAAAACAAGTCTGCCTCCACAAGACGTGTTGAAAATAAAAATGATATGAAAGCATAATAAGCAAATAAATAAAAAAACAACAATAAAAGGCATTAAAAATATATCTCGATCCAAAGAGGTGCTTCAGTTTTCCACAACGCTGGTTTGTCTGTCTATCTGTACCCAAAAATAACTTAATAACAGGGAACATGTGAGGTGGGACAAGGATCAAAAATTCCATTTTGTTTAGCCATCAATTCAGGCATGTAGCACACGGGATACATGCGCTGCCCAAGTCTCCATGCCCGCTGGTGGTCTGGAGGCCAGGATTCAGCAGCCTCACTGCTGTGCCCCGGGTTTCATTCCTGGCCTGGGAATTCAGTTTTGGTTCTTAAAAAGACTCCTTATTGACAGAGGTTTACTTTTCTAGCCTAAAATGATCATATGGGCTCATAATGAAATGGGTATTAAGTCAAAAATGATAAAAATGCTCAAAATATTCCTCTTACTTTGATAATAATAATCTTAAAAATCTTGACAAAAACAGGGACCCAAAAATAACATAAAAATTTCAGGGAAAGAATCAAGAAGAGTCATTAAAAAAAAAAAATCCTTAAAAAAAAGAGTGGAAAATGTGGCATGTAAAAACTTAAATAATATCAGCACAAGTGTACACTATATTTACTTGTTTACCAAAGTTAATAGCACTAATGTGATACTTAAAAATTAGAATTAAATCTATTTAAATAAAAGCTCTCAGAGATCAAGTGGCTTAATATAGCACCACTTGAAAAATAGATGGAAAAAATGCAGACATACTAAACAGACAAAAAAATGAAATTGAAAATGGTCATATAAATAAAAAATAAACATTAGTATTTGCCATGTAAAAATAACCAACCAATAGAAGCCGGGGTTGATTTATAAAGTAAGTGACAATCTGCAGTTGTTGTGAAGAATGGTGGGATTATTGTGTTTTTGTGTTATCTAATTTCCATGTCTTAGTTGTTGGTGAGTGAGAAGTGCTCCACTTGGGGCAGGAAAAACGATTGTATCTGTACGTATGTTAATATTTGGAAAACAAAGAAATTGTTGGCAAAAAACAACCATTAAGGGAAAAAAAACATACAGTTTAAAATAAATACACCAAGATAGCGAAGGAAGACGTAAATGTTTGTTTCCAATGGCTGAGGTCAGAGCGGGAGGCAAGTTGAAACCAGACTGAGGTGTATGAGCATTCCGTTAATTTCGTTTGTCCTCAGGGATTAACGACCCAGAACAGTCACGTCTGTCAGTGGTAAAGTTCGTCTGAACCCACCAGATAACTTTGATTTACAGCGGTGGCTCCCACCAAAGTTGACAGAGACAGTTCCAGACCAGCGTTCTTTATGGCTTCATCCTTCACTCGGCGCCGGTCCAGGCCAGCAGCCTCTTGAAAAGCGCTCTCATTACCCTCACAGCTGGCAGGACTCATTAGCCTCCATAAAAATGGATAACAAACATCGTCAACAAACAGGCGCAACACTCACTCATCAGAGTCTTTTTTGCTCTCCTCGATGTAGGCGATGGACTCGGAGCGCAGCCGGTTGGTGACCTCGTACGTGCGCAGCGTGACGCCAAAGATGTCCTCGTGGTAGCGGTTCTCGTCCTGCAGGGAACAAAAGACTAAGTCACACAGAAGTCCAGCTCCAGGTCTCCATCGGGAGTCTTGAAGCAACCATGCCTCCGAACACTGGCTACTCCCCATGCAGCTCACCAAACTGTAGCGCCTCCTGGCTTCCAAGAATCAGATGGAAGCAGGACTAACCTCTGCAGACACTCTCCTCACTCTACAGTCACACTAGGCAGAAGGACTCGCTGGGATTCAACAGCGCCACGAGTCAAACCAGCTTCTAGATTTATCACAGCATATCGACTCGTCAAGGTTGTTTGGGAGTCGACTGCCACTCAGACACACATCTTCAACAGCAAAGCTGAAAAGAGCAGTGACTTCGGAGCTACAGGATTCCACCTATCTTAATGTCACTCCTCTAAAAACCCATTCACACCTCCTTCGTTTTTGACTCGCATCAATCCTCCAGTGCTGCATCCATCATGACGCAGCCTCTCGTCTCTCAGGTCCTCTCCCACTTCTGACTTCCACACTTCGACATCAATCTTTGGGTTCCCATCTGTAGACCACCCGTCCATCACCTCCCAGGATGCAGTGATGTCAGATGAACCATCGCTCTCCTGAGGGCCAGAGGGAGAGAGCACGCGTGGCTCCTTCACCCTGTCCATCCTCACAGCTTGACATATGACACCGTGTTCCCACACATCACTCGTGACCCTAAATGGAGAGGTGCCTCCAGGACCTGATCGTTCATCTCCGTTCGCTCTTCATGAAAGTGAATCGGTCTGTTTGGAGTGAACCCCTGAGGCAAGACTCAACCTTTAGGGACTGGCTGAGTGAACTCCTGTGGTCCACTGTCCAATGTTCTACCTCAGACTGGACCGATCCCTCCCTCTCTGTGAACCACCCGCTGACCCGTTTGCTGCAACCGCCATTCACCAGCCGTTGACTGTACCACTTGAGGGCGATGCTTCTTTGACAGCTTCCCGACCTTTGTTGCGCTGACTCATCAGTCAGAGCTGTGAAGTGACATTGACAAAGTGGCGCTCCTTTCTCACCCGGAGCTTGCTGATGAAGAAGCCGGCGTCCTCCAGGCTCATGTTGCCTCGCTGCTTGATGATTTGCTGGACGGTCTTCATGACGTCTCCGGCCATGGTGACGTCCCCGCACACATAGATGTGTCCGCCCTCCTCCCTCAGGCACTGGTACACCGTCTCGGACAGCTGCTCCCGGAGTACATCCTGCACATATTTCTGACAGAAGAGAGCGATCACGAACGATGACCCTGATGGTTCATCTCTGGAAAA
Source organism: Synchiropus splendidus (assembly GCF_027744825.2). Classification (NCBI taxonomy): domain Eukaryota; kingdom Metazoa; phylum Chordata; class Actinopteri; order Syngnathiformes; family Callionymidae; genus Synchiropus; species Synchiropus splendidus. The sequence continues at coordinate 17,921,758 of NC_071340.1, forward strand.
CAGCAACACGCTGTATAAAACCAGCAGAAGCACCTTTGGTTTGCCAGGTTCTCTGGAGTAGGCCGTGTACAGCTCCTTGAAGACTTGCTTGTTCTTGGCTTGGATGGTCTCCTCCTTGTAGATGTGGTCCATCTCGGACTGCCGACAACCAAACACCAGGATCATGGGCCACGACGCGATGCCTTTGGAAGAGCAGAAGGAGAATGGACTTGGTTTGCGAGGTGAGATGTCAAACTTAACAGGACAGCTGTCCAATGAACAAGGAGTTATTCTGAGAGACCCGCCGTGGAGACAGGAAGTCTCGCCAGCCCCATGCTGGCGAGTTCATGGAAAGATAATTGGTAACAGCGATACAGTTTCGTAGACACAAACCTTTGTCTTCGCGATCAAACTGTCTCTGCTGCCAGAAACTCCGGAACGGTGCAATGCCTGTCCCAGGACCCACCAGGATGCACGGCGCTTGGTGGTCTTTCGGCAGATGGAAGGAAGGCGCTCTGACGTACAGAGGAAGGAATGACTACCACAAGTCCTCGCAATCTGCCGCGTCTGACGCACTCACCCTCGAACGAAGCAAGGCACCATCTCGCCCTTCTCTATCCTGTTGAGCCAGGATGAACACACTCCATGGTGGATGGGTCCCCCTCCATCTGAAAGGGACGATTAGCAAGCAAGCACTTTAGCTTTTTTTCCTCCTCATCCTCCCACTCCCTCTGAGTACAGAAACTAAATGGAGAAGAGTGGCCCTTGGACAAATTCTGAGGCTAGGGCCACTTCGCTCTCCGTGCTCCCACTCCAGCGGGAAATGACTGTAATTTAGCGCTAGTGTACACAATCATGGGAGCGAGTCTGCACGAGAGCGAGGCGGCACGCACAGACCACGCCAGAGAAAAGCCTTCTCATGTCCGGGGCCGGTGCTATTAGCCTTGCAATGAAGAGAGCGCTCTGTTGTTGCAGCAGCTATTGTGTTGCGCTTATTCCTCTGATGTCGATATCTAGTTCCAAACATACACGACAAGAGGCCTCAGAATTACATCTGAGAATGTAAAACATCGGGCTCCTGGCTGCCAGCTCTGAGTGTGTTTGTGTCCACAAGAGTTCTCCCGGGAATAGATGGACGACCAGTGTCTAGAGTAGCTGCGTGTTGAGTTCCTGTCCTGATCATGGAACCAAGTTTACCTCTGGCTCGGTAGGAGACGACCGCCACGGTGAGGTGGATCTCTCCCGGGTGCAGGTCCGGCGAGGAGCTGATTGAGTAGTAGCGAGGCTGCAGGAGGGGCAGCTGGGTCAGCAGCAGCGTGGAGGGCATCTGGATGGAGGGAAACTCCTCCAGCACCTCCACCAGAGTGGGGTTGTTGTACCACTTCCACTCCTCGTACTCCTGAAGGCCCTGGAAGGTAGCAGAAGAATCAAATGTGAATGCTATTATTGAGTGTTGGCACTTTAGGGCGGTTTCATACGAGCGGACTCTGTCTCGAGACAAAGTGTGTTCGGCTCAGAAGTCTGAGATGTGAACACAAGCGAGTCAGGTTTTGGCTGCAGATTTGATCCCGGCTGGAGAGCTGTACTTTGTCTCGGGAAACTGTTCACGGGGGGTGAGCTTCTTACCTCAGGTGACTCGGCGCTAGATGCCGGAAACTACGTGTACAGCGCGACTCCACACAAACATGATAAATGCCGGGAAGTCAAGGGGCTGATCGCTGTCTGGGCGCACAACATTGTTTAAAAACAACTTTGCAAACTCCCTGAGCACTGAGGTGTGCAGCCAGGAGCTGCAGGAAACCGGGGTTCTGAAGGAGCTCAGTGGACCGGGACAGATTTGCTAAAATGAATAATGCTGCGCTCTACAGTAACTGCTGTGATCTCGCAGCTGTCTGCATGCGGACAGGGAAGAGGAAAGAGCAAAGTTACTGAACAAATGAACGGTTCCTCGAGTGCAGGAGGTCAGACAGACAGCAGCGGCGCCAGAGAGTCAGAGAACTGCCACGAACTGAAAAGTGGTTCAACGTATAACTGACTGTGCCATTTCAGTGGCAGCAATTTCATGGAGGCTTGGAGGGCTTCAACAGAGAGCGAGGAGGAGCACAGACACTTGAGCACTCAAGCTGAAGACTAGAGAAAAGTGTTTTCAATGGCAGACGGCCCGCACGAGGAGCGGCTCAGCCCACCTTGCTGAGCAGCTCCAGCTTCTTCTTCTGCTTGTCGCTGGTTGCCAGAGCAGCGAACTGTTGTAGCAGCACTGGGGTCGGCGGCGTGGTAATGTCCAGGAAGTACTGGAAGGCCTGGTAGATGGTGCAGGGGGGGATGCGGCTCTCGCTGGTCCAGTTGCTGATGACACCTGTGGCCAGTTCAGATTCAGAGAACAGGCAAACGTGGTTATTAATGTGCTATTACTTTAAAAAATAATCCTTATGCAGGAGAAAAGTGTATTTTTTAAGCACCAGTGGTGTGCTTTTCATCATCATTTCAAATGAAAAATGAAAAAAAAAATATTTTGTGAAACACCCAGAACTATGTAGCAGGAGGATAAAAGGGTCCAATATCAACCGAAAATACATATATTTTAAAATAAATAAAATCTCTAAAATCACGCGAACCTGTTGTGTCATTATAAAACACAAACTAAAAGAATTAGGACAATAGATGAAAAAAAATACACCTTTTCCCCACATCAGTATTATAATAGTCACAATATACTAAAATATTAATTTAAGCATAGTGTTGGATGGGAGAAAAAAATAAAATGATAATAATTAAATCAACAAAGGTTTTTTTGGAAAAAAATGTGCACAAAAATGTCAACAATCCAATATTATATAATCCAGAACAAAAAACAATGTGATTTAAAAATGAACAAAAAACACAACAAAAATAAACAACAAGATAATTTATTATAATTAATATCAAATATATAAATTTCAGATTAAAAATGTCAAAATATCAGTTTAACTGTTTGACTTTGAGATATTTAGCATAAACATGTCGTATATGTGGCATGGCATGTGTTTTGATATTATTGTCATCATTTTAAAATAACACTAATAACAGCAGTGATGAATGTGGCCAACAAAAGCCTTGTTTTTGGCATGAAAGGAGACAAGCGTAGAGGCAACAGATCAGGTGTGACGTCACCCACCGAGCGCTGTGTTCCTCTCCTCCAGGAACTCCACCTTGATGATCTGATTGACAGGGGGTGCGTCCTCCAGCTTGTCGATGAGCGCCGTCACCAGGTCCTCGTGGTTGCCAGGGAAGATGCCCAGATGGTCTCCAGGCTTGTACTTGAGGCTGTCGTGGTTGTTGGCGTGGAGCCGCACGAAAATGGTGGAGCGACTGCGGGAGAGAAGGAGGCATGAGGATGGCGGGCGCGCAGCGAGAGCCAGGGCAGCTCACTCACTTGGACTTGGGGCTTTGTAAGTTCTGAGACTCCAGCATTTTGGCTGCGTAGACCTTCTTCTTGTGGACGCTGTAGAGAGCTGCGGACGACAGGAGCGGAGGACTGGATCAGAACCAGGTCAACATTTGGCCTCATTTTCTCTCTCTTGTTCCTCTCAAAGATTTTCTCATTTTTCATTTGTCATCTTGACGTTCCGATGGCCGACTCGTACTACCAAGGACCTTTGATTTATTTATTACAACTCATTTCCCCCCATCACAAGTGTCCATGGATCTCTTCCCTTGAATTATTTTCTGGTTTCCCTATTCTACTTTTGTTCTGTCGTTTGTGTCCGAGTCTCACTTACAACAGATTTTGAACATCAAAATAACCCCAACTCTGTCTTGTCTTTGAAAGTCTTTCTCATTTTACTTACAGACGCAAGTTTACTTCAAGTATTTTCGACAGCACGAGTCTTTCCTCCTCAGCTCAACAGTGTTTGTTCTTATAATTCAAATGAATTGTGCTGCTTTATCTTGTTTGATCATCCTCATATCTGATTCTACGAGTCACTCGCCTTTAATTCCTTCATCCTCCAACCTTCAGAGGAAACTTGACGATCGTTCAGAGATGAAACCAGCACCACCGTCAGCGGTGACGGTGACGCCTCTTCCTCCCACACAGTTCGCCTCACCACACTCACCTTCGGTCAGCGCCGGTGCCTCGGCCGTGTACGTCAGGCGGAACTTGCTCTTCTTCCAGCTGCGGTCGTTGCTGATCAGCGAGTCGTTGGCCTTTTCGATGTTGACATCGTCGCCGACGCAGAAGACGTCGCACGCCGCCTTCGACACACAGAAAGGAGGTTAGAGCGAGAAGACAGTCACATGACGTCGAGGGGAGAAGAGAAGGAGGAAGTTGAAAGTAGCTGAAGAAAATGTCAACTTTCTCACTCTTTTGTCAAAGTTACGAACGACTTGCCGACAGCATGAGGTGCAACACCAAGAGAGAAAAAGTTCATATTTGTTGGCTACTTTCCAGCGACTCCCATCACCTGTGAGTTAGCAGAGAAAGAACAGCTTCAACCAGTAACAAGAGCACCACGAGTAAAGACCGCTGACTGCCCAGAACTTCCCCACACCACCAGGCTCATGAGTGGTTGTCTTTTCAAATAGAGGAGCAGCGGTACAAACAAGTCACCTTCTGTCCATTTACGTCACCCTCTGACCCAAACTCTCGCTCCACGGCGCACTGGAAGAGACGTCACACTCCTTCACTCAGTAGTTCATCACGCGTTTGAGTCCATTTCTCGTTCTGTCATCGAGGTATCGCTTAAGCGTTAGCTGTGCCTTTGTTTCGTGCTCTCTGGAGTCAAACTCTCGTCACCACCGTGACAACAGAACCTTTGTTTCCAGGTCCTGACAGACTGGCTTGTTGTGAACACGCACAAAAGAAAAGCAAAAGAACGGCAGACGAAAGCCTGACAGGCAGGTCTGCAGTGCCGCGTCCAGGGAGAAAATAATCCTCGGGCAATTTGGCGCTCCTGCTAACGTGATGTCACACAAGGATGAGGGTTTCATACTGCACACTGGTGAAACACGAGACGGAAGGTTCATCATGTTGCCGGGTTGTGGGTCTCACCTTGAAGACCTTCTTGGCCCAGGTCCTGAAGGACTCCTCCTGGCCGCACAGCTCGTCCCCCTCTCCCATGCGGAGGATGCGCTCCCCTCCCAGCTCCTCGAACAGCGTGTCGATGGCGTGGGCGAAGGCGCAGAAGTGCGGATAGGCCCTGGAGCCCAGGCCGAACACCGAGAACCTGCACACACACACGACCATCAGAGTCTCTGGAAACTTACGCTAACGCTAACATGAGACCAGAGCCCAAGACTAGCATGGCCTGAGGTGGTCAGTACCAGACTGGTCTTCTTTCAGGTGGACCTGTTGTTTCTATGGAACAAGGATCATGAATACAGACTGTGTAACCGGACTGTGTAACACACACTGGCGTCTCACACGGGTCGCACGGTTGAGAACGGCATGAGCCGTGTCGACACCTCTTTCACACAACTCCAGCAGACACGGTGGATCAGGTTCAGCTGAGGAACCAGCAAGAACGTTTTCAAGACGCCATGCAGGCCCCTCCACGTCAGAGTCTAACTCTGCCTTCACAAATCCCTGTCCCTTGCTCCGTCAGAGTGTGGCGTACCTCACGTTAGCAAGCGGCCCCGTGCTCTCAAAGTTGACCTTCGACTCCGGCTCGTCACTGGACGACTTGCGAGTGTCGGAGTACGACGACACGCTGTTGAAGCGAACTTTGTAACTCCTGGAAGGAAAGAGAAGGACACATGTTTCACACACCATGGTGTATGTGAAGAAGGCTTGTTGCCTTGCAGGCTTTGTCAAGTCAAGGTTCCTGCTGTAACACTCTCGAGATACTCTACTGTACTACGTGTTGGGTTGGGTTTTCTGTTCTCCCTGAGGTGTGCTGCCTGTGGTGTCTCATTTACTTTGTAGTTCTTCAGGTTTTCCTTCTGGCTTGTCGTTCCTCTGTGGGCGCCAAGGTTCTTTTTTCACTTGAACTTTTGCTCTAGATGCTACTTTGCTTTGGGCATCATGTTGTAAACCTTTGTGTTTTTGCTCGAGCTGCTCTCATGCAGATTCTGTTGTGCTGTGGTGTGATGCCACTGCAGCGTTCAGATCAAACCTACTTCCTGTCCTCCGTGTTGGACGTCGGGTGGCGCATCTCCATCAGGGCGCCTCCAAACTTCTGCAACATCACACAGCGGTCATCAGGTTTGAAAACACCCTTCTTTTATTGTCGCTTCACACCTCTCCGTTTTCAGGCGGATCTCCATTTCCGAAGGTACTGGTCACCACTAACACCAAGGTCTCGTGCTCCAGGTCCACCACATCGTACTCGTCCATGGACATGACCTGTAGATGAAACTTGTTAGGAGGAGGCGGCGCACTCTGCGGTGTACTTGACCTGCGGACTGAGCGTGATGGATGAGCGGAGTGTGTAAATTAAGGCTGAACAAACAGCCATGGGCAGGGAAGGACGTGGCAGCCGCGTCTTCGTCTTCGCCCCTAACAAGGCGATAATGCTGCTGCTCACTGAGCATCCGCGATGCGTTGCGCTTGGTGTTTGTCTGCGGCTGCTCACACACAACTTCAGGCGTGAGGATAAAACAGGGTTTAACACCACAACAACTGGCCCGAGGGAAGCTCCGCACAAACACACATGCATGACTATCTTCCTCTGTGATTGATCACTGGGGAAAACAGGAAGTGGAATGTGACCTGGAGCTAAAGTGCACAATGTGTGATTGAAAGCAGCACGTTATTCTAAATCTATTTTCTTCCCCTGAACAGATTTGAACAGGCGGGGAGCTCCAGGGTCTCGTCTTAAACGACTGCACCGCTCAACGCTCCGATGGTTAATTCTGCCTGTGACCCGCGGCGCCGTGCTGCATGACAGGAGAGAGGAATGTGACAAAAGACGCGCTCTTCCTCTCCGCCTCCTCCTGCCTTGCCGCCTGTGCTCAGCTGGCATCTGCTCGCCTTCATCAGCGGCGGAGCGGGCACGCGACATTCCCATCCGTCAACTCTCACATGAGGTGATGCAAGGCGGGAGCGAGCGTACCCGCGCGTCGAAGGCGTGCTTGAAGATTTCACACAGGGTCTTGGCGTAATCTTGGGATTTGCCCGTCTCCGTGGCAAAGAGGATGGTGGCTTTGACTCGCTTGGCCATGGCCTGGCCCATCAGCTTGGCGGAGAACTTCACTGCCCTGCGGGAGAGAGGGAGATGGTCACTAGCCGCGGGGTCTGAGGACAGGCGGGCGCAGAGGCGAGTGTGTGTCCAACCAGCCGATCGCACTGCTGCTCGCTCTTGTCGTGTCGAAGACTCGGACGGATGATAATAATCATTACCGTCCTTGTCACATCCTCTACTCTCACAGTGGAACATCTGTGGTGTGTCCGCGTCTGCATTACTCCTGGCTGACTGACTGCACTCGCTCCTCCTCTCCTGTCACTCGGTCTAGAACAAAGGAAACACACTCACTTGGCCAGCTTCTTGAATCCGATGGCTCTTTTCTTTGTGGGCGTTCCATTGACTCCCTTCCACACGTGAGTGTTCCAAGGATCCGGCTGTTGGATATGGACACAAACCGTCGCTGGTCAAACCTTGGATGGTTAAACTTCCACACACACTTCCTCAAGACCACGCAAACAGCCTTAATGTTCATAGTGGCTCGTGCCACTCTTGCATCTGAGACCATTTTATCCACAGTTGTGTTTTCTGGATGGAGTTTGCATGTACTCCCTGTGTCCTCCCACCCCAAGACATTTGTCTGTGAATGGTGTGTGTGTCCCTGCAATGGACTGGCGACCTGTCCAGGGTGTGTCACTCCCTCACGCTCAATGACCAGTGGGATAGGCTCCAGTGCTCCTAAGCACTACTAAGCGGTGGTTAACTGAAGACGGATGTATTACTGAGACTGTTAAATCAGTTTGGCAGGAAACTGAAGAGTGTGAAAGGAACTTGTTAACGACGCCAATGACAAGGCTGAGCTAATGAATTTGAACTGTTCTACAAGCCTTGATTCTTCAGCTTATCCAGGTCCAGGAGTCTGAACTGGAGCTGACACTAATGTGGACCCAGTGCGACCAGGACGTGTTCACGGAGGTGATGAACATGCTAGTTAGGTCCCAGGAGTCCAGCAACAATGAACGTCTCCTCAGTCTGTGAACGTGCCTCTGCAATGTACATTCATGGTTCTGAGACACGGCACTGCCGAACTCGCTGCCTGTCTGAAATATAACCAGGTACCAACACACTTTCTAGCTGAGTCAAAACTCGCTCCAAACATGCGTTCTGACACTTGATGCCATCATTGGGAAGCCACTCCTGCGAAGGTGGCCTGGCTTGTGACTTGTGAAACTGTTTGAAAGGTTCTACAGCAGCTGGCTGCTCCTGACGTCACAGGTAGGAGTGGAACACCCTCGTCTGACGATAGGATGAACCGTCCAGGAGTTACGGCCACGTGACCACCAGGGGTGAATATCTGTCAGGCATCTAGAGGAGCATCTTCTTCTCGGTCCAGTTTTGAATCATCGCCACTGCACCGCACTCTTAGACCTCAAAGGTCATTGGTGCAAGCAGACTAGAAAATAACAACGTTCATGGCTTCTTAGAGACAAGGAGGGGGCGTAATGCTTCTTCATTAAAAATATGGATTACTCTCTGACAGGGTTACAACTCTGGTGCCCGGCTGTGTGGCGGCAGCATGGCAGGGGGGGCTCGGCTCCTGAACGGGCCTGCGTGAAGGAAGATCTCATTTCTGCTGGTGGGTGAGAGCAGAGCAGCTCAGAATGCAGGTTGGTCTGCCAACAGATGGCGCTCACCTGATACTCGAAGGAGGGCGTAAGTCTGTAGTTGAGCATTTCCTGGTGGAACACCGGCGTGATGCTGCCGGACATGGGCGGCACGATCCACACCCAGTCGCCCGGACAACCCCCCCGCACTCTGTACTCGTTTTCCATGTGCTTCATGAAGGACTCCGTGGCGGAATGGTGGTCCACGATGGTCACCTTGCAGGTCTGCAGCCCAGACAAACCCACCGTTAGCTATGAGCGAAGCCTTATAAAAACCGCAGCCAACCTGGAAGCTGTGTAGGACGGCGATGTTGATCTCCACCAGCGCCTGGTCTTTCCACAGCGACGACGTCTTTCTGGTGTCCAGAGACATCATGTTGGCCACCTCCTACAAGCACAAACAGTATCGCTGACACTTCCAAGCTTCTCATTCTTTCAAAGAAGCAGCATCTTCTGTCTTGAGGTGACTCAACGGTGGGCTGGTTTTAGGAGGGTTTCTTTCCTAAAAAGGGTGAGACGCACTGATCTGCACTGTGTAATTGGACTGATGTGTGACCCAAAATTAAGGACGACTGCTCAGATCCCTGCCCCGCAGCGCTTCCTGATTGCGTCTTCCAAATATATAAACGCTGATTCCAGGAAGGCGAGAGGAGAGTCAGTACCTCCAGGATGTTGTAGCGTGCGCTGTCGCAGAAGTCCCGCACCCCGATCTCTGTGCCCATGTACCAGCCACTGAAGGGGCAGCCGGTGAACTCCAGACCTCCGATCTCCAGCAACATGTTGGACACGGCGGGGAGCGCGTACCACTTCAGGTCCAGGTCCTTGAACCACTCGAACCTGGCAGGAGAGAAAAGCCAGGACAATACACAAGCAGTTTAGCTCCAAATTAAGACTCATTAGCCGTGACCACGCAAACACTTGAGCCATCAAACCACTTCACACAGCTCTCGGCGACGGTCAGAGAAAGCAGGACCTCAATTTAGCGGCAGTAACTTTCTCCTCCGCTCTCCTGCAGCAAGGCTGATAACAGAGTTTGCTGTATTATTTCCTGAGCTGGAGCTAATCATCATGTAATAATGAGGCGCTGTTGGTGGTCGCGAGCAGCTGCCAGCACTTCTGTTACAGTTACAGGATTTGTGTTTCACACAGTTCAATCGTTTGCTGCTGCTCAGACGATTGCTGTAGAAACTTGGCAAATGGGATTTTCCCTTCCACTGATCTGACTCTGGACCACAGTGCTCTCTGGCCGAGCATTCACTCCATCGAGAAACGACTTATGGCAGGTGTGATCATGAGACCTAAGCACAGCACGACATGGGTAGAAAGCTCTCTCCAACACAGAGTACATTCCTCACCTGTAGTCACTCGGCACCAAACAAAGGAGAGAGAGAGCATTGCTAGCCAGAGAGAAGCCTCAAGTGAGTCTCACCTCAGATGCCAGTTCTAGATGGCGAGGCTGCGACTTTGTTACCTACGTTTAGCGCCTACACGCACTGTATCACCTCACCTTCAAAATCATACCTGAAGCGTGTCTAATTCTGCTGCTCAGGTGAGGCCCAGTTCCCTTAACTTAACCTTTCCAACATGAGCTAACACATGCCCCCCAGCCAAGTGGGGAGCAACGTACTGGTGGACCATCTGTACCTCTTGTACTGACCTGAGGTGAGTCAAAAGATCTCCAGAAGTGTCCCTGAAGTATGGCTCATCTTAACTCTACCCCTGGCTATACAAAGCTTACACCCCTTAATCTGGGCAGAAGAACCTACAGTGCTCTGGAAGCTTGTCCTCTGACGCCAGAGGTGCAGATAAATGTTTGTGTAGCTTGGTGAGGCCTGACCCGAGCCTTCGTGCTGTCTCAAAACAAAGCCTGCTGTTGTCTAGTTTCCCTGCTGTGCCACCTTAACATGACGAACCTCCATCCCATTCATACCTTCATCCTCCTCCATCAGATCTGGAGGAGCCTGACCTGAATCCTTCACCACAACCTCAACACCGTAAGACATCGTAATGCAATGCTACGTTCCCCATTCCTCCTGCAACACTTCGCCAGATGCCTCCGCTTTCTCGTGAGAGTTTGCAAGTGTTTGTGCTGAACCTCGTCTGACCGTGACACATCTCCATCAGCAGCGCTAGCCTGCTGGCTAAAGTCGGACATGATGTTGTGAAGGTCTGAACGCGTGTGACTCGACCTGGACTCATTCAAAACAGCATAATCATGAAGTACATTTAAAAAACCCACAGCTTCGCTCCAAAGCAACAACAACAACTCCATGTTTGCAATTAAGGTTCCCTCGCAGCCAAGCAGAAGTTTAATTCACAGCCCTGAATAAATCATCTCAGCTGTACAGTGGAGTTAATTCATTCATCGGAGCTCTAATTAGATGATTCAACCGACGAATCTGCCGATCCATTAATTATCGCCCGATTGCACCAGCGTCACATTCCAGCGTTTCACGCCCAGTTTGGCTCTTACAATATTTCTCTTACACATGCTGTGAATTTAAAGTGCTGCTCAGGAGAGAATGCACAGACAATTGGGGGAAGGGGGGAGGGAGGGGTGGTGACGGAGGCTCGTGGTTGCACCTGCGACCAGTGAAACAGAATCAGGCGATGACGCAGCGTCACGTCGTCCCGATGGTGCTCACAACCGCCTGACCTGGCTGAACTCTGCAGCGCCATCCAGCGACCAAGCACAAGTCAGACCAGACCAGCATTACGCCGTTCAGAGACTTGTTTGATCAAGTCTTCAGCTCTGAACAAAAGTTTTTCTGTTGACTCATTTTGCACCAAAATGTATCCAACTGAGAAGAGGTGGGACTCACTTGGGGTGTGTGATGGGCACCTCCAAGACAAGGTCTTCTGGGATCTCGAACAGCTCGGGGTCATTTCCGTTGGCCTGCAGCAGCAGTGGCAGCACGTCGAAGCGGCCCTTGGGGGCCTTCCAGCCCAGCTGCATGCAGATCTGCAGGCCGACACAATGAGTGAGTGACGTGTCAATGTGCCCAAGTCATCCGCTCACATCACTTACCTCAGTAAGCTCCACGTTAGCCGGGTCGCCCAGGATCTCTCCGTCCGGTTGCTTGTAGCCGGCGTATCGGATCAGCTGACTGTTCCAAACTCGGAAGTCGTGTTTGCCGTCTGTTCTCGCCGGGAATATGGTGATGGCAGACCTGGATCAGAGCAACATATCTCATGACGGTGGCCGAACTCTGATGAATTTCAATGGAGACAATGGTAGACATAGACATGGCCCTAACAAGTCACCATGATCTATGCTAGTTCACTTCACTCACAAAGACATGATTGCCACACAGTTATAGGTGAGCACAATGTAACGGCTCCTGTTATCTGTGAAAGCTTTGATGAGGCGTCAGGACGAGACAGGAAGTGAGTCCAGCCGCGAGACAAACGCAAGACAAGCGAAGACTGGAGTGTCTGAGAGAGATGAGCGCTGACAGTTCAAGCAAGGGAAGAGGGGTTAGGTTGAAGCAAAGATGGAGGGAATGTGTTCTGTACCTCAAGTTTCCTTTGTTGGTGGCGTACTTGATGTGGTTGCAGATGTAGTTGTACATTCCGTGAGCCGTCGTGCAGTCTCTGGCGTCAAAGACCTGCGAGCGACACCAAGCCATTAGAATCAGTCCTGGTGCCGGACCTGTTGACGACATCACCTGAAGCTTGGACCACTGGATCCTCCCGACGCAGCGGGCCGCGTTCCTCCAGGCGTGTTTGGCACCGTAAATCAGCTCTGTGTCCTTCAGCTGGTACGTTCCTGATGCCTCGATCTCCTTGGTGACCTCGTCCAGTCGGTCAACGTGGGCCTTGGATCCGTACCTGTGGGTGGAGAGGGTTGCACGGCTATGAATATGGGTTGTGGGTCATATCAGCGCTCATTTCACGAGTTAGCAAGCGAGCATGAGTTTGAGCGGATTGACCCTCATGGTGCCATCAGACACCTGATGTGACGGCGCATGGAACACATGCTGCTCTTGAGACTACATTCTAGTCCACCTGCCTCTTGATGGAGGTGTAATACTGGTCGATGAAGTCAGTGGCTAGTGGCAAAAGCTCCTCTTTGGTCCGCACTTCATCGGGCTTCCGGACGCTCTGGCTGGGCATCATGATGGAGCCGGAGCAAACGTTCTCCGAGCAGATCGGAACCTGGAGGGGATGGTTCAGTCAGAGACAAGACAGATCTTTTGGTACACTGCTGCAGTCATCGTCATCCTAACAAGTTCTGGCGGCCAAATGAAGAGGGTAAACCATGGAAGACTCCGCAGAACTAGGATGTACAAAACAAAGTCATGATGTATTTGATGGGCAAGAGAGTTATTCTCTTCTTAACTATCGTTAATATTTTATTGAGTCGTGGTCTCCAGCGACTCATGCAGGACCTGCTGCAGTAGCTTGTCACCTTCAAATGCGCCTTTTGGGGCACATTGTTGTTGCGATTTGCTGGTGAGTTCAGAAACCTGTTTTTCTGTGTGGTGAGTTCAGGAACAAAAGAGATTCAGTGGCTTAACCAGAGAAAGTCACAACTAAAAGAGGGACTGTCGTTTTGAACATTTCTGAGACGCAAAAAAACAAGGAACTGAGGCAGAGCATGTCATGCAGTGCTCCCGGGCCTGGACCGGGTCACGCAGCGGCCACAGTGCGCCCCGCCCCCCAGGCTGCACCGCTCTCAGAAAGCAGGCCTGGAGGATGACGCGCATGGCTCCGCTGACGAAATGTCCCATTGAAGTCGGATCAATAGTCTTCAGTCTACGAAGACGCTCTGTTGAGAGAAAATATCATCCAGACGTCAGCGATTAAAAATAGTCTCTGAGTCTGCTGAGTCATGGTTTGATCATGTGACGCCCGAGGATCTGTTCTTCTCGTAGCCCACCGGCGCAGCCTTTTATTGGCACGCTCTCTTTACCCCAACTTCCTGGTGAGATAGTGAATCAGATCGCAGCGAGCAAGTCGAACTTGGACGATAAAGCCAGGGACTCAGCGGGTTAGATGGGAACCACACCCTCAACTGGGTGCAGAAGAAACCACTGGCTGAATCAGGTGAATTGAGGGAGACAGCTACGCCCCGTTTTGGAGAGTCAGAGTTTGGGTTTCGGGGGTTGAGGAGTCCAAAGCTCTGCTCCCTGGAGCAGAGAGGGGAGCTCACTAAAGCTGTCTATCTAAAGAGGGCCTCCGTTCCAAGAGTGTCTTGGCACCCTTCTCCCGACCAGGCGGGCCGAGAGAGGGGCGAACTATGACTGTAATAACAATTGAAAAAAGCTCTGTGCCGAGAGAGGTGGTGGAACCCTGCACCATCTCTCTCACCGCCAGCCACTCGTCACTGCAGCGAGTCAAAACATTCCACTGCCGTTCTGAAGACATTTCCCAACTGAAGCACAAGGAGAGGCGAGCAGAGCAAACTTCCAGGGTTGTTTAACGGTTGCCAGGCAACTGGACGGAACAGCACACAGCTCCGGTGTATTTTTATCATGTGAGCGATGGTGGAGTTTCTCAACTCAATAATGGAACCAAACAATAACAGGTAAATAAATATTTCAAGCACCAGCCTGATGGTACATTTAATTATGTTGTATTGGAGGGAGCTAATTAGCTTGATGCGCGGGGGATGCTAACATTGTTACACGGGTATCATCACTGGGTGCTTCAGAGCAGCACAGGGGTTCCTCCTGAAACTGTGGAGGACTTGGCCAAGAGGGAGTGTGAAGATGGAAGACAGAATGGGACCTGAAACAGAACCTTGTGGAACGCCAGGGTTAACTCTGGCAGAAGCAGATGAGTCAGATCCGTCAGGTGCTACCTTGCTGGAGCTGTGGTGCAGCGTGTCACTGTAGACGGTCCCGGACTCCCAGTTCTTGATCTTGATGAAGCGAGGACATTTGGACGGACTTCCGTTCTGCAGCGTCTTGGTGGGCGAAGTCCTGCCGTCAGCCATCTGCGAACACAGCAAACATCAGAACGAAGAACTGGGTCATGGGCCCGTCCCAGCTGGTTGGGTTGAGACACTGGGGACACCAGACAGAGTTTGCCACCCAGTCGCAGGACCACCTCCCCTGTAGACAATGGAGAGTCGTTCGGCCTATAGGACTGTGGCTGGAGACCCGATCGCCCAGAGGAAACACACATAAGGTGGAATCTGAGTCTGACTCCGTCTGACTGTAACTTGACATAAGTGGCTGAGAAACCTGCTTCCAGCGCATCATTTTCCCTCCAGGCTCACTCCAATCAGTGATTCGCACCGGCTACACTGAGCTTCTCCAATAGTGGCGCTATTGAATGACAAACGTCAACAATTGAACCCCCACGGTCGGCAGCATGAATTCCCGGGAGAAAAAAACCCTCTGTGATTGCGGAGGAAGATCAGAGCAATCAATCCCTGGACGGCGCTCGCCTTGATCGGCGCCAGGCTAATGGCGGCCTGGAAACAAAAGCGCCACAATCACGGCGCTCTTTGGGTTGCAGCATTAATACCAACTGTGCCCAGCCTCTGTTGCCGAGTCCCTCAGAGCGGCCGGTGGTGAGTGAACTGACTTTGATTCAATGCACGCGGAGAGGGAAGAAGTCAGGTCTCTGAGTGCCGGAGCTCCGACTGCGAGGGAACTCGGCGTGTGACTCAATGCGTTGTTATCACTGAGGTTGTTGACAGGAAAGGCAGTCAGTGTTCCATAAAGAGACCCTCTGCTGAACAAGCTCGGGAAATTGGATGTAAGTGGTTGACTTGAAGCTGGAGACACATCTCTGACTCCTTCCACTCAAAAGCTGAAAGTGAGCTTTGCTCTCAAGCTTCCTGCTGGTCTTCTGACCATGTCGCAACCAACGACTGACACTTCTCAGTCGTCCTGGCAAACTGACCCGAGTGACAGACAAGTGAGGATGAAACGGTCCTGACACTGTCTGAGTCAGCACTGACAGGATGCAGACCCGCATCTTGCCTTGCTAACACACCAGTTTTGACTGGCATCCATTACCTCTGTAGAGGAACCCTCCAGAATTGTTGGACCATCTGGATCCTGCTCCCTGTCCACCAGTCCCCTATTGCACCCCTGTTAGCATCCATTCAACACAAGACGCTTGGACCACCCAGGACTGTAACACCAGGACAAGAAGAACCAAGCCATGGTCTGCATCTTCCATAACACTATCACACTCTGAGCCAAGGATGGGCCACACCTGAAGGGTGGTTCTGATAGAGAACTGAGGTGGGATGAAGACCCAGGGCTGATGTGTGAGACAAGGAGAACCAGGAGCAGAACTGCTGACTTATAGGTCGCAAGTCTTCAGAACCTCACTCTGGACTATTGTGCAGTCATGAATTCCTGAATAACTGTGGTCTCCGTCTCGACTGATGAAAACAACAGCAGATGAAGAGTGTCTCGTCTCTGCTCTTTTAATCGTGGCAGATCATTTAGCTCTTTGAGCCGCCCGTCTGCAGCCAGCAGACCCAGCCACTCCAACGCTTCATGGCCTAGCACTCGTGTGCCCCCCCCACCCCAGGACACGAGGTGTGGATGTCGCGGGCGGAGATGGAGCTAATTGAATCTAATGTGATGAAGATAATTTCATCAAAGTCTCCTCGCTCTCTGATGTGACTTCTCGACCAGACATCCTCATGTGAGTAGACCTTTACACTGTTGGTCTGTGTGGCTTTTATAAACTGTACAGAAGCTGCCAGAGTTGGTTTGAGTTGGGGCGGGGGGGTCTCAAGCCCACGTGGCTCTCTAATGTGAGGTGTGCAGATGTTCCCAGGCCGAGGGGAACCAAGTAGAATCGCTGAAGAGGGTCTCAGTGCCACCTCACGCTTGTGCCTTCACATTTCAGTCCCGTTTTTCAATATGGACACCAGCCATCTGGGGGCAGTGTGCGCAAGTCTGGCATCTCATCAGTGGCTGACTCTGTTGACTTGCAGAACTTGGACACTTTTTGCCCGTCATTTCCCGTGTCTTCAGTCGAGTTGTCCAGACAAATTTCACTCGCCAACTCTGTGCCCGCCTCTCCAGGCGGAGTCAAGTCCGGTTTGCTACTGTTGTTTCCGTTGGCCTAGACTCTGTTCAGAGTCCGACCAGTGCAGAGGACAGACTCTCATTTGACTGAGATCTGCCCGGGACAGTTCTGGAAACCGAGTGGAGGTCACCTTCTGGTGTTGACTCGCCGACTCTTAAGTCTCTCAGGAAATTGTTCCTGAAGAGGTCGTGAGATCTTCTGAACGACGGTGGATCGCAACGTGTCCTGCACACCATGAGCCGGAGCTCACAGACCTCCGGTCTAATCACTCACTCCCAAGGTTGCCATATGGCTTCTCATCTCACGCGTGGATCAGCCGGCCTCATCCACCAACCCCCGCCGCACTTTCACACACTTTCCCGAGGTTTGATGACGAGAGTGCAGATGAGCTTTCAGCTTCCATCCGGTCAGGCTGATGGTGACATCACAAGTGGGCGGATTACGGCAGGCTCACGGACACTCAGACCTGTGACCGGACCGACACCCGCCGCAGCATAAGCTGGATTGAGAGCCGCACCAGCTTGTCGCTGCAAGGATCTAATGGCGAGGTGATGCGGCGGGTCCAGGGCACAAACACAGGCCTGCGGATGAACCGAAGCGCCGGCGCTGTGGATTAGCCGCACATTCATTACCCAGATACACTTAGCAGCCATGTGACTGAAGACGCACACACACACCATCGACCTGCTGAGGACTACAATCTGTCCTACCTCGTCTGAGTCGATGCTGTGCAGCACCACCGGCATGTTTTCCAGCATTCTGTCGTTATCTGGCGCCAGCTGAGGCAGCGTGCCGTTTCCCATGCCGAGGTCCCTGAAATCAAACACACACACACGGGTTAGTGGCTGTCAGGAGTGTGCGCCGGGATCGGCTCAGGAGCCGCTCTCCCGTCACCGTCGTCGAAATGGGACTTTTCAGATCCTTCATCTTAAAACTCAGAGCAGAGACAAGGTCCTTCTGGTGTTCCTTTCATGTTTCAGCTTTTGTGAAACAATCAAAGACACTCCATTAAAGTAGATTCAAAACTCCATTGAAAGAATAGGAACCTCAGCGCAGGGCTTCAGGAGCCAAAGTTCTTGCTCTAATGTTCTAAACAGCCTGACAGCAAATCAATTTGGAGAAAATACATCCCAAATTAAAAGGGAGCTGAAGAGAAAAACATTTGAAATGATGACTTTCGCATCATCGAATGCGTGTTTTAGAATGAATTTCAAGATCCTGTTCCAGCTGTGTCTTATCATTCTTGTCGAGAGATCTTTACTCTCCAGTCTGTAGAATTCTTTTCTTTTTTCCTGGGCATCAACACACAGCCGTCTCTTCACTTCCTTGCTGTAATAAACTGTGCAGATGTACAGTCGCAGTGGACGCGCTGTGATGGTTTGACAGGGAAGGAATCTCCACAAAGCTTGACTCCATCTACACTATGTTGCCATACAAGGAGCCTGAGAAACGTCCCTCATGTGATTAGTTTATGAGACGTTTGTTGTCTGATTTTCTGACTCGACAGTCTATGGTCGATGACTGTGACATCAGAGTTCTACTGGACACTCTTCAGAGACTCAGGAGTCAGATTCAGGAGAGTCAGACATGAAGCTACTGAGGCTGTCAGTGAGGAAGCTCAGAAATGAGTCTCTCAGAGGGACATGAGGAGAAGGTGGCAGACAAAGTTTGGCAGGAGAGATGTGGAGAGGAGAGACAGAGTTGGACCAGGAAGGTTGGAGGAGTTGAAGGAGAGGAGGACAACTCATGGCTTCATGGATTCGGCGAGTGAAGACAGTCAGTTCTCAAATGTTCTCACCCACATGCAGAAGTAGCCTCAATATTCCCTAATCCTGACCCCGGATCAAACAGGCATGCGATTGGTCGAACTCTTCCGACTCCATTCGGATCGAAGCTCAGAAAAATCAAAAGAATCTCCTCTCTAACCTGCTCCTCAATGTAGTCCCATATTAAAAAACAAACAAGAGCTGTCTGAGGACTCACACGGCCGCTGTGTTTGTCTCAACAACAACTGAGGCCCTGACCGTCCACATGAAGACAAACAGGCACCTACTCGCCCATCACTGCGCACCCTGTCAGCCGCTACCTGTCCGCCAGCGTGGGAACATCCTGCAGCACTATCACGCCACCACTCGTACCTCCTCACGCTAACCCTGACAGGCTCCATCTGTCTTCCATCAGCAGAAACCGGTCTCGCTGACTCTTTACCCTCAAGCCAGCTCTTTACAAACATCCAGAAAGGTTGCCAATTGAGTGAATCCTGCGGATGAAAGGTTCAAACAGATCAAGGACAGATTGTTGTCTAGAAACCAACGCGCCGGCTCGACCGAGTCCCTGATCTGTGGCACAAAAGGATCGGTCATGCTCAATCAGGGAAGCAGTGCCGTTGAGATGAGTTTCCTGCTGGCTGACTCACAGAGAGATGGACGCTCAGCTCATCTCCTCGGTAAAGTGTTCAGCTGGGTGGAGGCCCCGGGGCAAACCGAGGACAACCCTGGAGAGACGGTGAAGTCAACACTGACCCTCAGATTGAAACCACACAGATGTGGCATTGCATTTATCAGTTCATTTTAATGTTTTGTTTAGAGCCTTTCTTTTGTCCTGAAGTAATGTGATGCTGTGTGATTTATTTAGTTATTTCTTTTCCTGTTGTGTTTTTGGGTTGCAGAGTTTACCTTGTTTAAAAACACAAATTTAGCTTGTTGTGTTTATGAACTTGAGATTGATCTTATGTTGTTTATTTACTGAAGAATGTTTTGTTATGTGGACACTAAATTAGCCGCTTAATTGTTTGTTGCCATGTAACAACAGTGTTGTTTGTCCAGAAATGTGAGCCACACAGCCTGCGCTAACGCACATCAGAGCAACAAAGCAAAGGTAAAATTCAACAAAAATGTGCTTATAAAACACACTTAGAAACGCAAAGTTCAAAGACAATCCTCATCCAACAGTTTGTTGCTGGTCACATGTTCATGACACGCAACTTGAAATCTGGTCAACAGAAGCTACTGACTAACTTGCATTAGCAGACCAATAGCTACACTCAACAAGCCAAGTCGCTGTGAGTTTGCTATCTACGCGTGACTTGCTGCTGGAAGCAAACGTTTTCCTGAACCGGTCTGAGTCTGTGTGTGTGCTGTTGGGAGGAAGTCTGCTTCAAAGTGAGTCACTTTGTTGCTTCGATTATGTTGCCATTCTTGTGTCATGCGGGAAAAATGCAGCGTTTCGTGTTGTTTTTTCCCCCATAACTGATATTGCTGCACTGAGTCACATCTATTGTCAGTCCGTGTCCGGCAGTGCTTCATCATTGTTGGACTTGATGAGGTTTGAAGTGGTGTTGATGGATTTGTTGATTACACTGCGTGTCGTGAGGTGATTTATTGCTCACTGAACCGTTGTGTCATTTTTTTTTAATGAATTTGTTGGTCCATTGGTTTGTGTGTCAGTGACTTGTTGTGTTTATGAAGTAGCAGTTAAGTGATTTCCTCGCCTGCCGGGTCATTAGTTGTGTTAAGTCGGTGTGTTTGTGGGTCCTGACAGCAACAATCGTTCATAATCATGTTCACCATCGGGCCACGGACGATGACTCATCCGCCGCAGACGTCTTTACCGTTGTTGTTAACCAGTTCAGAGAAACTCCCCGAAACATCATGTGTCACTCGGAGCACGTATGGATCTGTCAGGTATTGATCCCAGGCTTGATTGGGTTTCAGACGCCACGGTGAAAAAACGAGCAAACGACTGAGGCGACTGTACGCAACTGCAAGCTGGACCCGACACCCAACTGGAACCTTTACTTCAGAAACTTCAGTGGCCTGTTTAGGGCCCCCATCCATGTTGAAAAGCCTCTAATAGGGGCATTGAGGCGTGTTGTCATGATTCACTTTTATTTTGTATCACATGCGTTTTTGTCTCCCTCCTCTTCCCTCTTTGTTTGGAGCTTCCCTTTTGGTTATGGCACACGGCTGGAACTCATCTACAAATCACCTGCAGACCTTTCTTAAGCACCTTGGTTCCAGCAACATGTGCCAGATCGAATCTACTCGTTCCTAGGTAAACTGGCTTCCGCGTTTCATTCTCCTCGTTTGCTGTTTTCTGTTCTTTTGGTTTTTCCCTAATGCTTGAGTTAGTGTTCTTTCTATTCTTTTGTCTGTTTATGATTTCCGTGTCTTTTCCTGTTTCTTCTGATTCTAGTTTTATCTTTGTGAGTACGTTGTGTGTTTTTTTTTCCTGACCATCGTGTTTCTATTGTTTGTAACGTTGATCTCGGATCTCGATTCGGTGACGCCTTCAGTTTGGACTTTCTACTTTCTTTTTTATGTCCCAGTTCGGTGACACTTTCTGTTTGGACTCTTTGATCTTTTTGTTTGATTTTGGAATCTTTGTTCTGAGTAAATATTATTGCTTGCTCCTCTAGTCGCTTGTGAGTCTATTTGGGTCCCGCTCCGCTCAAATCACAACACTTGTGAGTGTGGACAGTAGGATCCTCAGACCCAGAGGAAGTTAGGACCTCCTGAAGCCTGCTGAGCTCCCGTCCACTTGGACATGGGCAACTCAGTAATTCCGATGGGACCGGAGTCAAAGGGGTTTGGAGGAACTGTAGAAGTGTGGCGCCCTAAAACAGGTTTGTCTATGAGGTGTCAGGACTTACTAGGGCAGTCCTTGACCTCCTGTATGGGAGTGAGAGCAGTCAGACCCAGGCCAAGTGAGTCTGGACGCCAGGACGCTCAGGTGGTCTGCATCTTTCACAGGGGAACTAAACACTGGCCAGATAGCTGAGGAGAGGTTTGAAATATCGCTCTCCTCTCACTGCTCATGTGACCTGGACTGGGCGCCGCGAAGAACTGCTCATGGTGTTCTAGTCAGAAGCTCCATGGCAACAGTGCTCAGCACTCTCCAAATGTAAATGCACAAATACACGCTGGCAGCTCATTAATTTGCGTCGTTATTAACACACATTTACACCACCTACTTCTGTTTACCAACAAGCCCCAGCGCAGCGCCTTCGTCGGACTCCAGGATGAGACAGCAGCAAAGCAAACGTGAGCTTGGCTGCAGACGCTGAGTGTGTTGTGAGTGGGGACACATCTGAAGCGGGTCGCTGACCTCCCCTCACCGAGTCTGACGTCAGGCCCAGCCGGCACCAGAGAGGGTAGCCAGTCATCAATAAGCCAGAATGAGGTCAGTAGTTACCAGGCCACTTGGATCTCGGCGTCCCTCCTGCCGGCGTTCCGCTGGCCTTCTCCATTGATCTCCCTCTTGCTGTTCTTGATGAGCCGCAGCACCGGTTCGATCTCCTTCAGCAGCTCGTTGTTCTCCTCCAGACCGTTGTAGAAACGAGAGCCCTCGTCCCTCATCAGCAGGGGGTCCTGGCCCTGGATGGCCCCTCTCTGCAGGATGCTGTGAGTGATGGAGGAAGGGGAAAGGTTCTCGATGGCACGGAGCTGCGGCTCCTTGAGGATCTGCTGCCCAGGGCTGAAGGGACTGACCGGGGAAGAGTGGTCGAAGGATTTGGAGCCTGGATACGTGGGCCGTGTGACCCGGACCGTACGCTGGCGCCCATCCCCAGTCAGTGTGGTCTCCAAGTGGGTGGTGAACCCCTCCGGTCCGCGGAGAATCAGAACAGCATGGCTCTCGGGCGACACGTTCTTGAGAGTCTCGAGCGCGCGCTCATAGGAAAGGTCCACCAGGGGCTTGTTGTTGACCGCCAGGACAATGTCGCCCACCTGGACCAGACCACATTCTTCAGCCGCGCCACCCCGGATCAGGTCCGAAACTATGACCGGAGGTTTGGAGACCCTCTGCTTCACCAGGAAGCCCAGGCCTCCCACCTTCCTCTTGAAAAGACGCACTGAGATGATGTTGGGTTGCAGCTGACACACGGTGGGCTCCGACTCCTGCATGGTGAAGCTGAGTGTGTGCGAGCGTGTCGTGTGTGAGTGAGTAGGTGGGTGTCCTCAGGGAGGTTTCTGTGGAGGAACAAGAGAGAGACATGAAGAGTCGATTAGTTTTGGAGGAAACTCTGGTTCGCTGTCAAGAACAGTGAGCGTCATATTTATGTTCCAAACTGCAAGAAATGAATGCACACAGGTGAGAACTGAATTATTGCTCCGTCATGATCATTTAAATATAAATATGAAATGGAAAATTGGCACCAAAGCGCAGACATGACGTCCAAAAGTCCCTGCGGGGATTTACCAACAGACTCAGTTACATAACCCAGACATATGAACCCGTGAGTCACTCAAGTGGTCTTCACTGATTCCGGTCCAGATCAGATCAAATCTCTTTCGAACTTTAGTCTGTGAGGTGCAGACTTAGTTCTTGCCTCATGGAGTCAAATCTCGACCTTGTCTGTTCCTCTGATCCCTGGCAACTGACCCTGTCTACTGGCCACCTCACTGGCCCTCTGACCCCGCAAAACGTCAGGATCATCTGTCACTACTTTCTGACTTAGTAGTAATGTTTTAGTGATGGAAGGTATAGAGTTTCAGGCAGTTTTGTTTTAGAATTAATTATGAGCAAATACATGTATATTCACCTAGACAACTGAAAATACCAAAAAGCCAAATTTGAGGTCTTATTCCTTTCATCTTCATGGACTCTTGAAAATGTATGTTTTTGTGTATGTTTTTGTGTGACTTTTGTGTGGCAGGAGGAGCCCTCCCACCTCAGGGCTCCTCCTGCTCCCACACCCTCCAGAGAGTTTTCTCTTTAAACATTTTCACATCTGGATCAGAGGTCAACTGAGTGAGGTCCCTGGGATTTTTTAAACTGACTTGTGACTTGTCAGGACTGAGGTTGACTTGCTCTCCCAGACGTGGGTCAGACTTGAAGAGCAGACGTGAGGTGCTCAGACGACGTCTCAGAGCACATGATCACAGCGCTGTGTCAGACAGGAGGAAGCTCCAGGGGAACACAGAACCAGGGCAGGAGCGTGTCCAGGTGGAGTCTCATCAGCAAGTCCAACGCTCCAGGCTTGAAATTTCAGATGTCAGGATTACGTTTGTCGAGAGGATCTCTGCTTCTATTTTAAACACCCAGTGTTTCTTACCATCTGCCTTCGTTCCATCATCGCGGTCTCCCACATTCAGCTTTGAATCTCATCCGCGTTGCTTTTCCCGCTGCACTTGATGTGAACTTTGGGAACAAAAGCAACGCTCGGGTCGCATTTGCAGACACTCAATCACTGCTGTGGATTCGGCAGGCCTGTTTCTGTGAGCGCTGCCTGCGTGGGCCGCGGTGTCGCCTGGCTGAGAATGAGAAAATCTCCCAACCAGACGAGGAGGAGAAATGCAGCGCCGAGTGGAATCCACTCGGTTGGACCAATGCATGACATCATGTTTGGGACCATCTTCTCTCCTCATTCATCGCTGCTGGACTCAAGACCGTCAGCAGGAAACACAGCGCCACAGAACATGATGTGATTTTCATGTCATGTTTTCACTGAAACAACATGGCTGCCACGAGCGGCGCCAGGAGCTAGTGATTCAGAGCAGCCCTCAGCAACAGAGAAGTTTTGCAGACACACTGTGGTCGAACACTTTAGTTGTGTTCTTTCAGTTATCTGAGGCTGGTACAGCAGCCGGAGGGGTTGCCAGCGTGTCCTCACTAGTCCAGGTGATGTGCCTTTTAAATACTCCCGAACCAACAGGTCATTTTCACAGCTGCAGGTTCAAAGCTATTCACTATCAAATGTTGCTGAATTTCAGAAAGCATCTCTGCCAAACGGACCTCATCTGCCGAGCCAACACTTGCGAGTCATCAACCAGGTCAGTTAGATTCCACAGCCACCAGATGGAGGCAGAGAGCTTAACCACGACCCACAGAGACTGCACAACCTAAGCTGCAAGGCTTCTCCAGTCAAGATGTCGAAGTCATGTTGCAGAACAGGACTTCAGAGCCACGTGCAGATGAGGGCCACACATGGGGCCTCTGCGGGCGAGTGTTAAGGGACGGAGTCGTTCAGTTTAGCAGGTAGCATTGTCGATGAGGAGCTGTTCTGTGGAAGAGCTCACAGCTACCACAAGTCCGCGCTCTGGAGTCTGAGGCCAAGTGACAGTCAGAGTCTCCGCATGGACAGAACAGACAGAACTCAGTCTTTCATCTGGACTCCCCGCTAAGCTCCCAATTAGCAACCTCAAGTTAGCGTCGAGACAGAAAATATGCTCAGGTAACACGCAACAGAGTTCAGTCTCTCAGTAACAGTCAACTGCCGTCAGCAATCCATTTCACTCGACACCATTCCAGAGCTGGCCATCGGGTCAGCAGGACTTTGACCAACAAGAGGTGACACAAGGACACGCCAAACCCACCCCACCCCACCCCACCCCCGAGCCAAGTTGAAGACAGACAAGATGGAAGCCTGTCAAACAACTCTAAATACACTACAGCGGTGAGCCATGCCATCTTAATATGAGTAAATATTGAGAAGTACATTTTTACACACACAATTCATAATTAAGATCTGTCATTTTTTTCTATGTATTTTTGACAGCTCGCTCCAGGGAGCGCTACAAATGCTTTCCATTCATGTAATCATAGATAAGTCTGTATTGGTGGATTCTGACGGAGAGTAAAGCATTCCTGAGTCGAAAATTCTGAGGGACCTGTTGACGTCATCGCGGACATGTGACACGCAGCTTTGCTAACGACGTCAGTTTTGCAACGAAACACAAAGGTTGTTGATCATGAAAACGATGAGGTATGAAACACAACGGTGGGAATGAGCCTCCCAAGAGGGCCCCCTATCTGCCGCAGTGTCGTCTTCCTGTTGTTGGAAAGTTGAATTAAATCAAATACAATTACGTGTAAAACATATATTTTGCTTATCATCAGTGAAAAAAGCCGGACACAAAAAATGCAAAGGGCGAGGATCCTAGTTAATGAATACAATTTATAAGAAATTTTATTTAAAAATAACGGAGCAATTTTAAAGGCGTGTGAGTAATTGATTTGTTAAAAGCGACTCCTAAACATCAGGAAACGATCGCCATTTTTATGTTCCTATTTTGCGCGCAAAGGTGAAAATGGAATGGTGTTTTCATATTTAAACAGGATCATGTATTTCTGCTCTTTATGATTCAGCATTGGCATCAAAGACAAGTCCAGAGGCTCCAGTCTGGACTCTTGTTCCGGGTCCAGCTCCAGTACTAGGTGGTCTGGAGGATCCTCTAGAGGTAGAAGGAAACTTTGGTCTGACGCGGTGTGAGAGCGCATTTCACAGGTGAAGATCATCTACTGACCCGGCGGTCTGCAGTGTGTGCGATTCAAAAGTGAGACGGCGAGTTGAATCATTGGTACCTGGCCTCCCGATCTGTGATAAAGATGTGCGCTTCGCGTCCTGAATTACTGGATAGGATAAACATGTATATGCGTTTTGAACTCACTGGGGTCAAATTACGAGTCCACTCTCCATTGAAAAAATCTAAACATGAATTCTTCATCAGATATTTGTCATCAGTGCATTTGGATCCGGTTTATCTCCGGTGCGCGCCGCAGCTGTTCCATTGTACCTTCATCATCCCCGCGATTTTTATCTCCAACTCTCATCGCAAATATCACACATTGAAGCATGGAAACCACGTGATATTTGAGTTTTTTTTCTGGCCCGTCTGGATTCCAAATCACTGCTCAAAATCGAAGTGGGGAGAAAAAATGTTTTCCTCCCTCCATCCATGAACAACAGCCCGCTCATCGTCGCCACGTCTAATTTTAGAACTTTATAAAGAATAACGGTGGAGGTCAGGAGCACCAGACGGTCGCGCGGTTCGACGTCAATTTAGGATTTTTCACATCAACAAACTGGAATCGTCGAGCTGGTCGTCCGTCCGTCATCACCAAGGCAACCCAACTCTCGGCGATGGTTCAACTTCGAAATGCGCATAAACGAGATTTCGGCCTTTGAAAAGTGCTTTTTTAAAATCATCGGTATCGGTTCACAGCAACAAGTTTGGCGAAGATGAAGCGCATCTCGCGGTGACATCTCTCATGCGTCCACTGGAGGAATGCGCGGCCACGGTGCTGGATGCGAACACTCACCCTGAGCGCTGCGTCTCTGCCGCCCCAAACTTGCGGTCCGAACTCTCCGCGTCTGTCTCCTCACCACAAGTCTCTCAAAGTCAAAGCGCGTCCACAAGAGCGTGAGCCTCTCTGGAGACGAGGCATGCTTGTGGCTCGGTGCGCACCGGGGCGTCCGTTAAATACGCAGCAAGTGTGTGACGAGCGCCAGGGACGCCGTGCGCGGGCATTTCACTGATCCGGAGGAGGATTCTCTGACTCGTCACTCAGCGCTGTGGACCCTCCTCCTGGAGCTCTCCATCACCGAGGGGGGAGCGTCTCGGATCCTCGCTGCAGATGGAGCGGTGAACTCCTCCGTACGGTTTACAGACGTCAATCACCTATTAGGAAGACTCATCTGGAATGAGTCAGAGAGTCATGAGTATTTCTAATCCGAGTTCCTGGTTCTGAAGTGACTCGGTTGGTCTGTGGTAGACAACGAAGAATGAGTCACGAGTCGGTTCTCCCACTCTGAGTTAGCTTTGCTTATCAACGTTGAGTGGAACCCTGTTGGCTTAAGAATCGGTGAAGACAGAACTGAACATCCAGTCGCTTCAACGTTGACAGTTAAGCAGGAGTTGCACACAAATGTTTTCCTCTCTTTGTCTGGATGAGATCAAAGGTCATTCAGTGTCTGCTGAAGAAAGAGCTGAGCCAGAAGACAAAGCTCTCCACTGACTGCTTGGTTTCTCCTGTCACCTGTGGTCACAGCTCTAGAGAGTTTCTCTGTCTGGACTCTCTGAGAGAGAGAGAGCTCAGTCATCGAGTAGAGACTCATCCAGGAGGAGGCAGCTGACGTGGCTCTTGTCAGGAGGGAGGAGGTCCCAGGACTCTGCAGGGAGATGATACCTCAGGTGAGGAGCTGGTGGAGGTTTCTGTGGAGAGGCAAGTATGGGCCTCTTTACTACATCTGCTACCTCCTCGACCTAACAACAATGTTACGAGCCCCAGCATTTCAGTTTGCCAGCGCTTCCCTGAGAGACGTGTGCTCTGATGCTCCTTGTTGATGGTTCCATCTTGAGGCTATGGAACCTGTGCTTGTCAGACAGGGCAAGAGGTGGGTCACAGAACCCCAGTGCCTGAAGGAAAAGCCCAGAAATGACCGGGGTTCATGCTGGATTGCACCATTCTCTTGTGGTGTTTGTGTTCCAAGAGTCAGGGGCAGCGTGTGTGTGTTTGTGACGTGGACCGTCCTCGGCTGCTCGCAGCGTGCGAGGACGACCATGCGCTTCGGCCCTGTGTCTTGCTGTGTTTCTAAATAACAGCAACATTTAGATTTCATCTTTGCAGACCTGCTAATTGTGTGTGCGTCATCGCAATACGAAAACACCGGACTCTCAGACGCTTGATGAACGGCGGTAATTACATCCACAGACGCAGCCGTGGAGAACTCCGGCACCGGCGGATGCGCTGCAGCTGGAGTCTGGGCGCGGTCAACACAGCAGCTAGAGTTTTTGGAGGCGGAGTCAGAGTCACAGAGCAGGTCTGACTTTCCTGTTTTTAGTGAGCCTAAGCCAGACATTAGTAAAAGCACGTCCTCGCTGAGAGGGTAAACGCGCGCACACACCCGTCATTATGTCGAGCGCTTCCTGCTTGAGTGCGACCATCTGCCCGCTCATAAAGCTGACCACATGTGGATCAGTGTGCTAAGCTGCTGCTTAGCCTCGACACAGCGCCTGGTTCAAACCACGCCACTTCCTCCCAGCCGCAGGAAGACACCCTGAGCCTCGGTCCCCACTTCCACCCAGTGCCTGACTCCAGCGGAGCGATGGTTTGAATGGCACGTCTCAGAGACAGACAGACTGACGGACAGGAGACAGAGTGAGGATGCTGGACATTTCAATTTCCTCTGGAAACACAGGTGATGAAGAATGACCTGGCTAATGAAGACAAAGTCAACTGTACTTTTTTTCAGAGGACACAGGATCAGTCTGAGGCAGCAACAGTCTCATCTCAAGGGCTCGCCTCTGTGAGAGCTTCACTCTTCTTCATCTGCAGTTCACCTGGCACGTTCATCAGCTCTGTCCTTCCCCAGCCATGATCCCCTGCGACCTGCGCTGTGTTCTCCCGTCTCACCCTCCACGGCCGTGTCCTTCTGCGTGTGTCAGGACAGAAGACACATATCCACTCCTCACTGAGAAGACTCGACCTGGAGCGCCGGACCCTGACCTCGGGTCGGAGGAGTGTTTTCCATCCAGGCAGCGAGCTCCATGATGGAGGATTGGATTGGTCAGAGGGAAGCTTGTAGTATTACTTGTAGCACCAACATCAGCCGTTGTACCAGTTAGGTATGCTGAGTGTTTGATGCAATATTAGTTGTACTGCAATACTGTGGGATTGGGTTCACTAGTCGGTGCTGTTATCGCAACTTTACTCCGAAAAAAAAAACCCTGAAGTTGACGAGTTTAGACAGGGGCGGCTGGATGTGGGCCCGCGTCTCTTCTGAGGGGCTTGGCGGTTATGTAACAGGAGTTCTAAGGTAATCATTCCCATAGGTTGAGGCGCGGGTGTGTTCAAGGCAACGGTCCAAAAACAAATATATGTTTGTCCTTGATTAAACTGTGGTGTGATCATCCTGCGACATGCGTGACGTCCAGCTGTGTGCGCAGTGAGAAACAACTGACACACACACCATGCCACCATGAGGGTGCTGCTCTGGGGGTGACCCAGTGTCACGCACCCTGGAGCCCCTGCAGCTCTGGCAGTACAATCTGTTATTATTGGCATGTATATCCATTCTTCCCCCAAGATTCAGATGAAAAATTGACTTAATCTTTGCCAAGAGATTGCAAGGTCGAAGTTGAAAATGTTGGCAGCTGCAGGTGGATGTTCTTATGATCATTACGGCAAAGACATCATATCATGCAAACTAACTTCTCCAACTCTACTGGAAATACAAGTTTACCACTCCAACAAACACTCCGCATAGTTGTGGTACATGCAGTGCTCCCATTACTATTATTACACACACTACACTAGCAAAAGAAAAGGAGCTATGACTGCTGTTCTAATAGCAAAACGGTTGAACCCCAGCAGCTGCGGGAGCTTTCAGAGCTTGATGGTATTGCCACTGATATTTCATGGCTATTGTCTTGAAGTTCTGGAGTGGAAAATAAACTTCTTATTGGAGGTTTTAGATGCAGTCGGATGACAGGCGATCCTTGTTTTTCAGCTGATATCGGCCCTCGCTACTATGTACTGAGGTTGGTAGTAGTAGTAGTAGTAGTAACTATCAACTGTCAATTGTGTAAGTGTAACTGTGTAAGTATTTTAAATTAGCAGTGCTGCAGTTCTGCAGTACTGTGGGCTTAGATTCAGCAGTTGGACCTGTTATGGTATCTGTCCTTCTAAAACCGCTGACAAAGAGTTAACCAGTTGGCGCTGTATGGGAGGAACCACTGGATGTGGGCCGTCGTGATGACAGCAATACACAAGCCTGCTGGGGATGTGCTGGTTTTGTAACTGGTATTTTGAAGGCGGTCGATTCCATAGGTTGAGCGGAGGGCGTGTTGGAGGCAGTAGTCCAAAAAAGAGTGTGCGATTAATTAAACCTGCTTGTGACATCAATCATGGCGGAACATTCCTGACAGCTGGGGCTGTCCCAACAGGTTTTGTGGAGAGCAGAGATTCTGTTCGCAGCATGGAGTTGAACTCCACTTCAGGTCATTGGTGAGGGAGTGACCTCATCATCATCACCCTCACTGGTGGCTCTCCTTCATCTCCAACATCCTGGGTCCAACACTGTCTTCTCCTCTCCACGAACCGTCTGGCCATCCTAACCTAGAGCGAGCATGGAGCTTCCAGGGAGGATTTCCCACCCTGGGAGACCTTATGTCATCATTTGAGGGAAGGTCTGATGCGACAAGTTCGCTTCCACTGTCGCCATCTTTAATGCTATGTTGTCGAGCGCTGACTTGTTCCTCTCCGCCAGCATGGAAACCACTTCTCTCCTCAGAGAACTCGTCGGTTGTCTCACACCCATTTGGGAGAAACTGTCTTCCATTTGAACCAGGAGCAGAAAGACTGACGCAGAGGTGAACAGCAGAAGGTATTTTTTAATCTCAGGTCTGTGAGCACGGTCACATGACGGCTCAAATTATTGCATTACTTCAGCTAAGTTCGGACATTCGCTGTGAATGTTAACAGCTGAGGCAGGACTGGGAGATGTGCTGCTGCTGTGGAAGTAAAGAAACTGCTCCTCAGACGTGAAGGCGGTCTCATAACATCATACACCATCGAGAGGTGCCACTGTGGGTGTAACTTCCTCGGTCTATGCTGATTCCACATGACACATGTAGGAAATAGTTCGATGCCTTCGCCGTTAACTCTTCCTACCAATTGTGTCCGTTGTTCCAGGTGGTTGTCAATAAAGAAGCTTCAACATACCAATAATCAGTCTGGTTTATTCTCAGCGTAGCAAACAATCAGCCAAGGCAAAATACAGATCGATCCGGGCTCTTCTCTGGGTAGAGTCTGCAGCACAACGAGAGTCGTGACTTACAGGTCAGACACCAGTAGAAGCACACATCGAGATGACCACTTCTCCTTCTTATACTATTCAGGGTGTTGTCTTCAGTAACTTTCCACTTGGGTGTTGGCGGTTTCGAGGTGGTGGTTGCTGTTCTCCTTTTTGGTCGGGTCAGCGGGCCATCCTGAGTGCGGACGTCAGTTTCTCCATCGATTAGTCAACTTCTGCAGATCTGTATATAATTCTGCACACGCTGCAAACGTTTGATTAAGACATACTCACGTTGCAGAGACAAGTGCACCATGTGTCCCCTGTACTTCATTAGTATCACACAATATAATCAATCTATTCCCTTTACACAATACAAGACAAACCTGAAATCAGCTCGCGACAATACTGGTCAGCAGATGTAGATTTGTCCTCAACTTCACATCTGGTCACTTATATTCTTAGTTCTCATAAGACTAGAGGAAGTGATTTGCAGGTTTAATGCTGACCTGGGCAAAGTGCCACCCTGGGGCCAAACGCGGCCCTTGGTTCATGTGGCCCTCCTAGAGTCAGAATATAACTATAAAACTGACCACGTGATAAGGTACACTGTGTGATCGCTGTGTACAGAGTAGAGTACAATGGTCTGAATCTGCTCTCTTACTGTACTGGTGGAACACTGAAGAGTTCAGTGCACTCAGCAGTTTGGTTCACTCTCATCTGCATGTAACCTGGGAGAACCTGCTACAATCGGACTCTGTGGCTTTTGCCTTTGTTGTGCAACTCTCAGCGTGGAACCTGCTCAGGTGCTGAGGAGGAGCTCAACTGAAGCCAAAAGACATCGGCTGGACAAAAACATTTCCTGGTTTTCGTCTCATTTTAGTTTTTTTCTTGGTTGACAAAAACTCAAAAAGGGTTTGGCAAGTACATTTTAATGAATTAATTTCAGAGCTGGAAACCAAAGGCGGATCATGCAGGAAACAATAGTTGAGCGGAAGGCCAGGTGTGTTCTGAACTGTATCGGTTTCCTCAATGATGACGGAAATATTTTGTTAACAGGTTTCTCAGAGAAACCCTGTGGGTCCTTGTTGAATCCCGAGTCTATATGCCCACCACCTGCACAGCTGCGGTGCGTACGCACACCATTGGACCATGGCGGCACCGGCGTCTCAGGCTATTGGTGATTGAAAGTGGTGCACTGATGTGCGGCAGACCAGGTTCCAGACCGGATGCTCGGCTCCAGCCGAGGCTTTGATCGAATCTCCAGATCTTTTGAGCTTTGAAGTTCAAGTTCCAACCTCCAACTATTTCAGGTGGAGTTTCCTGTGCCTCTTCTGAGGCACCACTGAGGTGTAGCAGCTGGCGCTGGTGGGGCGTCAACACAGTGGTTTGGAGAGGCAGCCGCAACGCTGTCATCGCAGAGCAACAGTTTGTGGCGCCGCATCTCCACTGTCCTCCTCTGGCTTCTGTCGCTGAGATGGTGTTTGGTGTGAGCGAATGACGAGTGGATGAGGTTTCATGAAACAGCTGTATTTTCCAAGGCCACTGGACTGTCGACTCTATCACTCTATCTATCAATGAAACCTCATATTGTTTTTAGACCATCATCACTACCTGCTGAGCTTTGAAAATGAGGTTCGTAAAGCATGAACCTACCTTCACACTGCCACACCAACAGACTGGGCCCTGGTTCCAGAGCTACCGACCAAAGAGCTGATAAATCACCAAGCCTGAGTTTGGCTTCATTTCAAATGTTTTATTCAGTTTTCTGGACGGTTAACAAACCCAAAATGTCTCACAAAAAACACAAACTTTATAACAAGGCTTGCAAATTGCAACATTCAGTGGAAACAGCAGAAACTAAATCATTTCTCAGGTCGTAGAAAACTTTTATAAATCGGACTGTACAGCCATTTACAGAGGAGCGAGGGCAGCATCGCGAGTGTGTCAGGCTGATGACATCATGATGGATGAGGATGATGAGATTCGGGACGTCAGGATGCTAGAAGGAACGGCCGGGTCGCCTTTTCGCATCGTGACAAAGTGTTGGAGCAGAAAGTGAGCGAGGGTGCGGTTTAAAGGGGATTAGCCATGGTGGAGCTGTTGAGCAGGTAAAACGGTGTCTGGCAGCTTTGTCACTTACTTCGGGACGACTGGACTTTCTGGGGTCGGTTTTGTCATGCGTACGTGTGACTCGTTTCTGTCGAAGTGAAACAGTTCTGCAAGTGTGAAGAGCCCTTGGTGGAGTTCGGTGTCGAACAGTTTTGAAAGCTGAAGTCTCTGAGATGGTCTGTCAGCCGCAACATGGAATTATGGAAACTTGTGTGAGGAGTCGCCTTCGAGGTCAGAGCATGTTTATGTGTCAATGATCATAACACTGATTTATAATGACAACTCTGCCTGCTAAAACGCTGTGAAATGAATTCATTCATTAAAAATGCTGACATGACAGAGTTGAAAAACGCTTTTTAATAACTTGGATTATATTACTTGTTTAAAACCTGTTAAAAAAATACTGAACGCAAAACAAAGACTGAAAATAACATTGAAATTAAACATACATAACTGTATGGAGAACAATGTAT
Organism: Synchiropus splendidus; assembly: GCF_027744825.2. NCBI lineage: Eukaryota > Metazoa > Chordata > Actinopteri > Syngnathiformes > Callionymidae > Synchiropus > Synchiropus splendidus. The sequence continues at coordinate 17,955,608 of NC_071340.1, forward strand.
GTAAAACTGGGAAATTGTTTAAATAAAACTGAGCAACATGTAGCAGGTGATGCTGCAGATTCAAAAATATGTTTGTGCAGTAAAAAAAAAGAAAAAAATTAACTCTTGAAGATTATGTTTCCAATACATGATCCAAGTGCTCCACCATCGCAGAGATGTTTCAACTGTCGTGAATCGTGATGATGAAGAACCTGATCTCCAACTCGAGCTAGCAGCTGCGGCTGTCCACCACTGACTCAGACTTGACTAGCTGAAGGGAGCCGGTTCAAGCTAGCTGAGTTCTAACCTTCATCCCAGCGGCTCTTCGCAGCAGACAAGCTCGGGCGGCGATGAAGCTGACGCGTCGCTGACAACTCAGACAAGGTCAAGTCCAACATCCTCTCTGGTGTAGCCAAGTCTGTGTTAGGCCTCAATGTGACTCAGCCGGTCAATCGCGTTGCCTGAACCGAGTCAATGCCAGGTCAAACTGGTTCTCGCACCACCTTCATCACTACGGAGTTGCTAAAATAATAACCGCGTGGCCCTTCACAGACTACCAAGCCGAGAGGGCATGAGCTTCACTACCAAGGTGCCTTTCATTTCCTGCCAACAACTTGTTGTTGCGAGCTTCCTGGCGCCCCACACTTGACTCGACTTGCTAAAGGGTGCATGTTCGAGCTAGTAGATTACAGGACGAGCTAGTGCCAATCCAAGAGCTATCCTGTTGGGGAGCTTTCATAGTTCTTCAGGCTTCAAGTTATCGAGCCGATCTACATTCGTCGAAGTTGGCTGTGGTGAACGCGGGTTTATGGTGCAATGAGTGTCGCTGCTTCACAGAACTCTGACTCAGGCTTCCCCCATCTGAGCTGGCTTCTTATCCTTGTGACCTGAAAATATCTTTGTGGCGCTGGAGGGGAATCAGGCGAGCAGGGGTTCTGAAGAACAGCTGGCTTCCTTTTTCTGTCAATGAGCCCAATTTCTCTCCTTGGTTTTGATGTTCTGCCACCGTGTTTGATCTCCACAGGCATGTAGGAAGGGTGAGAGGGAGAAGTGCTCTAGCAGCGTTTGTCCTCTGCCTACACTCACGCAGGCGTCATGAGAGCAGGGCTTGAGTCAGCGGGAGCTAGCTCGACCCAGGATGCGGCCTGCAACGGACCGAGGTTGTTGGTGCTTAGGGCACTTCCGCCACCTTCAACTCTGGACGGACCCTCGTGACTATCATTCTTTTTCAGCTTGTGTTTCGAAAACATTTGTTTCAAAACAAAGAGAGCAGATTATGACTCATTTTCCTGTTTTCTTTTGACGCAGCCAGCTCAGAGCCGGGATTATGGGCCCGGCGAGAGACCGACCTGAGCGCTCTGAAGTCAGCACAGGTCGGATCATCGCCCACGCGTCAGCACAACCCGCCGCCAGGTCCATGGGCCAGGTCCCTGAACAAGTAGGGTAGGCCCACCCACACCTGGTTCTGGTCTACCACGACATCATCCCTAGTTGTGCTCAGCCTTATGACCAGCTTAGAACCGACGCCCCAGGCGTGGCGCTACAGGGGGCGCTCTTGTCAAAGTACCCGCCAACTCTAATCTGTAATTAAAAGTGTTTCCTCTGGCGTAAAGGTCGGCGCTGTTGACGCTGATTGCTGCAGAAAATATTGAAACGAACGAGAGGCAGTTTGTGAGGTTGCCCAATCAATCCAGAATGAAGTGGTGTTTGGGTGATAAACAGAAGGGCGAGTCGCGTCTGCTCTCAGAGAAACACTCGACTGAAATCCGTCCAATCAGCACAAGACTCTGTGTGGGCCTCGCCACTGGTGAACATCGTCCGGCCCGGTTTGTGTCTCGGCAGATTGACCGGTTCGGATCTGATGTGGGCTGGTTGCCATGGCGACGCATGTAAATTGAGAAGTTTCGGAGTCTGAAGGTCGATGATGGTATGAATTTATTGAGCTTTTTTTTTTGCTTGGTTGCCTGACTCTGGTGCAACAGACTCGTAGTTCATCCTGAGGACTTGTGTGTCCATCCTGGAGCTAGCGCTTATTTATCGCCTTCATGCTCATTTCATCATTCTTATGTGCGTTAGCTTCATGCTCTTTCTGTGGGGAAGTCAGCGGCTGGCATCAAGGGGTGCCGGAGCCAGGTACTGAGTGAGGATGTCTGGAACTCAACAAAACTGATGGACAGTGTGGAGACCAAGACCTGAACCAAGAACAAAGGACTCATTTGATCCAATGAAAGCATTTTCAGGGCTAGTTTACTCTAGAAAAAATGGCCGCTGTTTATTTTGTAATCAGGAATAATAGTGTCTGTAAAACTAACTGACTTCTGTGGTCTGGATTCAGTTTCGGACTCGATCCTGCTCTCGGCAGGGGGTCTGGACCACAACAGTCTCATCTCAGCCTCATCTGCCCAAAACTGTGGTCACAAACGTGGCTTCACCTGAAGCCTTGTGCCGCAGCCGGGCTTACGCCCGAGTGCCATCATTACGGGTTTGTGTCGTCCAGTCGAACATGTACTAGCCAGCGTGGTCAGATGTGCACAGCGCTACCTCTGACCCCAGCAGCTCTCTCTCCTCCTGCCTCCGCCAGCGCCACTATTCACCCGCCACACAACCTTCTAGGCTCCACAAATGTCAGCCCCGTCCCTGGTTTGTGTTTGGATGAGACGTCCTCTGAGTTGGATTTCCCGTCCCGATGAAGCTGTATTTGCTTTCATTGACATTCCAAATGTCACGGCGGTCCGTGACGATGGAGGGCCACAACATTCACAGCACCAGCATGAGTTAAGACGCAGCCCTGGAAGCTGGTTTTGTTACCTAGCAACAATAAGCACTTGAGAGTAGGACTAATAAAAGTGAGAAACTGGCGACTTGCTGCAGAGCCACATTGTGTGGACACGAGGATCACTCTGGGATCGCACACTGGAACCTTCCCGACAGACTGATGAGCGTGGTGCAACACAGAAATGCGAGGACGTTTGGGAGCGAAGGGGCTTCAGGCATAGAGCGGAGGAAAGGCCTCTCTGAGAGTCAGCTCGTCGAACTGAAGTTCTGACCGCGAAAGGGTCCTGTTTCGAGTTCCAGGAGAGCAGGGCAGCGGGCGTGGTGGAGGGCAGAGCTGTCCCGTCGTCGCCTGGGTCACAGCCTGCAGCAGGAAGGGAGAACACAGACATGGTTAACGCTGGAGACCCGACAGAACACTTCCTCGGCCGTGGCCTTAGAAAGGAGCGCGTCGCTCCACTCTCTGTTCTGACTGCTGGCGGCTTTGAAATGAAAACAAGCTGGTAAATGAGGCGAGTTGCTTCCTGGAGTGGTCGGCGGTTGCCAGGTAACCTCGAGGCACCGACGTCGACAACTCCAGGAAGACTTCTGCATGTACGATGGTCACTAGATCAGTCTCTTGAGTTGGGCTGCTAGTCTGACTGGTTGTTGCAGCGCCCACATCAGCGCTCCCATCGTGCTCTCGCTTTCCTCAGAGCGGCGCCTTCATTAGCATTTCTTACCTCCGTTAAAATCCTGAGCGCTGCAGTGCGAGGACGTCGTCAGCCACAGACTTGATTAACCTACTCGGGTTACTAATCTCACTTGCTAATGTGAGTTTAAAATACTGCACCACGAGGACCTGCACTGACATCCGGTTCTAAATTTAGAAAGCATCTAGACAGGCTGTAAATAGTCTCTGGCCTGGTGTGTGAGGAGCGGGACGGAAGCTACGCGGCTCTTCAGTGGGTCGCGGCCCGTCTAAGTGGCGCTGTCGACGCACACAGCGGGGCAGAAGCGGGCCTGCCGCAGGGAGCAGCGAGGTCACGTCCTCTCTTCTCTTTTGTTATATAAGCTCTATTTTTGGAGCGCACGGTTCAGGCCAGCGCGGACTTACCGAGCCGCTGCCGGGCGGACAGTCAGCCGCTCCGAGGCTGTGACCACGTTCCCGCATGGTGCTGGGCATTTTCAGACGTGTTGACCCCTGAACAGTAACCTGTGAGTCACAGCTCTGGTCTTCCGCCGACTCGGACTTGCTACTTTCAAGTCTTTAGCTTCCTGCATGTGGCAGGAATGGGTCCTTTACATCATAGGGTGGAGTCGCTCCGACCACCGACCAGGTTTAACTTCTCAGCACAAGAGCCAGTCACTGACTCGAGTCAGGGAGTCGAGCCAGTCAACATCGGGGTGTGTTACTCAGTAATCTGCTCGTGAATCGGGTGATGGCTGAGGTGGCTCCTTGCTGGCGCGGTTTTCAGCCGAGCAGAGCTGAACCTCCAGGATACTCCTTTCATGTGTCTGCCTTCCAAACCCAGCTGTAATGAAGTGCATCTCCAGCACAATAGTCCTGGTGGGCGGCCGTAAACCAATAAAGACGACCCCGCAGCTCTGATCTGGCTCCTCTGGGAGACGCACGCACTCATGTACCTGCCCCGATGTCGTGCTTCGGAGCTCTCGTCGTACTGACTGCTGCAGCCCCAGAGACTAAAGCCGTCGGGTCGGGACACCTCAGACCTGAAGCCTGCATGAGTCCCTGTGCCTGACGTCTGCGAGCACCAAAATACACAGCGTTTAGAACCATGTTTAATTTCAGAGCTTTTTTAAGACCCGACATCACCCACGGCTTGAAAAGCAAGGTCATTTCGGGAGACAGGAAATCCCACACCCCTGTTCTTTCACAGCACACACAGACCAAAGAAAGGGTTTACCATCCACAAGCGCCATCATTCACCCTTTGTTCCCTCGAGAGAGAAAAAGGGCAAGTTCTGAATCAAGAACGACACTCAGGTCAGGCAGGTCTGTGATTTTCAGAACCAAAGAAGCTAAACGTCCTTCTGGTGTCTCACAACACTGAAGCAGGAGAAAACTATGAGTGAACTACAAACTATTCATCCAGGTAACTAAACTATTAGTTACCTGGATGTAACTCCAGTTCTATGAGTACAGGCGTAGCCCGCACTGACCTCCTCCTTAAAGCTCCGCTGTGTTGTGTCGTGGGGGCAGCACCTACTACCTAAACAGGTCAGAGAAACATTGGGTATGCCCCAGGCCTCCTCCCAATGGAACCCACCCTGAAAAGAGCCACCATAGCTGTCCTCATTTGGAGGAGCAAAGGTTCTACTCTGAGTCTCTCCTGGATGACCGAGCTTCTCTCTCAGAGGGTACGAGCACAGCAAATGGCAGATCACGCCCCCTGCACTGAAGGCTCTGGTTCTGAAGGCTCCAGACGAAACTCCACCGATGTAATGAGAAAAACCACTCCGACCCTTTAGTGGTGCCATGAGCCCAGCAGCCTCGCTCTGCTGGACCCAGGCCGTGCTGTGATTGGCTGATGGGGATTTCTCGCGGCTCACTGACCAAAACTGGATGTTAGAGAGGCAGAAGTGGCAGAGCTCACATCTTCTCATCAATCTCCCCATTTCCCACCTCAGTAACTCGCTGCCTCCTCAGCTCCTCACACCAGAACACACGTCGAGGGAAGCTACACATTCAGTCGCTTCCTGGCCTCAAAACTACCATGTAAACACTGCAGCTGACTGACACATTAACTCAAGTGGCAGAGAGGAATCCTGCTGCGTTTACAAGTCACTGACTCGGGCACTTTGAGACAGTGCAGTAATGACGTCCTATGAATGAATTATTGAATTGAACTTCGGTTTAAGTCACAATACAATGGTTTTAATTCAACAACATAACACTGTCACTGAATTTGGTTTATAGATTAGATTAGATTAGATTGTATTAGATTCTTCCCACAATAGGGACATATGGGTTGTTTTTAAAGACATGAAAGACAAACATAAACAGTTAAAGTCGTAGACAAAGCATAATCACAAAACACCAGAACCATCATAACAAAAAAAACAATAGATTAGATTAAATTAGAAATATGAATGTAAAATGAATAAAAGAAAAAATGCCACAAAAAATGTATGAGCATCGTTGAACTCCTTTATTTATTTATTTTGATTTTTTGCGGATGATGTCCCTCTGTCTGCTCCAGGCCACTCTCCCCAGAACTGTCTACAGCTGGGGTGAGGATTACCTCCCCAAAGTCTGGGGCCATGGTTCTCATACACCCAGGTTGGAAAATCCTTGGGTGGAGGAGTTCAGGTATCTTGTCGCTGAGTGAGAGAAGGATGCAGATGCACTGGAGCTGCACTATCCCTAGCTCTGAGGAGAAGTCAGAAGACAAAGGTATCCACTGCAGTGACCAACTGAAAAAGTTTGTCAGTAGAAGCTCAGGCATCCAGGAGAGACTCTGACAAGTACCTCTGGTCCTCGAAGGGAGGAATCTTCTCAGGATGAGTCCTGAGAGGAGGTCTGACCCAGGACATGCAGGGGTGGTGACCTCAGTGTCCCCTCAGAGGAGGTTCCTGGACGGTCTGCTCATGTGGGCAGCACTCTTCAGATTAAGTTTGGACACCCCTGCTCTCGAGGGTATCTTCTTTCTGCTTGTCACGCAGGGGTTACCACCCCGACTAGAGTAAAGTGTGTTAGGATCTAGCCATTTATCTTCAGAAAAACCTGAGCTCAGTAAAACCACTTGCTACAGTGGAGGTCACGCTTCCCTCGCCATCGAAAGCAGAGCGCCCTCTCTCTGCAGGAGTGTGCATCGATCTCAAGAGCGTTCCTGCAGCCCTGGCTGGAGCTCAGAGGACCACGAAACAGAAAAGAAAACATGAAAACCAAAATGACTGACAGCAAAGATCAAACAAAAGAAACCTCCAAAATGAAAACATCTTTTTATTGTCATACACTTTGTAAAGGATGAGTGCAAATTAGGAGCTCGTGATCAAAAGAACCTACTCGTCACTAAGCCATGGACCATAAGGCATCGTTAAATACAAGCTATCGTCTACAACACGGGGGCGGAGTCAGGAAAAGAAACGACACGATGCAAACGGTGCCGAAAAGAAAGAACTGAAGAGAAAACAAGAAAACACAACACAGTTGTTTACATTCAAATCAAAAGAAGTCCACAAGGAGGAATAAATATCACAGCAAGTGACGATCAAACATGGTCTACAATCCATTATGTACACTTGGCACTAATGTTGGGTCTTTGATTGTTGTCCGGGCGTCGGCGCTAGCGAGCGCTAACCCGCCGCTAGCCTAACCACCGGAGACAAAACCTCGAACAAAAGCCGTGGAAAAGTTTGGCAAAGCATCAGCAGTTCATCAGAAGAAAGCTCATAGTTACGTTTTCAGAACAAGAATCGTCAAAGTCCATCTCATGCACTTGAAAGTTGTAAACAGTACAAATATAAATGATCCACTTACAATATTTGAATCCCAGCAATTCCAAAAACAGACAAGTAACAGCAGCAGATTGTTTGAAAGCATCGTTTCCCGGCGGCGGCGGCGGAAAATGGCTATTTAACAGGATGTGATTGTCGCGGCGGGCGAGCGAATCCAAGCAGTGTACAGCGTGAGTGACGACCGCGGGCGTCACACGGGCGGGCGCTGATATGTTAGCTCTGATATGTTCGACGGGATGAAGAATCGTGGGCCCGAGTCAACTGCTCTTGGACTATCGCGGCATCAGCAGTGTTGCGGTCCCACATGATCCGGTGCCGTCGGCAGAGGTTACCCATTCACCCACCCACTCCTCCTGCCCTCGGAGCAAACACATATTTGGGAGCGGTTCTAATTGATTCCCATTCCAAAGCGACGGAATGGCGCATTTCTCAAGGCCGTCTTGACAGTTCCGTCGCATGGATTGACCTCGTGTGTTACCGTGGCAACCGTTATTGTGATGTTGACGCGCTTTGACCTTGCCAGGAAGATAAATGTTGCTCATTAATATTGAACTTCTGCATGATTGAATGTGAGTCATTACCATAGCGATTGTGTTGTTCCTCCGTAGACGTTGCATTGTTGCTGTGTAAATCGATCTGTAACATTATGGAAATGATCTCCCAGGAAGGAGACAGCAGTGTTTAGGAACCAGGACAGGACCCGGTCCAGTTTCGAGGTTGTGGTTCTTAGCAAGAACACGACGTTGTCCCGAGATAGTGGAGTGGGAGCGCCAGTGGCATGTTGGGAACAGCCTTAGCTCCACCTACAACCTCGCTCTCGCTCCAGTGGCTACAACACTGCTGATGGAGAGGCGTTTGATATCAGCCATCATGTGCTCTTCTTTTACACCCGTAACAGTCGCGTTTTTCACAGAATCTTCCTGGCGTTTTTGTGCATTTTTGTCAAAATGTTTTTGTCCCGTTCCCTCGGTCGGTGTGAGCATCAGTGTTTGGACGCTAGTTTGAGCTGATGTACTGCGGGTTCGTGTGAAGGCGAGGGAGTCATTCGTCAGAGAAAGTGGCGTGAACGGTGCTTACAGTCGACCTCTGAAACCTCAGCCTGTTTGCCGGCCCATTCTGGCCGCTCGCAGACCCAGGTACCACGCGAGTTCACCGTGACGTGTCGTGAAACGTTTCGAGTGTCAGCTGTTTGAAAAGTTGTGTTTCACGAGCCGCCTCGACTCGCACGAGTCTGACACAAACTTGGACGTGACATCTTCACATTCACATGTCAATAAAAGAGGTCAATGGTGATCACAGCACGAGACAGCAGAGATGGCTGGGGTTCGATCACAAGGCTTCAGTGTCGGTGCTTCGGCCTGCCAAGGTACAGTGGCGGCCATTTTAAACACATACTTGGGACTGATTTTCGACTGAACTTTGAGGGAGCGACCATGAAATTAGACTTTGGTGCTGAGCTGATTTTCTATTGGTCAAATTCTTCTGTGGCTGTCGAGTCTTTCTCCGCCAAGTTACCAAGTTACTGTTTTTCATTTAGTGCGCAATGTCATTTATTGAAATAGATGAATTTAAGTTTGTAATACTTTTATTTTAGATTTTGGCCAAACATGTTGTATTTCAGTCCATGGTACCAATGCTAAAAATGCTCATGTTAGCGTTCTCCTTTCTTGAGGTTTTATTTGTACTGGTCAGTCATGATGCCGACATCTGTCAAAAACGCTAAACCAAACTGCTACATTGGCCTTTATAATTGAGTTTACTTTTGTTTCTTCACTTCAGTCATAAACATTTCTTTCCGTCCTACATTTATCATCACAGTCGACATTTTTGCACCATTAACTTTGAAGGTAAACATTTTCTGGAGGTCATGTTTCTTTTTCCTTTCAAGGTAATTATGCTATTATCCATTAGCATTTAGCTTCAAACCGTTTTCTCGTCATGTTTTTTACTCTTTACTTTACTACAAAGAAGGAAACGAGTCTGCTTCACACTTGAGAAAGCAAAAGTTCCGAGTGTCACAAGCCAAAATTTAAAAGTTAAGTCATGCAGACCCAAGGCAAGCCTGACTTCAGGCTTCCTAAACTCCGACTTGGCTGAGCCTGGAGATGGGACACCGGCACATCTCTGAAGGAACCAGGACTGACGATGGCTGACAGACAAAAGTGATGGAGACGATGGAGATCTGGACGGTTACATTCATCGGAACAAAAGAAAGACATGGAATTGTTCTGTTCTCTGACACAGGTTTCAAACTCCAGGATGACATGTTGAAAATTTACAGGCAAAAATACATCCAAGAAAGAAACCCAAACTCATAGCAACAGAAGAGATCGTTGGTCAAAAGAAAAGCAATCCAGTATGGTGGAAACCAAAGCAAAGATGAGTCCCGACTGCTCGTCTGTACACACACATGCCAACATTCCATGAGGAGACACACAGCGGGCAGTCGTCGTCACCGGGCTGGCTTTTTGGATTCAGTGCATTCTTTAAGGAGGCGGGTTAATTACGGGAAGTGTCTTCTGAAGTAAATATTTGCTGTTTAAACTCATTTGACATACTCAGCTGACTTCCAGAAGTGTCCGGGGTGGGAGAGGCGGCGGTTCCGCTTTGGCAACTTTTCCAGTAAATCCACCAGTTTGGAGAAGCTGGGCCGCTCCTCCTGCGTGTGCGCCCAGCAGAGCAGCAGAATGTCCTGCGAGACACAAACGGACAGGTGACTGGTGGCGCCGGACCCACGTCGCCACAGATCCTGCCGAGACGGTAGCTTCAGGAGAACCGTGACGGAGGAAATACTGACGCAAAAAAAGGAGCTTTGGAACGAGACGTACTGAAATCTCCTTCCCCATCCCGGTCTGGGCCAGACTGGGCTTGATCCCGCTGCCTATCTGCCAGATGATCACCTCCGCCGGCTGACTCTTGTAAGGCCACTCGCGTGCGTGTAACTCGTACCAAATGGTTCTGTGGAGACAAAACAGGGGTCAGGAGGTGAGGTCACCAGCTCACAGCTCTTGCTCAACCTCCACTCAGAGAACTTCTCTCCAGTGTTGTGCCTGACTGGAGGAACCTCCACCTCTCCTGGAGGATCAGAGGCTCTCCTCCGAGTCTCCCCTGGATGACTGAGCTTCTCTCTTAGAGAGTCCAGACAGAGAAACTGTTGTTCAGAAGGTCACTCCAAAGCTGGGGACCACTGGTGCGAGGAGAAACCCAGACAGCTTTGCCTTCTGGCTCAGCTCTTTCTTCATCATGACTGACTGATACGTGAAGTGGCTGCCTTGATGGAGACAAGTGGAGCAGAGATACTGAAGGCAGAGGTCTTCAGGCGGCTTGTTTTTCTCTGTGATGCTTCAGACCGGCTCCTTCATCGATGGACTCACGAGCCACACACTTGATCACAGTTTAATAACAAGGAAAAGGCAACACTCTGAAAGTCAAATCTGAAGGGTCTAAAAATAGCTCTTGGCCAGGAGTGATGGAGAAAAAAAGCCGAGGATTGCTGATGAATATGTATGAGAGCTACAGGGGTCACCTCAAGGTAGCGCAGAGGCTCGCGGAGCAGCTGGACCTGGTGAGTCAAAGCTGCAGCCCTCCCTACAGAATGATATTGTGACGAAAGCTTCCATATGGGGGACCATCTGAAATGCAATTGTGTTAGGAGTCAACAAAGCCAGCCCACCCCCGCGAGTGAATCAGTGGCAGGAAGGACAGCCGCCGCGCAGCGCCTCGGTTTCATCAGACTTTGGAGAGAGGTGAAGGCGAGTCTCTCAAAAACCAGGGATGGAGTGAAGACAGAGCTCAAGCATCTTCAAGATGAAGGCAAATGCAATCTTCTTCGACAGGTGTTCCATCTCCAGATGTCCTCATCATCCTCTCATCGGGATCCTCACTGTGGTCCTCCTCTCCTTCATCTCCAACGTTCCTGGTCCAAATGTGTCTCTCCACTCCACAAACATCTTCAAACTTCTCAACACCTCCGTCTAATATACTCATTTATCTTTCCTCCTAATTACGGCATCTTCATCTCTGACTCGCCTGACTGACTCCTGAGTCTCCAGTCTCTCAGTCAAGACTCCCCCACTGTGGCAGGAGCATCACTGATCACACGCCTTGCTGACGACCCTTCGGTTGATACACAGTTTTGACTCCATCTAGAGTCACAGACAGTCATGAATCTCAGATTTGTTCCTTTCACTATCTGAGATGAGAACCTCTGCAGAGTCATCTAATATAAGAGATCGGGTCATTTTGGAGCCTCGCTGCGTCTGCGTGACACTCGGCTACCGACCAGCTTGCTCCATGTGCTCATCACTTCATCTCCATGTAGCATTATGGGATGGTTATTAAAGATTCTCAGAGCGAACAGAGAGAACTCGCTGGCTCCCTCCAGACTAACCAGGCTAGCATCGCGTCAGGACCTGTTCCCACTGGGGTGCCACAGAGCTCTGTACTTGGATCTCCACAGGTGTCACTTGGACTAACTCCCTCCACACACGTCCCGAGTCACAATAGGCAGGGCGTTGATCTTTAACTTGAGCTGGACTCTTCTTCAGGTGCCGTCACACTGACTTGGAGACTCGGTACTCACAGTGGTTGCTCCAACCACCAAAGCCACCTCCTCTTGTTGATCCATTTTCCCTCTCTGCTAAAGTCACAGTACAAATTGGGTTCAGATTGGTTGCGACTTGTCACCGGAGGTTCCGACTTTGACGCAACAGAGGTTGGTCCAAACGTCACAGCTTGCCACACCAGGTGGCGCTGGTTCTAGTCCCGGCCAAGTCTAACGTGGTGAAAGGAAGAGCTGAACAAACCCTCCTGTCACCTGGCTCTCGGGCTCAGAACTTGCGTGAAGACAGATCTTGGGACTACATTTCGAATACGTGTGTGACCCCGTCACACCCTGCACCACAGAGACTTCCTCCTGGTTGATGTCCTCTAATTAGTCGCCTGCCAGTCTCCTGCTATTATCTAATCAGCTTCACATTTTCGGAGGCCGCCTCCCTCTTGTTTTCCATTAGTCCACCAGACTCGCTCCCGAATGTTGGCGGCTCTCACATGGGAGGGCTAATCACCCAACACTGATCCAACATCTGCTCGCAGCAGCGAAGCAGCCGCTGCTGCTCAACTCCCAGGAGTTCGGTCAGGATCCAGTTAGTGGAGCTTCATCCTGCTCAGCAGCCATCATCGTTGTCGTCATCATCATCATGAGCACCGGTGTCACACACTGGTGGTCGCCTCCCTGAGCCGTTCGGTTCTGACTCAGCTGTGGATCCAGATTTACACTGGAACTAAAGAACCTCACTGACCTGAATGAAAGAGGGAACGAGAAACTGCTACAAATAAGGCGACTTTATCAGAGTGGGAGGCTAGAGGTCAGAGGTCAGGGTCAAGGTTAAGGGCTAGAGACAGGATTAACTGAGAACAGTAAACAGAATGGGGGATGAGTGTTCAGGAGTGACATCATCAAGCCAGTGTGTTAAAAACCTTTTTCTTGTCTCAAGCTCCAAAAAGAGGAGCACTGGGGACCAGCAATGACTCATTCAACAAAGACAGATGATTTAAAGTCAACAGCCGACAAACAAACTGGGAAGCAGCGAAGGACTCACCCGAAAGCAAAGACGTCAGACTGTTTGGAGAAAGGAAGCTTGTCCTCTTCCGTGTCCGGAGAGAGCTGCTGGATGATTTCCGGAGCCAGGTGACACAGCCAGCCGTTGGGAATTCTCAATTTGTCTTCTCTCCGGCTGCAGAGCACCAAAACAGGAGATCATTAACGGTCAGGGAAGTCACATGGCCGCAGAAGGAATAACAGACGTGAAGCTGCAACGTCTCCCCAGCTGCTGGTCGTTCAGCAAGCGAAACACTTGCCACCTGCAGCGCCACAGCCAGCGCCTCCAGTGTGCACTTCATCTCATCTCTCCACTGAGGTCAGGTGATGACTAGAACTGCTCGTGACTGAGGTCGAGGTTTTTAATGTTCCACACCTGAGACTCTCTCTTTTGAACGTTCACCATCCATCCATCCAACATCTTCCTCCAGCCATTCTGGATCAAAACTGAGGTGACAAGAGACATTGTCTCCAGGGTCTGCCTGTGGCCTCCTCCCAGTTCAACCCCTCATAAAGTCTTTCTGGCAAGAGCCACCTCACCAGTCCTCTCCTGGAGGAGCAGAGGTTCTTCACCGATTCTCTTCTCGATGACTGAGCCTCTCTCTCTCAGAGAGTCCAGACAGAGAAGCTCTAGTTCTCTGGGTCACACTAAAGCTGGAGGAGAAGCCCAGTGGTCAGTGGAGAGCTTCTGGCTCAGCTCACGGAGTCTGTCCCCAAGTGGAGGAGTATCTTCGGGTCTCTGCTGACCTCTGACCTCAGAACATATTTCCGTGCTACATTCTTCCACCAAGATGAGACGACTTCAGAGTTGACACTGGAGTCACAACCTGTGGGTGGATCAGGATCTTCCCTACGCCCCCTGCTGAGTTCCTCAGGACTACAAGAGCCACCACATGGCTCCCCACACGCAGCGTTGCTGGTGTAGAGGTTTATTTTTGCGCGTCTCCTCAGTGCTTCAGATTTCTATTTCCACCTGCACCTTTTCAAGCTCAACTCTTTTCATCTTTCGTTGCTCTGCACTCGGCGCCTGCCACAACATTAGCCCAGAGTGCTGTTGCTCACGCTGATGAGCGCCAGCGCAGTATTTATAACCTGCGGCGAATGTGCGTTTTGTCGTCCGTCGAGTCACAAGCTAAGAAAGAGGCGTCTCTGACGTGCGAGGAGACACACTCACCTGCCAGCCTGCAGAACCCCTGATATAGTGAAGAGCCCGAAATCGGTGATGACGACTTTGCCGTTGTCGTAGAACACATTCTTGGACTTCATGTCTTTGTGCAGGATCCCCTTGGCGTGGAGGTAGCCCATCCCCTGAGGAGGCACAGACGTGACTCGGGTGTTCGGTGACCAGCGAGCGTGTCGCTGTTACCTTGACCATCTCCTGGGCGATCTGTCGCGTCTTGTTGACGTCCAGCACCACTTTGGCGTCCCGCACCACCGAGTACAGAGTCCTGCCTTTACACAGGCTGAAAAGAGATGTGTGAGATTAGGAGGCAGAATTATCATATCTTAACAAGGATTTCCACTCGGGCTTATCTTGTGTCCGCGAGACGCTTCAGTTCTGGTGACGGACAACATTTGTTTTTCTCTGAACTGAATTGTTTTTCGAAGCCATTCATTCGAAGGGAGGATTCTAGTTCTAGTTGGGGTGGTGAAACTTTGTCGCAGCTGGGGGTGTCAACATCTCTCCATCCCTGTGCATCGATGGACCTCCACAGTGCGACATTGGTTCTAACCCCATTATCTGGTTGGACTTTTTCAGCCTTGTCACAGCTGCATGTGACTAAATATAAAACACTCTAAATGTGGTTCGTGTTCATACAAAATCCTAGTATTTGTATGGTTATCTGTTGTACAACCTGTATTGTATTTAATGTTGCGATCATGTTTGATCAAAACGTCCAAAACACCTGAACTCTTCCCCAGCTGTGTCTAAGAACGTGACTAACGTGTTCAAAGCGTTCGCACAAAGCCTGTTGTATCCTTGTCTCTACTGCACCAAACAATAACAGATGGGTTCTGTCATTTCTTTGTCCGTAGATGGTAAAAAAATAAACATAAGCTCTGTGATGCTACATGCTAGCAGGCCACCTAGCATTAGCTATACGATGGTACAAGTCGATTGCTAGGTGCCAAACTCACCAATTGTTCTCACTAGCCTTCCACCTTTAGCATCTATACAAGCTACGTTAGCACACAACACGTCTTAATGGAGGAGAGGCATATAAGGTGCATCTATATCATTCATTAAACAACTTTATCTTTTTGTTTCAGGCAGCCATTGAGATTGTCCGACGCTGCAGGGAAGACCAGTGTGAGCGGCTTCGCTGTGACGGAGACACAGGGGAGGGAGGAGAGCTGCCGCCAGAGATGGGGTCTCCTGACCTGACGTGAAGGACGGTCTCTGCACCTGAGATCTGCACTGCTTGCTAGCTGAACCAACTCTGAGGAACGGCAGGATTTTTTTCCATCTACTGACCGGACTGTGTTACGAGGCGTCACGCTACTGACGACAAGCATGTTAGCTAGCTGAGAACAGCAGGTAATGTGTTGGTATCCCTTCATGAATCCTGACCACTTGAACTTGTCTGCGCGGTTAAGGTTTTATTTTTTACCACCCGAACGTGGGTGTCCTTTTATTGCACTTGTCCGGTGCCGTCGGTGAATAAAGTGTCACTGCTATGCGCAGCCCTGTTTGTGCGGAGGAGGTGTCACATTTCAAAATAGGTCTACAACTGGGCCCTCCACAGCCTTCAGCCTCCACAGTGCCGCGCAGGTTACCACGGCGATGGACCCGAGGCCAACAGGCGGGTCCTGACAGCTGCAGCCGCTCCTGCCTCAGTGTGACTGGCTCTGCAGTGAGCACCGCCATAATCACTGCCAGCGAGCCTCCGCCAGGCCATCGATCAAACGATCAATATTTATTTTTCGGCGCTAATAGAGCCCGACGTCCTCGTCCCTAATCGGCTTTACGATGTCGCCGGGACGATTAATTGACTCCGCGCCTCCGAAGCTCATCAGGGAGGAGGGAAGCGGCATGGAGACGGCCACCGCAGCTGTGAGGGGGCTCCGGTTCAACTCTGTGAGGACATCCATCAAGCTAACTGCTGTGGCACTCCTCATGAGAGGAGACGCTGGCATCACACGCTCGGGACGACTTCCTCGCTCTTTAATATCCGGATATCGGCCTCTTGACCTTTGGTTATTACCCAGGAATCACGGTGGAGAGAAAAGCTAGACCCTGTGAGGACACGAGTAAATATGTTTTCCTCTTTTTCGTTCTCTTTCGTCCATCGCTGTCGAAGAGAAAACACTTCAGGAGACGGTTTGAAACGGCTGACAAACATCTCTACGACTTATAATTAGATGTCATTTAATTAAGCCCCGTCATGTGCCTCAGGCGACGACGGGCAGCAGATAATTAAAAGTCGTGATAAAGAACAGGTTTGTGTGTGAACTGGTGAGTCTCATCGAGCCACGGAGCATGTTTTTATCCTCGCCAAGGACCTGAGTTTTTTGGGAAGTGATGAATAAATTTCAGTCGGGTTTTCAGGACGGAACAGACATCGGCACCTGTGGGACTGCAGAGGGCGCCACCTAGTGGTCAGTGCTGTGGTGAGAATTTATTGTTTCCATCTCTGCTGGATTCACATCAGCTTGTTGAAGGACATGCTCTTCTCCACAGGTCATGAACACAACACGCATCATAAGAGGTCGAGTTTTTAATGCGCTTTGGAAAGCATTCGGCTTTAAGCCAACTATATGTGTCTGAAGCTCTCATGGGCCACATATTATCAGCGGACAGGCCAGATGTGGCCTACGATCCGGAAGTTTGACACAGCTGATCAATGACGTGCACCATAGGATCGTGGTGAGGTCGCGTGCCAGCATGTTTGAGTCGGGTTTGAAGATGAAAATTCTGGCGTCATAAAAGAGACACACTCAACAGTCAGACAACTTCTTTCTAGCTTCAAGGGCACTTAGTTTTCCTTCACTGCCTGTGAATCCTCCTGCACAGTGGGGGGCGCTCTGATGAGAAAAAAGGCTTCTGTGAGCTGTTCTCACCTTGTGATGATGGCCAGGTGCGGGGGACTCATGCAGGCCCCCATGAACAGCACCACGTTCTCGTGACGGGTGTTGCGGTATGCCATCACTTCCCGCTTGAAGGCCTTCAGCTGGTCCTCGTTGTCGCGCTCGATGTCGATCAGCCGGATGGCCACCTCCCCGTGCCAGCGGCCGTGGAAAACCTTCCCAAAACGCCCTTTCCCGATCATCTCGCCGATCTCCAGCTGCTCGAATGGGATGTCCCACTCCTGCAGGAAGATGCTGGTCTGGCTGGCCTTGCGGGGGAAGTTGCGAGCCGAAAGGAGCGACAGGTTCATCTCCTCGAACTCGTCCCCGGACTCTTCGTCATTGCCATCCTCGTTCTGGAGAGGGTGGA
This sequence comes from Synchiropus splendidus, assembly GCF_027744825.2. Classification (NCBI taxonomy): domain Eukaryota; kingdom Metazoa; phylum Chordata; class Actinopteri; order Syngnathiformes; family Callionymidae; genus Synchiropus; species Synchiropus splendidus. The sequence continues at coordinate 17,972,856 of NC_071340.1, forward strand.
GGAGACGTGCAGTTGAGTGTCACCAGCTTCTCTCAGGGATGAAGACTGCAGTTACATTCTGTTGGAGTTGGAGGTACTAAACTATCTCTTCTCTGTGGAGAAGAAAGAGCTGAGCTGAGAGACAAAGCTCTCCACTGACCAGAGGGTTTCTCCTCTCACCTGTGGTCACCAGCCTTGGAGAGAGCCAAAGATCAGGAGTCTCTGTCTCTCTGTCTGGACTCTCTGAGAGAGAGAAGCTCAGTCATCCAGGAGAGACTCAGAGGAGAGCCTCTGATCCTCCAGGAGTGAGCTGAGAAGACTCAGACATATTATACAGAACCATCTTAAGGCTCAGGTTGAGAGGCAGCAGTCGTAGCACAGAAGCCCAGAGCTCCTCCTCTGCAGACACCACCTTCACTCATTCATGTTCAGCCGTCTGTGGTCACTGCATGTTAAGTGAACCCATAATGACCTTTGGCTGTTTGGCTCCTGTTCACTCCAACTTTTCATGACTGGACTGGAAGCTGCTGTTGGTGTGGTGTGTAGTAATATGTCATGAAGGTTTGGCACTTCATAAATGGGACGGCGATCATTGACATGCAGGCGAGGAGCTGGGACACGCCTGACAACAGCCAGGGGCCACACACGACTTCATTTACTCTGATCTGAAATTGAATGCCGCGCGATCGTCGCCTGCCGGAATATTATTCAATTTCATTCTCTTCCTCGCCCAACGCATCACTAATGAAGACCCGTCTGTTGCTGCTGGTGTTGCTCCAAGCGCCACGACACGTGAAGGAGAACCAACTCGTGGACTTACATCTGACGTGGGTTCCACCTCGATTTGAAGCAGAGGGTTCCCTTCGTTCCTGGAAGAGAAGGGAACAGAGTTAGACAGCGACATTTGCCCCAAACACCTCTCCACCCCACAAGAACTAGAGCTGCCAGCCAGCGCTGGTTTAGCTCAGCCTGTCATGTGACATGGGCCTGTCATGTGACCCGGACCTGTCAGGTGATGATGAAGAGAGACTGTTTTTTTAATGTCATTTTTCTATTGTTTAATTTGTTCTGTATTGTTTGCTATTGCATTTCCTTTTATTGGCTTTTGAAAAGTTTTGAAAAGGACTTTTAAAAATATATTTTCTTGACCACAAGTCATGGGGGCAGCAGTCAAAGCAGAGACATCCAGACGTCTCTCTGGAGTGGGTCTGCCTCCTAGTTGAACTCAAGATTCCTGCGCAGCCTCAAAGCTCCTTTCCTGGAGGAGCAGAGGTTCTCCTCTAAGTCTCTGAGTCCATCAGTAAGCCGGTCTTCAGCTCACTCCGAATGGTAACAACAGATCAGAGGAGAAACCCAGCGGTCCGTGGAGAGCTTGTCTTCTGGCTCACATTTCTTTCTTACAACCAGCAGCCAAAAGCAGTGACGCCTGCACCTCTCCGTCCTCGGCCGTCGTCTACACTTAACGTCCGAGTGCAGGAAGACATCTTCCACTGTCAGGCGAGAGCGGATTAGCCTGATCACCTGTGCGGTGAAAGCGTCCGGATGTTGTGCCACGCTGCCGATAAAGCTGTTTTTGTCGAACACAATCTGAACGCAGAGCGAGAAGTGACACAATAATCTTCGCTTTACATCATAATGGTTATGGTAATTACTGCAGCACTAAAACCTCATTTCTATTCAACCTGCTTTTTTTATTTTCTCTGAATATATGTTTTTATCTCTGAGCTGACAGCTGCGACAGAACAGAAGACGAGCGCGACGGCAGATTGAGAGCCAACAACACAAGCACTCAGCGCTCCTGAGAGCGCTCCAGATCCTGATGACGATTGCAGCAGAGAGGCAGAGGTCAGCGTCCGTCACGTGGCCTGGTCTTCCACTCACTCGCTGGCTGGCTTTGGAGAACATCAATCATGTCACTGTTCCTCCCACCACAGGGGGCGCCGTCCCAGCAGACTGCTGTTTGAAGTTGTTGGTTCAGGTCACCTGTTCGGACGAGCCTGAAGCAGGAGAGCAACTGAGCAGTTTCTCTCCTCTGGATCGACGATCGGATGCTTTAAAACATTTCACCCACCCGGGCGTGGATCTGAGACGGGTTTTGTGTAGCTGTCCATCGCTCCACCAACAGCAGCTAAGTTGCTAGGCATTGTCCTGTAACGCTGTCTACAGTCACGCCTCAGTTTAGAAATCGAGTGTTGTTTGCGAGCAATGCTTGACTGGACATTGTTTAACGTTGGCTGACTTCAAGGACACACACAGGCCACTCATGTACAGGAAGACAGGTGGGTCAGTGCAATAGCTGGTTGGTGAAAGCACAGGTTTTGGCTCAGATGGACTCTAGCGTTGTAGTGAACCAAAGAACAAGAGCTTTCTAAGTCATCTAGAAGAGACTCGGAGGAGATTGCTCTCAGAGAGGAGGTCCCGGGCCAGACCCAGAACACACTGGAGAGTTGATTTCTCTGTTGACCTTGGATGAGGTTTCCAGTCAGACGTTGCACTTAGATTGAACTTGTTGGCTCTAGGAGGAGCAGTGGTTCGTGCTGCTTCAGTGTCCAGTGAGTGTCTCTCCCTGAGCGTGTTTCCTCTCGGTGCTTCAGTGATGGGTGTGTGTGGGACTGGAGACCCCGCCTCTAGCCTCTGGTATCTGAGACAGAGGTCCCATCAGAAGTGTGGACCCTGAATTCCAGGATGAAGGTCGAGAGGAGTGACGGTGAACTGAAGGCTCTGGGAGTCACTATTATTACCCTGCTCTTCTCTCCCGCCTCACAGAAGAGAAAAGACACATCTGCTGGTAATTTCAGAGGAGACCTCCACAAGTAAAAGCTCGTAATTCATCCACACAACACCATTCCGATGCTCTGCGTCATCATCCTGAAACACTTGAGAGAAGGATGGAAGGCGGTGTGCTCTTCAGATTTGGTCACAATCCCTCACATCTGGACCGGAGCACTCTCAGCCTGTGACGGATTCAGATCCTAATCTAATTAACATCTGGGTCGAGAGGCATCTCATCCCTCCTCCACCTCTTCCGGTCGCTGCCCGTCGCTCAGCGCAAATGCAGCAGGCATGGCAAGTGTAGCGTGAAGCCCAGGCCACGCTGCCGTCCGTCACGTCGGCCTCGCCTCGGAATCGTCACCCAAATATCCCTGCTCCAGTAAGTTTGGCTCAGCGGTGGGGGGGAGGGGAAGCGGTGCGTCGGACGACGTACTCACCCGGGCTCCGACAGAACTGGGTGCAGGATGACTTGTGGCGCTCGGCTGGGGGGAGTCTCTGGAGCGACATCTGTGCACCAAGAAGACAAGATCAGTTTAGTCTTCATTCCAAACACACACTAATATCGCCTGCACTGCACTCTCTTCTACACTTCCCTTCATGACTGTCCATTACTGTTAGAGCTCTCCACCCTCCTCCCCACTTTCACAACCACCATATCATCTGCAAACATCATGGTCCATGAGGCTCCTCTCTGTCCATCACCAGAAGTAATCGAACAATCCCTGATGTCTCTCCTGTCTCACTGCCCTCAAACATTGCTGCCCCACCCGCTCATCCTTATTCAGCAGCACGCGTCCTTTCCAGGAACTCCTTCACTGGCTTGGTCTCTATCTACAGAGCCACAGCGACTCCTGTAGCTCTACCCCCAGGTGGACACTCTCTGACTTGCATTTCTGATTCCTGACATGAAGAGTAAAACCAGTGGATGAACTACGCGGCCCTCAGTGAGGGAAGGAGGAGAGAGAAGCTCCGTCAGCATTCATGTCTCTGATGGTGATGTCAATTACCTCTCGCACATCAAATGTTTCTTGGAAATTGATGGCGGCTGCCTCCACGTTCGGAGGATTACAGGAGGAGAAAGAGCAGGTGTAATTCACACTCGGCGTGTGTTGTGATGCCGCACTGACAGCCCGGACATTCTCTGCCTGCGATGCCAATCTCCGGCACATAATAGCGCCGGCGCCGTCCCTTTGTGTCGGGTGCATTAGAGGCTGGCAGCACCGCCACCGCAGGGATTGTTTTTTGTTTCAACATGGGTGTTAGCATAGATTTACCGGACCGAAGGCGCAGCTTTCTGTGAAGGTGTGAGCCAAAGCCGCTGAGATCCCTGTGACGGAGCGACTCAGAGTTCAGGGATGAGCCGCGGTGTGATGTGAGTGAGACCACAGGACCTGTGGCTCCATCCCAGAGGGGAAGTCAGGGGCACACTTTTGGTGCATACATTACTTTTTTTTCTTTTTTTTGCAGGTACTTCTACAGAAGTTTCATCTGGATGTCCACTGGTTCATGTCTCCATGCTCTGTTTCGTTCCTCACTGCATTTAAAACTTTCTACTGCCTCCCTAAGTCAGTACAAATGAAGCAAACAGGAAGGGCTCCGCCCACTTTCTGCCCAGCAGCACCTGTGCTGATGGCTTGAGAACTCACCTGGAAAGATGAACTGCTGCTTGTACTTGAAATAGCTGGAGGCTGCGGGGACACACGCAACACGTCAGCTGGGGAACAAAGACAAGATCTGTGCTCCTCGTCTACCTGTCAGGTTGAACTGCTTCTGTTGCCGTGCTGACTGTGGGGACGGGTGCAGAGGTGATGGGGGCGTGGCGCTGCTGGGGAGGGGCGGGGCTGGCGAGGACGGCGTGGAGGACGTGGTGGAGGACGGGTTGCTGCTGGAGTCAGGCTGGTAGGGCACGGCGATGTGATCCTGGTGAGAGACGGCCAGTCATGACTGCTGTGGAGCCGAGCTAATTTCACCTGCGCTCACTGCCCACAATGGAATTCTGCTTCAGCTTCACTTTCTTTCTTTTTCTTTTCTTCTTTTATGACATTTTCCTTTGAGTTTTTCAGTTCCTTCCCTTTTCTTTGCTTATTTTTTGTACTGCTTTCATTTTCTCTTCATTCCTTTCTGCTAAAATTGTGTTATTTATTATTTATCTCACAATCATGTTATCTATTTATTATTTTATTACAAACAACATGTTAGTTTTTTTCAGTTTCTGTTTTTCTGCAGCCGAGTTTTGGTTTATTGACTCGATTCCAACCAATTCTCTTCGATGTCTCCATAGCTTATTCTTTCCTCCCTCACCTGCGGCCTGCGACTTAGTGCCGGCTCATCATCAGTAACCTACTAGCTAGTCTTAAACGTCCTCTCTCTGCTGGTCGTCGGAGACACGCCGAGTCTCGTCAGCGTCTCGGTGATCCATCAGCCCCAAGTGTTCCATCAAAGCAGCATCTGCTCGCCGCGCATTGCTCAACGTCTCCGTGACTGATGCGTCACGCCTCGTATTGATCAGCGTGCGACAGCAGCAGGTTGAAGCTAGAAAGTTCAGGCGCTCAGACTCGCGACGACATGAGACGCGAAGCTCGAGCTCTGAGCAAGGCAGCGTCAGAGGAGCAGAGTCGAGGTGAGGGCCAGGTCCTCTTCTCAACCACCGCGTGCGTCAAGCACTCACTTCACTGCTGCTATTGAGATTAGTTTTTCAAAATTCTAACTAAGATGGTCACAATTTATTTTCAATCCTCTTATGAGATATTTGTTGTGTGTGTTAATTATACAGCTTTTTTTGTGTTTTCTTCCGTTCTCTGTTCTTGGGATTCATTTTTCAGCCATTAGGATTTGTTTTGGATGTTTGTCTTGGTTTTTTTTCTGCAGTAAAAAAATGTAATTTATTGTGTGTCTTTTCTCAGCACATCTGTCTTTTCCCCACGGATTTATATTTTTTATTTGAAGTTCCTTTTTTCTCCTAAATATTTTTCTAACTTCCTTTCGTCTCCACTCTACCCAGACGTGTTTCCCTTCTGTCTCGTCTCTCTTCTGCAGTGGAGTTTCTGCTCTGGCTCCTCTGAGTTTGTCTCCAGCTGCAGGCCTCCGGTCCCGGAGTGGACTCGGACCCGGGTCACACCGAGCACCCCCCTAAAATCCCCCCCCCACACACACCTCTCAGCACTCACCTTGTTGATCTTGTTGGTCTTGGGGAGCGTCTGGCTGATGTGCAGGTCCGTGTACCTGAGCGGGTTGTTGATGTCGCAGGGCACCGACTCGGTCCGGACCAGACGAGCTACTGGAGAGACCAAGGTGAGTGGGTCGGGGAGAAGCGAGCGAGTGAGCGACGGCGTTGTACCTGGAGTCGTTCCTTGTTGGTCTAGAAAAGTGAGAGAGACTGTGAACTGCTGGACTCTCTACTACCTCAGTCAACAGTGCTGCGTGTGGTGTTCTCCTCTGATGTTCAAACACCTCAAACAATTTTAGACTAATGCAAATACAATTCAGTAATAAAGCATCATTTTGTTTTTAAATGCATGTTTATGATTTCACCATCTCATATTTACTTCCTCAGATCCCAGAGATAATGTTTTTACATAATCAGTTCCTTATCAAGGTAGGTTTCATGAATGATTGATTTTGCTTGACTCCAACTATCTTCATTCCTTTGAGTTGGATGTGTTTTCCAAACATTTCTCGCTTGCTTTTGACTGAATAACATTGGGAGCACAGGAGAGTTCTCTTCACGAACGTGCCATTTGGAACCCACTCTTCCTCCATGAACTCAGCTGTCGCCTTTTACATCCTGCTAACCAACACGTTCAGGTCCACAGTGATCGTGTCACAAGACCTTTGAGAGACTCTCGTCCTCCTCGCTGGATGATCAGCAGGTGACAGGGCGGAGCTTCTTTGGTGCATTTGTTGTGGCACTTCAGCCTGCAGAGACCAGAACACTGCTGTAGTACTGACGCTGCTGATGGGTGTACTGTGATGGTGATGGGAGTACAGTGATGATGATGAGAGTACTGTGATGGTGTTGGGAGTACTGTGATGGGAGTACTGTGATGGTGTTGGGAGTACTGTGATGGTGTTGGGAGTACTCTGATGGGAGTACTGTGATGGCGATGGGAGTACTGTAATGGGAGTTCTGTGATGGCGATGAGAGTACTGTGATGGTGATGAGAGTACTGTGATGGCGATGAGAGTACTCTGATGGGAGTACTGTGATGGTGATGAGAGTACTATGATGATCGTGATGGGAGTACTGTGATGGTGTTGAGAGAACTGTAGTGGAAGTACTGTGATGGTAATGGGAGTAGGTGTGGAAGCAGTAATGAGAGCAGAACTGATGATGGTAGTACTGGTGACTATGCAGCTGATGCTGGTGATGGTAGTACTGATGGCACCAGTGTTCTTATAATTAGTGTTAATGAGTGTTAAAAGATGATGAGAAGAACTGACAATGGTACTAGAATAGTACCAATGATGCGTAGGAGGAGATGAAGTATTAGAACATAATCAGAGTGACAAACGAAGGACGAAGAAGCATCAATAGCAGTACTGTCGAAGTAAGCGGTAGAATGAGTAGCGTCAGTAGTTGTACGAGTGTAGTGGTGGCCGGAGTATCAGTGGTGAAGGTACTGTAGTAGTAGCTGTAGAGTGATACGCAGAAGTCGTAAGAAGCAGTAGTGGTTGTACAGTAGCACTAGTATCCACAGAAAGCAGTTGAGCAGTCGTGAGAGCAGAAACATGTCCGTCTTGAGCAGTAACTTGAGCCTCGGTGAGTCGTGGTAGCTGATGCGGCTGAGTTACCAAGTCGTCAGGATACCTACTTGCAGTTTTTACATTTGAGTCCGAACAACATTCCCTTCCCGCACACGATGCACGTCTGCGACATCCAGTACTTGGTAGAGAACCTGCGTGAGAGAGTACATCAGTGTTATCGGCGTCGACGTGGCTCAGCCAGACGACTCTTCCTCCTGCGGGATAATGAACGACACTTGTGTGACGGCTCCTCGCCAGCTGATTCAATTTGGCTCTCGCTAAGAGAGCAAACATCATGCGCAGATGTTCGGCGGCGGGACAGGGGCCAGGACAAAGTGACGGGGGGAGAAACTATTAACGTTCCTCAAACAATCCCGGCGCGGACCGCCGGAGCGGCTCCGGCGCGTATGTGACTGTTGGCTGTATTTACTGATGCCAGCAGTGGAGACGGCGGCTTAATGGCAGGTGACTAATGCGCTCTGACAGGATCCAAATCTCTCTATTAAGTCGCAGATTTTCCTCAATCGAGCAGCCGCTGCTCCGTGATGTGTTTTTAGCGACGCCACCTAGAAGCGGATTCCTGCATCCCACTCACGGCGCTTAACCTTCCAGTCAAATCTGGTTTGCTGTCGCAGAGCTACAATGGAAATATGCAAATGCCGCCGAGATCAAAGGACGCAGCGCGCTTCGGTCGCTTGGACTTCAAAATGACGAGAAAATTGCACCCATCATTTGGAAAGCTGTCTTTCTGCGTCTGTGTAGAAACACCAGCCAGAAAGACTGGACGAGAAGCAAGACAACCCCACCAACCCACAAGGAACGGTTTCCCAGACCCAATAGAAGCTCCTGAAGGGCTCCAGGAATAAGGATCCAGCAAGACACCACTTGTGCCCTCAAAGGTCTCTGTGAACCTCAAACCAATCTCCACACTCAAGGCTTGGCTTGGCATTGGGGCAAGCGGGGCCAGAGGTTCTAGCAACTGTCTAACGCCCCTGCCTGCTCCCAGGCGAGTGATTTACCATCCACCTTTGCTGTCCCCAGTGCCACCACACTGATGTCCTTGCAGCCTTGGAGACGGCCAAGTCGGAACCAGGAGCTAGCATCCTATCTTACATGGAGAAGCTCTCTAAGGTTGCAGGTTTTCAAGACCCTTGTCGCGTAAAGTTACCCGAATAAGGGGCTGGCACTCCCGACCACCAATGACAATCCTGACTCCTGCCCCCGAGGCACCTGGAGGTCTCCAAACCAAGCTCCATATCGGTCCTGCTACTGATACGGGTCAGAGCCTCAGAGCTCACCTGTGTTTGATGGAGTTTCCAAAGTCTCTTCTGGGAATCTGTGGCGACCAGCGAGGCACTGAGAGAGTGTCTGTGGAGGAGAGGGAGGAGAGTGATTAGTTGGGACCTCAGTTTCTTCATAACTGACCTGGGATTACGCGCCGGGCGCAGGGTCGACCAAAGAGCAGACCAGAGCGGCTGGGCCTTGCTAAAGGGCCGTTTAGCCAAACAAGAGCCGCACAAATGGCCCTCCGTCGCCGACTCCCGAGACGCAGGCGTGCAATAAAAAAGCAATTTTCAGGCTCTTCAGGAGAATTCTGCCACTTTCAAGACGGAAACGATTTGAGTTGCCGGACGGACGGCAGGCGAGGGAAATGGAAATGAGGAGAAGTGTAAATAGCCAGGAAAGTTGGGCTTCATTACGTCAACTTTTGATGACTCGGGAATTGAGTCGCGGCTCAGATTTGCACTGATTGATCTGGAGATGAGCGACGAAGAAAGGGGGTTTGCTTCAGTTGGGGGGGCGGGGTCTGGCGCACAGGGCACTTTTTAAAGCAGAGAAGTTCAACTTCACCGTGATGAAAAAAAACTTAATTTTCAAGTGCCAAATGTCAATGGCACGGAAAACGCCACCTTTAAAGAGACAAAAATATTATTCCTTTCAAAATAACAAAAAATATTTCTGATTTCTGATTTTATTTATTTAATTTTTTTTTTAAACACAGAAGAAATTAACTCATAAAAGTAGAGAGAGCATCGGTTACGAATTCGTGCACCGTAAAAATTGATTGTACATTTAAAAGAGGACTTTGAGAAGAAGCACTTCGGCAAAGTTCAAATTCCCCACGACTCAAGGCAAGACAGCGACGGAACTGACTGAAATGTTTCTTCTCTCAGAGGAGAGGAGGAACATGGAGGCCGAGCGATGAGAGGCTCCGCCCGCTGACTCAGCTCCCGTACTGCTCTTCTCCGCCTTCTTTCCACCTGAGCAACAGATCGGCGCTGAATTTTTTAAGCTTTTTAAAAAGTGGAAGCAGTTAAATGCACTGCTGTTTTTTCCATCTGAGAGGCAAAAGTGGAGTTTATTTTAGCCACATTTGAATATTTATAGTTTAAAGAGCTAAAATATGTGCTTTCACCATTCGTCTCATAAATGTTACATCGTTGAAATGTTCCTTGAAAAGAGGTAAATTTGGGAGCCGCGCCGGCGCCTCCTGATGGCGCCGCTGTTTTGCATTAAGAGCAGGCGGCTGATGTTGTTGATGTTTGAAACGCAGGCGGAGCAATTTACATCCCAAACGTGGACGCCAGCCGAGCGGGTTTTTAGGATGGCTGGAAAAACACGGGCAATCACAGCCCACCGCGCTGACCCGACGGGCCGACCAAAACACTGTGCAACCTCCGAGCCCGGTCAGGTGACACACGAAGGGTGCAGTTGCCAAGGATCCAGTCTTTCTGTGACCTTAAATTTAATGGGATTCATCTTTGTATTCGAAGTTTTGTGAAGCTCAAAAGATTATTTTACATTATTTGCTTTTATGTTGGATTTTTGTGGCTCCTGTCAGCTTTTTTTTTTTTTACTTTTTTCCCCATCTTCATTTTACGTTTCGGATATTTCTCTTTTTTTCCCCACATTTTTTGGATTAATATTTCAATTCTAAATTTGTAAGTGCTGCATTTTGAACTGCTGCAGCAACTGTATCTTCCTCATCAGTGTTCACTCGCTGGGCTCAACCGTTCTCTCTCTACAGTGCACTCTTTCCCTCCACCTCCGATGGTCGGTTTCTGTAACTGACCTTTCCTATGACGGTCAAGTAATCCAGCTCTATTGATTTCCTTGAGTTTTCATTGCTGTTTTTCAGTTGAGGTTTTGCTGCCGTTCAGGTTGGTATATCTGCTTGACCTTTTCAGTAATGGCGCTGAAACGCCGTCATGTCTGTCGGTTCTTTTTCAAAGCAGCAAGAGTGGGTTTTCATTTTCATCTTCGTGAATCTTTACTTACACTGCTCTGAGTGTTTCAAACTAGCGAGTCATTTCTGGAGTCTGAGTCACGTGTGGGGCGACAACTCTCCAGACAGTTGTCCTTCCTGGACTTGACATGTCAAACTGCCAGCAGGAGAGAAGCGAAACTTCAGGGCCCTGCAGGCCGAGGACAGGAGTACCAGGCGGTGAGGACTCTTGGTGGCTTCGAGTCACACGAGTCAGATCAGAATCATGGTTGCTTCATTTTCTCGACGTTCGTCTTTCACGTCCACAACATGAGACATGAGCGATCGTGAGTCAGAGCTCATCTACGAAGCTGCTGCTGTACGACATTTCCTGGCTCCACGAGGCCCACCACCCCCGCTCCTCCCCCTCCTCCACTTCCCGTCTCCCTGGAGGCTTCGTGTCTTTCCTCCGCACTCCGATACATCGCTCAATTACACTCAATCACGCTGATAACTCAATACAGAGGGGGAACTGACATCATCTGCTTCATGTCGGCCTTGTTGGCGACAGGCGCTTGATTGGACTTGTCAGCGCGGCGGTCAGGGCTGTTTATCGTCCTCCGCTTGTTGTCATCAGAGTCTCTTCAGAGCCGCGCGTCATTATCTAAAAGCTCCCGGACTTGGGGCCAAACGTCCATCTGATGACAGGGAGCCTGAGAAATGACAGGCGTCGACTGACATTTGTGTTGCGCGCAGACCAGAAGAGTAAACGCTGTGTTGGAGGCGGAGCTTTACTTACAGGCTGCCACTCACTTAGGCCACGCCCACAAGCCACCAACACGCTCAAACCCAAAAAATTCATTCTTAAATAAAATTAAAATCAAGAAACTAAAGAAATATTTTTCAGCAGGACTAAAAATACACACCAAAACAGAAGAAAATTAAAGAGATTTAAAGAATTATATGTGAATAGAAATGCAATAAAGCGCGAGGAACTCATGACTCAACACGAATGCAATTCAGAAGAGCAAAATAATAAAATACAAATTCATCACTAACTAATAGTCTAATTACTTCAATTTCAAAACTCCACGTGTTTTCAGGTAGCAGAACATAAACAGTCCACTTGTATATATTCCAGGTCAACCAAACAAGTGCAGAGCGGCTGTGACTCAACAGGTGTAAAAATAACTCGAGCAAAGTCCGGATGATTTCGCCGGAACGTCCTGATGAGCTGGAGTGTGTGTGTGCGAGACGGTCTACAGTCAAGGCTCCCGAGTCCCTGTGCAGGAGCAGCCAGATGGAGGTTTAGCGAAGCTGGACGCCAGACCACCGCAGCCTCCTTCATCTCCTCTAACAACGCCAAGGTTTTCCGCAGCATACACGCCTTCCTGGTTTACTGGAATGACCCACCCAACAGTTGTCCGGGTCACAACCTGGCTATCTTTGGAACAGTACATTTCTGCATCTGACGCCACTGTTTTCTCTGCACAACACTTTGCTGACTCGTTCAACTCGTGAGTCAGGACATGAGGTCGCACCAATGCAGTACCGCTACCAGCCACCGGGCAACACTTTGCTCTGAAGAAGAACGTAAGAGGGAAAGAAACGTTTTCACTGAGCTGTGAAAGGCCAGAAAACACTTACTTTTCAGTGTTTTCCCGTAGCTTTTGAAGCTTTATTACCTGAGTGATTTAATCTCTGAATAAAAAAACAAACCAAGGAAACCACTTACAAATTTAAGCACTAAAATGATCCAAACTGAGGATAAATTAAAGATTAAAATCTCTCATGAAATAAAGGTTAAAAAACACTCTAAAAAGCAAATAAACAAAATAAAGCCCCAGAACGAAGATTAACTAAAGTCACAGTGTGTGTTGGTGGTCAGATGGTCACATGGTCACACCCGAACACCAGTCAGATGGAGTAGTGGCTGGGACCTGATCCGAATGACTCGGCAATGCTCGTGTCTGAACGGCTCCCACTCAGTGACTCGATGGACAAGCTACAAGATGAGCCACGACAGTTGCCGTGGCGACATCAACACACGGCGCTTCAGAGCTGTGGAGCGATGACAGCCACGGTGGACGGTCATCACCAGACAGATGGTCTCTCAACAGATGTCTGCGGCCCGGATTCGTGCTGTTGGACCCAGCTGCAGGGATCACCTGCCGCCTGATACGCTGACCAAAGTGAGGTCAGAGAGACGGACCGACTGCCAGGACAAGCTTCTGAGGAACGGCAACTGAACTTCAGTCAACAAGAAGATCCAGCCGAACCGAGGCCTTACGGACCACCACGTCCTCCCAGCCAACCCCCGGGTCCGACAAGTTTCAACTCATCTAAGAAGGAAACCATAAGTCTCTTCAGAGGACCTGTCCATTAACCGGTGTCCTCTGGTCAAGTTTTCGTCACTGGATAACCACTTGAAAAATAGAGTTCACGAAGAAAATGAAGAATTCATGGAAAAATAAAAAAGAATTTGAAATACAGATAGCTGGAAATGAAAAACAACTGAGGTCCTGGGTTGGTAGGACTCGACGGCAACATTTCCAATTCACTGACTCAGTCACTGGAGTCACTGGAGTCACACACAAATGAGTCACCTCCCTCCATGACGAAAAACCCAGAACAAACACAAATTAATGTATTACTCAGCGAATCAGCGTCAGACCTGGAGTCAGCCCCCTGGTGGACACCAAAAGTACTCCACATATAAAACAACAACCCCAGTTACCTTGAGCTCATGGTGCCACAGACAGTTGGGATCAAATCCCAGGGAGGCTGGTGTCCCCACCTCTCCTGCCACCTTTATCCTAACCAGGTTATACCAGATTACGCAGATGGATTATTTATGGAGGCCCTCTCGGGAGTCCACGGTTGCTAGGAGACGTGTGACGCAGCTGGCCATCACCAAGGTGACGCCACCAGACACATGAAGTAGGTCGATCCGATGAGCCCTACTGTCCCGAACACCCCCCTCTGGATCAGCGCAGCCGGAGGGTTGAGCGCCCCCTGAGTCTCAACAGGACTGTGAAAGTGACCTCAAACTAAGCAGAGTAAAAACTATAATCTTCAATTGTTAGAAACTGCTTTCATCACGACGCTTGGAAGTGAAGCGAGAGGCTCGTAGGCCTCAATATCTGGTCTATGATGTTTGGTCGTGGCTCCACCCAGCCCCTCCAACTGACACAGCAACAGTTCACAGCCAAGTTGACAGCAGCAGGAATGAGGCGCAGTTTCTCACGGTCCTCAGTCAGAGAGGGAAGTTCAGCCGTCTTCTTCACCAGTGAGGGAAGAATGGACAGAAGGAAGAGTGATGAGGACTGTGGAGGAGAAAGAGCTGAGCCAGGAGACAAAGCTCTCCTCTCACCCGTCTTTATCAGAGAACCAGAGCTGCTCAGTCTGGACTCCCTGAGAGCTGAGGAGACTTTTCAAGCGTGATGAATAAAAACCTTCTCAATGTTCAGATGCTTCTCAAGCGCGCCTGGTTTGTGTGAAATACAGGAGGCACGTGTGGACAACTTGGACAGTGGATCGGATCGTCTGAGTTCTGGTGAGCCTGCGTCCAACACTTGACCCACTTGACACAAACCCCTCAGCTCGTCCTCCACAGCAGAAGCTCTCATGACACCGAGGCCCAGTTGTTCTGATGTTCCACAGCTGGCGTGTCTGCAGGTGTGCAGCAGTTACAGGTGTGTCTCTCAGCTAATAGCAGGTATCAACGTGCCAACGCTCCTCTGTGCGCTCACAAAGTTTTCCACCAATGTTTGGGGTCAGGCAGGAGTCAATCCACGCCTGCGTTATTTACAACGCCCTGAACTTCGAGGTCACGGCGTGGAGCGGCGGAGGCTGACTAATGAACGTCTAATTGAGCGGAGGTCCATCTCGAAGGTTCGACTCCTTCACGACCAAATCAATCCCCTTCATTGGAATAATGAAGCCCAGCTCCGGAAGGGTGTGGGTTGGTTTGCACAGCTGCGAGCCTCACGCTCGCCGCCCTCTGACTCTCACGCCAGAGCTACTCCGGCCTCATAGTTATTCCCACTCACGCCTCACAACGCACCTCACACGGTCCTCAGCCCGACAGCGTTTAGGGGAGCCAGTGATGGATGCTGGAGGCTCCCTCTCCCCCCCACCTCTTCCTCTCTTCTCTTCCTCCCCCTAATGGCTTCCCCATAATGCATTAGCCGCCACACACCATCCGGTCATTACTGAGACCTGATCATCCACTCGTTACGATTCCCAACACGAGTCACACAGGCGACTCGCTCACGCTCATCAAAGGGAACTCTTCAACATGAACATTAACCCATGAGTCACGAAGATTCAGGCGACTCAGAGGCGCTGCATGCAGCACCACAGCGTCAGTGGTAGTGACGTCCGCGTCTACAGGAGTCCCTGAGAACAGCTGACCTCCGATGACCCCCGAGACTGTGGGATAGAATCCTCCCACCCCCGCCTCCAAACAGTGACACACGTGTGATGATGTCACACACTCATACTTTCCATCACTCAACCCTCCACACTTGAAGGCTGAAACATGTCTTCGCTCTCATGTGACCCCTCAAGAGTCTGAGGTTCAAGTTCAAGTCCAGCCTTCAGTGGGTGGACTCACACAAGTGACAAGTGAAGCAGGACCTGTTGTTGACACAATGGCTACACTCTGCGCTTAACTCCAGAGCGCTGCAGAACGTGAAATGGTATTTTCAAATTGCAGGTCTGTTCCAGGTGTTCATCACCAACAGCCCTGGAAATGACAGGGTTTGCACTGCAAACTATGTGGGTCTTGTCAAGATAAAAGAAACTTAGATTTAGAAGTGTTAGATAATTTATTTTATTTTTCTTAACCTCTTTTTTGCCTACAAAAGACAGGGAATCTTAAGATGTGGCAAAAAAAAAAGATCTATTACATTGAAGGCCCTGTCACATCAAAATAAAACTTCATTCAAGTGTTTATTATTGCTCTTAGTTGCAAGTATATTGAGATACTGCCACAACTCATCATCAAACAGTCATTGATTTCACCATCTTAAAACCAGATGTTTTATGCTTCAATGTAGAGCATTGTAGCAATCCAGGCCACTGCTGGAGCAAAGGATTAAAGGAGCAGGGTTGAGATTATGTGTCTTGTATCTGTCTTGTTCTTGTTCATATGTAGAGTGTTCATGTTTCCCTTTCTTACAAATACAGTTAGCACCGTACCTTTGGAGCATATGTATGGAGAGGACCTGTGCTCTGTTACATCACGCTAATCTAAGTTTGAGTGTTTTATCTTATTTTCTGATGTCCTTTTTTTGCAATATGTTTTTTGAGAAACACTTATTTAATGATGAGGAAACTTGCTTCAGATTTACTTTATTTTACCTAAACTACCCAGGCATTTTCCCTTGATTTTAGTATTATTTATAGTAATTTGACTTGATACAGAGGCTCATTATAAGTAATATATATTATAATATATAAGTAATGTATATTTGTAAGCATTTAAGTATTTATTATCCAGAATTGAGGATATGGTGCTTATTTCTAGGTTACACACATTCACCATAAAAGGAAAAAATATCTCAATGCATGGACAGATAATTTCACTAAAACCAAGTACTTTTGTGCTTGAAAATAGTGTTAAAATCTTAGATTTGAAGTACCCTTTTTTGCAGTGTGAGCCTGAGAGGACAAAAACAAAACCCAGCTGTGGAGAGAAACCAGGGGGCGCCTTACTTCCGGACGGAGTTTCCACATGGACCGGCGGTGTGGACGGGATGAAGGAGGGGAAGAAGAAAGAGCGCAGGGTTCGCTCGGTGTGGACGGGCGAGCGCTGAGTGGGCAGGTTCTCACAGCTACCGACGCTGCTGTGGATCTTAAGGTTCAGGGGCTTGGTCTTCTTCTTGGCTCTGAGGAGGCAAACACATGAAGCACAGTGAGACCGACAGCCAACACAAGAGCTGATTCTGAAGAGCGGTGGTGCTGCCTCGACCCAGGGCTTCCACCTGTCAACTTTTTCAGACCTGTTCAAGGTCTACAAAACAGTAAAATAAAGCACTGTTTAAACATGAAGAAATAAAATAAATCAAAAGTAAATATAATCAAGTGAAGGTGCAGATCTAACATGATAATGTCCAACAACATTCATTTCCAGGAGCAGAAGTTAAAGAGTTTGAATACAAGTGGTTCTTGAAAACTTTCTGCTTTATCTCTGTGTGATTGACACTGAGATGTGAGTCTCCTCCTCTCCTGCAGTCCACGTTCACACAATCTCTGAATCAGGTTCTGAACAGAATGATGTCCAAGTGTCTGCAGTGACCGTCTCATGGCGCCACTGTGTTGGACCGGTGCGGGCCCGCAACATGGCGGAGGGATGACGTCTCTCCGCTGACCCCAGAGGAGCAGGAGGAGGGCTCGCTTCATTTTGAATCGGGCGACTCCCCAGGTTCCCTGTGACCCTGTCTGAATCCACCTGTCAGCAGCTGAGTTTCAGCAACTCTGCCAGATAAATCTGCAGCTCCCTCCTCTGTCATGATGCTGCGTCTGTCCTCCCACTCCTGATATCGGCCCACACATCTGCAGCTGGCCCACGGACGCTCTGGACGGGCGCTTGCTGACGGTGAAGTCATCCCGGAAAAAACACGAGAGTTGCGTGGTGACACTACGTTTCGGTCGTCAGTTTCTCTTCCAACAATGTGGAAACACCAAAACTAACTCCACACTTGGAATCAAAGCATCTTAAAGATCATGTGGCCATAATTCTGAGGCAGACTTCAGTTCCTCGCCAAGATGATCACATGACCGTCCACAGCAAACGTGTGCAGCTTGTGTCCGTGTGAGGCTGTGTTGGAGGTCAGAGGCGAACAGAGTGGGAAAGCAGCAGCAGAAATCGAGAGTGACCCTCGCAGAGCTTACTCTTGGTTGAACACAGACTGACTCTCGCCTGTGCTAACCACAGTCTTTATCCTGTTACCTCTCCTGGATCCCTAAAACTGCCTCTGCCTGACACAGACCGAGCCTAACTAACCCTCACTATCTTCACTCTGGTACCAGAACCTTCAGAGTGTCGTTTGAAGGCAGCGTCTCCAACACTGACGCCTCATGAGTCTCACAGGAAGGAGAAACGACAGGTTCAGTTCGCATCTTCGGCTGAGTCGCTGAAGAATGAATGAACGTCTCGACAAAGGAGTCTATGACCTGATTCTCCCGTCACTGACGATGAGGAGCACCTTTGGGGCTGGAACTTGTCGCTTGTTTGGACGATCTGGTCCAGATACCTGGGACGGGAGGAATCCCCCTCCAGAACTGACATGCTCCAGATCAAACAGAGTTCTCAGGTCACTTCGAGTTTGAGGTCAAAGTTCGAGCACCTTTGACTCGTGGGGGCTACAGACGCCGAGCAGGCAGCCAGGGGTTATCTTGAATCAGGCTCCGGTGTTTGGGTCCGAGAGCGAGCACCAGCGCTGCAGGGATGGAACCGACAACAGATGACTCACACGTCTGGTGAACACGGCGCAGCAGGGGAGAGATAATGAAGCAGGCATCAAACCGAGGACCGCCGTGTCTACAGGAGCCGCGCCAGGAGTCAGGTCCTGTGACTCGCTCCAGCATCAAGTCACTTCCTTCAGTTCTGAAAACACTGAAGCAGGCATATGATTTTTTGGGTTTATTTATTAGTTGTTGTTGTTGAATCACACGCGAGGCTCTAGCGATTGCCTTTCCTGAGGGGCCACAGTAAGTGCTGCGTCTCTTGTGAGGGGCCGTCACGTCAGAAGACAGACGGAGGAGACTGTAATTAAAACATTGTAACCCCCACATGTCACTCAGCATGGCATCACATGCTCAAGCATTTCACTTTAAACACCTTTTAAGTAGAGAGATTCTCAACACAGATCAGCAGCATCTTGGTGACATCACAGTTGTTAAACCATGGAACCAAGGCATAAAGGTACTTTAGTTTTCTTCACATGATTTTTATTTGGTGCATGAATTCTCATGATCATGAAAAGACTTTTCACAAATAAATAAGACTATCAGAGGAAAATGGAGACCTGAATAAAAAGGTTCCACTCAGAATTCAGTTAGTATTGATGCATTTTTAACAGGCCCCACGCTGCCCGTTGAGTATTGTTCCAAACAAATCCAACAGAGTGTCAGGTGCTGTCAATAGATTAAAATTTTAATCTCAATTAATCGCACTAAAACTCAGTTTACGGGGGCGAAAATGGCAGATACAGTTCATTTCCTCAGACAAGACGAAATATTTTCGTCAATGGCCCTTTTTCCCAAGGCGAAAGCAAGACGATGACGAGACGCGACCTACGGTATTATAACACTGATGAAAACTGAGTGAATCATCGTCATAGATGACGAATAAAAACAAGACTAAAACGTTTTGCAAGAAACAATAAACAAAAACTCCCTCCTCGTTGTTGACTACACAAGACAAAGCGGAACATGTGGAGGCATCCTCCAGTTATGCAGGAGGATTACCGCGATCGGTGGAGACAGCTCTGCCATTTCAGGTTTATTTCACGGCA
Source organism: Synchiropus splendidus (assembly GCF_027744825.2). Taxonomy (NCBI): domain Eukaryota; kingdom Metazoa; phylum Chordata; class Actinopteri; order Syngnathiformes; family Callionymidae; genus Synchiropus; species Synchiropus splendidus. The sequence continues at coordinate 17,992,080 of NC_071340.1, forward strand.
CAATCTGAAAGAAAGAACTACCTTGCCGAGCAAATGAAGAGACGGACTGGGTGAGGTCGGCTGCAGACTGGAGCGAGATTTGTATTTCATGATTAAAAACTACTGTTGCTGTTGTCACTGATTAAATAATTGTAAAAACTTCACTTCCTAATTGGCTGCCTTCCATTTCCCTTCTATTTATCTATTTGAGGGTGTTCAAACTATTCAGACGGAAACCCAGACGGAAAGATTTTTTTCTGAACCTGTTGGTGAATATAAAAACTGAATATAAAACATAAGCTGTATTATTTTATAAATGCATGTTGAGCTAACAAACAATAACTGCAGAGTTGCATTGAGATTCATTCATTCAGTTGATTCAAGATGCTAATAATTCCAGATGTTTATTCAATATTTTAGCAGCGGAACACCATTCAACAATAAATGATGAGCATCTCTGGAATGAAGAGAATGACTGAAATGTTTTGAATAAAACATTAAACACAGTGTTTGACTAAAAGTCGACTATATTATTGTGACTTTTAGTCACATGACAAACAAAAATGACATGAATAATTGAATGTGACTAAGAATTAACTCTGACACAAGACTAAGACTAAATTGAAAAGTGGTTGACATAATGAATTAAAACTAATGGCAGATTAACCACACATTCTACGTCAGCTCTAAAAGTAGCTTAGATGTTGTCAAGACAAGAATCTGGGACTTCACTCCGGTTTCTAACCTCTCTGTTCCAAGAGTGGCAGCGTGAGTCATGTATTTGGATTATTTAACTGCAGACTCTCCCCCTATCTGCTGCTCTGATCGCAACAAGCATTTCTCCGAGCTGACGGAACCTCAGGCATGACATGTTTTCAATAACATCCACTGGAACTTCAGGTCATCAGCTCGCAGAATTAACATGGATTGTTTTTTTTTGTTTCTACAAGTCAATAGATTTAAAGGTTCGATATCAGTTAATCGCAATAAAGCTGAGTTAACTCGCGATTATTGTTCATTTCATCACACGTTTTGTATCTGTTCTAAATGTAACACCAAAGTGGCCAATAATAATAATAATAACAATAATCTATTGACAGCTCTAACAATGTTTCTAACCCCATAAGTTTCACTTCACTGAGGAATAGCTCGCCAAAACACAGCGCACCATTGACTATTAGCCTTAAGTGAAGCGCGGACTCCCTGGTCATTCCTCGCCTTCGCCATGCTTGCGTACTCCAGGCTTTTCACCCATTCGGGCCAGCTACAACTAAAAAAACGTAAAACATTTCAACAGAAAGGTGGGGAAAAGTGGTAGCGCCACCTGCTGATGAAGTGTGCAGCACCTTCTACACCAGAGTGAGATGCATTGAGTCTCGTGATGTTCGGAGATCCACATCCATTTCTATACTTGGTTTATCATGTAAGCGTGAGCATAACAGCAGAAGTGTGAAAAGGTTTTCCTCTACCCTCAGTGTCTCCTGTGTTTGTCCTGTGCTCCACACCGGACCCCTGGTTCTCATTACTGGACTTATCGTTGGGTGAATCTGTGTGTCGTCCTCCCTTCTGCCCGCCCTCCGCCCTCCATCAGAGCAGTAGCTTCTAAACAGTCTTGTTTTGAAAGACTAGTTCAGCTGCCTTTCTTTCAGAATGCTCAACTGAGCTGGTCATTTCTAGATCTGCCAGAAGACCAGCCAAGATCCAGGGGATTCAAACCCACAACCTTCTTCCTGAGAGCTCAGAGAAACTCAGGCTCGCTGCATCAAACGCACACAGTGGCAACAGAAACAACAGACGGTGCAGGTGAAGAAGCAGAGCCAGACAAAGGAGGCAGCGAGTCGACACGAAGGGGGATGTGGGAGAAAGTCATCCCCGGAATGCCACCAGGTGACTGACAGGACGTGGAAAGAAAAGCATCAAAAGACTTTAAAAAGCAGATTCACACTTAGCATGAAAAGTAACGCTCATTAAGTGTTGAATGCTTCTGGAAGTTTTCCTCCCCAAGTCACGCAATTAAACGTGTCAACCATTCGCCACTTCACCCCCTCCGACGAGGAAGCGGCGCGCAGGTTATCACGTCTCCGTCACAGAGCTTTTGTCAGCGATTCCGTTCAGCCCACTTTAGGCTGTTGGAGGCTGAATTGAAGCATTCAGGCGCCGCGCGCCTTTCTCCTCGCTTCAAACGACTCCATCACGGCGGGACTGTGAATGGAAGGAAAGGAGGGCAGGAGGATTCCCGATTTAAGTTTTGAAAACGCCGTTGTCGCTCCAGCTTCTATTCACAGACGGGAGAAGAGTTGAATGAGACAAACGCGTCGAGGCGACTCGTCGGAGTCAACAGTCGTGATGTTAGGTCGCTCTGAGATCGTCGACATAAAAATAATATTTCAACCTCATCGCCGAGGGAGACGGCGTTTGACGGAGCGACTGTTTGGCTCCATTATTTTGGTGAAGACGAAAGTCAACCTTCACACGTCAGCAGACACACAAACATGATGACTCATCAGTTCCTCCCGGGAGCCACTCGACGTGGAAAGTTTAGTTTGACTTTGAGGATTCTGAGGAAATCACAAGTCTAATTAGCGACAGTAGTTATGAATCATCATTGAAGCGCCGTGTTTGGCTCCCGAGTCCCGGGAGCAGCGAAGTTTGCCTAACTTTTTATACCACATTCTTTGGGTCCAAAATGGAGCCGCAACTCCTGAGGGACTAGAGACACGAGGGAGGCTCAGCGCAGATCACATGACACAAAACCCACGGTCCACTGCAGTCCAATCTCACAATACGCCATGACATTTCGGCTTGTTGGTTGGACGGGAAACTCAGGAGCCCTGGTGCATTGCAGGAGGTGGACTCAGATGGTGTCTGACCTGTTGGACCCCTGGACCCCAGTCGTTGGCCTGGCACTGAAGAAAGTGGGGCAAGTAATAGGACTATAGTCAGTTGTTTCCATCACCAGGACTCCCAAGTTCAACAGGAGGAGACCCAGGGGCAAGAGGGGATCAGGTCAGACAACAAAAGCAAGTCTCAGACTTCATGTTTCAGTCGCTGACGAATGGATTTGAGCGCAAAGTGTCGAGTTTGGAGATACGAGTCATCCGCAGTCGGGTTCAGGTGAGTCGGGCTTGACTCCTTGTGAAAGTCTGGGACTCCCTGATGAACTGGTAATGCAGCTACAGACGGAGCAACAGGATGAACGGAGGACCGTACGCGGGTGAAAAACCGAAGCAGGTGGATCCACGCTCTTTTTAAAGGAAGGCAGGAGGGGGACCCGCCCCCCACCTGTCACACGCCCCCAGCTGCATATCCTCGCAGGTTCACTAATTGCAGGGACACCTTCCAGTAAAATCTCCATGTGATCCGGGGCAAACGAGAGCAGCGATTCTTCAATTCCGACACTTTTCCGACACATCAAGAGAGCTTTTTATTAGAGCCAGCTGAGAGCTGAACCGCTTTCTTCCCAATTAGTGGGCTCTTCCTCCGTTCCCACCTGGCGCATCGCCGCATTAATGCAGGAGCGCCGTCTAATTAACGCCTGAGTCCGTCCACCGCTCGCAGCTTTTCACTCGCGCACCCCGGCGACACAGACGCCGAAGCTTCCTGCTGCTTTCTATGCAAATGGAGTCGGAGAGTCGTCGGCTCCGACACAGTTGGGTGAGAAAAGAGAGGAGCTGAGACTGATCTGAGCAGGGGACTGAGGTAAGACAAGTCACACCCGGCAGAACCGAAACTAACCCAGGGACAGACGAAGCCAGGACCTCATTCAACGCTCTGACTCAATCGGATGACTCCTCCCACTGGCACAGAACCAGCGACAGACAGTGGGCCAAACCCCAGGAAAGCAGTTCTGGGGGAATTCAAAGTGTTCCCAGGTCAAATGAGTGATCTTGTTCTCTGGGTCACTCCAAAGCTGGTGAGAGAAGAAACCCACCGGTCAGAGGAGAGTTTTGTCTTCTGGCTCAGCTCTCAGAGACCCCTCTGTCCATCTCCACACTTCCTTCACTCGCTGTTAAACCCGAAGGTTGGGGACAAAATTTGGTGTCCCCAGTTAAAGATAAACAATTTGAGGTTTAAACTTCAAAATAACTGAGTCATTATAACTGGAGTTCTGGTTAAAGTTAGCCATGTGTTTTGGATGGTTAGGTTTAGAGGGAGAGGCTGGGGAAAGGACTATGGCAATGAGAGGTTCCCACAAGGATAGAGACACAAACACACACACTTTGCCTGACAAGTTAAAAACACCCACTGTGATGTAACTGCTGCTGTTGGACTGAGCCAACTGTTACATCACAGATATAAAAAAAAGTTTAATGAAACAAAATAATTGATACAAACACTAAGTTTTCAAAGTAAAATGAATGATTGTGTTTTTAAAAAGTAAAAGTAATAAAGTGCAGTATAAGAAAAAAAGCTCCTCTGTCAACAACAGGCGAGATGCTTCAGTAGAAAAGCCAACACTAACAAGTCAACAGCAAAGACTCGATCACACTTGACCAGCAGTGTCAGCTGGAGAACTCTGGTGAGCGGTTCTTCACAAACCAATCATTGGTGCCGTGTCACCTGGCAGGTCCGTGTCGCTAGCAGCACCAGCTGATGGAGATGTGGCTCCAGCTAGCATCATATGCTAATACTAATGTTAGCGTGTGAGCAAGTGTGTTGAATGTGTCCAGCAAGTTCACTCAGCAGCTAATGCTTAATCTGCCGCTGTGACGTGTTCCGGACTGTTCTGTCTCTCACAGCACTGGTGCTAGTAGCTCACATCAGCTCGGATGGGTCTGGAGTCATGGGTCCGCCCCAGTGGGTGCGAGTGCGTGTCTCTGAGGGGAGACGGGCGAGTGTGCGGGGAGAGGTCATGTTGTGACACCCACGCAAGAGACAGTCAGACAGGAGGATCGAAGGTCAGACGTTGCTGTTGCAGGGGGAATACGAGGAGACAGGTGACCGGGTCAGACCTGAAGCTTTAGCTCCCCCAGCATCGTGTGGATGAGAACAGCTGTGTGGTTGGCACTGTTTTCCTGCCTTCCGGGGTCAAGGGTTTTTTTTGGCCTTCCATTTTAGCTTTTCCAGTTTTGTCCGGTGCTATATTCTGTCTCTGACTCACAACAAAGCTCCAGTCAGACTCTTGTGAGGACATCAGCAGACGTTGGTCAGTCGTGTCTCCTGCGGGCACAGCTGAAGGTTCATGCTCTCCGAGCTAGATCCCAGCTCTCTGTGGTGGATCTTCAGGATGGCAAGAACACAGTTCCTGGAGCGGATCATGAAGAAAATTCCCAGCGTTCCGGGTTGATCCTGAAGGATTATCAGGAGATAACCGCGCTCCAAATAAACAGAGATATGAACACTTCTCCCGAGGACACTTCTGCTCGCTCGCTCGTCCTCGCTCCCATATCCAATCTCCAGAGAGCAGCTCCCCCCGGAGTTGTCCGGGGGCGCGACACGCTTCCACAATCCCACGCCAGCAAAACTTATCAGCGCCGCTTTTCTCTTCAGAGCACCACATCAATGGCAGTCTGCGCCCTCAGAGTCCTGGTGGGTTCAAAGAGGGCGGCCCTCGTGATGGTCCGCCCTCGAGGACATTCCATCCTCCCTGTGGAGATTCCTCACAGGAGCCCACCAGATAGCACCAGAACCCGGACTCCGGGAGGAACCTCGTGCACCTGCCTTCCTCAAGGACCTGCTCTCATCTGAAGTGGGTCGCAGTGCAGCATCAAAGCCGTCCGGAATCCCCTCCCCACAGAGACCTCCACTCACTCCTCTGGGCCGGAACCCGAGCCAGCCGAAGCCAGCCCTCATGAGTCAGCAATGACCCGAGAATGTGAAGAAGCAAACTAAAAAGCAAACCAAAGAACCGTAAAATAGGAATCTGAAAATGAACTTGGTGCTGTTGGAGCCAGAGTTCACCAGCCTATAGTGGTCAGCACGTCATTCTAACTCGAGAAGGTTCAGACAAACTAGGTCAGATAAGCTTGGACTTGGATAAGTGCAAGGTTACAGAGGAAGTTTGACATTGACTTGGAAAACCAGGAGGTCGCAGTAAAGTCCACAGTAGACTTGATAAACTAAAAGGTCTAAAGGTTGTGAAACTATGAAGCTCAGACTGGTAACTGGGAAGTCGGAAACAAACTTGGTAAACTGGGAAATCACCAACTAGATGAGGTGGACCCTGGCATGGCCAGACTTTCATGCAGTTGGTGAAGTCCAAACTAGACTCTGTAGGCAGGACAACTGGGCGATCCAAACTTGGACTCGGCTTGATTTTTTGATCTGGGAAGTCTGACACAGACTCGGTTTCAGGCGACACGGACCCAACACACTCATTACTCCTTAATTAAACAAGTCAGACGATTGACTTGGGGAGTAGTGGAGATTTTGATTTGGCCCCAAAATAAACGCCTCAGTGAAAAGTGTTATCGTCTTCCATTATTGCTGTCAGATGCTGTTTCGGAGTCCGGACTGGATTTGTGGGGGAAACTGTGCGCCCAGCGTGCGGCTCCCTCGGCAGCATTCGTCTCTCCAGATCGAATCACTGTGTACTTTGGTGGAAATGAAAGCATCACTCAACCTTCCGCTTGGTAATCCCAGTATTACAGAAGCGGCACTCTGGCCGTGAGCGCGCAGGTTAAGTGGCGGCTTGGAGACAGACAGTAAACGACAGCAGCACGAAAGGTCGCGGACAATATGGAACCTGACAGATAAAATCACAGAGACGGAGGAGGATGGTCCAGGTCTCATCTGCCCGACATGGACTCATACTAAACTTCATTTCACTCAACCTGGAGCGACGGGGAGCGTCTTCTCAGGCAGCTTTGGGTGAGGATCAGCTTCTGCAGAAAGTCCCTGAACACGTCACGGTTCGATGTAACAGCATCGCTAACACCCTCACGTGTCGCGATCATGTCAAATGCTTATTAGTGTGTGTGTTATTGTTGGATGGGGCGGGGCGTGTCCACGCAACTGCCACAGAAACATGGTGTGATTCATCTAGTTTCCTAATTTCTGTCCATCACAGTACTGTAAGTGCTAGTCATGGCGCGTGTGGAGGCGTGGCGAACGATGGGTTTCTGACCACATGAGGTTGTGTTGTGAGTCATCAGCAGTGCTGCATGCTGCTGTACTAACAAGGCTGTTTACTGTGACGTGTTCGACCCAACCACTCCCACATGGGCGGCCAGTCGTGTGAATCCTGAGTCCCCCCCGCATCCCCACCCCGGGGAGCTGGGACTCTGCTCGGGCCACAAGGAGACGGTGAATGAGACGACTCAGCTGGTGAGATCCTAATGAATATATGAAGCATTAAAGTAACGTACCTGATTCAACATTTTTGTTTATATTTGGTTTGTGCACCTGGGGTTTCTTTAACTACAGTCATGTGGACTCAGCTTCAGGGAACAATCATACACTACATATTTTTATATTATTTTATATTTTATATTTATATTTATTATTTTTTTGTGATGCTTTACTTTAATAATCATAACTTACACGGAGCTATTAGCAGATTTATGCTTTCCATAAAATAGTGTCACAGGTTCCTTGAACTTACTGGTTCTGGTTTTAAAAAAAGGAAAAAAAAGGAAATTAATCGCTTTTAAAAATGTGACAAAAATAAAAATGAATGAGATGAAAATTCAGTGTAAAAACCTTCCTCTGCTTTTTAGCTATGACTTGAGTTTGTTCATCCGCAGACTCCGGATTCTTCAGAGCTACAGCTGTGCTGGGCTCCAACAGTGACCAGGTCACGGATCCCGGGCTGCTGAGGTAGCTCTCAGCTACTCATTACAGCGGACTCATCACTGCATTGTCGTGTGAAACCTCAGAAAGCCATGAGTGACAAACCATCCAGAGCAGCGGAGGTGAGAACCAGGTGACGTTCACGAGCCAAAGTTACCTGGGCTGACTGAAGGTTTCACACATCTTCAGCTCAGGAAATGAGGTTCCAAGCCGCCTGGCTTCCGACGACATCACTCCAGAACAGCTTCCGAACCACTCCGGTTATTTACTCGACACCAAGATTCCAGCTGCCCCTAAACACTCATATAAATTCATAATCATGACTTCAATTTCGGCAGAGGCAAGGATGAGCGCTCATTACGAGTGACGGAAGCCAGGATGAGGAGCGGAGTGGCAGCTTGTGGCGGCTGAGGGCCGCTCATTAATGCGCCGGCGGCCGAGCCTCCATTAACATGGATGAGCTCGGAGAACAGCAGCTTGTGTTCCAATCGCAGACGCACTTCGTCTTGGAGCCGTGACAATGTGACGCTGTGTCCCGGACACTTAACTGCCCGGCCCTGTCTCCTGCGCTGCTGGAGGTCAGAGGTCGGCCTGTTAATGCGACCACCGCCGTGTCGGCGGATCAGGATTTCTGGGCAACATCCAGGGAGTCCGGTATTGATCCGTCATCCACAAGATTACACACGGCGGCTCTTTGAAGACACGGCATTATCCCCCCCGTGCAATTCATCCGACTGCAGCCACATCTTTAGGCTATGAACAATGCAGGGCTTCATATCATTACTGGAGCTGGAAGCAATTCTCCTGCAGAATGCCCGAACGATTCACCTTTTATATTGATGTCGCCTTCAGCATCTAAGAACCCTGCACCAGCTTTCCAAAAGACCAGATCCATTTGGTGCGGAGAGTTAGTCCCTCTCATCCAACGCCTTTATCATCTACAACTCATGCGACATGGATAAACTGACTTGGGAAAAGAAGATGGAAACACTGGCTCAATAGCAGCTTCTATCTTAAGAAATGAAGGGAAGCATTCCGACCCATTCCCGGCCCACAGATACACCCCACCCTGCGTGTCACATGCATGACTTCTCATCTGAGTTGGGTCATCATCAATGGTACCAAGGTGTCCAGGCCTGGTCCAGCTTTGAGAGGAACTTGTGAGTGAAAGTGCAGTATACAACAGCCCAAACTGTGGTGTACACCAGGGGTCAGATTTAGGCCCACCTTCATTTTCCACTTCAAATGTTGCTGTTTGTAAAATGATTATGAGACGTATTTAACTTATCTTTCCTCTAACACAGAGAAGATTTCTCGTCCGACAAACGAGTTCAAGCGTCAACACTCTCACCGATTCAATCCCGCTTTTCAAATCAGAGTTTATAAGTCCTCAGGTAGTCATGGCAACAGCACCTGACTTTCACACTCTGCTGTCTGGCTCCACGGCTCGGCGCTATCATCTGAGACGTCTGGTTCTGGGCTCATCGTAGTTGGAGCAGAACTTCATAAGACGGATTAGGAGAGTTGGCTGCAGGTACATGGTGTTCGAGGGGAGAGAAAATAGTAGACAAACTTCTACCATATTTCTTCCAGCATGAGAGGAGATAGCAGCCGGAGCGCTCGCGGTCCGAATCCAGGAAGGGAGGACACACAGGACAGAAGCTGAGGGCTGTGGTGGACACCTGCAGTCAGTTAGCACTCAAGCTACTGAGACCAGCTAGCAAATGACTCAGCTCGCCTGGTCTCGTCTGACTAGAAACGCCCTCGAGCCCAGTCCCTGCATTCTGATCAGGAGGCAAGATTCTTGGCCACGGGAGCCAATCTGCACTGTGTCCCAGAAGCCTGAGGAGGAGAAGGTCTCAGCGAGACAGAGAGGCCCGACACGGTCCCATTCATGGCTCAGGTCGACAGCAGGGACCCGTGAACAGAGGTTATCAGGGCATCATCTCGTCTGCCTGAGAGCCAAGACCTTTCATTCTGATCTGCAGGCAAGATCTTTGGACGACGACATCCCGGGGGCGCTAAGGAACCTGTGACATCAGCACGCTGGCCCCGTGGACTCAGGGTCCCCAGCATGGCCAGCAGCAGCACCAGCAAACCCATGCAGCAGCTGGGTCCAACCTCCACAAGTACCTGACATTTGGAACACCAGTGGAACGCACCACTTCCTGTGCCTCCTCCAAGTTCTGGGAGCAAAGAGCCGGACATGTTTATGGAGCTCTGCGCCACAGAGGAGGAAATAAAACCTAATAAAAATGTATTTCCTTCAAACTTCAGGATGTTACAGAGGATGAGAAGATGCCACATGGAAAGACTCTCAAAGGAGGCGCATAATGAAAGAGATGAAGGGGGCGGGAGGGGGGCAGGGATATAAATGTGTGATGTGTAGTGTACACCAGCTCGGTGAAAGCAAACAGCTAAATTAGTCATGAAATAGATGCAAATTTGCTTCCCCTGAGTGTTGTGTGGCAGAATTACCCCGAGAGGAGCCGAGGGTGAATCATGCCCGCCGCCGGCGCCATGTGATTTATCAGCAAACATCCAATTCAATAAGATCGCGCTTAACATTCAGAACCAACTCAGAAGGTGGCGGCGCGATGTTCACGGCGACCGGAGAGAGACGGAGGGGAAACAAACACGCCCACTTTCCCCAAACCATCCCGGCGTGACGTGTGGAGTGGGAGTGTGAGAGTCTGAAAACTCACTTGGCCTTTTCCGCGGTGGCGTGTTACTATTCATTAGCATAAACAACAAGGTTCATTAATCGGCACTCCGCTGGAGAGAGGCTTTGAAAAGGGCACGAGCGCCCAGAGAGGTGTGGAGAGAGGAGCTGCATTAGCCGCCTCCCAATCAAAGCAGATCCGCGGACGCTGAAGTGTCGACATTTTCCTCACACAAGACACTTGTTCTGGAAATCAATGTGACAAGATCGATGAGCAACAATGGAGCCTTCTTCGGGCCTCCTCGAGGAGACGTGACTCTCTCATCATCTCGCCTCCCAGTCCAGCCTCACCATTAGAGGTCAGTTGTCAAGGATATCTAGCTGTGAACCAGTCCTCGCTGATGCCCTGCTAGCATCTGCAGGTGCTGTGACAGGGGGCGTGTTCTGATCCTCATGAACCACACTCAGGTCCCTGGGAGGGATTCAAAATAGAACAGAGGTGTTCACCTGGGAGGAGGCCCAGGGACAGACCGCGGTGATGACCTCTCACAGTTGACCTTGGTGTTCCAACAGAAGAAACACTTCTGCAGCTGCTGTTTAGTCCAGAGTTCAGAAAGACACTGGACACTATCATCAGCACATATAAGAAGGACTAAAACAAACAAGGACGATGGTACCTGGGTTTAGGTCCAGAATGGAACACTCAGTGGCAGCTGCATGAGTTCAGTACCAAACACCAAACTGGAGTTTGCTTGTTCTGCTGTTGCAGCTACGCTAGCATGAGCTAGCAAGGCGCGTCCTGAGGACATGGACAGAGGTTCTGATGCATCAGCTCTCCAGATCTATTAAGTATGAGTGATGATTGAGAAAAACAAGAATCAGTAACTAATGCTGATTGGCTCACGAAAGGTCGATGGATTGATTAACTCAGGGTTGCTGGTGGGTGGGCGCCGGGGCTGTTTGTGAACGACTTGTCACATCACGAGTCGAAAGTTCAGTAAATAAGTCGGAGACGACGTGACACTTCACGATCCGGAGCTGAGCTGGTCGTCTCTTTGTGGACTCACAGAATCCTCAGCGGCCATTGAGTCCCAGATCCTCGCTAGTTAGCATAGCATGAGGAGCCAGAGGATGAGAGTGTGAATCCCATTCTGCAGGTGAGCAAGATCTGATCTGAACTTCTCATCACAGTGCCTCACAAACTTGGCCAAGAATTCAAAAACTTCAGCACAGTAGAGCGAAGACTCCTCACGGGAGCAGGGGACAATGCCGCCGCGGTCCGCTCCCTGCTTCCGCGGAGCTCGCCGCGCATTGATTGCACCACCTGCAGTCCATCAGCTCTCTGGGACCGGTAATCAATCCTCTAATGCCGTTTGAGCCTCTTCAGCACCGAGATGATCCAGCGCTCATTCATACCCGCTCCCTCCATCCTCGCCACAAACACAAGCCAGATGGCGGCTATAAAAGCTGCAGCGCTCCCAAATATTCATTTAGCAAGTGTAGCAGTGATAGCACATTGTCCTCTAATGGCATTATCAAAACGAGCGCGGCTCTCCGGGGACGCAGTCCGGTTCTTATTAGCCGGCAACGCTGGACCCTGTTTGCGGTCAAATCGGATCAGCATAGCACCAGGCGCACTTGGTCAGGAACTGAGCCCGAGGCCGCTTATCTTTACCGACAGTGCTTCGTTTTTTTATGGCCTCTGCCGTTCTGCCAGGACAATAATGTGACAGCACTCTGGCGGGAGATGACGTTTTCATAAACCACCGGACCTGAGAGCTGTTCTCCGGGTTTCCTTATGACTTGTTATCTGACAAGACCAACTCACTCCAGATGCTCCAGACAAGTTTCCTCTGGAGAAACTTTGACAAGGTTCCTCCAAAGTCGTCTCCAGAGCTCTTGGGAGGGAGTTTGACTTCTGGCAGGTCACTTCAGTCAGCCTTGATAGTCAGGGACTGGCAAGGCGTGAGAAACATGACGTACCAACGCACCCAAGAAGCAGCAGCACAAACATGCAAACAAAACTTAGATTCTTACTTGGGCGTGTGCGTTTCCTCCAGTCGGTTCCCCAGCTGGAACTCGTGGGACTTGCTCCGATGCAGGGCCGTGAAGCCCGGCAGAAGGTGGATCAGCTTCCGGCTCGGAGGCGGCGGTGTCCCCGGAGCCTTCACCTTGTTCCTCCTCCTCATGGGGGGCGTGCCGGGCGGGGTCATGGTGTTGACCACCAGGGGAGTCCGAGGAGGCGTGTGGCCAAAGTGCCTCTGACGAGGTGACGGGGGCAGGGAGCGGTGGCCGGACTCCAGGGGCGGGAAGAGCCCTGATCCGGGACTGTCTACGGTGAGTCTGTCGGTGTAGAAGGTGGGCGCCAGCGCCTGCGGGCTGTGGCACGTGTGCTGGTTGTACTTGGACTGGACTTTGGGGCTCTGGGAGAGCTGGAACCGGATCCACTGGCTAGCTTCTGGCTGGCACACCGGGGTGTTCTCCTTACCCGACTCTGAGGTGGGCCACTGGATGGACCAGTCCTGCTTTGCCTGGCTACCTGTGGGGAACCACAAACAGACTCAGTACCAGGATCTCACTAGGCCAAGATGTCGATGGGTGTTTGATGCCAAAAACACAAAATGGACGCCGACTGATTTCAAAACAAAGCAGTTAGAAAGAGGAGGAGGCGAGCCCTCCCCTGGCACATGCCCAGACATTCCCACGCCAGTGGGGAGATTCTACCTGGGCCCACGTGATGAGAGAGTTCCTTACTTCATGTCTCCAGTCAGCAGAGACCTGAGCACTCAGCTCTCTGCTGGCAGGTTGACAAAACCAGGACAACCAAAGGTCTTAGGGAGAGAACCTCTGGGAGATTTGGGGAAGGAGCTCCTGCATCTGGTGGTGACTCGGAGTCGAGCTGATGCCAGAGAAAAGATGCGTTTCATTCACAAGAATGAGAGATCTGCCGCTCTTCAGAGTTGGTTCAGGAAGGTTTGGGCGACCAAACTGAATCACTTTGCTCTCTCCACTCCTCAGATTCTGCTCTCAGTTGATCGACTCTGACTTCCTCACGGAGGCTCAGGTCATGTCCCGCGCAGGGGCATCACAGAGTCAGCAGGGAGGAGTTCAGATTCATGTACTGATTTTAAGATTTATAATGATGTTCTTCCTCTGACCTCAGACCCCAGCTTCCCTCACTCCTCTTGAGAGACATCAGTGTCTTGGGTGTGCCCCAGGGCCTCCACCAGGAGACATCAACAGTCCTTTCCTGGATTACTGAGAACACAGAGAAGCTGGGGAGCAGAGGTAAGAGGAGGAATCCACCTTGTAGCTCAGCTCTTTCTTCACCACAGACACAGAGTCTGCAGATCCAATCTGACTGAAGATCCGTCCGTCTCCATGCTTGGACTCGTGACCCTCCTGGGAAGGATCACACCCCCAACTGGACTTTCCACCCCTCTCCCACCAAGGACTCTGGTGCCTGACTTCAGTCCATGGAGAGCCTGACAGAACCATCAGGGCCAAATCATCTTCCAACCACCAGACGCGATGAACAGAGCTCTCACTCTCTTCACAGTGGTTTGGATCAAGCCAGAGAGAGAGAGAGAGAGAGATGGATGGATGTGATGGATGTGGTTTCGGCGCAGCAGCGTTGGTAAACATCGGGAGGAGGAGGAGGAGGGAGACTTTCCTAAACGACCCCATGACTTTGGACACAAACTGTTTAGTAATGGCGCATTTCTCTGCAGCGAATCTCAATGAAAGCCGTTCCAACAGCCGCACATCCGTCAGCGTGCATCTGGGTTGCAGGTGGAGAATTAACGAGCGGCAAATGTGCATCAGTTGAGTAATGGAGAGTTAAATTTGTGATGTGAATTCACGACATCCATATTCAGATATGCTGATGCAGGAGCGGATGAGTCACAACACTGGAAATGAGAAGCGCAGATGAGAGTTCCTGCGCCGGCGTGACCATACTTTACCTCCGTCACTGTGCAATTTGTCCTCCTCCAGTTGTTCTTCAGGGAGAGAGAGAAGAAGCTTTATCCACCTGACCCACGTCCACTTGCTCTCACACAAAGGTGACAAAGTTTGGGGTTAAACAGTCGCCCCTTCCCCGCGCCTTGTTTTTCTCCCCGAGTACCAGCAAACTTGCAATGAACCACAGCGGATACCAGCTCCCGCAGGAGTTGGAAAATAAGCCGGCAGCCTTCTTCAGTTTCCCCCTCGCCGCCTGAGAAGCAGCACGGAGTCTGGTTTGAAGCAGCAACCTCCATGAATCTATCAACCGCCTCGCAGAAACTGCATTGAACCCCTGAGCAGCAAGCTGGTGTTAGTTGAGTTTCATCACCGCGCCGGTGCCGCCGCAGCAGTGGGGCGATGGCTTACCCAAGTTTTAGCACATGAAAACAAATATTTTTTTATTCAGAATATCTGCTTGTAAGAGGACTTTTCTATCATCATATAACTGTCACTCTTTTTCAAAGAGTAAGAGTCACCTTCAGTCTTCTGGGACTTCAGGACCGACCCTACAAAAATGATTATTCTTATCCATGTCTTATTTTCTCTGAAAAAAAAATCACTCCCTATCTTACATTCTGTTATTTATATATCTTTAATTCCTCCAGCATATTTTCTGCTTTAACTTATCTACTTCAGTTGATTGTCCCTCACAGTAATGGAGCTACACATTCATCTTCTCGGTGTTGATCTGTGATATGCTTTTTGGGCTGTTTTTAATTTCAGGATTTTTTAAAGTCTTTTAAAGTCATTTTTTATAACGTACAATGCATTAATGGGTCAGCACAGGACAGACCACCGTTCACATCCTCAACATAGCGCAACCTTTATTTTCATTTAATGACTGCAGATCACAAGTTACTATTCATTTCCTGTCTTTTTTGGCCTTAAAAATGAGCATCAATGTGGAGGAAGCAGTGAGGAGGGAGGAGCTGTGTGTCGCAAGCCTTTTCACTGAGCCTGGCTTCATCTGGAGACAAGCGTATTTTTGAAATGTGGTGAAGCAGAAATGATTCTCAAGGAATTCAAGTCAGGAACGTGAGACATTGAGCTCCAGTTTCACTGTTGAACCCCCAAGAAAACAGAAGTTGAAGAAGAGAGTGAAGGCAAAGTGGACACGACAGTGACCTCAGGAGAGGTCTCTGCCATGTATGTTCAGACAGGAGTCAGAGTCAGAGGAGAGTCAGAGATGAAGAGTCAGAGGTCATCATTAGATCAGACACAAGTCTATTTGTGGGAGAGGTTTGGAGATAAAGTTTGGGAGGACAGATGTTGGACCAAGAGTGTTGGAGATGGAGGAGAGGAGGTCCACAGTGAGGTGGATGATGGAGGCGGACATGATGAAGACAGGTGACAGTGGAGAAGATGACAGGAGAAGAATGGTGATTCCATCAGCAGAACCTGGTTTTTCACCTCATTTTTTCTTCTACAATATTTCTGTTTTTATTGATGGGACCTGCGTGCAGCTCGTGGTGAGCCGGAGCTACAGGCTGGATCTGGTGTGACGCCGGTCGATAATAAAACATCTTGTGAACAATAGCTGCTGAAAACAAAGAAGCAAACAGAATGTGGGAATAAACGCGGCGCAGAAATAAACATTGTCACTGGGATTGGCAGCCGCTCGGAGAAGTTTTCTAATTAGCCGAGCAGGTGTTGTCTTGGGTTACCGTGGAAACGGCGCCGCGTGGTTATCTGCTCCCTGCACGCTTCTGTGAAAAGGTACAAAATGTGAAAATTGTAAATAAGAGAGCTTATTACCGAGCACACGCCGGCTTATTACCGCCGCCCGCTGTCAATCTTCATTGCAGCTGATGTTCCGGTGCCGGCTTGATAAGTGCGCCCACATCCAGAGCCCATCGCGCGGAGATGCTACGCCGCCTTATCGTGTCGTCCTCGCGTGCAGATAAAGGTTTCAGCATCTGAAACCTCTGAGCGCTTCCGGGAGAACACCACCTGAGTTCCGCGTCAATGAAGAGCTCTTCAATTAGCGCCGATGGAAAGTTGAGCGCCATCAAACTCCGGAGAATAAAACCTGACGCATTAATTATTTAAAAATGTCGAGCGATGGCATTTGATTTCTCTAATTATATTTCTTCTCCACTCGAGGTGCAAGTCTTCCTGACAGAGACGAACGGCGGCTTGAAGACTGGGGCTGCTGGTAACCTAGCAACAGCTAGTCAACACCACCAACCTGACTTCTCCTTACACGTTCAAGTGCTCCTCACTGCCGAGTGGAGACGCTCCGGATCTGAGGGTTCATGCTTTCCCTCTCTGTTGCAGAAGGTAGCACAGGTACGACAAACCCAGGTCCTCAGAGTGCTTGGGTGTGTGAGCTGCAAATATTTCTGAAGAGCCAACACTTGTGCTTTCATCTACCGCGTGGAGTCTACACAACAGCCACTAGATGGTGGCATTTAGGCATATTCCCACATGAAAAGCCACCCGTCTGGGTTTGGCTCTCACGCCTCTGTGGTATGACGGCACATTTGCCGACTCTAGTCACACACACGGCTGCATGAGTGGATCCATCTCTCCCCCAAACCCAAAATCCTGGGGGAAATACAGCAACTGATTGACATGTGCAGTCAGTGTGGCGGCACTATTACGTGCGACAGACTGTTGGAGCAGGAGATGCGACACATTTGGGGCGACAGGGTAGCAGCCCGGGCCACTTTCAAGCTACACGTTCCAGACGACATCCGCAGCATCAGACACTGAAGTTCAGTAATCTGAATTCCACCGACAAGTCGCGCCACTCTGGCCTATCAGAGCCAAGCAGGAATTCCACTTGTGGCACTTAACTGAGAGCCACCGTGCCAGAGTAATGACTTTTTTTTTTTATTAACTCTCATGTGATCAAACATATTAAAACGTGGAACAACACATCACAGAGCTGGACATGATCATGGTGGTTTGTGGCGCGGTTTTGAAGGAAAATTCCCGAAATAAAGAATAGATGAATGTCTGAAGTCTCACAACACCCGGAACAACATATGAAGAGACGGATGGCGTGAGGACGGCTGCAGAGTGGAGAGGGATTTACTTCTCACGATTAAAAACTGGCATTTTTATTGTCACTAATTCAGTAAATGTCAACTACGCGCCTTCGGTTCTGCTTTGTATTTGTTTGTTTGTTCCTGGAGTCATGTGCTGCGCCAAAAAAATCCTGTCTGAAACCCTGCACATTTCACGTGATGCACGCAGAGAAGGACAACTGATCAACAAGAAGCCACTTTTGCCGCCGGAAAACTAGGAGCACCAGCGGCTTGACCCCTCGGCGGTGAAGCATAAAAGAGAGTTCCCACACATCGAGTTGGAGTTTCATTCAGCACGGGACTGTCTGGTCATAATCCAGGGACGATGGTCGAGGGTCAAAACAAGTAAAGTATCTGGAGTCATGGGAGGGAGGTGAGAAAGAGAATGCAGGCAGGGTGACACTATTCATCAACTTAGTGACAGAGGAAGTTTAGCCTCGAAGGCTCGCGATCAAACGGTTGTGTACCAGCACCTACATGAGAGCAGGCTCCAGCAGCCATCAAAGTTTCAGCTCAACTTGCTGAGAAAAGGCTGCGCTGTCGGTGCCTTCACGCGGTTAATGAGCTCGCCCCTCGCCGACAGACGTCCGGCTCCACGCCTCACAATGGCTGAACAAAGCCGCTCATTTGCCAGATCTTGTTTACAAAGTCTCTGAAACAAACCCTTGACCGTCCCGCTGGCATTTCAGTGCCATTTAGCCCGCAAAGAGGCGACACATCCCCAGGCAATTAGTCCAATTACCCCGCCGTTATCTGTCTTCCTGCGAGGCTGGCGGCGCCTCAGATTGGCCCATTAAGGAGGCGCTCGCGCCATTTGCATTAATCACAGCCGGGAGGAATCAGAGGTGGGAGCCACAGGTGCATTGTTTGGCGCGCGGAAGGGTGAGTGGAGGTGAGCAGACTAATGACGGTGCTGTGCCACTGGAAATCAAGCAAACTTGTCCAACACAATGAGAAGTTCTGATCCCTGTGGATCCGGGTCCGGCCTGCCCGGAGCTCGAGCAGCCTTCACCGCCCACAGAGAGACTCATGTGAAGCCAAACTTTCTGACTTTTGAGCTGAAAAAGTAGAAAATAAAAGCTGGCAGATCAAGGTGTCCTGCAGGAGGCAAGTGGATCTAACAAGGACTGCACCAGATCAGGAGTCACCGTAGCACTGGACTCCTAAACTTGATCGGACAGTGCAGAATAAAGAAGCGCAAACTGAGCTTATCCACGGCGATGCTGCCTGATGTCGTGCGACACGGAGCCCCATGTTTCGCCTCACAGATCAACTCGCCTCCACTGATTCCCAGTCTCCAAACAATGTCGTGTCCGAGTGTCGCGCTTTGTTTATCGGAGCATGACGCGCCGGGCACAGCAGAGCAGCGGATATATGTAACAGCACGTCTGTCGATCTCATCTGATGACTCACACTCCAAGATCCACCATCTAATCTAATCCCTCCGCTGCTCTTCAGCGTGCTCCAAAGAGTTATCAACCACTGACTTCCTGGGGGCGGAGCCTAGCTGGCTCATCGCAATCCAGCTTCATTTAGCCGTGCTGTTGAAGGACCGCTTGGACACAATCGACCACTGCGGAAGAGGTTGGCAGGTCAGATGACCTCCAGCCCAGATGAGCCCCACACGTCCTTAAAGATGGCTTTTTATTATTATTTTGAAGAGCGTTGTTTGAGAGTGTGGGAGGGCAACGATACGGAACACGTCACCACGGAGCTGAGGCCACAGCGGAGGCTTGCTCCTGCCACTTCAGCTCTGGTTTGCATTGATATTCACTGTTCAGGCACGGTGAAGGACACCGTCACTCGTTTCTCAGGGGCGGAACAGGTGAAGTAGTCGGGGAAGTTTTCTGGGTTCAGTTTCCGACAGCTGTAATTGGTTTTAATCAAGTCCAGGTGCCCAGACATGGAACCAGCGGCGCGCGACGTGGTGACACCCCGGCGTGACTCCTGCGTCAGAGCGTCCTGCCGCCGTGTCTCTGCAGGTGTTGCTGTGGAGCGTTCACACCCGGCGCTAATGGCCAGCCCTGCTTTCTGGAAGCTCAGAGGGAGGAGGGGTGGGGGGAACTCAGTCTCTTGTGAAAGAATCAAATCATCTTAATTTTGAGGTAGAAATGAAATCATTAGTGGGGAAGAGATTTACTGATGAAGGAGGGTAGGGGGAGGGAGGGAGAGAGAGAGGGAGCGAGAGCAAGGAGACAGCGTGGGAGGGAGAGAGAGAGAAGGAGGGAGCAAGAGAGTGAGGAGAGAGAGAGATGGAGGGAGAGAGGGAGAAGGAAAGTGGGAGAATAAGGAAGGAAAGGGCGAGAGAGAGAGGGAGGGAGAGAAGGAGAGGGGAGGGAAGCAAGAGAGTGAGAAGTGAGAGACAGAGGGAGCAAGAGAGAAGGAGGGGGGGAGTGTGTGTGTGTATGGCTCAGGCATGTTGTTGTGTATTTAGTATAGCGGAGCGTACTGCAGGTGTGTAACTGTGTACCTCACACCAGTCTATGTACTACAGTGTTGGTCTCCATGTGATACGTGGGTGTGGCTCCATGCATCCATCATGCCAGTGTGTGTTCATCAATATCTACGCTGTCAGTGTGAAACAACTGAGTATCTCCATGACAACTGTGTGTCTCTGAGTAAGTACTGTGTGTTGGTACCTGTGCGAGTGAGAGAACCAAGTTCGAGATTCAAACCCACACGTGTTTCTACAGTTCCCCTGCTTTCTGCTGTGTTGTGTGGTTGTTTCGGACAGAGAGCTGTGACTCACGGAGTCTCAGCTGGGACCAAACCTGAACCTGTCATCAGGTGCCGTTGTCCGCAAAAGGCAGCAGAGGCGTTCAGCGCGCATATGTTCAAAAACATATTGAATAAACACATCAGCGACCCACAAATCCAGAGCAGACGCATCCTTCACGATCGTGACGTCACACACGCACCTCAAACCCTGACTTGCGTCTGTGAACCAGCCGCGGTGCTCTACTGCCCCCCTGTGGTCACACCGAGCACAGACGACCGCTCAAGAACCACAGGTGATCTTGTGCTGCCATCTGGTGGTCAGGAGCGTTTGTGCTTCTCAAACAATGCATGTGGAGTGGCACAGGCGAACCAGAATCGAACCCGCGACCTCGCAGCACGGACCACCACACGCTCGTAATGAAAAGACTCGGTACCGATCTGGTGGGCCTTCCTCAGGCAGGACAGCGAGGCGTTGAGGCGGGCGCACTCCTCCTCGCTGGCGCCGAACTTCTGCAGGAGCTCACACACCTGGTCCTCGTTCATCTCCAGCAGACCCTCCAACGTGACCTCGCCAGGGTCCATCTCCTGCAGAGACAGAGGTGTGAGAGCTCCACAGGAACCACCACAGCAAGACCGCCTGGGCTGGGACCCCGTCCTGCCAGGGAAGACCTTCGACTGCATCAAGTCACCCAATCTTTAGGGCTGATTTCTTCAGCAATATATTATTATATTCTGACTTATCAGTTCATCAAGTCTGCTTCTCAAACTCGTATTGAACGAGTCATTATTAAGCAGGTCTTTTTTTGGACTTTTTGGACTCTCAAGTTTCCCAAGTCAGTGATGCAGATTAAAGTCTTCCCTGTTTACCAAGTCGGACGCATTTATTTCAGACCTCTTCATCCTCATGCAGCCATTTGACTTGTTTGGCTGCCAGGTCTCATTTGAGTTGGACCCTTCTTTAGTCAGTCCGTTTTCGACTCGCCTGTGCACTGAGTGTATTTCTGAGTGACACGTAACTCGAGAGGATTTAAGATGGTGTTTGGTCAGACAGTTTCAACAGCCACTTCTGGTCGAGGTGTCACCGAAGGGACTGCACGAGAGATCCACTGGTCAGGACCTCCCTCCCTCATCCCCACCTCCACCACCATCTCCGAGTCAGAAACTCCAGCCACTCCTCTCTGGTCACCACATCACAACTGTGAATGCGACCGTGGTTGCAGCAATGTCTCCATCTAGTGGACACCCAGTGAACTACAACACTATCATAAACTTTTCGTCCTCTCAAGTTTAAATGGAGCGGGAAACACTTTAAACACATGATCTGTCAGACAAAGGATCCAGATCGCCGTCCTGTCAGGCTTTTCCAGGCAGGTGGGAGGAGACCACTGGGCAGACCCAGGACGAGGTGAAGAGGCTACACCTGCATTGGCCAGGACCATCCCACATGAGGTAGTCAGGATGGAGAGTGTCTGTCTCCCTGGTGAAGATGCTGCCACAGCAGAAACACTGACTTATTTGGGGTCAGGTAAAATGAAAGAGGTGACTGACACAGCTTCCTCAACAAGGCAGAAATGCCAAGAGTGTGGAGCCCAAGAGGTTTGATCCTGGACCCTCAGGATGACCTTCTGACCTCACACTGAGCAGGGCTCTTCAGGAGGTGAGAAGCTCTGTGTGCTGTCTGAGTTGAGACTGGTTCATAGACCAGGATCCGACTCCTCAGCCTGCCACCAAGTCCCAGCCCAAACGTCTGTGCACATCACTCCTCTGAGGTGTCAGAGAGGGAAGTAAGAACAGCAGAATTACACCCGATATTTACGAATCTGCTCTCAAGCTTAGCCGAATAAAACTCGACATGTTGCTGGAGGTGTTCGAGACTTTGGCCCGGCAGAGTTGGCAACTTGGTTTCCAGTTTTTGTTTCAGCCAAATTTTAGGCTTCTGGAACACTTCAGAGCGCAGCGCCTCCATCTTCTACCGCCACTCAAGGCGTGCTGGCAGATGCGTGCGTCACATGGTTACACAGCAAGTCTCAGTCAAGTCCGGTCTCACTGCCTGTCAGGCAAGTCCTCTGTTAATCTGTCGTCTGATTCCAGACCCCCTGTAAGAGGCCCAACCCAGAGCCTGGTGGAACACCGTGTGATGACATCAGCGTGTGTTTGAAACACACTTCAGCAACTACAATTCCTGACGCCACTTTAAAATGTTAATTCATTGCCATGTCAATGGGACCCTCTAGTGGTCGAAACAGACACTGCAGCGTGGCTGACATAATAGCACTGAATAGCATTGCAGCAAGAAGGTTGCGGGTTCGATTCCCGGGTCAGACCTTTCTTCATGGAGTGTGCGCCTAGGTTTTCTCCAGGCACTCCGGTTTCCTCCCATAGCCCCCAGACATGCTAACTAGGTTACACTCTAAAACTGACCCCAGATGTGTGTGTGTGTAAGAGGTGTGTGCCCTGCGATGGACTGGCGACCTGCCCACGGTGTATCCCTACGTACAGGTATGCATCGAGGGACAGTCGAGTTGAAAACGTTTTTGGAACCATTTTTCCCGAGCTCCATAATAGGTCCAGTGCTGACTTCGGAGGAGCCGAGCTCATTAGGAGGCCTCACCTGTGTGACCTCCTTCCTCAGGTTGACGATGCGGAACCAGTGTCCGAGGCGAGGGAAGTCCTCCAGCTCAGCGCTTCGCTCCTCTAAGGCCACTTTACACTTGCAGGACAGCTGCCGGCTGAAGTACTTCACCAGCTTCCCCTGCAGGACAGAGAGGCGACAGTGAGAGAAACATCAACACCAGGTGCAAGATCTCAGCTCAGGGGGACAGCTCGTCCAGCTCAGCTGCTTCAGCCTTGGAACCAGTCACCTGCTCTTACCTGAGGATCTCAGCAGCAACTGAAACCACCAGGACAACTGTTATGAAATTGTGGAGGTGAGATGTGCAGCTAGCTGAGGTCCTTACATTAAACACACCACATCAATCCTTTGGGTCAGGCCACCATGGCCTCCTACCAGGTGACATCCTGATCACTGCGCTCTCTCAGAGCTTCTCTGAGTCTCTCCTGGAAGCTTCTCCTCCTGAGAGGGTGTCCTGGTCTTCAGCAAAGGCTGCCCTCACCCTGGTCTCTCACCTACACACCATGTTCTAGTTGTTTCTGAGCAGACACTGAAGGACAAGTGGGGATTGTTTTTCATTCATTTAAGCAGCTGAAACTTGAGTACAAAGCAGAAGTGCAGTTGTGATGTGGGGCGATGTCAGGCATGTTGTTGTTCTGACGTGTCAGGGACTCACATCTCGCAGACCTGGCCTATTATGTGCCTAAAACCGTCTGGCTAATGAAGAGCCTGGTTTCCAAGAGACGCGCACCACATACAATGGAAAGCCATCCAGGTAACGGCCAGCAGGAGGTGGTGTGAGGCACGTGAGGCCCGGTCCAGCGGCTGAAGGGTTAAAAATAGAGACAGGAGAGGAAGCTCCGTCACGGTGATGCAGATCAAACCCCTGGTGGACAATTAACGGGCCCCGGGGAGAGAAGCTGGGCCATGGTGAAGGGCTAACAGGGCTGGATTAGTGGAGTCTCAGGGGGGCGCTGCAGCGATGCCAGAGGATGCTGTCAGGACTTGACAACCCACAGGTTTCCTCCCCAGAACAAACCACTGACGCCTTTCAAAGGTTGGGATGTCCTGGGAACAAGAGACAAACTGCTGAGGTCAGAGAGCAGGCCTCAGCGGAACCCTGGATGCTAGCCATAGCATTGCTAACCATAACAACGCTAACTGTTAGCCACGACTGCTCTTGTTCTGTTTCATCCCGGTCCAACAGACACGTATGCTAAGAGGGAGCAACCCATTTGTTTTTGCTTGAATCCTGTCAGTTAGCAACACCACACTATCAGGCTCGTGCTAGCAGGCTACATGGCTACTCACAAGCTACATGTAGCTGTGTTCTGAATCACGTGTTCCTATCATGATGAAGTCGCTGTAGCACGATTCCCGAGTTAGTACCGGACCTTATGGACCCAACAGCTTTCATTAGACCAGCAGTGTTCTGGTGCTCTGGGCCTGCATCTACAGGTGCACCTCACCTCACTGCAGAGAGGAACGTACCTGTCCACACCTGGGAGCTGGGGGACACCCTGCATGGTCCTCCACTCCAGTGTGTGACCTCATAGCAGCGCAGCATCCTCCTGCTGTGTCTTCTGCTGCCAGCATCATCGCTAGCCAGCTAGTTAGTTAGCCCCAGTTAGTGCCACCTCTATTGCTGTAAGAGGCTCTAGCACCCCCAGCAGACGGGGAAATCTGTGACTGAATAATCAACAGCAGTGACTTCAGTTCTTAGAGGTGGGTGGTGGGAGTGTGCACAGTGAGACCTATAAAGGTAATGTTGGAAACACACTTTTTTTTTCCACAGTAAAATGCATGACATTCAAAACTGTATGGAAACTGGCAGACTTGTGTTCCAGAGCTTACGCTCGGACCACTATTCCACCGCGGAGTCACAGTTTGGAGTTCTATTATTTAGCTGACGACCGAGCGACGACAACAATCCCAGGTGCCTAGAAGAGCTAAGACGCCCCTTTCTGGAGCCCCTCTCTTGTAGGTCCTCCCCGGATCCGGTGCCTTCCGCTCATAAACCCCTGCGACCAGAGCGGGATGCTTGATTTTATGATGTGATGTTGTGCCTCCTCCGGGACTCAGTGCCAGTCGATGACACACTCGTACTCAGCCGTCACTTTATGGCGCTCTTATCAGGCTTAATGCTGTTTGTGCTAATCTCGGGATCTGGCGTCCCTCCGCGGAGACTCTCCCTTATCTGCCTTCTGAGCTTAAGTGGCCCGCGAGAGGCTGGAGCAGATGACGGCCACTTATCAGTCAAATACATCAAGATAGGGCCATCAGGCCGGTGACGGAGCGCAGCGCTGCCGAGGCCCATTCAGCTGGTGAGCGAAAGCAGGACAGCTCCCAGAGTTTGGTGGAGGTTCAAGAGTATAGAGTTAGCTTGAGAGGCTAGTAAGAGCTCACATCACACACAAGGAAGGAAAGTCTCATAAAGATTCATAGGCTTGACGCTCTGTCCAGGGTGCAGAGAAGGAACAGTGCTGGAGGAGGTCTCTGGAGAGAGGGAAGCCTGGACTACTTCGACCGCTGCCCCCGCGACCCCACCTCAGAAGAAAAACGGATGGATAGAGGGTCAGGTTTCTGCCACTGTTGCGGGTCAATGCTGGCACACGGGTCAGCTATAGGCCGGCAGAACAGTTCTAGTTCGGTCAGACACCGAGGGAAACACAAATGGAACTCTGATTTGAGCAGGCTCGCAAGACTGCATTCCACATGTGTTTGAGTTAGTTGAGACAACTGACAAATGGAAAACAAGCCGAGACACAGGCGCTGGTCTCTGGTAGGAGGGACTGGAACATTGGGGAGACCAGTCCGACGAGGTTCCACGAAACATCTGATTTCGACAGCGCCATCATTGACAAGACTGGAAATGACTCACACATGAGACGCAGCGCAGCAGGCAGCTATGAAAACTAATGGTACGCAGGCGTTAGCGAGTCGCGGCGTGACAGAAGGCGGCCCTGACACCAGACCTGACACACAATCTTTCAAGAGAGTCAAAGATCAATGAATGGCATCCAAGTGGCAGATGAATGAGTGGAACGCAGGAGGAGAAACAGACTGCTGGTAGTGAAGTTCACAACAGTGGAACACAACTCTCCTGCTGGTAGATCACAAGTGGAACGCTGTTGAGGTTTTGAGCTTGAGTCTGAAACTGTGCCTCTGATTTTTCATCATGTAACAGTTAAAGATGGTATGGCACTGAACCGATACGACCAGGAAACCAGTGCCTTTCAAACACAAATGGAACGCTGTTCAAGTGACCACCACAAATCCTCACCTCACACAGGAGCCGGAGTCGTCTGACCTAACCGACATGTTTACCAGGAGGGAGGACATGCATTCCTGCAGCTTCTGCAGCACAAATGGAACGCTATTCATGAGAGACAATCGAGAATTGAAGGCAAGCAGATTCGGCCAAATCGCAGAGTCTGTTTTCCTCTCAATGGAACGCGCGACTACCTTTTCTTCACGGAGGATAGCAAATATAGCGTCCGTGACACTGTGAGTCTAACTCATAAACACAAGTGGAATGCGGGCAGGACACAGATGTTGGAGCTACACCTGGGACAGGAAACATCCAGCGAAGCTGATCCTGAAGACAAGTGGGGCGCAGGTTCCTCTGACTCAGTCCAAACTGACTGGGAAAAGCACCTTCTGGGACCAATATCCGCAGTGGTGTCCCACACTTTAGACCAAACCAGCAATCCACATCACCCCCTAGCTTGTCAGGGAACACCTCACCCTGTCACTCTTCACTGGCACCCACTCTTGTTCTTAAACTTTCAACCTCAAACAAGGAGCACATTTCCAGCAACACAAAACTTGTTTTTTTTTTCAAACCAGGACCGGCATGTGTCGACCATGTGGTGACACAGTTTTTCAGTGAGACCAAGATGGCTGCAAGCAACCTGACAAATCCACCACCGCAACCAGTTGACAACTAAGACTTCAGTTTCACTAAACATCAGCATGATCAGCACAGCTATCATAAGTCTCCATACACAGAGACACCTTCCCCTTGGTAAGTCCGTGCCTCAGTCATTCTGAGGTCTCAACGGTTCGGGTCTTGGGCAACTGTTTCCGTCCGGAGCTCCAATGATGTCTGACATTTCTGTCAGGCTATCTAGTGCGGTAAAGGTTTTCAAAGTTCAAACACACAGCTCACAAATGTGCGTGTAAAAACTGTCCGACACACGTGGAACGCTCTCGCAGAGTCTGTATCACAGTGGGATTATTCATGCCCTTTGATCAGGTCTGCAGTCTGAGGCTAGGAGGACACTTAAAGTGTATGTGTTTTACTAGGTTTCTGGACTTAACTATTTGATCTGCAGCTAGCTGTGCACTTTAGATTGACTGAACTAACAACTGTTCGGCAGTATTTATTCAATGCGGTTCTCTGACTTGGAGCATAATCGGATCCATGATCAATACGAGCTGAAGTCAGTTAGTTCAGCGGCACACGTTGTCATGACCGCAGCTGAATTCATGTCATGTATATTGTGTGTTATTCATGGCTAATGGCCGGGAAGTTATTAGAATTCACCGGCGCGGAGAGTCAACCTGAGACGCTCCAGACCGCTGCATGGCCTCAACACTCACCCAGCTGCTGACGGACTAGGACACTACTGAAGCCACGATCTGAGGTCGCAAACTTAAACAAACCTATTGTAGCTCGGAACACGGTGCGTTTTCACCAAAGTTAACGCCAAAGTGTCGAGCAACATCGTCTCCGTCCCCTCACTAGTCCCATGGTGTTGATGTGTCAGAGGAAAATATGACTCACGAAACTTTGATCTAAATATTGTTTTCGTTGACTTTATTGCACTGTTCTCTTGGAGTTTGAGGGAGTTTTTCCACTGTGTTTTTTTGAATATTAAAAGCTGTATTTAGTGTTACACCAATAGAGGAAGGACTCCGGTGTACTTCAGTACTGGATACAGTTTACAGTTGAGCTGCACATGTACATCTGTTGGGGAACCAAATGGTAAAGGTTGCACCTCTGAGCCACAGTTTGGACTCTGAGACACATGGAACGCTGTCGCTGAGTCTGGATCACAGTAGGATTATTGACTCTCCTTAATCAGTTCTGGATTGATTAAACAGGGATTTACCCAAGCAGTCTGACACATAAATGTGATTTTACATTCACAAATGTATCTTCATTTTAATGTATTTTATGTATGGAAGTAACAGCTAAGTATTTCATTTCTGGACTGAACTAGTACAGGTTGAGGACGAATCAAATCATCTAGATCAGAAGTAAAGTAGGTCCAAGACTCTCTTTTTCCAGAGTGTGGACTTGCAACTCTGAGACAAATGGAACGCCGCTCGAGGAACGATGGTGGTTCAACACGAACGGAACGAATGTCGTTCCAGCGAGTTGACTTTCGCGGGTGTGACGTCATACCCCGCTCCCAGTTCCCACTCCTCGGACAAATGGAGCATATTCCGATCATTCGCGCGTCTTGCGTAACGGCAGGGCCTGGGCCGGAGCAGATGCGCAGCAGCGGCTCGTAAACACGCGCAGGCCGCGCCGCTCCTGGAGAGCAGCGCGTCTCCCTCCATCACCTGCAGCAGCAGCAGCCTGATGGACGGCGGAGGGAGCGCGAGGTAGCCTCGCAGCAGAATGATGCAGAGGCCCCGGACACGAATCGATCCGGGCTGCAACACCAAACGAGAGACGGCGCTCACCTCCAGAGTCCGGATCTCCTTCTGAGTCAAGTCGTTGGATGTGGCACATTTGGTCCGTAAGCCCTCCAGGCTGGAGATGCTGATGTCGATCATGTTCTGCACCAGCTCGCACTGCTGCAAGGCTTTCTGCACACTCAGAGGCTGCTCCTCGCTCTGGGTCATCTCCTCGCTCATAGTTCAGCCAGCGCGTCCTGCGAGTCCTCCTGTTTTTGCGCGGTGAAAGAAAGGGCCGAGAGAGAAAGCGAGTGGAGCGCGGGGAGCCCCGCCAAACAGAGACGCTGCTGCGGGTTCACACTCGAGCTTTGAGCCGTGATACAGTCGACTCCATTGCAACAACAGAGCTGGCAGTTGCTGCTGTTTCATCAAGGCGTCTCTACAGCGATGTGGAGGGGCCGCGCTTCGCCTCGGCGTCCATCTTCAGAGGGGCTGGCGTGAGGACTGGACCCGGGTGCTCCCTGTCTCCCGTGGCAGCAGCTGCATCCCGCTTCTCTCCCACCACCGCACCGACATGTTTCCTGTCAATCAAACCCACAGCAACAGCATCGCAGCGCCGCCAGGGGCCGCTCTCGCGAGATCTGCGCGAGGAGCGGCTCTGCCCGTCTTAGATCGAATCCAACAGTTTGTTTGAGCCGCACGCGCTCATTTCCTTGAATCAATCATTTATTCAAAGATGTACTCGACTCCAGAATTAAAATGACACCTTAAGCCAGAATAAAAGCAAGATACTAAACCATTAATTATGATGACATGTTTCAATGGTCTTGCTACCTATCTGTTCCGGACCTCCTCCACCAGAACACCAAGAGGCTCTGGCATGAAGCAGCCTTCAGATCCTGTGTCTTGAGAGTCACTTAGTTCTAACCCTCATGGTCAAGCCTTCTGTAGAGTGCACCTGTGCAGTGATCCGGACACAGGGTCGGGACCACCTGACCCAAGACTCAAGAATCAAGACCAGAACATGTTGTGCTTATATAATAAAATATAACATAATATAATATCCATTAATTAAAATGACATGTTTAAATGGTCTTGCTACTTGTTCCGAGGATTTGTTCCGGACCTCCTCCACCAGACCACCAGTAGGTCATGAGTGGAGAAGAGGCTCTGGCATCAATTTAGCCAAATAAAGGTAACATGATCTTGGGAAAACAAGTTCCTATTTTTATTTATGTTTATAATGATCTGCTTTTACTGTGATTTTATTTTGGATCCACGCTTGCCTCTCCTCCGTTTCTGAGACCCACCGATCTGCAACCAACTGCAGCGACTTGCTCCACCTTGTCCCAGGCTCATGTACCAGAGCGTCTGGATTTCTCCACCGGTGAATGCCTCTGTGTAACTCCTCATGTCTTGAACTCCTGGCCGTGTTTCTTGATCTGGTGGCTTTGGTTGTAGTTTTTGCACCGTGTGAATGAATTAACATTCTGCATGTGTTGATGCCTTTGTCTTAAGCGGCAAATGTGGATTAATTGTTGAATGAAACAAAAAGTAAATAAAATAAAAGCGGCGTTGATGACGAGCGTGAGCGTCATGACGTCAGACGCACAGTGAGGAAGTCCAGAGCGCGCCAAATCCGGTGCACGACAGGGAGAGCGGCGCAGGAGGATTTTTGATTCGTGTAAACACATTTGCGGGTTTCCACGCAGATCATGGCGTCCACGAGTAAAGCTCCAGCACCAGCAAGGAACCTGCCCTGGTGAGAAGAACTCTGATGTTGAGAGCTGAAGCGTATTCACTTCCGCGACAAACACACTTTTAAATGCGCTGTACATGTGTACTGCAGCAGAAGCTCCATTAGCTGTCGATTAATTTAATACAACTTGATTAAATGGCATTGACTTGTCGTATTTCTGTATGTCGTTGCCGCCGAATTCTCGACAATAGTGTGGCTCGGCAGGTGTTGTAGCACGATTGTGTTAGTAAACCAGCGGTCTGTCCGAACGAGGTTCTGACCTCAGATGTCATGCAGTTGACGTCTGTTGGTGTTTCAGGGTGGAAAAATACCGACCTCAGAGCCTCGATGACCTCATCTCTCACAGAGACATCCTCAGCACCAGTGAGTGCGTTTTTTCCTGGTGTTTGGCTGATAAGAAATCTGCTTTTATGCTTTCACGTTCTTCATCTGCTGCACCCTGCAGTGTCATTGTCATTAGTTCCTGCACCAGAACGTGTCCTCCTCCAGCGCTCGTATGTGTTGCTGGTGGAGTGTGTCTCCTCCCGAGGCTAGCCATGTGATCAGAGGATGCAGCATGAAGACATCCGGCTGCTGACCTTTCACTCTCTCCTGGACTTGCTCTCTCCAGTCCAGAAGTTCATCAGCGAGGACCGGCTCCCTCACCTGCTGCTGTATGGACCTCCTGGCACGGGGAAGACCTCCACCATCCTGGCCTGCGCCCGGCAGCTGTACAAGGACAAAGAGTTCGGCTCCATGGTGTTGGAGGTAAGGCAGCTGAGAGCTGCTGCTCCAGAACACGTCCTCCGAGCGCGTGTGAAGGGCTCAGCGAGTCGGCTTTAGCATCAGCAACTGTGCTGATGAAGTGGTGAGTCGTGTCAATGGCCTTGTTCTGAATAGGCCAGTAGAAAAGAAAAAAATGTGTGTAAATTGCTGTCAAGTCTTGTTCAGTTTAAAATCGCTCAAAATGAGGCGTTAAAGAGAGGCCTCTGCCCTTTCTCCTCTTTAGTTATCGATGATGTCACAACTCAGAAAACCGCCAGTGACGTATGTAGTAGTGGCCCCCTGAGTTATTTGGGGGCTCAGGTCCTTTTAGACTCAGCACATGGCTCCTGATGACCACGGGACGGTCATGTTGTGTCATTAACAGCTGAACGCGTCGGACGACCGGGGCATTGACGTGGTCCGCGGACCCATCCTCAGCTTTGCCAGCACCAGAACCATCTTCAAGTGAGCCCCGGGTCTCTGCTGAGTGTGGTCTTGGACTGTTCTGTCTGACTGTTGTGTTCCTGCAGGAAAGGCTTCAAGTTGGTGATTCTGGACGAGGCGGATGCCATGACGCAGGACGCCCAGAACGCACTGCGGCGAGGTGAGCGTCTGGGCGTGGCAGCTCTGATGAAAGCGTTTCAGCACCTCTCATGCTAAGCGGTTGCGGTTGGCAGCTGCCTCGCTAGCTGGCTAACCATTGCGCTGTCCGAAATGACCTTCACATACCAGAACTGTCTTCTCTTGTCCCACCAGTCATCGAGAAGTTCACGGAAAACACCCGCTTCTGTCTGATCTGTAACTACCTGTCCAAGATCATCCCGGCACTGCAGTCCCGCTGCACCCGGTTCCGCTTCGGCCCGCTCTCCCCGGACCAGATGGTACCTCGACTGGAGCACGTGATCCAGCAGGAGGGGTGCGTGAGCGGCCGGGCTCTCCTCTGTGACCCGGATCATTGACCCTGACTCTCTCTCGACAGCATCGACGTCACTCCTGACGGGATGAAGGCCGTGGTCACCTTGTCGTCGGGCGACATGAGAAGGTCGCTGAACATCCTGCAGGTGAGGTCTGCGCTCACGCGGTGGGTGGTTCCTCTCACCTCCCAACATCTCTCGGTCCCAGAGCACCAGCATGGCGTACGGGAAGGTGACAGAGGACTCGGTTTACACGTGCACGGGTCATCCACTCCGCGCCGACATCGCCAACATCCTGGACTGGTCACTCAACAAGGACTTCAACACGGCATACAAACGTATCCTGCTGCAGAGTGGCGCTCGCACCAGACGAGTCCACTGTGATTGACACTTCATCCGGAGGCTAGTTACGATCACAACAGCAGGGAAGTCAAAACATTGGAGCTCTCATCCTGATGAAAACATGGTGCTTTGCATCATCAGGTGATGTTGGAGGGCAGGACTGTGTGAGGGCGAGTGTCCTGTGCATATATAACAGCCTCCACTGCCAGCTGCCCGTCAGGCTCAGGTGGGCCCAAATCTGATTGACAACCGCAATGAATAGTCCTCAATGCAATGAGATTCTGATGGGAGAAAAAAATCCGGAATCATCTGATGAGTGAATTTGAAATGAGGTTTTCAAGTGTAATGTGGGAGATTGGAGTAAAAGGAGCGGAGAACCATGTGTTTCATGTGAAATAGCACACAAAAAACATTAAAATAATCTTACTTGATTTAATTCAGTTTTGAAAATAGTGACACGGGCTGCTTCTGGAACTTTCAATGCTTAAAGTTCCAGAAGAATTGCTGGTGTTGACGTGTGAAGACATCTTTAACTGGTCCCTCAGAGATCCTGGAGCTGAAGACCCTGAAGGGCTTGGCTCTGCACGACATCCTGACAGAGGTCCACCTGCTGGTGCACAGAGGTCAGCAGGGTCACCTCCCATGATCCCTCCACGCCCCTCTGAAGTTGCTCATTGATTTCTACTCTGTCCGTTTCCAGTGGACTTTCCTCCCAACATCCGGATCGGCCTGCTCATCAAGCTGGCGGACATCGAGTGAGTGACTTCCTGCTGGATTGCTTTTGCTGCTGTCAGCTCTGAGACGATCCCCTGTCGCGTTGCAGGCACCGACTGGCCTCGGGAACCAACGAGAAGATCCAGCTGAGCTCCATGGTGGGGGCCTTCCAGGCCGTCAGAGACCTGGTGGTCAGCGAGGCGTCTTGAGGCTGCAGTCACGTTCCCATTCCCATTAAAAACATGTTCACCACACCTGACGTTTCATCGGCTCGTCTGGGAAGGGAGTGGGGGCTGTTGAGGGTGCAGCAGGTTAGAGGCTGGAGTCATGTGATGCTGTTGCTCGCAAAGACGGATCACGCTTAGTCTATAGTGCACTCGTTTGGCCACCAGATGTCGCTGTAGCTTCCATATATCCCGGCAGAAAACGGCTTCACCGTTGTAAGACATGTCTGAGGAGCCTCTCCGGGTGTTCCAGAGCACTGACCCAATACCCAAAGCAGAACCTGGTCGGGCTCTCAGAGCAACGACTCGACACCAGCGACTGTGCTTGATTTAGTTTTTAATAAATCTATGTTATATATATCCATGTGGACAGGTGCAGCGGTGAGGCATCCTATGACCGTACACAGAGGTATTTACACAATAAATTAATCGTATAAAATCGTAAATATGACTTAAAAAAGCGTTAGAACATAAAGTGTGTCCAGTAGTGCAATTACGTCCAGCAACAGAGGAATGTAGCACGTGAGTGGAGCTCCCTTTTGTCAACGACATAAACGTTATTTGGGAGGTTAGTCAGAGCGGCGCCGCGGCTTCAGCCCCACTCCTCGTCCGAGGAGCAGCAGGTCTTGAGCCAGGTGGGGATGTTGCGGTAGGTGAGGTAGGCCAGGATCCTCTTGGGGAGGGGCAGCGGCTCCATCTGGTGGGTGGAGACGGCGTGTCGCAGGGTGGAGCGGCACAGGTGCCCCAGGCTTGGCACCGTCCGGGGAGCTTTCCAGAACTGCACGTGCCCATCTCTGGTCCTGAAGGAGTCACATGGGACAGCATGGCTTAGAGTGACTGGTGTATGTAAGTGTTGACTGTAGACATGGTGTTAGCATGCACTTGAATGCCTTTGTGTGTGTGTGTTTTTGTAGGACTATCTTTGTGAGAACCTGTATGCGTTTTTAATCAACATAGTGAGGACATTTTGACCGGTCCTCATTTAGTCAAGCCTCATTTAGAGGGTTAAAACTCCAAAATAGCTTGGTTATTAAAACTGGGTTTTAGTTTGGTTAAGCATAGAGGTTAAGTTTAGCCATTTGTTTTAGATGGTTAGATTTAGTGTGACATGCTGGGGAAAGGTTATGTTAATGTATGTCAATGACGGTCCTCACTAAGATAGGGAGACAAATGTGTGTGTGTGTGTGTGTTCACCAGCAGAAAGTTCAGAACTCACCCCGTGGCGATGACGCCCCCTGATGGATGGTACTTGCAGCACAGCCCATTGGACTGGCGGTCTGGCCTGGTGTGCATGACCATGCCCTCCTGACCCGGCTCCCACACGCGCAGCGCTCTGAAACGACACATCAGCGTTGGACCACAGCAACCAGCGGAGCAGAGCTCCGTCGCTGTGCTCACCTGTCGTCGGTCACGATGGCCAAGTGAAGGCCATTGGGGGAGAACTGGATGGCTGAGATCTGGTTCTGACCATACTGGTTGAAGTAGTCGCTGTGGAAGGACACGACAGGTCAGCAGCTGGAACACGGCCGCGGCAGGGCTGCAGAGGAGCACTCACACCAGCGTGGTCAGCTTCTCGGCAGTGTACGGGTCCCACAGGTCGATCCACCAGCTGGAGCCGCTGAAGGCCGCAGTGGCCAGCAGCGCCCCGTCAGGGGAGAAGTCGCATGATGACAGCAGGTGCAGCGTCTTCTGGGTCCCACCCGTCAGGTTCCGGATGAAGGTGTACGAGCGGAGACTCCACAAGCACACCATCTGAGGAGGAAGCCAGATTTCTAGCTGTTCCTGAGCACACCATGAGTGAGTACCGCAGGAGTGTGGTTGGAGATACTCAACTCATGTAAACAAGAGCAGTGGAACTTGGCCCGAGTCCAGGAGGAGAACTTACCCGGTCAAACCTGCCGACGGAGGCGATCATGCTGCAGTCCGA
Source organism: Synchiropus splendidus (assembly GCF_027744825.2). Taxonomy (NCBI): domain Eukaryota; kingdom Metazoa; phylum Chordata; class Actinopteri; order Syngnathiformes; family Callionymidae; genus Synchiropus; species Synchiropus splendidus. The sequence continues at coordinate 18,027,073 of NC_071340.1, forward strand.
GGACACGGAGCAGCAGCTGATCCAGTCTTTGTGGCCCGACAGAACCTGAACCTTTTTACCTGAAACACCAGCATTGCACTTTCAACCTGGACTCTTCAAACCAAGACGAAGTCCAACTGACCTTTCTGGGTCAGGTCCCAAATTCTCAGCGTCTTGTCCCGGGACGATGAGATGAGCGTCAGCGTCCCGTTCTGGGGGAAGACCAGATCCCTGACGATGCCTTCGTGGCCGAGCAAGTCAAACACTGGGACACCTGAAGGATCACAGGTCAGTCAACAGCACCGCCTCTGGGCCTTGGAGCCACATGGTGTCCCCTCACATGTCAGGACGTTCCAGATCTTGATGGTGCCGTTTTCCAGTCCAGTAGCCAGAAGAAGGTTGTTGGTTCTTTTTGTGTCAGTGTGGATGCCGGCAGCAGTCTTGGGGGGTCTGGGTCCGAATGCGAGCCCCCAGACTGGATGACCACAGCTGAAGCTCTTGTCTTCTCGATCCATCTCTCCATCCTGGTTTTCACTGTGAGAGAGAAGGTGCATTTAGAGGCGGACAGAAAGCCCAGCACTGTAAACATGAGCAGCAAAACCGAGTCCAGAACCAGGGACCTGCAGCACACCTGAGAGGCTCATGTTCCCACAGACCCCGGAAGAGATGTGACTATTGAGGTGAGAGAACAACACTGAACTCAACGTTATGATGATGGAAACGTGTTGTGTGAAGATCTGAGCTGTCAAAAGCTAAAGCCATATACTTCTGTGGTCTCTCCAAACCCTCTACAGCAAAGGACTATGCTGTCTCTTAGTGACACAACAAAGAACAAAGTCACTGAGAAAGCAAAAACGAACACAGTCCCCTCCCCCTCCGTCTCTTGACAACATGGAGCAGGACGAAAATCCTCCAGCAGATAATAATTGTGCCTTTTCACAGATGCAGAAGATTTCAATAACAGCACTCAACCAAAAAGGTTTCAAAATACAGTAATGTAGGCGACGTCTGTCTGTTCTCACTGATCATGTCCGGGTTTCTCGAAGTGCATCTTTGCTCACCTGGAGTCCAGAGGCCAGGCGACCACCCACACGATCCCGTGTCCCATGGACCAGGCGAACCAGGCTCCGTCCGGGGAGAAGTCCACGCTCCATGTCTCGAAGCTCGACCGGCCCTCCAGGTGCGGGGGCCGCCGGGTCTTCAACTCCAGGATGAAAGCCGGGTCGGATGCTGGAGAGTGAATACATGGGAAGCGAGAGTCAGCCCGCTGCCCCGGGGAAAGGAGGACGCCTCCCCGCCTCCGCGAAGCTCCTGCTCGGACTACCCCTCAGCACCCTCCGCCTGGTTACTTACTTGTTCGCTCGAGCTCCGCGTCCGTCTCAGGTGAGCACATGGTCGCTCCTTGACATTATTCGCCGCAGCAACTGCTCGTCGTCCTCCCGCTGGTTTGGCCGAACCGAGCTGTCACTTCTGCCGTTTGTTTTTAAAGATCAGTCCGATGTACTTCCGGAACTCTGACTCACTTCCTGCAGTGGCGGCGTCACGTGGTCAAGGTTTTCTCTTCGTTACGTAAGCGGATTAACTCGAGCCCCGCCCTCTGTTCTGTATTGACAAGGCAGGAATGTAGTGGCGTCATCGCTGTCCTTTTCTGTCACGTTCCGGGAATGTGTCTTCACTAGTCTGGCCGCGGGTCAAAAGGTCACTATCGAAGGTTCGGTAAGAACGGTTTGTCCCAGAAACGGCTGATTAAGTTGTTATTATGAGTTTAATTGGGAGTTTTGAGGCTAACAGTTAGCATCACTAGTAAATGAATAAATAAACAAATCATAGATCAGTGGTGTTTTTATTTTATTTATTTGTTATTTTTATTCATATTCAAGTTTTGATTTTTCTGTTTCTACAGTGTTGAGTTTGTGTCATTTTGGTGTCAAGTTTCCCCCATTGTGGAGTGTATATACACACGTGCGTGTATATATACATATATATGAATATATATATGAATATATATACACACACACACATATATATATTATTTATATATATCAATCAATGACGTCGACCGTTGGCGGTGAGCATCACGCCAGTACTCCAGGCAGCAGCTGGTGGATGATGAATGCATTCATGAATTCATTTTGTGTCCAATTTCAGAAATGTTTTGTTCATTGTAAAGAGTGTTTCAAATCATTTTAATAAAACTCAGGAGCAGAATATTTACAAGCACTTCACAGCCTGAACATGACTGTACAAAGGAACCACAGACTCACAAGCCTGTTACAAGCTCTTCTTCATATTCTCCTGGGGAGCAAGTGGCCTCCTGGCACTCACTAAAACGTCACGAGATCCGCCGGCTCCTCCGTCACCGCTGTGTCCTCCAGCTGGCGGGGACTCGTGCCAGCAGCCTCCTCGTGGTCGCCTAGCGGAGAGGACACGTTACCACACGTTCAGCTGCGATGAGGACGGACTGACCGCTGTGCTGGAGGGCGTACTGGAGGGGATGCGATGTATCTGGACAAGGGTCGTGTTGGAGCCATTAGCCAGAGGAGGAAGTCTCGGGACAGAACCCTGGAAGATCTCGTCGTCGTCTGACTCCACCAGACTCAGGACGTCTCCGTGTTCGTCCTCCATTTGCCTGGAGTCATGACAGAAAGATCAGGATCGCCACAGCAAGTCCTCATCTAACACCTTCATCGTCCATCATCAACCTCACTGGTTCCTCTTCTTTGTCTCCACCATCCTTGGTCCAATTCTTGTCTCTCCTGTCCACAAACACTGCCCTCCTAAGTTTGTCTCCAAACTTCTACCTCTGATAGACTCATTTCTCATCTTCTTTCTCCCAATGCCCCGACAGCATCTGAACATGGCAGCGCAATGCTAAAGATTTGATGTCACAACTTCTCTATCATTCATCTGTCCATCCCTCTGGACACCAAACAAATGTCTTCTGACTCTCATCCTTCTGCTCTCCATTGACCAGCTAAATTCATGTAGGTAGATCTGGTCAGATCCCAAATGTGTCCTGCTTCAGCTTCAGAAGACACTTACCCAAAACCAGCTCCTGAAATGAGAAACAAAGAGTAGATGAACAATCGCTGCATGACTCTTCAACCTTCAGCTCCATGCATCGTTACCAAGGCAGATCCGGTGTCGGCTGGAGTAAGCTGTCTTGGCGACGATGCCGGCCGAGCCCATGATCAGCACGGCAATGAAGACGCCGACGATGGCTCCTGTGACGGCAGAGCTTTCTGAGGAGACAGGAACGGAGGATCAGGGACAGGCAGCCGGTTCCACAACATTCCCAGCGAGGCTTCAGCATCCACTCATCCGTCTCCGGACCTGCACCCGGAGATGGATCAGGCGCTGACAGACCTGGCCCGCGGTTCTCACTCCATGTTTGCTGACACTCAAACAGGATCCAGAAAGCCACTGTTGTTGTTCCAATTGTGTGCACAATCTCTAGTCTTCCTCAGGCCAAACAAATCAGCGAGAAATCTGCTCTCGTTCAACTAGAAACTATAATACAATTAAAAACATCTCATGACTGAGTCAATAAGAATTCAAGTCTTCAATTCTCTAACAAATACAATAAAAGGTTTGCGTTCCTTCCATGACGTGAACTAAAAGAGAACTTAATTTCTGAGTATTTCATTACATTTTAAAGTCAAGAAATTAAATTATATATATATAGATATATATAGAGATATCTATACGAAATTTCGTCTATATATATATTATATCTTTATATATATGTTTCAAATAAATGCCTGAATGTTTTCAACTGAACCACATCTTTGGTCAGTCCTTATGTTTTCATTGATGAGTCTGGTCATCTCTTCCTGAGATTCTAGGCTGGGTTTGCTTGTGTCTGAGTGGTAGCTCTTCCAGGGACTCACTCTTGACGGTGAGGTAGACCTCCTGCTCCTGGAACCCCAGGGGGTTCTCGCTGCGGCAGAAGTAGACCCCCTGGTCGTCCGTGGTGAGGTTGACGATGGTCAGCCTCAGAGCCGGCCCTTCGAGGGACAATATGTACTTTGCCCCGGGCGGGATCTCGTCCCGCCGCATGCCCCTCCTCCAGGTGGTGTTGGCGGGCGGCGTGGACGTGGACTCTGTGCACGTGAGTGTCACGTTGGCTCCTTCCACTGCAGTGGTCAGAGGGTCCCCGCTGGGGTACGGGAGTTCTGGGAGCAGAAGGGTCAGGCAGAGCATGAGAAAATTCAGTTCAGGAAAAGATCACACTCCGGAAGCAAAACTCACTCAGTGTGAAGGAGCATGATGCTTCTTGTTTGGCCGCCATGTGATGACCCGAGCACTTAACCATCTGACCGCTGGTCAGCTGCGAGCGGTTCATGGTCACGGACAGGCTGTCGGCCTCGGCAGAGGCCAGCACGCTGTGGCCGTCCTCCCACTGGAGTGTGGGGGCGGGATACGCCCCAAACCAGGAGCAGTTGAACTGGACATGAGATGAGTCCAGCACTGGCGCCCACATGCACTCGGGGTGACGATCGGGCGCGTCTGCAAAAGAAGCAAAGACTGAGACCAGCAGCTCCAAATCAGTGTCGCAGTAGTGTCATCACTGACAGTAGACCAGCAGCTCAGCGCTGGACTCCACCATCCGCTGTGAGTCCCCACTTCTGCAGGTGCAGGTGTAGACCCCCTGGTCTCTAGCGTGGACGTCTGCGATGGTGAAGGCCAGCCAGGGCGAGGAGCTGTTGCTCAGCAGCTTGTCGCTAGATGCGGAGCCCCTGAAGCTCCAGGTCAGCAGGTGAGAGTGAGCCCATGATTCCGAGCAGTTGAAGGTCACACTGGAACCCGAACTTGTGACAAATGTCCCGTTTAAGAGGGCGGAGGGTGGAGTCACGGAGATGGAGACGTTTCTCAGGCCAGCTGGGAGGAGACAAAAGGAAGCTGTGGTCGTCAAGGTGAGACACCACAGGGAACAATCCTCACCACACTTCAGTAACCTGCATCTGCACCACCGCAGAAATACACAGCTGCTGGCTGCAATCCTTTCAACTCATGCCTGATGTGTTTACTTTTTTGATTGAGTTAATATTGTGTGTCCTGCCAATAAGTAATAGTAATTGTATTTACATATTATAAATTAATAACATAAAAAAGTATATAGGGTAAAAGCAAATGAGTATATATGTATATGTATATATATATACTTATTTACTTGTATATACACATACGTGTATACATACATACATATATATAGAATATATAATATATACACAATATAACAAAAAAATGTATTAAAAATGTATATAGAGTAAATAAGTATATGTGAATATACTGGATATATACATACTGGTTTACCTTATATATGATTTTACCCTGTATGCTTTTTTAATAGAATTTTTTGTTTTATTTTTCAACACTGCTTTCTGTCTCACAGTGAACCAATATTTTGATGAGCGTTTTGCGCTGGTTCGTTCCCTCTACTGAGCTACTGATTGATCTACTCGGGTTTGGATAGAAGTTAGAGCCAAATATAAAACCAATGTTTTGGTGTTGAACATCGCGGTGAGGGAAAACTGCTGACTCATCAGGGCGGGCCGAACTGAAACTGACTCCAGATCACACTTCTAGTGTGTCACTTTGTGTCACTCCCATAAACAGAGGGTATAAAGCAGCCAGGGCGTGGTCGGTTTCATGCCGGCCCCCCGGCCAGTAACGCACACATGTGCGACAGAGGGGGACGCGCTACACTTCACATCAATACATCAGGGCAGACTGTAAAAGTTTGGGTCTGGAATGGAACAAGTGTCCAGACCCTGTAGGTGCTTGTTGGACAGGGACACCATGCTTCAACAAGATGCGACACCATTCAGCAGCTATTCAGAAGACGCAGACAAACAAGCTCCAGCGTTCTGGGTCACTGTGCCAGCTTGACAGAGGAGCTGGAGGATTGTGTGCAATGCTGAAGAGCCGGTTCTCCAAGAACCGCGTGGTGACTGACAACAAGTTGGAGCACGAGTGGCAAAGGAAAACCTCAGTTTAACTTCAACTTATTTAAGGTTCAAATTGTGCACCCCAGAATCTTCTATCATCACAAGAGAGAACAAAACCTCAGCAGTTTCATTCCAAATGAGACTGGAGACCTAGCCGTGCTTCTCCTTCCTCATAAAATGCCACTAATCAATGAGAAATTGTCTCCAACGTCTTGTTTTTTGCATACATTTTGCATATTTTTTTTGTTTACAACTGAGTGACACCGTCTCAGACCCATCGTGATCTCTGACTCCTGCAGTCACGCCACCTGCAGGCCAGTAAGAGCGTAACCAAGACGACTTGAGCATCATCTCTTGGGGAGGACTCCATTTCCTGAGGGGCCACATGACATGCTATGAATGTGGGGATGGGTAACGCTGGGTATTTATACGCCTAAAAAGTGTTTTTAATTAGTATATATGCAATATAGAAGTTGTTTAAATATTCTCAATACAAATCATAAGAATATCTTTGCACCAGAACCGAGGGAATCATAGCATCAATACAGTTATTCAGCAGTTTCGAGGGACACACTGCTAAAGTGAGCAGGACTCGCTAAAGGACAACAGATTAAAAAAGGAAGGGGAAAAGAAAAATAAACTAAAATAACGAATTCAAATGTCAATAATTTGAAAAAAAAAAAAAGCACAATAACTAGCAGTTTTGCTGGGAACTCCTGGGGGCCACATGTGGCACCCCGCTGCGCTCTGCCCACCTCAGGTCCCACCAGTACCACGCAGACCCGGGTTCCAACCAGAGCTGTCCTGCGCAGGATTCGAACCCAGGACTTGTCGGTGGCTGAATCACGGAACCTCGGCCCTATCATCACCCTGGACAGAGGTTCTGACCACCCACCGCCCCTCGGGTCACTCACGGGTCACGTGCAGCAGGACTCGTCCGTGGTAAGAGACGTTTCCAGCGAACGAGGTGTTGCAGAAGTAGACTCCCTCATCTGCCGCTGAGACCGTCGCGATGTTGAGACTTCCGTCCCGCAGCACTGCGAACCGCTTCCCGGGGGGGTCCGAGCTCCGCAGGCCCCCTGCTGCTCCGAGTCCCGGTCCGGTCCAGGAGGTGAGGGACGGAGCCCCGCTCCCGGAGCTGAAACACGGAAGTAGGACGATGTCTCCGGGCTCCGCCGATACCTCTGACTCTCCGTCACTGGACGCTGCGACTGGGACAAGAAACCCAACAGAATCAGAACCGAGTGGTCCGGGTCACCTGTGCCGCTCACTGGGTCTCACCTGCAGCGGAGAAACAAGCGTGCAACAGCGCGAGAAGCTTCATGGTGTCCCGCCAGGAGGCGTCATCTCCGGCCGGATACGAGACTCGGAACCGGTCAGACCAGTTCACCTGGACCGCTGGACCCCGCGGACAGCAGTGAGGGCGTTCGAACCCGGACAGGACCGAGACTTTGTGTTTCTTGGCTGATGTGGAAACCTCGGCAGGAACGGTCCACACCCGGACCTCACCTTCTTAAAGTGACAGGTGCCGCGTTCTGTCGTCCGAACCCGATGCCTCGCTAGCTCTCCAAAACATTTCGCCCCCTGGCGGCGGAATGACGACAGCCAAGCGGCTTTCTTTGTTGATTCATGAGTTTAGTTGTCGTTCACCACTAACTGATCGCATTAAGGCTAACACTTGTTGCTGCTATTTCGCACCACCATGAAAGTAACACCTCTTGATGGGCTGCTATACATTGAAAAGTGATCTGAAATTAAGCACCGAGCATTTGTACACAGCTATCTAACAACCCAATTCAATCACCTGATATTTGGATTTAAAAGGCAAGAACAAAACAAAACAAAAAAAAGTGAAAATACTACATTGAAAAAATACTGGAACAAGTTGCATTCATTGTTGTTGTGATTAATAATGTTGGAATTTCCTATTCTTACACTGGACACTGAAGGTGTCATCACCTGTGCTTGGCTGAGGCGGATGGTGCGGGTGTTACCCAGGTGAGGGCGTTGTGTGTGTGGGAATGGGTGAGAGTTTGACTGGTGAAAAGTACAGCACTTGTCGAGCTTGAAAGTCAAAAACAACTGAATCTGCTAATCGTGTCGCTAACTCATCAGCTACAATGCTACAATACTTTCCTGGAATCCAAAAGAACCAAAAGTCACTCCAATAATAAATGTAATATAATAATCCAATAATAAATGTATTGAGATGTGGAAAGGAAAAGTAAGTGGTGTGGTTCATGTAGCTGACTGAGTTATATGATCCCACATTGATTTTGAGTCCATAGGTCACATGACCCCAACAGTTTTTAATAGAAGAGTGGAAGTGCCTCAGCTGCCGCGTAGGGTTTGGACCGACCACAAGTTTCCAAGAGAACACAGCCCGGACCACCGAGTGTGGATCTGGATGGGCGACCAGAGCTGCAGGGGTGAAGGGTTGGCTGTCAAGCCTCAGGTATGTCTCGCCTGCACACACATGCAGATGAGGTGTTAGGTAGATAAACCAAATTAACATCCCTGTAAACTTGAGCCACAACTCTTTCCTGGTTAGATAATGAAGTACAATAGACCCATGGATGCAGAAGAATGCTACACAGCCATGCTATAACAAGGAAAGAAGAGCAGGCAGGGCCCGACAGCAAGGGAGGATATTCCTTTTGTCACTTGTACATCAGCACGGTCACAAGTGTTTCTGTACAATGTATCCCACCAACAATATTTGTTCACTCAATTAGATTCATGATTTTCACCGACAGAAAATGAACCTGGGTGACAGTAGGATCAAGTAATTACACAGTAGCGTCACTTGAGACGCGTAAAAGTAGATTTCTTCACACTCTGACAAGGCCAGGGACTAACTCCTCAGTACTCCTCCTGACACTTCTGGAGATGTTCTAGAGTCGATGGTGAGATCAGAGGTGAAAGCAGTGGAGCAGGAACTGAGCCCAGAGGAGCCCCTAGCGTCCATTGGTATCCTCTCACACTGCTATCTGGTGGATGATCCACTTCAATCCTGGCCAGAGGCCTGCAGCAGGTCCAGAGGATCACTCACCCATGGTTCCTGGTGCTGCAGAATCTGCCTCTCTGGCACGTGTCACGTGTTAGAGGAGGTGCAGGAGGTCTTCCAGAGAGGAGCCTGTAGATGGTCGGGAACATCTTACATCTTTCTGACAAACGATGAGGTCAAGATGCTCTTAGCTGTGATTAGAGGTGCAGATCCTCATCCTCAGAGTCGGACTGACCGGGTCTCGGCTTGTAGATAAAAGCAGCGAGATGATGTCAAGTATAATCTCAAATCGAATAATAATAATAATAATCTAGACTAAATAATCCCAATTTAAATACTAATAACCATCCCAAATGGGAAAATAATAATAGTCCGGATTTGATTCATAATCCGAATGGAATAAAATTCTCAATTTGAATAATAAATATTTCAGTTTGAGTTCAATAATAATAATAATAATAACCAAACTTGAATAATAAATAAATCAGTTGGATATTGACGAGTATTTATTTCTATATTTATGCCACTGGTTTTTTCAACCAAAGGTATTTTGATGAGCTATCAAAGGTCTGGGAATTCCGACATCATTTTAGGGAACTTGAACGCACCACACTATCGGGTCCAGAGCGTCTGCGAGTCCGAGAAAGTGCTTCTAAAATGCCCGCTGATGTGACCCAGTGGACCGGAGACCTAGCTCTGCAGGAGGTCGAGGAGAAGCCCGGCCAGCCCTTAGTGGTCAAATATGGAGATTTGGAAATCGATGAGCTCGGAAAAGTGCTGACTCCGACGCAGGTTAGCCGGCTAAGCTAACTTAGCTTGGAATGTGTGCTTGCTAACACGCGGCTGCGCACTTCAGTGCAGATATCGCTGTTCGTTTGGGGAGACTTTCACTTGACTGAGGTGCAAAGCTGTGGCTCTTCGGAAATAAGCACGCGGCGCAGAACTGATCTAGAACCATTTCTGTGCTGCGTTCAGGTGCAGGCTCGACCCACCACCATCGAGTGGCCCGGATGTGACCCCAGCAAGCTCTACACGCTAGTGCTGACCGACCCGGATGCCCCGAGCAGGAAGACCCCCAAGTTCCGGTGAGAGGAGAGGCGAAGACGCCGCGCTGCGGTCGGGATCACGTGACGGTCGTATGCGTGAGGCGTTTTTTTTCTTGGCGCAAAACCCGATTAATTGCGTTTAAATTAGGAAACAACGACAGCGAACCTGCATTCTGTGGATTCTACTCACTCAAACCAACTTTCTAACTCTAGGTTTAACTTCGTCATCCATGCATTCACCCATCTTGTAGTTCAGTGAAAACATTGTATAACAACATTAGTGTTGCACACAAAGATGTTCCAGGACTGAAGCACTGGTTCGGGTTGGGTCATGGTCTTCCTGCAACCTCATATCGTGCCTTCAGAACCAATGCAGTGACGTGGTCATGTGACTTCCTCCTCAGAGAGTGGCATCATTTCCTGGTGGTCAACATGAAGGGAAACGACGTGTCCTCCGGAAAGGTCCTGTCGGACTACGTGGGCTCAGGACCTCCTCGGGACACAGGTGAGTCTGAGCGGGCGTCAGCTGGTGCTGGGCAGGTTCTGTGGCAGAGACATCACCAGAGGGAGGTGTAGCCTGCACCAGTCCCAGAGCACTGCAGCGTCTGAAACCAGGGCTCCACTGTGTACATGTCACAGAGAAGTGTGCGTTAATTCAAAGCTGTGGTTATTGCTCTCTGGTGGTGGCACGTGCACGGTTTCACTGTCCTGCTCATTTCCATCAGGTCTCCACCGCTACGTGTGGCTGGTCTACGAGCAGCCCGCCGCGCTCTCCTGCTCCGAGCCCGTCCTCACCAACCGCTCCGGGGACGGACGCGGGAAGTTCAAGATCCAGGACTTCAGGAAGAAGTACGGCCTGGCAGCGCCGGTGGCCGGGACCTGCTACCAGGCCGAGTGGGACGACTACGTGCCCAAACTGTACGAGCAGCTGGCCGGGAAGTGAGGAGCACTTAGATCCAGCTGCTGTCAGCGGATCCAGAAACTCACCAGATCACCAGAGTATTTTTGTTTGTCAGTCAGTGAAGATTCCTGATCAATAAACCTGAGTTCACCTTCAGACGTCGACTTTGATTCTTCAGTTTGGGTTCCATTTGTGTCAGATTTTGATTCGTATAGCAAATAACAAATATAGTCATGTAAAAAAAAACAGAGGTTTTAGTTTGTTTAGTTGGGAATCTGAATGCCCAACTAATTTAGAATGAATAACTGAATAGTTACACTATTCTCAGTATATATACACTATACTCTAAAAAAATAAATATAAAATAAATACTGGACTGGATGAAAAAGTACTCTGTGATTCTGTTTAATCGAAGCCCCTCCCCTCCAAGTATCTAAATTGAAACATGGCATCAAATCCAAAACGGTTTGTGACGAGCACTTTATTTACAAATATAATTAAAAGCTCTGACAGACTCGTGCCTTCTTCAAATTAAAGTGCATGCAACCATGAACACGAGGGCGCCACCTGGAGGAGACACAGCTCTGGATTTGTGATAAAAGACCTATGGAATCTGAGGAGAAAGGCAGAGTCATCCTTCACTGGATTTCAGATATGAAAATAGCTCCCATCTCTGGCCTGTACACAAACACGTCCCACTGAAGAAGCCCTTTGTGCTCGCTCTCGCCAGCTCTGTTGGACTCGCCGTGTGATTCACATTTGCTGCAGGAGTCATGCGACGAGGGGCCGGAAGGTTGGGGAATCGAGACTCTTCCGTGGGTTTATTTACACTGTGATTTCTGTAAAGTATCAAACAACGTGGTAAAAAGGTTCCTGGTGAAGAAATACCAGTCTGTGGTGTAAGAAAGTAAAGAAACTAGCGAGTCCCACTCTCCGACTCCACGCTTCCTCCGACTTGCACGAAAACACTAATGACACAGATTGCGTACGGAGAGTGTTGGGGTTCCGCCCCGGTTAATGCCTGGCGCCGCCTGGTCAGGTGACCTCACAGAACAAACGAGACGACGGTCGGAGGAGGGCGCAGCAGCCGGGGGACGGTGAGCTCTCATCTGTAGTCGTCTTTGGGGAAGTCCAGCACGCCCAAGTTCCCGAAGCCCAGTCGCAGACTCTCCATGTCGAAGGAGTCCAACTCCCGCTCCTTCCGCTCCATCAGGTGTTTGACTCGGTCGCCTCGCTCCTTCTGGAACGCCTGCAGCTCCTCTTCGATCTGCGGCACAGGGGAAGCAGGTTAGCTGGGTCGACCTGGGGAGTCTGGTCCGAGTCTGTCCCAGCTGCCCGCGGTGAGAGGTGATGCCTCTCATGGCCATAACCCTTTCCCCAGCCTCCCCCCCTAAACCTAACCATCCAAAACACACGGCTAACCTGAACCAGGAATCTGAACCAAACTGAAACCCAAATATAAGGACCCAGTCGTTTTGAAGTTTTAAACCTCAAATTGAGGCTTGACCTTGTGAGGACCAGCAAAAACATCCCCACACGGAGGTGTGCTTCCCCACAAGTATCGCTAAACCACATACACACACCGGACAACAACGTCCACACAGGAAGGTTCACTGTAAACCCAAGTGGCCTCAAACTGGATTTGAACCCACAACCTGTTTGATTAAAACATTACATTCATCAGGTGGAACAAAAAAACACTTCTGTTTGACTGCGACTCTCCAGTAATATAGTTTATTTTGTACACAGCCCAGCATCCTCAACAAAAGCTGAGCTCTTCAGAGGATCCTCTCTGTGACACCTTCATGCATGTCAGGTAGAATTTCATTTCTGCTGTCAAAAAGAGAAAGGTAGCCCTGGATGTGTGACATCGACAAAACTGATCTGTAAAATGGCAATATTATAATGCACTATCTTTCAGACAGTAAACAGCAACAAAATAACCCTGAAAACACGTCCAAGGTCGTCTGCGAGCTTGTCTCTGCAGAGAGTCGCCGCGTCCCCTGAACGCCTCACAAGCCTGCAGCACCACGACAGCCCTCGAACCGAACCCGAGGACAATAGTGCTCCAGACCTAACAATGACATCATCCCCACAGCTGCGGCGCCAGTAGCGGCCGACAGAGGGCGCCACAGCCCGACGGGTTGCGGACTGGACCGAGCAGAACCGGATCAGTGTTTCTAACGGCCTTTGTTGTCGGCGGTCTACTAGACTGTGACGATGACGTCTTGCTATACTGCCGCCACGTGACTGCATGGCGGTCACAGGAGGTGTGTGTGAAGGTGTGAGGAGGGGGAGGAGAGGATGAAGTTGAAGAGAAAAAAGAATCCGCTTTTGTGTGTGAAAGAAAAAAGATGTTGAAGGAGTTTCTGCGAGCAAAATGTCATCTGGTGCCTGCAGGAGGCGCCGCCATTGTTACCTGCTGTGAGTGTGTGAGGTCAGCTTTCATGCGGGCTCCTGCTCTGCATATAAGCCTGCTGCTCCTCAGCTGAGCCACTGATCCGAAGAAAACCTGTCGCCCAAACGCCGACCGTCCCAACTCCACCAGGGCGGCAATAGAGAGTCACTAGTCTGGATCAATGTCAAACCTGCATTACGTTTCAGCTTCAGAGACCAGCAAAGATGATGTCACTGACCCCACATTGAGGTCATGACCTTGTAAAAGGTCCAGTTTCGTCAACAGAAAGTCTCGGGTGGAAACCACTCTGACCCCATTTCGTCCGTGATTTGACCTGAACAAACAAAACACCCCTCCTCAGTGACAGACCCCAAACCTTCTTTGGCCACGGCCGTTACCCCCAAGGCTTTCTCGTTCCCAGCTCAACCAATTATCACCACACTGACCACGAGTCTGCCTACGAGTGGAGGTTGTCACTTGGGTTAAACCCGGGGAGGTTAAAGAGCACCTTCTGTTCCAGGTGGGCCCGGCGCAGGGACACTTTCTGCTCCAGCTTCTGCTGCTCGCGTTCGTGCTGGGCCTCTGTCTGCATCTTGATCTTGCTCTGGTAGGCGTTGAGCAGCTCCATCTCCTGCTGCAGCTGCTGCCTCAGGGCCTGGCACTCGGCTTCCTGGGCCTCGTCCAGACGCAGCTGACGCCGCCGACCCGACAGCACCGAGAGAGAGGGGGGGAGGAAGGGATGGACACGTTAGAGGTCACTTTTGTGAGAACGACTCACCACCGACTTGCCAACACAGACACGGCCACACGCGTGTCAGGGTCACTTGTTCCAGGGCGACTCTGCAACATGGAGACTCACCGCTTGCGAGGCCATCATCTCGTTGATGCTCTGCTCGTACTGCTCGGCCAGGATGGCCAGCTTCCGCGTCTGCTCCTCCTTCAGGGCTTTCAGCACCACCTTGTGCTCAGACTTGGGAGTGACCTCCATCTGGTGGTGGCGAAGAGCCTTGTACTGTTTGGTCTGGACCTTACATGTGTCCTGGAACTGCTTCTTGATCTGCAGCTCCAGAGCCTGTGGAGAGGAGAATGGAGAACGGTGTGAGACTTGGAGCGGAAACCAGTCCTCCCTGCCCTTGGATCCTGGAGGAACTCAGTGTAGAGCCTCTGCTCCACCAGGTCATCACCACGGCAGGCTCAGACTCACTTTAAGGTTCTTGGGCTGCTGCCGGAGCTCCAGCACGTGCTTGCGATGCAGCTCCCGCTCGCGGCGGTTGTTGTACTCGATCTGGTTCTCCAGCTCCGTCTGGTGCTGCAGGCGGATCAGGTCTATCCGCAGTTTCTGCAGGCTCTTCAGCTGCCGTTGCTCCAGCTCCTGCGTGGACTCGTCGTGGCGGATCAACATGGCGTGCTCCATCTCCTTCTGGGTCTTCTTCTTGGTCAGCTCCTGGAGACCAGAAGGATAGCCTGGTTTCCTTTGGAAACGAGCGACCAGTACTGCACCTCCCTCCAAGTCGCACTTGAACTGCCATACCTGGACCTCCTGCTGCTGGTACCACCACTGAAACTGACGGGAACAACCTGAACTACTGCCACTGCTCTGCTACTGCTCACACAACTACAACCACCGTACAATGCATTATATCGTACTACTGCTACAGTTCCCGCCAAACTCAAGGGACCAGGACTTCCGACAGCAATTACATCATCCTCCACGACCATCTTCCCTGTCCTCTCATAACCACCACTGGACGAAGGCATGGTATAGCAGCATCAACTATAGCTTCCTCCACAACAAAGCTCCTCCCCTCAGAGCAACAACAACTGCACCTGCTGGACCGACTGGAATGAAGACAGCGCCTCCTCCCATGGAGACCATACTTGCCACGCATTAAGTGGATGACAACTGCTACAACAAGTATTCCTGCTACAACCACCACCACGGTGAGGACTACATCTGATGATACTTGACGTCTACTGTAGCCAAGAAAGAAACCAACGGTTATTCTGGTGGCACAGGTCGACACAGGTCAGAGCAGGTTCCTCTTGGTCCACACTATCTCTTGGCTGTGATGCTGCTTTGTTGTGGTGCTGAGCTCCAAGGTTTACTGTCCACAAGTTCTTGACTCTGGCGTGACACATCTTATGAATAACTTGACTCTAGTCCATGTCTCTGCTGCCTGAATCCTGCTGGTGCCGGCCTCATATCCTCGGAGTCAACCATCGTATTGATTAGCTGAAGCTAAAGTACCAAACCGCTCGAATGATCACAAGACCTAGTTGTCTTTTACGAGGAGTGCTTACTGCCCACTAGTGGTCGGAGGCTGAAAACATTATTTTTTTTATGAAACACTAATATACTGAACTATCGGTCCTGTCTAATGCTGTGCCAACAGATATCGCAATACAGTCATCCTCCACACACCAGATACATCTACAGCCTTCACTATGGACCGAGACAAAGATCAGGGATGAGGACTACTTCCCTGACTTCTTCCACAGAAAACGACTCGTCACTCTGACTTTCGTCCCACAGAAAACAACATCTCACCTAGCTGGTCCTCAACGTGAGACTCGCTTCTGAGCTAGTTATAATGTGTTATTGTTCCGTCCATGTAATCTCTCACGTAGTGTGTTCCTCAGCTCCACGGCTGGAGCAGAACCTCCACCACTCAGAAGCTTTTCAGTTTACCACATTGTTGCTGCGATTAGTTCCTGAAAACTGCTGGCAGCTCCACATCACTCACCTCTCGGATCTGCTCCTGCTCCAGCTCGTGTCTCTTGATCATCGCTTTGCGCTTGAAGGCTCTGCAGTTGCGGTCGTAGTAGATCCTCTGCTGGGACAGGAGTTGCGCCTCCTCCTCGGCCTGCGAGTGCTGCATGTTCTCCTTGTGCTTGGACAGTCGCTCCTGCTTCTCTTTCTTTGGCGTGCTGTGGTCCTCGTTCATCTCCTGCCAGCAGAAGACACGTCTGATCAATGGTTCCAGGCCACCATGGAAGTGAAAAATATAACCATCTGGTAACAAAGATGTAAAAACATCTTTAGATTTAGTTTCTGCATCTCAGTATCCAGGATAAAAGTGACTCCACTGACAGACGAGGTTACTGAAGAGCCTTCTGGTACCATGATGTGAGAAGATGATATGGTGATCTGTAGGAGGAGGTGAAGCTGGACAGGAGGAGAGATGAGGGAGGAGGACGAGTGAAGATGGAGGAGTGGAAATAGTTCCAGTATTGGAGGTCAAACATCCAGCGTGATACAGAGACATAGGTAAAGAAGAGAGTGGGGGCAGGGTGGAGTCGATTGTGACCTCTGTTCAGCAGCAAGAGCAAAGGAGCAAATAAGATTTTTTTTAAATCGTAATTTATATTTTAAATGCGATGTCTTCGAAAACGGAAAAGTCTTCATGTTTCTTCAGACAGCCTTATTTGTGTCATATTTATTCCAGTATATTTTATTGATTCCATCAACTTTCTCTTAATATTCACTCGCTTCTTCGAAGAATCATCAAGTGAAGTCAAGTCTAGGGAAAGATCGGCTCCTCATGGAGTCTCTTGAAGAGAGCAAAGAAGGGCAGCAGTATGATGGAAGAGGGAAAAGGCGTAGCTTCTCTGCTCCTCCATCAGTTCATGGGGAGAAAACAACTCCGGCAACAAGAGCGTGATCCCGGCTCTCGGGCGTCTGTCAGCTGGTGGGAAATATCTCGACCGGCCAGCTCTCTGCTGCTCTGACCTAATTCTGCTCACTTATCTTCCGGCCCAAAAACACGCGGCCCACGAGGGTTCGGCTGTGAGCTCCAGCCTGAGTGTGTGTGATTCAGAGTCTGGGTCGGTGGGGGGAGTGGTGATTCACCAGTCAGAGTGTCCCACCTCTTTGATCTTCTCCTTGCACAGCTTGTACTGCTTCTTCTGGTTGTCCAGGAAGGTGGTCAGCTCCTTCTTCTGCTGCGCCACGATCTGCTGCTGGAACTTCTTCTCGTCCGTCAGCGTGGTCTTCATCTGGAAGAGAGAACCAAAAACTTCAAACTGAGCTGTCAGGGAGGAAGCTAGCCAGACCCGTGAGAGTGTGTGTGTACCTGCTTTATCCTTACTTGTGGGGCCATTTGGCCGGTCCCCACTAGGTCAAGCCTCAATTTGAGGCTTTGACATCAAAATAACTGGGTCATTATAACTGGGTGTCAGTTTGGTTCAGTGTCCTGGTTAGGTTAGCCATGTGTTTTGGATGGTTAGGTTTAGGGCGAGAGGCTGGGTCTACTGTGTCAGTGAGTGACACCCGTGCATCTGTAACACTGGTAGGTTAAGTGTCATCATGACAGAGTCCTAGTGTCCACACAATCTGTAGCCACAGATTGCTTAGAAGATGGCGCGTGACCTTGACAGAGGTTGTCAAGAGCATGTCTTCCAGTGCGCTCTTCTTCACCGGGTGTAACTCAAGCATGTGGTCTCATGAGAACAAGAGTTCTGGGACACAAACACATCTGTAACTGGGATCATCTCAAGTAGACTTCAGGCCAGATCCACCTGGACTCACCTCCTTCTCCGTCTGGACCACGTGGCGCTTGGCGAGCTTCTCCAACTCGATGTAGGCATTGTTGGCCTGCGTCTCCACCTCCTTCTGCAGCTTCAGCCGGTGCTCGTCCATCTCGGCCTTCAGCTTGTTCTCCAGCGCGATCAGCTGCTTCTGGTGCTGCCGCCGCATGCGCTTGTAGCCCGACATCTGCTCCCGCAGCTCACTCTCCTGTTCATGTTCGTGGATCTGCTTGGTCACCTAAGATGAGGAGGAGGTCAGTGGTGAAGAGCATGATCACAAATGTCCCTCAGGTGCACAGGCCGGAAGACACATGAACCTATTGACCCAACAAGAATGTGGCGACAAGGAAAGCACAGCCAAACTGTGTTCCTCAGAGGAACCAAAGGAGGACTTCAGGAGACCGTGGTGTGGCATCACGTAGGCCGACACATCATCCCGGCCTTCTGAAGACCTTGCTTTCTGGGTGAGCCCAACGTTGGGCACAGTCAATAGGGCCATCCTGGTCACTCCATATGATATGACCTTCGACCTTGCTTTTGGGTCAAACTCCGAAAGCCTGTTTCTCGTCAGAGTTCTCAGTAGCAAATCTGTGATGCAGACTCGAGTCTTTACAAAACACTAAAGGCCAAACTTTAATGACCAGTTCCAAATGTCCAGGGAAACCAAATGGATGCCAACCAGGACAGGCAGCAGGTTCAACACACACCCATCACACGCCAGTTCTGGTCGAAGTCCAACGACGCTGCGCTAACGGAGCAGCTAGCATCTTTGACACAGCATTTATCAGCCCAAACACACATCCCTCTGTTGGAGCAGTGAAACAAGTGTGAAACATTGGAGCCTTTCCTGCTGAAGTGTCACTTGTTCCTTCCATCGGCAGTGTTCAGGGATTTGAAGGGAGAGCTAAGCTAAGCCACCAATCTACTTTCCTTGCTACTCATTGCTGGAATCCAGGAGTTTTATTGAGGGTTCTACTGAGCTGCTTACGAGCTGAAGAAAAGCCATTAACCCCTTCAGGTCCGTTTGCTTCAACGTCAGATCTTGAGTTTTCAGGTTCTTTCATCTTTTGATCACTTCTTTTCATCTTTTCCAAGTTTCCACGAATGATCATTTTTTGTATTGAAGGATGCTTGAATGCTGTTGGCTCATTACAATAAAAAGCGCCTGTACTGCCCCATCTTTTTTGAACACTTTGTCAAATGGGATTTACCATGTTTTTCATCCGTTTCATGTCCTTTTCATCACCCATCTGTCTCATCTATCACCAAAATAAAGCATAATGACACTATGATATTGAGCCACATCGTAGGCAAAGCTCAGACGCTGATTTAAAAACTTCCTTCTGCAGTTTTCACTAATGTTTCATGATGATTATTATTATCATTATTACTATAAGAGCTAAGCTCTACGTGTATTTCATGTTCTCTCTCCAGTCACCCAAATAAAGGCATTTAATTACTTAATTAAATATATTGAAGTACATAAACATATTTCATTTCAAAATACATTCTGACCTCCCGCAGTGCTTCCTGTTCCCCACAAACATGGGGTCTAAATGACGCCAGCTTCCTCACCTGAGAAACACGCTACCTGTAGTGAATTCTGAATGAGATTAGGAAGTTTTCGACTCGTGAATGATCTCCAACAGCGTGAAGACGAACCCGAGTCACAGGTGCACCAACCTCGGGACAGAAGGGGTTCTCAGCGTCCAGGTAGTACTCGCTCCGCATCTTCTCATAGCTCCCACCTGAACTCCTCAGGCCAAACATGATGGCGACCTTAGCCAAGTGCGCTAGCATCCAGGAACCGTGTGCAGCACCCGCCAGAACCCCGTCTGAGCTCCGACTGCCACCCTTGCAGCGCCCGCCCTCCCCCCACCCCCCAGCTAAGGACCCCTGGTTCTGACCCAGGGCACGCAGCGGCAGAGGCGGCGTGTGAACAGTGAATAAGAGCGGGCCTCGCAGAGCACAGAGCGGCTCTTCAGAGCGGGGAACACTGAGCGGAGGGCAGCAGGTGGGTCACATGAATACCTCATTGAGAAGGAGGGAGAGAGTGGGGGAGGGGAAGGGGGGAGAGATGGATGGAAAAGTGAAATAATGAGAAGAAATTGTGGAGGTTGGCAGTGAAACGGCACCAAGACCACAAAGGGCCGAGTCATGTCATGTGACTCACAAGCAGACTTACTGGTGGGGGTCAAAATGGGGTGGTTACAGCACCTCAATACGGTTGTTAATCATGGTTCAAGTTTACACCTCTCTGTCGTCCTCAGGTCAGAGGTCGAGGTACCTGCCAGCATGAGACCCCCAGGACTGGAACTCCAACTCTCCTCCAGAGTGAAGGGCAGCGACTGACCAATAGTAACCTCACTCTCTGGGACGCCTCTGTTAGAGCAACGTACTCTGAGCCACGTAACCGAGCCTGAGTCACATCACCTTCCTTTGATGACTCGACCCAAGCGGACGTCCAGGGGCTGGCAATAATTTGGCACAGGGACTCACACAGATGTGTGGGGTTCTTTTAGAGTCTGAGTCAATTTTAGTGCGACCTGCCCGAGGGTCACATGGTTATTGGACTCCAAGAGCCATCTGGAAAAGATGCCCTGGAGGAGCAGAGGTTCTCCTCCGAGTCTCTCCTGGATGAGTGAGCTTCTCGCTCTCAGAGAGTCCAGACAGAGAAACTCTTGTTCACTGGGTCACTTCAAAGCTGGTGACCACAGGGGAGGGGAGAAACCCAGCGGTCCGTGGAGAGCTTCACCTTCTGGCTCAGCTCTTTCCTGACTGATTACAGGGTTAGGGTACTAATCTTTGGCTCCATCTTCCCCTCACGCCTGCACCAGACCTGGAGATACTTGAAGTACTCCATGTGAGGAAGGACGCCACCTCTTAGAGAATGAACATGTGAGGTCAATCATAGCTCAGTAGAATATTTGAAGCTTGAGGATGCTTGATCGCCTTCTAGTGGCCTTCACCAAGGCCGCATTTCTAAAGCCTTGTTGGACTCCAAGTCAATCCAGGTGAAGATGACTAACTTAGGTATACCAACCCATGAGGACACTTGGACGACATAAATGGACGTTACGAAGCTCCAGCTGTGTGAGAACAGAAGCTTGTTTGTCTGCTGTTACCTTCTGAAGTCTCTTTGTTATGTCTTCCCACCTCCAGCAATCAGTCACAGCGCACCATCTGGATCTCTCCCTCCCTCCCTCCCTCCTCTGTCTACCTGCTGATTCCAGTCGCGGCGAGTCAAGGCCACAGCGTCTGCGCTCAGTAGAAAAGGATGATGTCATCCTTAACTCAGCGCTGGCGCTGCCTCACCAGAGAGAAGCTGGAGACCGACTCTTTCACCGTGAGACTGAACACCTCTCGCTGCAAAATTCACATGTGCACACTGACCACTGCGATCATCTGTCGGACACCCTCACTGTGGGTCTTCTCTTGCGACGTCGTGAGCAGTGTACTGATGTTTTCAGAACCAGGCCTGAACTGTTCAAGTGGTGAGGACGGCCCTGCATAACTGCACACCAGACCAGAAAGCCACAGCAGGGTTTGACAGCAAGACTGGGTGACTGGGTCGGTCGTGCCGTCGCATTAACTCATCTCCAAGCTGGAGCCGAGTCCAAGTGCACACGGCACGACACCATGTCTGCTCATGTCGGCTGCCGTTCTTTTGCAGCTATGTCCAATTTTTAGGGGAGAAAATTATTCAAAACTTGCGAAGCAAACGCAGAGTAGTTCATAGACATGGTTGAGCTCATTTTTTGACCTTTGAACTCATGGTACAGAGATCAGAACCAAACCCAAACTGAGTTAAACCAGGGAATGACACGACATCAAACCAGCGTGGCGTTAGCACCTACAATTTCTGAAGACTGACGACGAGAGCAAAGCCCAGTCTTCCAGGGGTTCACTTGTCGGTCAAGGACATGGAGGGGACACACTTGCACACAAACAGACTCACACACTCTTCATTTATCACACTCTCCGGTGTCGAAAGATCCGACAGCAGAAGGGGACAATTAAAACCACCGGGTCACAGACTGGTAAACACGCACGCACGTGCGCGCGCACACACATGCCTCCCCTCCTCACACACACACGCACACAAGCACGCGCACACCCAACTTGTTAACAGTTGCTGGAGCTTGTTTCCATGACAACAGACATGGAGGGAGAGACTGGAAGAATGGATGGACTGGGAGAGAGTGATGGTAGAATGATGAATTACTAAGAAAAGAAAGGAGAGCAGCGAGAGAGAGCAGGAAATGGGTTAATGGGAGGATGAATATTATGAAGAGGTGCCTGTGAGGACATTACATCACCCTAACACGGGAGCCCCGGAGAGTCACAGCGCTCCACATCTCCAGCCCATATGTGACCTCCAGGGACCAATGGCAGCCTGAGGTCTCGGTTATTGTGCTGCAGACCTTCCTAAAGAAGCGAGACATGTGCAAAGCGGACTCACCAGTGACGCCGACTTGATGGTGGCGAAGCGGCCCTGGTTCTTGTAGTAGCTGCTCTTGTCAGACGGAGCGTAGCGGTGGTCCCGGTGAATCCCGTCGTCCCAGTTGTACTGATGGTCCTGCCGAGGAACAGACGGGTCAACTGAAGAGACCTGACAGCCTGGTCGGATAAGGATCTGACCTGAACCACTACCGTGCCAGCTGGATGACCATCATGACCACCCTTGAAGGAGTCCCACCTACCTGAGAGCCAAGAGACTTCACAGGACCAGAAGTTTGCCACAAAGCAACTGTCGGCTCCTCAGGGTCTTCAAACCCAGCAGAGACCTACCAACAAGCACCCAACTTCTGCCAGACATGCAAAGTCTCCTGGACCATGGTGCACAAAGAGACTTGGCCAAGAAGGCCAGTTCCACTCATGAAGAACGTCGGCTCCCGAGACAAAGATCTCCCTAGCTGGAGGTGACAGGGTGAATCCCTGGTGACACCGATGACCTCTGAAGACCCCATGATCTTTTCTCCGTTCCAGAACTTGAGATTTCAGAGAGGGTTCAGCTGAGCTCAAGGTCAGTCGCTCACCGTGAGCTTTGAACGAGTCAGGAACTTTAAACCCTGGTGGTCTCAGAAGGTTGTCAAGAGTGACTGTACGAATGTATTCACAAGTACCAACCGCAACCCCTGCGACACAGTGCTGCCTCACATCACGCCACATTTGACTCGCTAAGAGTTGTGGTCAAAGCTTGTGGTTTTACTGTCTGTTGTGTGCGACCACTCTCTCCTCGAAACCATGGTAACCACCGACACCATTTTCGTATTTGGCACCGCACTTCAAGTCCATCACTGACGGCGTTCACGCCTGCTGAACAAAGGCGGTCCACGTGTTGACAAGCGACGCACTCCATTTACATGCTTAAAACACACGTCTGCATCTCTAGCCTTGTGGGGACCTCTCATTGCCATCACCCTTTCCCTAGCCTCTCACCCTAACCCTAACCCTAACCATCCAAAACATATTACTAACCTTACCCTGAACCAAACAGAAACCCAAATATTATGACCCAGCTCTTTTGAAGTCTTAGCCCTCAAAATGAAACTTAACCTTGTGGTTCAGTAGGTGTGTTTCCAATAATTGGTCCCCACAAGTACAGCTAAACAGGCACACACGCTCGGGCTCAGAGACAGCTGTCAATACTCCTCTTCACAGCCTCTTTGTGAGTCAGAGACGGATGTCAGTCCATGAAA
The DNA here is from genome assembly GCF_027744825.2 of Synchiropus splendidus. Classification (NCBI taxonomy): domain Eukaryota; kingdom Metazoa; phylum Chordata; class Actinopteri; order Syngnathiformes; family Callionymidae; genus Synchiropus; species Synchiropus splendidus. The sequence goes on from NC_071340.1 coordinate 18,050,584, forward strand.
GCAGGGCGGACGGTTTGATTCAGGCGAAGAACAAGAGGAACAGTCACGTATTGTTTTCAAACGATGATGAAGTTCCCTCTTTGCTGGAACCACAGAAACGACGAGGCCGTTTCGTCATGTTCAGAAGTGTTTCCAGCAGCGGAGCTGACGAGTCTTTCACTCCGCTCACACCAGTTAGATAGCCAAAGTTGCAAAAGAACATTGTACAAAACTACACCTGTAACCATGGCGACACAAGCCCCGGACCCATTTAGATATTAACCTTCTGCTGCACCACTTTGAAGGTCACACGTCGGACAGAGGATGTACATAAATAACCATAAATACGTGTCTTCTTTAACGTAGCATCAGCGGGATGGCACTATCCAGCTAACTGTGTGCTCACGTATGGTGGGAGCAACAGTGATGGACTCATGTTGGGTCTCAGATCTGACACACTTCAAGCGTCAGACCAGGTGAGCTTTGTGCAGCACCAGCAGACACCAAGCGTGTGTGTCTCTGTGGTTGAAAGAATGACAAGGTCACTCTCTTCAACTGAGCTCAGAACGTCTGCGACAGAACTCGACAACAGCAGTCACAGATCCCAGCGCCACAACTACCACAAGACCCTGAAGTCTGAAGTGGTGTGGGCTCAAGATGGACAACACTGGTGTCACCAGCTGAGAAGCTGGTCAACATCTGGATGGCTTGTCTTTGGATACTTTTGCAGCGACTATTGCCGAGTGCTTAAACAACAACAAGAATCAGGAACTGCTCAGACAACGTTCAGGGACACTTGAGAATGAGGTTAGTGTTCAGACAACACAGGAGAAGACCACCATATCAGAGGCATTTAAGGATGTCCTGAACTCCAGTGGTACTCAACCTCTCGCCCAGTTTCACCAAGAGCAACTTCAGGACTGACTTTGCCCGCCCCTCGCCCATCTTGCACCCGCCCCTTGCCCATACCTGCTTGCCGTGGGGGGACGAGTCCAGGGTGCAGCCGTACTCCTGCGGGTGCATCATGGTCATGTCGGAGCAGCTGTCGTCCAGGACCTCCTGCATGCTAGTGACGCTGCTGCTCTGGCTGCCCGTGCTGACCGAGGTGCTGGGGATGGAGTGGTTGCTGCCCAGACTGTTCATCTTGCAGGCCGCCTCGCTGTCCTGCACGAGAGCCACGCCGGGAGAAAGTGAGCTCTCATGGTCGTGTGACGCTGTCCACTTGTTGAAGCAAACATTTTCCTCCTCGCTTTACTCCTTATTTAAGTCTAGATTCTGTTGCCACTCACTTCTCTCAACACTATTGTTACTTAAAACCATCTTAAGTCCTGAAACAACATTCCCCTCTCCCGGAACATGATCTCAGATTTTTCTCTGAATGATCCTAGTTTATGAAGCTTTACCTTTTATTTAGCTAGTTTCTGTGCATCCTTTTGCTTCTCTCACTTTAAAATAATTCAAATCAATAACTCCTTCCACTATGTTCATCATTAAAATAGAGCTGAGATAATAAAATAAAATTAAATAAAAAAAATAAAACTGAGCTTTAAACACAAACACAAACATTAAACACGGACATTAAACACCAACAGTTCAAATAAAAATAAAAAAATGATTGTTATTATCATGCTTTTTGTTTCTTTTCTCTAATATTGGTTTTAGTACTTTAAAATGTTACTTTTCATAGTTGAGTATAAATATATTTACAATGAACATAGTTATCATTTGGACTGAAATAATGAAATAATCCTAGCCCTAACAGCACTGTAAGTGAAGGATGTGGCCCCACTGGATACAAAACTTGCCCTCCCAAACTCTGGTCTCTCCTCCAACCTCATCAGCGTCTTCTTCAGCTCCATCTTCCTTGGTCCAACTCTCCTCTCCACTAACCATCTCCTCCCTAACTTCACCACATCGCCCAGACAGGCTCCCTTCTGATGTGCTAGAACCTTGTTGTAACCGTTACCCACCTCCTCCTCCTCCTGGCTCTCTCCCATTGGTCCATTGTGTTTCTCCTGGTAAAGGATCTTCTTCATTTTGCGGTACTGCAGGTTGTCCAGCTCGCGCACCGCGTCCTTGGTCCTCTGGATGAGGTCAATGAGGATCCTGGGCGAGCGTTCGCGGCGTACAAAGTCATGCTGCGAAGGGAAAACATCAGGTTAGTGGAAAAAACGTGACTAAAAAAAGGAGAATACAAAGATCCCACTGACTCTGGACATTGTGTAGCGTATTAAATAGAAATATTTTTGATAATAACAATGCAACAACATTTTAATACTGAAACCTGCAATATCAAGTGAAATAAATGCTGCTTTAGTACTTTCCGAGAAACACAGCTAGTAAACGTTTTAATTCCACTTCACGTGCGTGGTTGTAAGCGGTGGCGGCAGTGACGCTAGAGGGCGCCTGTGGGTCGCTGAGCTCGGTCCTGCTTCAGCTGAACACGGTTGGATCTTCATTAAATCGTCCTAAATCCTGGAACTGGATGCACCTGATCGACTCATCCTTTCAAACTGGGCGTGAGGAACCAAACATGAGAGAGTCCGGTCTCAGAGGACCAGATCCTCTGTCCAACCTCTCTATCTGAAGTCCACCCTCACCACATGACGCTACCATTCTGGTGTCCACGGGTGGGACCTCCATGCGGCGGCGTCGCGGGGGCAGGGGTCTGACTCCTTCATGAACTTCATGCATATTTACACCTCACAGGTGTGGAGTCATAGAGTCACTCTGAGTCAGAGGAGATCATGACTCATGGGTTCAACACACGAGTGCGGCGATGCTCGGAGGTGAAGAGCCGGCGGTCCATTATTAAAAGAAGCATTAAGCCGGTCTTCGCAGGGCTGACTCTGACTCAGAGAGGAGGCTCATATTGGGCCACTGGGTGGTTCAGACTTCATTACTAATGACAGTAATTAAACTGTGAACAATGTAAACACACAGAGAGACGAGTGACCCGATTATCACAGCCGCCCGCCACAGTCCGGACCCGTGTGTGTGTGTGAGACTGATTTCACGACCCGATAAGGAGAGGAATCATCACCACACAGACTCTTCCTCTCTGACCTACTGACTGTCATGTGATCTAAAGTTCACAGGAGTCGGGTGGGATCTGGTCAGATTAAGAGCCAGAGCCGCACCTTCCCTCCATCCTCGCAGCGAGAGGTGAGAAAGTCAGAGGTGAAACACACCCACCCTAATCCTTCAGTGGGATTAGAGCACTGACACACCAGCTCCTGTAAACCAGCCAATCACGACGCCGACAGATGAATGGGAATAAATGTCAGCGGGATTATGACCATGGTTTCAGTCAGACCAGCAGGGCCCTTCACTGATGATGCCTTCAGGTGCTCTCCGATTTGTAGGAAGCCTTTCCCCAGTCAAGTCTTTATAGAAGATCAACAGAACACGAGGCGATCAAGACGCTTCCTCTCATCCAGGTCATATCGCAGGAGCAGCATCTCAAGTGAAGAGGCCCAGACTACACTCTGCCCAGAACGATCCCCCCGCTCTTCTGGAACAACACCAAGGTGTTCCCATGAACACATCCTCACGTCTTCTCCTGGAGGAGCAGAGTCAGAGTCTCTCCTGGATGCCTGAGCATCTCTCTCCAGGCAGAGAAACTCTTGTTCTCTGGGTCATTCCAACAGGTGAGAGGAGAAACCCAGCTTGAGCGTTTGGGTTACAAGCCTGTGGTTTTCTTTCCAGTCGCTGAGCTCAACCATAAAATCATGACCAGGTGATGCTCGAGTGACAACATCAATGAGCCCTGAACGCATCACTGACAGCCTCATGAACCGCAATGTGTTTCACTCCCACAGTGTGTGCTTCATTCAAAGGTGAACATGTCTCAGCGGTTTTAGACCCAACTCCATATTTATGCTCTCAATCATTAGCAAACATCACCGTCGGGTGGAGAAGTGAGTCACTCCAGCCCTGTGGATGAACAGCTCTAAATTTAGCTCCTGAGAAAAACAAGATGAAGAGGACTGCGAGCGAATCCTTTTAACCCGCGATATTTCTTTGAGGAGTTAAAGGGGCGCTGAAAATGCTGGGGGGGAGAAGCGGGCCTTGCCGGGCCAGTTCTCAGGAGCAACAAAAGGACAGGCAACTCTCGGCGGGACGTTTGATTCCCGGGCAGGAGTGGGAGTCGTGTGGGAGGCGGGGATTGGCGGAGACAGGATGTGAGGTCGCTGTGTTTAGACCACTCACTCTTAGCAGCTCCCCTGACGAGGGTCTGTCCTGAGGGATTTTCAGTAAGCAGTAGTCCACGAAGCTCCGGAAGGGGTCGGACCTGCGTGGAGACGGAAGTCAGTCAGTGGATCAAACACACGCCGGTCACACAGATGCAGAGGTGTTGTGAGGAAGTGGAGCAATCATGGCGCGGGCCACTGCCGCCGTGACGCGTCTAAAAATAAGCTGCCGACACGTGGACCGTGACGAGGCGCCACAAATAACCCTCTCTGATCTTAGTTGTGCGGTGGATCTGATGCTGAGTCGGAGCAGCTGCCATCCTCAACCCAGGAGCACAGCAGAAGCACCTCCGAAGCTGCTCTACTCCGAGTCTCTCCTGAACAACCAAGTGTCTCAGAAAGTCCAGAGACGCGCAGGTTACTTATCGTACTCAGACTAGACTCCGAATTATGACTCTAACTGAAGGATGAAAGAAAACACTCGGAAACTCGGATGATGAAATCAGGTTAGTAAACAAATCTGTTAAAAATAAATTATATTGAAAAAGGAAGTACATCAGAAACAGACTTGGTAAACCATGGGAGGGGAAATCTGACTCGGAAAACTGGACATCAACAGTCTGTTAATTAGGAGGTCGAGTTAACTTTACAGAGACTTGGGAAGAGACTTTGTGAAGTGAAAAGGCTGAATCAGACATGTGAACTAGCTGGTCCAAAATTGACTAGGAATCAGGGTTAAGTGACTAATCCTACATGAACAGACAGTGAGTCAGACAGACTGAAACCGACTTGGTTATCTAAGAAGTCAGCAAATAAATGGAGTGTGACTTGGTAGAAGAACACTCGAACACCACTTGGACTTGGTTAAGAAGAATTCTGAAAAAGACTTGGAAACTTGGACCTTTCATGACGACTTCAAGGTAAATTAAGTTCAAATCGGACTCGGTAAGTCAGAAAAGCCCAAACAGACCCAGGCAAATGAATAGTCCTGAATCGACTTGGTTAAGTCGGCGAGAGACTTGGTGAACTGGGACTTGTAAACAAGGAGCAACAGTTTGATTTTGCACTCGAGCTGCGGGATGAAGAGCTATCACCTGGAAGAGCAGGCCTGAAGGTCGTCGTCACCTTCAGGCTGAACACACGACAGAGACACCTGCTGACACCCTCAGCTGTACACACCTGCGTGCCTCCCACAGCAGGAGCCACATTAAAAATGGCCAATGGTGGTGCGAAGGTCAAACATGAGGTTAATATTGGATGAGCTGGGTTCCCTTGGCGACCAACAGCTCAGGCTAGAACATGTGCCAGCCGCACTTCTCTGCATGAGAGAACCCAGCCCTCCTCCAAACCTCTTCATCTGTCCGGTCTGAGATCTGGAGAGCAGCTGTCCAGCTCTGACCCTCCAGCTGGAGATTAGATGAGGTCATATGTGCCACTCGAGCGCTTCGGCAGGAGCTGGAGATGATCTCCACGCTCATGCTGGCTGAAGATGGACTTCTGGGTTTCAGTAGTCGAGGTGTCTAAACCCACACAGAGGCTTCACGTGAGGAACAAAGAGATGAACCAACTGAAGTCTTCTGATCAATAAAGAAGCATCTTAAAGTCTTGAAATTGCAGGTCCATCCTGCAGGTGTTTGAAAAGAAAGCGTGGGAATCCCTGGAACACATGCTCCCACTCTCACAGGGCTTGAGAGCAACCCTGCTCTCTACAAAGCTGAAGTTCAGAGCTGGATTCAAAGCTGGATCACTTGTGCACAGAAAACAGTGTTTTTGCCTCCAGCATGTCGTTCACTGAGTCAGGGGACATAGTTCAGCACCAGCTAACGTTCACCCAGGTCACATCCCCACACTGATGGCTACATTCCAAACAACCTCTCCCATCAGGGCTTGAAGAATCGTCCTCATCCTCATTTTCCTCATCAACGTTCCTGGTCCAACTGTGTCTCTCCTCTCTACAAACATGTGTGTCTCCTCATGTCCCTCTGAGAGACTAATCTCTGATCTTCTCCCAATAACAGCCTCAGTATCTTCACCTCAGACCCTCCCGACTCTGACTCCTGAGTCTCTGAACCTGGGGTGGACCATTAAAAAAAAACACAGCCTGATGAAAAAGAGCTTGAACATGATGGGGAAAATTTAAAACCATACAATAAAGTAAGAAGGATAAAAACAACTTAATAATAATCAAATGTCCACTTAATACATCAGGGACATTGAGTGACATTCCAAAACTATTTCAGTAAATTCTATTTACATTCAGATTCAACACAAGTCATAAAGGCTCTCAGACAGAACATGGACATACTACTTCCAAAACCTTCCAATTATTTTGAAGGACATGACGCACACAAAAAAAGGAAAAACAAGTAAAAAAAAACAAGAAGGCATCATTGGAGTGGAACTAGTAATGAAGCTGTAAAAGCACATTCTATACCAGCAGCCAGAAACATTTAGACCTGACCATAGTTTTACTGTTTACAGTAGATAGTTTTACCTCTTGAGGGTTGCACTATGCCCAGGTCTGATGTAGACACACATCATGGCTGTGATACCCACTGTCCAGTTAAATTTCTCCGCCACAGTCTGTGACCGCCTACTGCACTCTCCTCCTTGCCTCCCTCACACCTGTCCTTCATCTTCAACTTCCACATCTGACCCCCTTCTGAACCAAAGATGACAAAAGTACCAGCAGAGAGGGTTCAAGGTTCGACGGAGACAGCGGACGATGAAGGAACTGGACCTGTGATCCATTTGGATTTAGCCATTAGCTCGCTCCCTAGTTATAAAGCCGTCCCAGTTACAGGGGGCGCCGTAGAGGTTTGTTTGGTGATTCAGTCGGCAACACGTGCCAGAGCCAGTGAGCGGATTTTGGGAGCCAAAACTGTGACAGATGGCAGCTCTGCTGTATGTTGAGTTATCCATCATTAATTCAGCGTCATTGCTAATCCAGAGAATATGTGGACGCGGATTATCCGAGACGGAGACTAATGTATCCGGGAGGACGGACCATACATGACGGACCTGCAGCTGAAGCTCTGGTGGCGCCCTGATACGCACCACATTAAATTTAATCATGTGGATTTAGACCCTCTTCTGCGAGCACGACGTCACCCCTGAAGCGAGCGCAGGAAACTGGGGTGCTACTTAGCGTGCTCTCATCCTGCAGCTTGCCACGGTGGAGAGAGCCTCCCCGCAGACACTCCAACACTCCACCTGAATCACGTCATACCTCTCTTCAGAGCCTGGGCTTCTGCAGAGTCCCGGCTGCACATTCACATCCAGCTCCAGTGACGGGCCACTGAAACACTGTAAACAGAATGTGTACACAACTCACCACTCGATGGACTGCAGCGTGGGCGAGTCGTTCTGTGCGATGTGATATAAGGCACTCATGGCGTTCATGTTGAAGAGGGGGGGTTTACGCTCAGCTGCGAACAGAGAAGCAGGGGTCCGGTGAGGCACCAGTCCGACATGTGTGACTTTCCAACTGTGTTCTCACCCAGCTCTATACAGGTGATCCCCAGGGACCAGATGTCCACCTTCCCCTCGTACTGACCCTCGTCCATGGCTAAGATGACCTCAGGGGCCATCCTGTGGGGACATTCAGACTCAGTTTCAAGGATGTCTCGTCGCAAGGGGCCGGCAAAGGCGCGGCCCACTTACCAGTATGGTGTTCCCACGAAGGAGTTGGCGGGTGAAGCGATGGAGGCGGAGCCAAAGTCGGCCAGTTTGACCTGGCCCAGCTCGGTCAGCAGGATGTTACCAGCTTTGACATCTCTGGACAGAAGAAAAAGAGCATCATCTGGATGCGATTCTGCCTGAGGCGTGTGATGCAAACAGGAACGGAGCTGCAGTGAGGAGCGCTAGTCTCCGGGCTCATTATATGCTGATGATTCTCGCTAACAACCATCCGAGAGGGAACTATCAGGGAGAGGAGGGCCTCACGCACCTGTGGATCATGTTGTGGGAATGCAGATACGCCAGACCGAGCAAGGCACCATGGGTAATGGCAGCAATTTCCACCTCTTGCAGTGGTTTCTTATGAACTTTGGGAGGAACAGAAGAGAAATTAGACCAGACTCTCCACCATGACATTCAGAAGCTAATGAACTCCTACATAAAAAGCTTGACATATTGAGAACTTGTTGCACCCCAAACTGCAATAGACCCCACCTTCCCTTCCCCAAAATCACCCCTGTAACAGAGAGCTGGGATGTAAGGCTGCCATGGAAATAACATCATCTAATCGCTGACAACAATATATATGTATCATATGAGGCAACAAGGCGCAGCCGGGCCTCGGCACCAAGGTGTCCTGGATCTGACCCAGGGCCTCCACCTCAACAGGCTTCACCACTGTGGGGTCAGAGGTCACGGCACCACAGAAACAGGACTCACCTTCTAGTAGGTCTGATGCAGAGCCCAGGCAGTACTCCATCACCAACTGAAGCAGGAGACATGAAAGAGATGAAGGTCACAGAAGGTCTTGAGATCTCGCGCGCGCGCACGCGCGCACGCACGCACGCACGCACGCACGCACGCACGCACGCACGCACGCACGCACGCACTTCAACTAAACTTCCAGGACCATCAGGGCAACCACCCAAATCCACAAGGTTGATGAGTTCCAGACTGCTACTGCCACCTACTGACCACTCACCCAGGCAGTGTTGTCTTTCAGGTAGCATCCTTTGTACTCGATGGTGTTGGGGTGGCGCAGCTGCCCCAGAAACTTGACCTCCTTAATGATGTCCTGCCACTTCTGCCAAAAACAAGAAAATCCAGACAATCAGTCGCGAGAGACGGAAGAAGACGCGAGTCCATGTGTGTTGAACAAAGTGAGTCATGAACCTTCCGACATCGAGGAAAACACGACAATAATTCTAGGAATGAAAGACCAGGCGCAGAATTCCAGATGAAGAGGGAGCTGAGATGCTGGTTATGAAAGCGAACCGACTTTATTACAGTGTAATAACCAGCAATCATCTAGTCAGGAATGCGACCATCTATCATTTAACCCTCCCGGAATAAATCTGAGAGCACCGCAGACACGCAAGAGGTCGGGCAGCGGGTCAAACCCAAAGCACTGCTCCTGCTTGAATGTTATCCTGTCGCTCAAGTCGGCCTCACTTCTCACATGCTTTGCTTTCGCCGCCACAAATGAGACTTCTGAGCAGCTGGTGGTGAGATTCCTGCAACACGGTCGCGAGGATGATGTCATCGCTGGGTCAGACGGCTGCAGCATGGGCTTCAGCGGGACCTCGCCCCCAGACATGACTTACGTGTGTGTGTGTGTGTGTCCACCTGGTTTTAGCTATACTTGTGGGGACATTTGGCAGTCCTCACGAGGTTCAGCATCAATTTGAGGATGAGGACTTCAACATAACTGGGTTCCAGTTTGGTTCAGAGTCCTGGTTCAGGTTAGCCATGTGTTTTGGATGGTTAGGTTTAGGGGGAGAGGCTGGGGAAAGGGTTATGGCAAAGAGAGGGCCTCACAAGGACAGCAATACAAATGAGTGTGTGTGTTTTGTGATCTTCACGGTGCATCAAGTGCATGACAGCTTGATCCATGGATGTAATTCAGCACATCATCGCCCATGAAGGAAGCTGTGTATGGCGTAAGGAGTATTGAGGTGTGTGTCACGCAAGACAGGGAGTCCAAAACAGAAGAGGACCTTCAGTCAGTCCAGAGAACACGGACATGTCAGAAATGATTATTATATTTGAACTATATTTGAAGGTGTTGATGAAACCAATGTCCTTAGACCTGGACCTCCGAATCATGGGAACCGTGGATCCAACTCATACAGATTACATACAGTTACATACATCATACAGTTATCCAGTCATGTACCACAACGGCCCATAATAAAGGAGGAAATCTGTGAAATACTATTTTCAACTTCAAGTGTTGGGTTTCGTATCAGAACCCTGGGAAGACACAGCAGGTTTACAGGTCAGTTTTGTCAGTGCAAAAACACAACACTGACTAGCAGCAAGCATACATGCTCATTTGCCGAGCTCAGAGGATCACTGAGTCACACAGCCAATCGGGAGACAGGATACTGAACAGCGTCTCATCCATCACATTTGAAATGATAGGCGCAAACTAGCTCATAAACGGAACACCTGTCGGCCCCAGAAACACAAAAGAAAATCAGAGAAATAATTTCATGCACGAGTGAGAACAGGCGATACGGTGAGGAACCACTGCAGATGAAAGCCTCTCTCTCCAGGCTAGCATTTTAGCATTCCAACACGCACATCATAAATAGCGGGATGCTCCTGCGCAGCTGAAGCTCACATGCCGTTAGAAACATGTGTGTTGGCAGAAGTGTGGAACTAGTCAGAGCGGCTTACTTCGGTGGTCTGCTTGCCGTTGTAGGACATCTTCTTGATGGCCACCACCTCATTGGAGTAGGAGTTCCGAGCCTGGAAACCAGAAGACAGAATGTTGAACCAATTGATCGGGTCATTGAAATCCACTGACTCTCCAGTTTCCAATCTGACTTTGCACTTCTTTACGATGGAAACCTTTTACTCCAGTGATGGCTGATATCGTGGTAAGTACACACACCTGTTCTTGTGTGGTTGTACTGTGAGTGCAGCAAAGAATACGTGCACGAAGACAGAGGGGAAACAGAGGGTGAATCCTTCAGTTTGAAATCAAATAAAGGCTCATTTCTTCCCATCAGAGCTGACGCCCGGAGGCCTCGACCTCAGGGAGAACCAAGCAGCCCAATCCCACTGGGGAACAAATGGGCATTTTCATAGGAAAATTCAAAAGGAATTGCAACAGAAGAACGGAGAGCAGAATTCCCATTTGGACAGGATAGGTTTGATGGCTAGGATTGTGCCTCTGCTCGGAGAGGATGTAGAGCAAACATGCATGATGGGTAATTATCACTGAGCAAGAAAAGGGGTGTATTAATAATTACTGGGTTATAATTCATTCCACACTCCCGCAGCAGCGAAACAAGTGTGCGCACTCAGCAGGGGGGAGCTCCTCAACAACACATTTACATTAGCGCTGCTGTACACACGCAGATCGGCAGCAACGATCCGTGTTCCGTGCAGCTTCCTCCAGCCTGTTCGATTAGACAGGAGGAATCAGAGACCAGCTCGGACTCAAAGACTCGGTGAGTAATTGGAGAGGTCCAGATTAGTACGGGGAGTCGCGGAGAGGGGATCTGCCGCCACGCTCTCAGCGTCGCCCCGTGAGGGTGAGCCAGTGAAGGGATGAATGGAGATGTCGAGGGAACACGCTGTTCAGAAAATCACAGTGACATTTTTGAAGTGCCACTCGTCATTCATCGTCGTTCTGCGCTCACACTGCAATTACCTTCCATTTTCGAGTCAATTCTTTTCCCATCCATTCACTTTCTTACACATATCTGAGGTTGGCCCTGCTGATCTTCTGGAAAACACCAAGGAGATCCCCAGACTGTAAGGGTCTGCCCTGAGGCCTCCTCCTGCCTGAAGGGGTGACTCTCCCTTGAAGAGTCCAGACAAAGGAACTCTTTGGGTCACTCCAAAGCAGGTGACCACAGGTGGAGAAGTCCACCGGCCACTGGAGAGCATTGTCTTCTAGCTCAGCTCTTTCTTCACCATAAAGACCTGACTGTCCATCTCCATCCTTCCCTCACTTGTGACCAATAGGAATCCTTCCAACAGGGGGAGGACCTTATCTAGACCACAGAGGTCTCAGACTGAGCGGAGCTGATCCTCATCCCAAAACAGCACTGGAGAGTCTTGATTTGAGCGCTGTCGGCTTCAAAGTACAGCAAGAGTGTGAATCAACGGATGAACAGGCAAAATAAAATCAGGCCTAAACCCGACCTCAGAGGACAACCTGACATGACTCAATGTAGCACACTGAGTTTGACTGAATCCAAATGTGAGTACTTACGAAGTAGACGGCCCCAAAGCTGCCATGTCCGATCTCATGAAGATCGCAGAAGACATCCTCGGGGTCATCTTTGAAGAACAGGTCGGCCAGCTCGGGGTCCTTGGGCACGCCTTTCCGAGTGGATGACGGCATCATGAGCTGGACGCTGGCTAGGCGCCGGGAACCAGGCTCACATATGAACTACTGCTGCAGCGGCCGAGAGGAGTCTGCGAGAGGCCCGGCATAGAGACCTGGAAACACACAGGACATCCAGCCCATTAGAAACAAATGAGATCAGAGTGATGAACGTGTCTCGAGCTTCTGGGATTGTGGTATCATCTGAAAGACCAGGACCTGGATGGATCAGAAACAGGTTCCTCCCCTCAGGTAAATGAAAAACATCTCAGACCAGACGCCCTAATGTTGATGCTGAGTCTATATTCAGGGTAGGTCCTCAAGAGGAGGGTTTAAACTAAGCAGCCTCCTGCTCCGCATTATAAACGTCAGACAGTGTCAGTGTGGAGCAGTGTAATCATTGAAATCCATGAACATGTCAGACATCATGGATCAGGTTTCACATCAGAACTAAACCTAGCTACTAGCTAATTCAAACAACGTACAGGAGAGTTGTGAAACCTCTTGCTCTTTAACCAACAGTCAGCAACCCTCCTGATCCCTCCATCCGCTCACTCATCCATTCACTCTTCAGAGGTAGAGAAATCTGTTTTTGCTCCAGCCAGCTGTGATAAAGTCATCAACACTGACGTGACGTTTGGAAACAACTCGGTGATGAACGTGATTCAGACACGTAGGGCCGATTATCCATCCAAGACCCTGTGAGAAACCTCCAGCAGACAGTCAGGAGGCTTCGGACCAGAGAGCCACTGGTTTAGAGACACCCTCTGACGTCCTTTGATCTCACGTCGTATGTGTTTCACAGACAGTTGATGGGAAGAGAGGCATCCAAAGGCAGAGGACTTGTTTCCCGCAGCTCTTGCAAGTCACAGTTCTGCAGACAAACACCAAGTACACAACTCAAACCTACAAACAACACACACAGTTGACAGCTGAAGCTGAGTCACTGATGCATCACCCCTCCTCCCCCTGCAGTCGAACAGTTATCCACGCACATGCAGCTACACACACACACAGACACACACACTGGTTCGTATCGCAGCCAGGCTGTCAAGCGTGTAGGCATCCTGGACACCCTGCTCCAGTTAGCTTCGCTGCACATGCGAACGCTCACACACCATCTCCCCCTCTCTCCTTCCTTCAACATGAAATCTGGGCGCGCGTCAGCCAGATGCAGCAGGCGGACATAGCTGCGGAGGTCAGAGTGGCACAGAAGGAGCTGACATACATGCAGAGGCAGGAGGGCGTGCAGGCGCTGAGGCCAGGACTCTGGGCATTAGCATCAGCCTAATCCCACATTCTTAATGGAATCCCAGTCGATAGTCAATAGCATCTTGAGGAGAAAGCCTGGTGCCTCAGATCTCAGAGGAAGTTCACCAACAAGCCTCTGTTCCTGAGAGGGGGCAAGGGTCCAGGTTCCAGACATTCGTCCCCAGTGAAGGATAGAAACTTCAGGGTGAAGATAGAGTTGAGCTGAAAGGTACTTTTGTCCAGCGATCCCACCCTCAACTGGGGTCACAAGCTGAAGATAAGTGTGGCCACCTGTCAGAGGCTCAGAGTAGAACCACAGCTCCGAAGCGCGGAGAACAAGGAGGAGGGTGGAGAATGGACTGTATTGCTGGTCTGGGGGCTCCTCCGCCTTCTCCCTGAGACATTTGCCAAAGCTGAGTCCTGCAGTGGATGTACAGCCAGAGTATTACAGATATGATGAGATCACATCTCACAAAGCAGGAGTCCATAAGTCTGATTTTTGCAGCAACTTTTCAAGGTCCCCAAGCATGCAGGGTTGAAACGGACTGAGCCCAGGCTGCGATTCAAACTCCGGGAGATCAATCGCACTCTTACAAGGCCGACAAGCAAGAGTGTTGCAAAACGACAGTCTGATAAAACATTAACGGCTGATGCTATCTTTAAAGAGACGTGGAGTTCAACAGCAGAAGGCTCCCGCGAGGGCCGGAATATCAGCGGAACCACAGTCAGCTCAAGTTCATCTGAAGCCACCAGCTTTGATTTGTCAACACGTCTGTCACACCAACAAAAGACACAATTTCAATTAAACGGCATGCAGGACGTGAAAGATCACGTTGGCAGGCGTGCGCTCCGCCGCCTGCAGGGATCTGCTGCTGATGGAAGCCCTCGATAGATCACGCGGCCCTCGGGAGAACCCGGCGAATCTCGGCTGGAGGTGTGACGAATGGCGGATGAACTGTGGCGAACTGCGCGGGAACACAAGCATATAAAAACAGAGGCGGCACATTCTTGACTCATCGCGCTCCAAGCAATAATTATAAGTTCCCACGTTGGAACGGAGAACTAGAACTACAGAGGGCCGTCGATGCTGTACATCCAGCAGGAGGAAAAGGGTGGAAAAGAATGCTTCTCAAGAAGGGTTAGGCTTTTCCAAACACAGCTGTCCTCTGACTAGGAAAACCCTCTGATTTGAACTCACACACACTCTTACTGGCTCAATTCAGCTTCCCGGCTCGCCGACTGGTTCCTCTGAGCTGAGGAGACAAGGGCCCTATCTTCACCAGACACCCTGGAAAGGCAGCCGTGACACAACCATCACTAATCTACCTGGATCTTATTCACCTCCAGAACAATTGATGACTTCCTGAGCAAGCTTTTCTTGCTGCTGCGTACCCAGGAAAGCTGTGCAGGTCAGCCCCGCGGGTGCCTCCCGACAGGAGACACCGGTCAGGAGTGCCAGTCTTCATCAGACCACATCAGCAAGCTTCTCATTTTTATGGGGAGCAGCAATTGCGAGTCTCACTCAGATGAGGAGTTCCTCCCCTCAACGCAGCCGTTTTTTTCTGACATGAAAAAACTGTCATCAAGTCAATAAACATCAGAACTTTGCTCCCGTGTCTCTCTGTTGAGTACTTCTGGATGGGCAACATTCCATTCCATGTCAGAGTTCAGGTCGCGAGGTTCACACCACTGAACGTGTCTAACATTAATGACGGTTTTCAGAACCACTTATCGGGGCAATTTCAACCTTAACTCCAAAAGACCAAAGAACTCTCTTGATAGGGTGACCTCATAACGCTGAAGATGATCCACCATGCTTGGTCAGGAAGGAGCAAAATCAGGCAAAAACCTCATGGTCATGTGTGTGGCCCTCTTTAAACCGGCATCTGGGGACTCTTCTATTATTAAAAATGATGTAAAAAAAACGTATAACGTATAAGTTGTATAGTTTTAGACTGACCTCATGAGGGCCGCACTTGCCCAGGTCTGCCATACAGCTTCTGGCTCAGCTCTGATCTGGCATGTCGGGGAATTGCACACCATTGTATCAAAACTGATTAATTACCACATAGATACACAACTGTTGCTCGAATGCCCAGGTCAGTGAAGGCACCACATGACGCCACCAAAGCAACACACACCAGACACTCAGTTCAACAGTCCCCTTTCACCACATCATGTATTGATAGCAAAGTCATTGATTTGCAGGTTCCTCCATCAGCTCCTGAGCCTTCAACAGGCAAGTGGAAGATAGAACTCTTGCAATAAGTTGAAATTTTTCATCTGAAGATTTGGTTGCATCAGTCTCACTCGTGCAAGAGTCTGGAGACTCAAACTAGTGACACGCAGACACCGTTTGAACAGCAGCGTTCAGAAGAGTAGAAGGTGACGGAACAGGAGGAGTCGAGCATCAGCCGAGAAAAGTGGAGCAAATCTACAGTGAGGTCATGTGATCACCCCACCCCCGTTTCACACATCACTCTCCTGTCAGATGTGTGAGGTGATGCAATGTGGCAATAACAGGTTCTACGGTGCCGCGTGTGTGTGTGTGCATGTTTTGCCATACTTGTGAGGACCAAGCCACCTTCTTATGAGGACATGTTGGCCTGTCCTCATAAGGTTTGGAGGGTTGAAACGTCCACAGTCCTAAGGTTAGCCATTTGTTTTGGATGGTTAAGTTAAGGGTGAGAGGCTGGGGAAAGTACAATGTCATTAAGAGGTCCTCAAAAAATACAAAACAAACATGTGTGTGTGTGTGTGTAGACTACATAGTGCAAAAGAGAGAGACAGCGAGAGAGAGAGCTGATTAGGCAAATGGCTTAGACAGATTAAATGCTTGTTGTGTGTTTGTTTGTCCATCTGTGTGCGTGTGTGTTTCAGCCACATTTCTACACACCACTCATGGGTCAGTGGTTGGTGTGAGTGTGCGTGCGTGCGTGCGGACATGCATGAAACACATGGTTTGCATCTGAGTGGGTTTTTGCAGTTTGGGTTCTTGTGACTGGTAATCCTGGTGTTGTGGGGACACAAATCAGCTCACACAGACACTTTCGACACCAGTTTAAATCGCGTTAAGAGTTTAGGATGTGGTGACGCGTCTGGGAGTGACAGGAACGAGGAAACAGGAAGAGAGTTCACGCGGAACAAGATACTTTCTGGTTGTAGCGAGTGCAGTGCATGTGTGGGGGAGGGGAGCGCACGTCGTCATCAGAGCTGTTATGACATGACAAAACTGAGCAAAAACACATCATCACGCAAGAGAAATAAGGGGGATGAAAACAGTTAATGATTTCATATTTCTGGAAAAATTATAGATTTTTGAACAAACAATGCCAATAACACAATTCAAAATATTCCAAGAAACAACAGATAAGCACACAAGCCTGAAAGAAACAGAATAAATATTTCAATAAATGGCTATAAATAGAGACAAAATACTTGGGGATATACTGAATTTAAAGGGAGAAAAGAAGAGAAAAAGTAGGTAAAAGTAAAAAAAATGAATAAAAAGACATAACATAATAAAAAAATCAAAAGGAAAACTATAAGAAGGAACACAGATGCTACCCAATAATAGGAGATATGTCACTGCATCTGTAAATCCATTTACTTCCACTGATCTGAGTTCAGGTGGAGGGGGCAGCAGACGGACTCTTCAGCGACCTTCACCCTGGTCAGTTGAGACATCATTGCTCCAGCGTGTCCATGGTCTGCCCCAGGGCATAGAACACCTCACTCGTCCTGGAGAGGCCCTGTCTGCCTTCAGTGGGAGGAGCAGAGGCTCTACTGCCAGTCTCTTCAAGATGACAGAGCTTCGCTCTCCATTAAGGGAGAGCCCAGCAGCCGACTGAAGGAAAAGCAGGAGAGAGCAGAAACCCACTGGTAAATTGAGCCTGTCTTTTGGCTCAGCTCTTTCTTGACCAACTCACAGACCACAAAATTGATCCACCATTTCACACTCCTGTCAACCAGGCCACAGGTGGCTTGATAGCTCCACCCACTGAAAATCTCTCTTCCACATGGTCTCCGATTTAGTGAAAATAAAAGGTTCCGGTTTGAAGTGAAGGTCTCTGCCAGAACCGTCTATAGAGCGGTGACGAGACCCTGAGGTTAAAGACCCTCTCTCCGCTCTCCACAGACAAATAAGTAGGTCAAACCCAACAGCAGGGGCTCGCAGATGTCTCATGAACATGACAGGAAAATAAAGCATGAACGATCCGTGTTTAGAGTAATCCATATCACGTCAGGAAGAGAGGTGAAGATGCCATTGATACACCACACACACTCAGAGACATGTGGGGCCTCCCACCCTCAGGACCCCTTCTGAGGGGCGATGACTAATTGATGCAGCAGCATGTTGTAGGAAGTCCATCAGGCGCGTGAATATGGCTCGGCAATATGTGCTGCAATATTTAAATGGGACATTCAAAGAACAATTTGGGGAAAACGGTGGTGACTGTTACGTAAGTCTAAAGTGACATAAGATTAGACTGCCTTCCCTCTTCGGCACTGTTGTTTAGAAGGAAAGGAATTTAATTTAAGCTCAGTTAACCCAAACTCAAGGGACGGCACTGCATCAGTGGATCCAGTGTTTGCTTGAAAACAATATCCACTAACTAAGTAGTTTTTTGTTCACCAACAACCCTGAACAACCTCGCGCTTGCACAGCAGCCATTTTGCCTCAACGCCTCTGTGGTCTCTCCAGCCCCCTCTTCCATGCATCCCAGGAGTCCTGTCATGTTCCTGCCTGCTTTAAATCCTTCACTACTGTATTATTCCTGTTCCCAAGAAACCTCGGGTCACAGGACTGCATGACTACAGACCGGTGGTACCCTGGTCGTGGACTGTTTGTTCCTCTTTCCTCTGGCAGGAGGCTACGGTCGATCCAGACCAGAACCTCCTGTCAGAGGAACAGCTTCTTCCCCTCGGCCGTCAGACTGTTGAATTTGTGATCAGCCCTTGTTGTTTGTGGATTATTTATTTATCAGTTACTTCTAGTATTACTGTTTATTATTATTTGATTTTATAATTAATTATTATGTTTTTATTTATGTTTGCGCGTTATTCAAAAGCAGTTTCCTAGTTGGTGGGACCCTCACTGACATAGGCAATAAAGCTGATTCTGATACTGTCAAAGGCAGGTTTGAGGACATAAATAAATAATATCAACTCAGCGTGCCGATGGCAAACATGACGCTGCTTAGTTCAAATGTTAACTATGAACCAAACCATCAACAGCTCACAAATATGCTCCAAAATATGGAAACATTTTACACAAAATAATTTGAACGAATAAAGCAAACGTGTCACACATCCGCCAGCTTAACCTCTTCTCGCATCTCGATTGGCGACACATCAACGATAGCATCATATCATGGCTGAAGGTGACCTTGTCCACCCGCAGGTGACTCAGGAATCCATCGCTGTAGCATACTGACTAACCCACATAGCACATTGCCACACAGTTGTACAGTTAATAACCCATCATGACCCATCTATGGCTCGGCATCAGATCATGGCACTGAGGGCCTGGTCTCATCATGACCGGTTGCCCATGACACCAGTAACAGGAGCCAGTCACGTAGTCAGTCATGGCATGTCCAGAGGCCACATGTCATGATCGCAACCTGGATTTAGAGACAGGGAGAGGTGGCTGTGCAGAGGTTCACCACCACAAGGATGGATGCAGAGTAGCCACTATATTCACATACATGCATTTAGATGAAGTGATGAACACCTGCGGGCAAATCATTAGTTAGATCTGTGACGCTTTGATCGTGTGTGTGTGTGTGTGTGTGTGTGTGTACACGTGAGGCTTGAAGAGCTTACTGACTTTAAGCAGCAACGAGAATTGAGGCTGTGGGAATTCTTACAGGGATTCAAATAAGCGGCTCTAATCACACAGCGGAGGGAAATGGATGTTAAAACCTTTACATTGGTGTGTGTGAGATGATGAGTGGCTGGCAGTGAGAAGGTGAGAACAGACTGAAATGTTTGAACAAAACACCAGGATTTCGTCTTACCCAACAACAGGAGGACAGGAGGGGATGAATGACGGTTCAGTCAGGGGGTGGCACTGGGGTCTCTGATCCATCACAACACACATGACATTGTTGTAAGTACACAGTGTCTCCAACAATGGGGCAGTGGGAGGGGCCTCTGGAGACGGATCAACAATTAGGAAGAAGCTACTTCTCAAGTCAGTAGCTGCCGTGGAGTTAGATCTTTTCTGATGCAGTTTTGAGGTTCGTGCCGGTAGACACAATATTGGCTAAGGGGTGTGGCCTATGCTAGGTATGCTGATATTTTCAGCAACTTTCTATGTATTCCTCAACTCTCTCTTACAGCCTCAAACCAACACACTACTCTGCAGCTACATGCTGAACATCCAGCACATCATGGCACGGATCCCACAGCAGACGAGCCGGGACACATCCTGCACGTTCCATTTATCTCGCCACCGTAAACACAGTGACCATCCAAATCCTGAGCCAAACACACGCCCTTCACCACACCAGGCCACAGCAGCTCTCACAAACCCACACGTGACAGCTGTTGCTACGATGTCTGTTAGGTCTGGACCAGAGTGACCACTGACAAGTGGACAAGATCAGGACAGTACCACTGAAAACTCCACTGAACTTTCCGGACTACACCGTCAGGTTCAAAAGCTTTTCCAGGCCACAGAGTGGAAGACCAACACAGAAAGTGAAACATGGTGGTTCTTCACAGCAACAAAAGATCAAAGGGTTCTGCTTCCACGGCCCGATGAAGGCAGAACCAGTGGCTCTCCGGCAGAATTCTGATGAAGCATTCATCATCAGGGTCGTGTCTCTTGTGTAACAACATCAAGCACCCAGAAATCCTGTCGCTGCATCAACCAGCCCCAGACAAAGTCACCCGGCTTCAGATGTGCGTCTCTCTAAAAGGTTCACCGCTGCACGAAAGCCATTTTGAAATTAAACCGACATCCTTGAGAGGAGAAAAGAAGACTGCACAAGAGAGTTGTCTGAATAGCTCTCAGACAGTCTACAGTATTTGAGACACAAACTCCTGCTTATTACAACCCAGACTCAGTTGTATGTTCAGATATTGATCCACTTAGTCAATACTGTTCCACTGCAGTTACCAAGGAAGATCAATCGACAAGTTAGCGTCTGAAAGATTCAGCCAGGATCAGTTGAGAGCAACTTCAGACCCTGCGGCTGATACGTTCAACAAGGGTACTCAGCACACACACAAACAACCAGTGAGGAGACAGAACTGCAGGTCATAGTCATGTGACCAAAGAACCCATTCTGGTCAGCAACAATCACTTGTGTCATCAAAACAAGGCATTATTTTATTGTAACAGGTCAAACGCCGTCGAAACGCATAATAACACACAAATAATATGTTATCCAGAAACTACTAGTTAATGACAACTGTAATATACAGTTTTATCTTATTGTTGTGCAATAGATTCTCTTGACACAAAACAAACAAGTTCCTGTCAGTTTACTGGAACTAGTAATTATGGAGTCATTAAACGCCTGACCGCAGAGCGCGCTGGTGACTTGCTGCGCTGACAAGTCAAGACAGTTTCCATCAGAGATGGTGTAATGTGGAGAGACCTAATGAACCACACCATGATAAGCACCTTGCACAGCACCAACCCAGGAGAACCTAAACACCACTTGTCTACAGAAACACCATGAACACACTCACAGCCAGAAACTGCTGAAGTGCTTCGCGCAGGTCCATAAAGAAAAAACAACACAATCAAATGCAAAATAAAATAAACTTCTTTCATCACTAATAATTGTGAGGTTTCCAGCTGGAGAATCCTCCTGAGCCATGGGTCAACACAGGACTACGTCAGGAAAATCTCTGGCCATGTGACACTGTCTGACCTACATTTGAAACTTGCTGAATAAAGACATGCAAACACACTCTCAGGAGGTGGCAAACAAATTCATCTACACTCTGCGCTCCCTGGAAACGCATTCATCCTTTAGATGCCCTCATCTCTCCAAACAAGCACAGCTGCAAATATGGAAGCCTGGTGCAGTTATCACTTTAAACCAGCAGATGTTACCATCCGAGTGTCGTCCATTGTCTTCCATTGCTCACTTACAACGAGTCGCTCTTGGAGGACTAAAGGCATCGTATGAGCCTGGCACCAGTTCATTCGCCCTCAGTGTGACAGCTTTGATTGTGACCCAAGTCCTCTGATACTGAGCAACCTACCTGTGGGGAATGTGGAAGAACGTATCTCAGACGGGTGTGCGACCTTGGCTCGTCAGTATTCAGTTCACATCCACCGCTGACTTGTGCCAGTGTCTTCTCATGGTTCAGACCTTCTGTGGAGACAGAACACCGTCAGAGTCTCAGACCGGGTCGACCCTGCCGTGGACATGACGTTACCCCAGAGCTCAGAGACACAACCACCTGTGGACGGCCGACAGCTACCACTGCACACAAACAAGCACTGTCATGTCTCGAGCCATTATTCACCATTTACAGGACACAAATAAACCTACGACCTTTAGTTAGTGCCGCTTAATTCAGACCAGGAACCGACGCGGCGGAGTATTGGTTTCAGTCAGACTTCCTCTTTCTGCCGCCCAGTGCCACTTCCCGGACGGTCAATAATGAAAGGAGGAGGAATGACGGAGGACGCGCGAGATCAGGGGGATAAAAATGTTCGCCTGAACTGAGTGTCCTTGAATGATTTATAACACAAACTGACGCTCACAGGAGCCTCTGGGAAAGTTGTGGCCACACTTCTCTGCTGCTTCCTTGCTCGTGTTCTCCATTCCGCCCAGAGAGAGATGAGGATTTCATCATGTTGCTATCCAACCTTATCTTCAACTGTCATTCTATTTGTAAGGAAGAAAACATGGGGAAAAGACAAAGAAATTAGCGGCATGCTAACTATACCGAACCCTCCAAAATGAGGCCTGCATAAAATCAAATTTGGGATTATCTGCTTAGCAGTGGTCGCGAGCGGCACGAGGGCAGCGGAAATGGAGAAATGGGTCACCTAAATGTCCCAGAGACTGTGAATTCACAGCGTCCGTGTGTGTGTGTGCTGGTCAGTGGCTGCCAGAGGACAAAGGTGTGACGGGAGCCGAGCTCCAGAGGACAAGTCGACGCCAATATCTTCAAGACAGAAGGAAATTCTACCGTGTATTTCCACTCACAGATGAGAGTTTTATACTTCCAATACGCCTACGTCCAGGTGGAGGCACTCAAGTATATTATGGTTTGGTTCATGAGTGAGGGACACTTGGACATGAGATCTCCACTGTTGTGGCAGAAAACCACATTAGCATCAAGACCAAAACATGGAGAAATGCTTCATAAGAGGCAAACAGTTCGTACTGAAGCACTTTGCAATCTCCCACACAATCGATAGTGTCGCGCATGATGACTTCTGAATCATCTACCCACGGTTCAATACATCCTCGACCAATACATATCCCAGGATGATGACTCAGTGATGACTCACAACTAGCTAAAACCGGTCATTACGCAGTCATAAACCAGCCAAACTCTTGACACAGTTCAAGATCATCTCTTGGTTTTGGTCCAGAAATACTACAGAACCGTGGTTTCTCTTTCAATGTTCACATTTTCTGATTGTCAGCGCCACCAAACATTACAAGGTATGAACTCAATTGTGTTTACCGACGTAGCCATTAGCACAAGTGCGCTTCTAGCTGTGGCCTTCAGTGCTGCAGTCCGACTGCAAGAGTCGATAAATCATCCCCAAACACCCAAGTTTCTCATCAAAACTCGATAATTCGATCAAACCTGAAATGAAGTATCATGGTTAAGAAACGGTGTGAGGGAACGTAAACACCAAAAATACAAAGCCATTGGGTTTAAATACTGAGCTGCATTAGTAGGCCCACGAAGTGAGGACGGCCCAAGACATTACACCAACGGAACCACGTCCAAAACGGTCCACTTCTGAGACTCCTTGCCTTTATCATGTTTTGCAAGTCACCCCAACTTCACACTCACTAGAATAATGAAGCAAACCATGTGAATGCTCATGTTGATGATGAAACTGAAACACTTTTGTCCATAATTGGTGACAAATACATAGGGCTTTACCTCGGCCTGTAGCCTCAGGGTTCAGGGGAGTGAAGATGTGGCGATGTGAAAGTGCAAAGAAGTAGGGCTGACCTTTGCTAGTCAGGATCATCTGCACCGTCTTGTTGGAGTCGCTCACTCCTGATCCTGACCTCAGTCAAGTTTGCACTCACAACATATCACTACATTATCAGCAAACATCACCAACCATGCAGACCTCACCAGCCAGTCATGAGAGCGTGGTTGGTCCGTGCCTAGCTGACTTCAGACTGAGCTGCAGTAGCATCTTCAAATGTCCGGATTGTTTGCTATTTTTGAGCGAATTCAAAGGCACAACTTTTGATGAGTCTCAGCTGTCCCGGTGACGACGGTGGAAGGCTTCTGATGAGTCAGAGAAGAAAGTGGTCCGTGCGCTAAATCACACGTCTGCTCTTAAAACACCACTTAACCAAAGCTGAGGCGACCGAACACCAGGCGATTTACGCCGGCGAAAATAAACTAATCCACCGAGATTGAAAAAAAAAAACGTTATGTCCCGATTATTGTGCCAGGGTGGCATCGTGTGGATTTTTATAGCCGTGACTCATTTGAAGAGACCGACACGCGCACACACACTCATCAGTCTAAAGCAGGATTTGGGAGACTTGAGGGCAGCTCTCATCTCGGGAGCTTAGTGACACAATTGAGACATGCCTACACACAGAGACACACACAGACAGGAGTGCATGCTGGAAGCCCATTATCCTCCACACTCAGCCGGATGCCAGCGATCGTGTTGGTGCTGATCAAGCCAGCGATAAATAATGATCCAACTTCCAAACTGACTGTCGAACCTGCAGCAGCAGACTACAGCTCACTGACCCCAGAGCCAGTTTCTTTCTTCCTTTCAACGCAGACCAAGCTGATCCTTGTGGACGGTTCTACACTAAAGACCTAAGTTTGCTGGTCAAACATGTCGCTTACACATAAGCAGAGGGTATCTGTGTGAAATTGTGGAAGTATGACGTCAACTTTTTCTGTTCACATGCTGTCGTGTGCACACTTATTATTACTTTAATATCCACTGTCCACTACAGCGGTGTTGTTTCTACACTAAATCTTGAAGTCAGTAGTCAGTAGAGCTGGTGGTACGGCTGACCCCGAACAGCCAAGGCCCTCAGTAGGCAGACCCCAGAACACATCCAGGCCACCAACATATCATCAACCTTGTTGGTAAACAGATTGTTTATGAGCCACTTGGTGTTCAGAACCTCTGCTGCAGGGAGCAATGGTACCTCACACGCTGTCACAACACGTGATACTGCGGTGGACACAATGGATGTGGAAATGAGGAAAACAACTGCAGGTAAGAAGACAGTGCTGTGGTGGAGAAACGCCCCTGTGTGTACCATAGCACTGCACTAAACTCTTCTTCACCTCTCAGTTCCTCAGTGACAAATCAAACAAACCTTTGTAGCTACACGACACAGGCTTTGATGGGCGACTCTTTTTCCTCTGCCCATCCGGGGTTGCAGAGGACGCAGCTAAGACAAAGAAGCCCAGACTTGACAGAAACCAGTGCTTCTGGCAGAGGAATTCCTGGGACACCTGAGCAAGATCATCTCTCCAGCCTAGGACTGACCCTGGGCCTTCTTCTTGGTTTGAGTCTCTCCTGACTAACTCCGCCACCCTGGACAGTACGTCACAGAATCAACAGGTTCAGAGGTCACGACAAAGAACAGCCAATCAGATGTGCGCTGACTTCATGAAGGATGACTGACTCCTGATCCACGGAAACGTCCTGTGACCCCTCTACCAAACAGTCGTCTCTGCTACAGTCAGTGGCCAGCTCGACCCTTGACCCAAACATCACCAACTGAACCTGCGTTTCCAGTTGGAAGCCCATCCATGTCTGCACTCGAGGTGAACCATTTCGTTTAATGGGATTCTTGGAGGGTTCTGTTAAGTCGTCCATGAAAAGCGCCCGTGTGGAGACAGCTTAAATGAACACAACAAGCTGGCATCCCAGAGTGAAAACAACACACACTGGAGCGCACGTGGAGGATAACACAGCCTGTGCTGCACAAAGAACATTCGTTATTCGCGCTCAAAGCTCTTCGGAGCAATCCCAAGATTCCAGAGAGTTCAGTGTGTGTGTGTGAGAGAGTGTGTGTGTGTGTGAGTCTGGAGCCAAGCCAGGAGTTTTCTCCATTAAAGCTATTCATCCTCTCTGGCAACCAACACAGCGGCTCACATCCAGCTCCGACCTGGTCAATAGTGTGGTCTTGTGTCTCCCAAACCCACGCACACAGGTACACACAAGCAGCAGACACAGACAAGATTCGATCTCCTCACAAGCTTCTTCACCTCAAACACGCACAACAAGAATCAATTCTGTGTCAGGGAGCATCATATCTGCCCTTGAGTTACTCAACACATCCTCATTGTGAGAGAAGGAAGCAATGAAGGCGCTGCCGTGGCGGAGGAGTAGAGAGAGAGAGTGTGTGTGTGTGTGTGTGTGTGTGTGTGTGTGTGTGTGTGTGTTCTGCAGCTGGCGGCAGATTAGGAGAATCAACAGGTCACACAAAAATATCCCAAAGATTTTGAACTGTGTCCTTCCATCGCACGGAAACTGAAAATAGTGTTTTACAAATGTACTGCTGCGTTACAGGACTAGCATTACCTGTGGACCCGGACAGCGCTCCATAAATGGAAGCATGGACAGAAATAAAAGGAAAATACACAAATTCCTCATTTGGTGCTCCAGACTGTTCTTAATCACTGATGCTAAAGTGGCGGGTCGCGGCCCAAAAGTGGGTCACAGGGCCATTTCAGTGGGTTATGGCACTTTTCCAGGAAAAAAGGTTTTTATTTTGACATTTGTAAGGCACAGAGCTGACACGCTGTAATACAAGACCAAGTCTGCAGGGACGTTATTCCTATCATACAACTTGGGTCACGGCTTGTCATTAATGGACCAGCTCAGTTTTACAATCCACACCACAACTGACACCCTTCATTCAACGATTTCCCCCAGAATCTGCTGCGTGTTCTTCACCAGAAGGGCCAGAATGTGGGAGTTTGTTTTCTTCGGTTCAGGGTGAATTGCGTATTTCCAATCCTCGTGGGCCAGGCTGGCTATTTTGAAAGCAACACCCCACCGGTGCCGCCTCTTCCTAGCTGAGTCACTGATCAAACTCCAACAAGCTTCTGTCCACTGATGAAGACAGCGTCAATAAAAAACTAATCTCTTTATGACACATCAAACCCGGCGCACTGACGGGAACAAACCTGGAATAGAAGCACATCACCTCAGGACTAACCAAGTCCAGAGCTTGCGCAAACAAGCACACAATCAAAGTGCCGAGCTGTGCAGGGTCAAATCCCCAAAACGGCCAGGGCATGATGGTACTTACTCTTCGCTAATCCTGCGCTTTTAACCATCATTATCCAAATGTACATCAGCCAATACTGCAAGTGGATTCACCCGATCAACAGCACTAAATCCAGTTTGTCTCTCAGCCCAGAGACATTCAAGTGATCCTTACATCAGGAAATCTGCATTTTCTTTCACTTGTTCCTTTAATAGGGCTGCGGCAAGCGGTAGATTCATTCAGCCGAAGGGTTAAAGGCAGGGGAGACCCTGGACAGCTCACCAGCCCACAGTCCAATGGACAGACAGTTCAGAGTCATTCTTCAGATGTCAGCAGAGTCAGAGATGAAGATACTGAGGTGTTACAGTAATGGGAGTGACTCAAAAGGCTGAGATCAGTGATGAGTTTATCAGGGGGACAAGTGGAGACAAAGTTGGGGAGGACAGATGTTTGTAGAGAGGAGAGACAGAGTTGTAGAAAGGGTGTGAGAAGTGGAAGTACTGGAAACAGAAGACAACCAGTCAGGTTCATGCAACCTTTCATGCAAGTGTCTGCCAGCTTTATATTAGGAACAACTGTGAATACAGGAAGAAATGGGAAGCTCTAAAAATGTTTGTCACATTCCAGGTTCTCCAGCAGAGAGACCACCTCAATAACACTGCGAGGGAGTGTGGACGAGCGAATCAACCGCCGGACACTGAGATAAAGGGAGGGGAGCGAGTGAAAGAGGACGGACGGGGAACTCATGGTCACGAGCAGCCTTCCCACTGGAACATGGAAGCTGTGTGGACTGGAGTCGACGGCACCTTCTCTGCATGGGCGTGGACCGACAACGTGGACCACGCTGATGGACCAGAAAATCCAGGTAAACGCTGGAATGTGGACAGACAAGTGTAACTCACCATAAATCAGAGTATGGCCACATGAATCACAGCGCACATGCATGAACCTTCAGCTCCACCAGCAGCTTTCCTGGCCCGGGTGGCGGCCATGTTGGCTAATGAGCCCACAACAAGGGATAATGACACGGTCGAGTGAAGATCAGTCGGTCACAGTGGTTAACTGCAGTAATCTGTGTTTAATCCATAAATCTGGTCTGGTGTCACTGGGTTCTCTGGTGACAGGCCGCCCAGAGGAGCAGAAGCCCACGCAGGGGACCTTAGTTTAACGGTACCTGTGAGCTGACATACTGCTCTTGTAGAAATGAGGGGAGGGACGCACCGGAATTCACAACGGACGAGTGTGTAACGTGTGTCTTGAACGTGACCCGAACAGGTGCCACTGGAGCAGATTATGATGAGCAGCAAGTCACCTGGGTAGAAAGGGCACAGCCAGGTCTTTTTCACGCCAGTAAAGTAGTAAGAGTGATTCAGGTCTGTGATGAGGTCACGACTGACCCCTGGGTCAACAGAGGGCAGGACGAAGACAATCGGATCAGGGAGAGTGTCTTCAACGACTCAGCTGCCTCTCGGAGCAGAGAACAACCAGGCTTCCATCATTAATCCCACACCGTCTTGAATGGCCCCTGGCTTCGGTGTGGCACTCGAATCATCCCATTCGATTCATAATGTGGATGATGACATGAATGTTGGAATGGCTTCGTGTCCTGATGCATTTTTAACGAAAGTGTCGGAGGGGTGACAGAGACAGGGAGTCAGTCCTGTTTTAAAGCATCCTGAAAGCACTTCAGGCCAAAAAGGCTGCCACGGTGAATCAGTCGCTCGCTCCTCCGCTGCCGCGCCAAAATAACAAAACAACATGGAAACTTCTTTCACAGGAACAGCATCCTCCTCGAACATCGATAGTTAATGCCCCTCATGCCCTCGTGTCACGCTCGCAGCAACACAAGCTCATGCGGAGAGTTTCGTGACAAATGGCTCACACTTTTCGTAAGACAGCACCTGACCTGCTGCCACTAATGTTCTCAGCCACCTCAGCGTCTCCAGTCACGAGGGACTGCGCCAGACACAAGCTCCAACTGAGTTCTGTAGCGAACCTTAACCCCCTTCTGAATCAGCCATTAACGGCATCAGAAGTGCAATGACGACAACAAGGCCGCAGGTTTGCTCTTCGTTTCATCATATTTCCAAGGTGTCAAGTGAGATCGTGACCTCACGACTAGGCACCGTGCCGCAGAGGGTCGCTTCAGATACACAGCACAGCTGGTGGAAACACTCTCATAGACTAGAGTTATCTGCTGCGATCTGCTGTTGAACAGCAGCTGCAAACACATCTGCGGTGCTAGCGCATAAACCTGGATGGGTGGCATCCGGAGGTCCGATAAGACCTGCCTGCTCCCGTCAGCCAAAGACCTGGGCTTCGTCCGTCTGATCCTCTGCACTAAAACAGGCTCTGGTGTCATGAATCGTTCAGATCCAAGCGATACCCACATGTTCATGTGGACAATCCTTTGTTACAGCTCCGATTTAGTACGCAGGTGGAAGGTCTCCATTCACCCCAAAACATTGTCACAAATTTCAACGTGTGTTATAGCCTCTTTCCTCCATGAAATAGTTAAATATAGGTCATGGTATCAAGGACTATCACTGCTGCCTCTTCAAACACCGAGAATGTGAAGTGACAGTGAGGTCACATGACTGCATATTCCAAGCCCATGTTTTATCCACCGCTTCTTTTCATGTGTTTTTTTATGATGCCCAAAAACTCTGACAGCATCCCGGCACCGCAGGAACAATCGCCGCTGGTCCGACTGGCTGGTGCGTGAGTCATCATGCTGCCCTGTAACCGCACAGCCAAGCAAAACGCATAACAAGAGCAGCGCGTGTATTAGAGTAAAGACACACACACACACACACACACACACACACACACACACACACACACACACACACACACACACACACACACACACACACACACACACACACACACACACACACACACACACACACACACACACACACAGGCAGCATAATCATGACAAGTAAAAGTCATTTAATCAGACAAACACAAGCGGAAGTACACACCAGCTGATCTAGTTTCACAGTGTGTGAGTGTGTGTGTGTGTGTGTGTGAGCGTGTGTGTGGAGCGGAGCACGAAGGGAAGTGCTACTCTTAAGCCCAAAAGGATTTTTCAATCATGAGCAGGGCAAAGATTATTTAAGGCCCGATGCTTGATCTGCAGCGAGTTGCAGATATGAAGAATTTGTCTCTGTTTCACATCAAATCCTTGGTGCTCACGTGACGGACACGGAGACGACTCAACACTGCTGCTGCTCCACTCGCTCGCTGCGTCTCCCTTGGACCACGTCATGGATGTTTAAGATGTATTCTAGCGGTCCTGCAGACAGTGTGTTACCACGTGTGTTAACAAGCGCAGACCAAACCACAGTGTGTCTGCGCATCAGCGAGTCGGCGACATGTCTGCTGGCTGGGTGATGATGTCACACCAGCGGGGAGGTCCTGTGATTCACTGTTTTACCTTTGGGCCCCCAACACAACTGAGTAGATGGGTCTGCGAGTGATCCTGAAACATAAACTAACCTTCCAATGGAGACGTTAGAATCATAAAAGTCAACTGGTTAAGCAGCTTTTCTCAGGAGCGGGAGTCACAGCTGAATGTCCAATTGTGTTTATCGTTTCATATGTGTGTTGACATTAGTGGCCACCAGGGGGCATCTTACTGTCAAAGCAACTCGTTAAGAATAAATCAGAAAACCAAAGTGACTCCAGCAAGCCTCAAACCAAACACAACAGGAAGTGACTCAGACATGTGACTCAGAAACAAAATTTAAATGACAAAAAGAGGACTACAAAAGATTCACAAAAAAAAGGTAAATGATAAATACGAAAAACAAAATCCCTAAATATCAAATTAGGATGTTATCGGATCAGAATTAGATCAAAATTCACTGATTCCAATGCCAGGGCGCATTTAGTCATTGTACATGAGATCATGAGAGAAGTCACTTTCATATTTGAGCAGTCTTCCTGCGTGTCTGCAGCGTTCACTGTGCCCTCCACAGTAGCTTCCCACCGGGGACGAGGCGTGGTGCAGCGTTTGGGTGCTTCAGGACAGAATGAGACGGGTCTCCAGCTAAATAATAATAATTTGACGATGCTCGATTCTCATGTTTTCATAAGCGTAATCCTGATAAAAATTTGATTAATTGACCAGCTCTAACTGGTGTAATACAGGTGTAGTAAACCAAGGCAAATAAGTCATTAAATAAAATAAAGTATGTTTATAACAAAATCCATTTGTTACAAACAAATAAAACCCTTGAAGACTGAAGAAAGACGAGAGGCCGCCACACAGCGAGGTGAAAGGTCAAAAGGCATGTTAAAATAACTACTCACTAAAACTAATATTGAGTCAAATGAGTCACTCCACAAGCACCAATATGTTTTCATTACTTTGCTCCTGCTGACCTCTCCAGGCTCTACATGAGCACCGGGCGGCCCAACTTGGCCCGCAGACCTCACAATGCTCATGCTCCTCACAGAGTGAGGAACTCCAGCACACGAGTGCGATCACAGCAGGAAACCCTCGTCATGCAGACTGACTCAGGAAGTGAGTGTGTTGTGTCTTCACCGCCTAATAACTTCACTCAGTCGCCCTCAGGGACTATACCACCCTCCCTCTCCCCCCCAGCTTTACAGCCGCGCACATCTGCACATCCGTCTGTATTTGTGAATGATGGGAACGTGTGTGTGAAAGTGAGCGGAGCAGGGTGGGTCGAGGACTCGCAGTTACCTCCCAGACACACTTTAATTGGGGACCGGCTGCACCTCCAGGCTTCATGAACAGAGAAGCAAACAGCGGCCAGAGAACTTGTGAGGTGAATGGCTTGGCGAAAGAGAAACTCGACATTTGGGTGGCGCAACACGTTTCCTCTACGAGATCCGGCCAACATGGCAGTGAAAACGTGACTGTTATAAAGATGACAACGAAGCTCACCGCGCTGCTAACAGGAACCTCCGCTAACAAACGACACTGTGTCAGTGGGGTAAAGAAAAGACAGGAAGCAGAACCATATCTGGGCTCCCGCTGCTGAACACAGCAGACTTAGGTACAAATTAAACAAAATGGTTTTCGCTGCTGGCTGGCACGAGCATGTTCAATCTCTCCCAGATTCACCACAGACAAATCTCCACTTGACCCAATGGAGGCCGTCCAGTGGCAGCATTACAGATGGATGGGGCTGGTGCAGGAGGCCTACTTTCTCCCGGGACTGAGGGGAGGGAGGGGGGAGGGGGCGGGTGGCACTGGCCCCGACTCCAGATGAGGAGTAATCAGGCATTTAAATCAGGTTTGGTGGCAGCAGAAACAAGATGTCAGGGTGTCATCAGTCAGTCGGAATACTGGAGAGGCTACACGCAGAAATTCAGGCCACTGGTTTTTGATTTGGGCGCAGAAGATTGAGGTTTTTGAAGTTGCATTGCACGTCCCATCCACCAGAACACCCCATAAAACGTTGTTCTGACTGGTCAATATCTTCAGTCACTGTCACTAACTCCGGACATGAGCACTGTTCCAGAACCTCCTGCCATCTACTTTCATTACTGTGAAGCCTTTCAAAACCCACCTCGCCACGCCCCCTTCCTTCCACACGCTTTTCACCGTTTCCACGATAGATAGCGCAGCAGAACGATCCCCCTACAAGGAGCCAGACGGCAAACCTGTAATGTTGTTCAGGATTCAGGGAGTCTTTTTAGGAAGGAAGACTTCTTCGATGAGACAATTGAGAGACGAAAACTTGACATGGGTCTTTGGAAGTGTCAACATAGACAAGACTTCATTGCGGCAAGGCGCAGTGTTCCAGAGGTCCAGACTTTGAATAGTCCCGGAAGTTGAGATCACAACAAGAGCTTTGAGAGAAAAAACGTTAGATTTCAAGAACAATACACTGACGGGTGAAGACCAGGACTTGCACCAAGACTGAATATTTTTGGGGTTCAAACAAAACTGATGATCTGGAGACATGGTCAACAACTCTTACTTTTGGATCCAAGTGTGAACTGAGAAATGACAGAGAGGCATCCAGGTCAGACGAGGCAGGAAGCGAATCATGGAGGTCCACAGAGAGCCTTCAAGTGAATCGTGTTCCATGTGTCTGGTCTTGAAAGGGTAAAGATGTTTAGAGGTCGTAACCAGGATAAGGCAGAGGCTTTAGGAGTCAAGGCCAAAAGCTTAAAGTCGACTGGTGCGCTGCAACAAGCTTTAAAACCCGAGCCTTCTCACCAGTCCATCACGAGACGTTCCAGGGCAAGGTCCAGATAACTGAAAGACCGAAGATAATAAGGGACGCACACCCTCCATCTCTGATAACGTCCCTCATCAGTTTGACACAACAAGGTCTGCAGGCTCTGTGCGTTTGGAAAAGTGCTGAGTAAAATTAGCGATGAACTGTGAGACACAAATCTGCTTTAGGCAGACAAAGTAGGTTTCCCAAAATAGAGCCGCATGTGCAGCGTAATACCTCCACCCCCCGCTCACATCAGCAAACGTGTCCATCACGAGCCCGCGTCCCGAGCCTGGCTGACATGCTGCACTCTGCCAAACAAGCGCTGCATACGTGAGTTTTCCCAGCCGGGCGCATGCAGGAGCGTTGCGTCACCGGGCAGAGACATGACACTTCAATTTTTTAAAGGACTCCTCTTACTGGGATCCTTGTGCTTCTAAAAATACCCCAGCCTGGGACCCTTTTCCTTTCTTTCCGGTGGGCTAAATAAAGTGCAGGAGCGGGAGCAGAGGAGGGATCCATCAGCGCCGGCCCCATCTCTTTAGGTGACCGTCACTGTTGGCTAACAACTTGGCCCCGTCATGAAGGAAGGAACACATTTCACAAGAACGCTGTCGACAGATGTGGACGGACATAATGGGGGTTGCGAAAGAGGAGGGGGGGATCGCGCTCGGTCACAGCTGCAACCTCGCCGGAGGACCGTGAGCCGACATCTAATGAAGGCTGCAATCAAGTTCACGCTAGCCTCCCACACCCAGCCAGGCCTCGATGATGACAGGGGCCAGGAAACCCTGAAAACGCAAGGCTGGATCTGCTCATGCTGGACCACGTGTCAGTGTCCAAAATCCAGGCCAGATGTTCCACATCATGAAGTTATAACACTGTAATTGGTCATTAAGAGAGGAAACAAACTTGGGAAGTGAAACATCTGATCGGGATCATTCTCAGGCAGGCCGTGATTATCGGATGTGTCTCCACCATCTTGTCATGATGTCATCAGATGGATGGCAAATCGCAGCGATTCAGATGGAGCTGTTCCTGGGACGGTGCTGGGACGATCGTTGACTGCCGCGTGGATCAGTCAGGGACCGATCCCATCTCTCGGGTGAAACAGGGAAGATGATGTGAGGGGAGAAAAGTCAGGGCCTCTGGGGTGTCGGTCTACAAACCATCTTCTTATAGACGATGGAGGAACCAAAGCCTGATCTGGCAGGAACGACCTGACTGTCAACTGAAGGAAGTCCAAGACTTCCCGTCTTTTCACACGAGTCATGGACCGACCAAGTGACCATCTAGAACACACATTCTAGACTTAAGAGCAAGGGAGTTGAGGGCGCCCGCATCGTCAACTTCAGGCTCTCGCATGACACGACCCAGCCTGAGTGCCGGTCTTCTCAGGAGGCACGGCAGTGCTCCATAACCTGTTATAAATCTGTTGCTCTCCATCAGTGGGTGCGCTAAGCTTGCGTTCACAAATGTACTCTCAAATCCGTAAATCAACGTCGGACAACCAGACAGAGAGGAGTCTGAGGAAAGCCCAGCCGGGACCTACAGAATGTGCACGTGGAGCAGACTTCAAAGGTGTTTGGATGGTCAGCAAATCTCAAAAACCACAGCTAAAGCCCTCTATACAGCTCATGCGATGCGTAGCGGGTCGGCGGGGGAAGAGGCGGGCATAATTCTCCCTGTCATCTGAGACAGCGCTCCTATATTAGACATGCTAAACCAGATCACTGCAGAACATTAAGCTTGACAGCACTGCTTTAATATTTGATGTGCTTTGCACCCGCCGCAAAAACCACCACAACACAGGATGGGGCGGCTTGTTCCCCAGCAAGCATTACATAAAAGTGGAGGAAAGGGCAGGAGGATGAGGCGCAGAGATGACGTCACTGAGACACGATAAAAGATGCAGAGGTTTACCACCGGGCCAGATGGAGCAGAGACTAGAGCAACTAGAGAGTAGAGCAACTAGACTAGGGCGCTGACCAGGTCACTTCCTTAACAGAGCAACGACGTTCAACCCTAGAGTCACATGACCCTGATAACCTCAGAACAATGTCGTGCACTGCAGGGCCGCCCAGCCTCAGTGCTTCATCAAGCCCCTGAACATCACCACTGGACCACTAGTGTTGGTTTGGACCCAAACAACACTGTCAGCGCACCAGTGGGGCCACGATCCAAACACGCTCGCTGGCCCCCTGACAACTGCCTGATCAGGAGGCAGACTACATTAAATTAAATAAATTAAAAATTAAAAATATCAAAAATGTCTATAGCTATTCATTAGTATTAATGATTTGAACAAATGATATTCGGGTCATAATTCCTGTTTCAATTGCTGTAGCCCAATAGCTGTGGCTAATAATCAGAAACATGGGCATTATCTTATCATTTCTGATTAATTTTCCATCTCACAACACATCTGCAGTTCATAATGGGCCTGCACGATAAATTGTAAAAAAAAAGACACGATTTCAATTCACTCCTGGTATGACAAATCTTTCCTTTGTGATTAACCGTCTCAGTTCCCACAATGCTCATGGCTTTAACCTCAGCCAATGACAAAGCGCCTTGTAGTCACATGTCTCACTCATGACGTGAACACGGCAGTGTTTTGACAGCCAGGTGACAGGATAGAAACGGACGGAATATGAAACATCTCACACATAACACATCATGGAGGTGGAGATGAATGTGATGATTTGGCTCTGTTATTTGCAGAACAATCCTGAAAGAAACATCATGATGACTGAAGTCATTCATATGTCTGACCCAAGGAACTCTAGTCGCGCGGTCCATCTGGACATATAAAGAGATGGACGGTGAAATGAAGATTTGGTTTGCAGACAGATTTACTTCTCATGACTAAAAGCCAGCATTTTTACTGTCACTTATAGCTTATAGGTGGAGATGTGAAGTCCAGTTTCTAAAGTATGATCACACACACAGGGTTAAAATGTCCAAACTTTTCATCATGTAACACAAGGAGCATCACAGGAGCCACACCTGAGCGGCCATCTGGTGCTACAGTCTGGTGCTCCCCCCCTCCCGGTCGGTCTTTGGAGGTTGTCACTTCCACTCACACATCTGCATGACAAACTAAATTTTTTAACCAAGCACCCAAACCATTCCAGGGCTCTGGACTCCAAGACCTGAGGCAAACGTGTGTTGTGAGGTGTGTACATCCAGTGAAACACACACACACTATCAGCATAACAGCTCAGAGAAGTCAAACATCCAGCAGGCTGAGCAGAACGGCACAAACGGAGCTGGCCTAGATATAATCAGGAAGTGTGTCACTTTCTGTTCCCTCTCATGTTAGCTGCACGCTGAAGATGCTAAATATGTGAGTCAGGTGGAGGATCTGCACAAGTGGCATGCTGAGGCGGAACTCCAGGAGGACTTGGACTCGCACCATCAGATGATGGTCATTTCAAGCCTGCTCTCAGAAGCTCCACACTGAGGGATGTCTGATGGTTCACATTGTGAACTGGTCTGAGGAATCATTGGAGCGGCCAGTTTTCACTTTTTCCTTTCCTCGACCTGCCTTCACCCTGCTCTGGTCACACCGTCCTCATGAACCTTCCTGGTTCTCACTCTGCTCTCCTTCATCTCCAACTCTGTCTCTCCCCTCTTCATCTGGCTGATGGTTTTATGGAGGATTCTTTTGAAGGCTGTCCCCCAGTGTCTCTTCATCTTCAAGTCCCACATTGCATCACAGAACTTTGACCAATGAAATGTGAAAACGCAACGAGAAGTGAGTCCAGTTTGAGTCTGCAAATCGTTTTGTTTAGACCTCAAGCCAAGTGGAGAAACGGCGTCTTCCAGGTGTCCAGCCTGAATGTAGGTTGTAACATTTCCACAGAAACCAGGGAGCAAAAAGCCTGATCAGGCCTCGCTAACTTTGTCTCCAAACTTCTCCACACGCCAAACTCAGGAACTAGGGTGTCAGTTTGACCAGGCAGAATGTAATGTCACAGCATTTTCCTCTCTACCACTGAATACTCTTCCACCACCATTTCAGAAGGGGCTCAGTGACCTTTGGGGGTCACGAGGCCTACACGCACAGATGATGATGCAGTCTGCTTCTAAGTAGGTTGAATTTCCACTCAATCGTTTCAACTCTCCCGGGCCGTATGAAATGACTTGGTGGACTGAATTTGGCACTCGGACCACAGGTTTTTAAACAGCAGCTCTGACCACAGTCCTACAAAAATTCCCTCTCTCTGATGTCATCAGACACGTGTCACGCTGGTTAATGGCCCTCCAGAATGATCAGTTCCGTCTGAGCAGTCCACAGTTCCAAACAGGTGGAGCTCCTGCCACATGATGTAAGGTGATATTCATTTTACGATTCTGGGCTCAAAGGTTCACATCAGAGGAAGCTGTTCAGGCGATGGTTAGATAAGAGATAAGTTCATCCACCACTGTGTTCTCCAGGAGAAAACGTGCAAAAGTGAGCGTGAGGAGGAGTAAGCTTCAAGCCATGGGCAGAAGCGGATCAGGATTTAGTGCAGAAGGTGCCGTGCTACTGGACCTGCAGAGGAAAGCAGGCCACCCCTGGACACACTGATGTCAAAATGATCACTTCATTCGACCACTTCACTGGTGAGGTCATCGCTTCCCAAAATACATAACATCTAATTATAGGCAGAACAATACGACATTGGCAGTGAAGTGTGTGACGTCCAGGTAGAGCCGGGCAGATAAAAAAAAAAAAAAAAAAGTGGAGGGTTGGGGGGGCTATTAATAGCTGCATCATGGGTTTCAATATTTCAGAAGATTACTCTTCTAAGCCACTTTACTGCCGAAATGTTCAACTCTTCCACTGTGGGACTGAAAGGTTGAATGCTGTCTCGTCCTGAGTCATAACAACTCTGTTGTGTTCGAACTCCAACCCGTAAAGGAGAGGCGACCATCGGCACGGGTACAGAGCAACGCCTCCTGACAGCACCTTTAGATCAGCAATACCAAGTTTTATACGGTGAAGCAGATTTAGCTGACATACACACTGGGTCTGTGGAAAACCTGAACCAGGAGAGGCTTCCATCCTAAACAACACAGTCAAGCGAGTCTTTGAACGCGAGTCACTCAAGAACTCAACTGTACCCGAGTTAGAAAAAGGTACCATACAGTTGAGTCAAAATAAATATCATTTCTAGTCAGAGTGTCATTAGTTCCTAAGCTTTTACAGTATTCACTGCAACGCTGTGACTTTACAAAGTACTAGCTTCAAAACTCAGATTCTCTATTCTCAGATTTGTTTCCACTCCCACTAACAGAATGTACTTGAGTACTTTATAAAGAAGGTGCAACAACAGTTCAGTACAGTCGCAGGTGTACTTTGTTCCTCTCCACCTCTGCAAGTACCCTGAGGTCCATGAGCTCACGAGACCCTCCTATGATGTGCGCAAGCTTGGACGACAGAAGTTGCTGAAAGGCAAATTAGATCTTAGGTCACTTTAGCTCAGTTGTTTTCTCAACTTAGCTGAGTGTCACAGAGTCTGTTTGTAACATTAGCCACCAAGCTACCCGGTGTGATGTGAAGGCTCAGGAGAAGGAGCAACCTCAATCAAAAACCATATCACCCAGCTCTAGTGGACAGCCATCCTGACATCGATGCGCTCGTCCGGACTGACGCCTGCTCACTGTAATGCCGCAGCTCTGTTACGAGTCTGAGTCACTGCAGTTTTAACAACCCTGACGCAAACCTTCAACTCACCTGAGTGTGCTCAGGTTATTCCTGGGGCTCTTGGTTTCAGCTGAAGAAGTAGGTCACAACTGCAGCCAATGTCATCAGCGCTACCCCAGCTACAGTGGACAGGTAGCCACTCCACCATGTTGCATGGTGAACTGGATGAGCCAGCTGTCACCAGCAGGGTCGGAGAGCTTCAGCAATGTGGAACTCAAGAGACGCAGAAGTGCACAACACTTGGAGACAACTGTGACATCAGAGCAACTGCTCTACAGGACTGTGATGGTCACTGACTCATGAGTCAGAGTCAGAGATGAAGATACTGGAGAAGGAGGAGAAGTTAGAGACAATGTTAGAGAGGACGGATGGTTAAAGGAGAGACAGAGTTGGACTAGGAAGGTTGGAGATGGAGGCCCACCATGAAGCTGTGACAGGGCCGTTACGGTTCATGAGTCGACTACTCTCGACGTCTTAGCACAACAGTAACAACTGAGGCTGTGGGACCATCGTGACCCAAAACAAGTACGGTGTGGGACCATTGCACAAACCACACATCAAAGAGATGC
Organism: Synchiropus splendidus; assembly: GCF_027744825.2. Taxonomy (NCBI): domain Eukaryota; kingdom Metazoa; phylum Chordata; class Actinopteri; order Syngnathiformes; family Callionymidae; genus Synchiropus; species Synchiropus splendidus. Next base: position 18,089,936 of record NC_071340.1, read on the forward strand.
TAACATACCTTCCACGCCACATTTTCACCAATGAAAACTCAAAGGGTTTCAAATCAACATTATATCAGTGTTGCTAGATATTTATTTTTCTATTTACAGCAATACAATTAGACATGTTGCCGTGTTCATCAACCCGCCCGTGTCAAATGCTGACTCATCGACGAGCAAAACCGTTGTCAGTTGCAGCCCTGGATGTCAGTCCCCCTTTGACAGTTGGACACTGACCTGAGCCTCAAGCATCTTCGTGGTTCTCCACCGACACTCAACACCTCTCATGGGGCCGGATTTGGCCCTCGGGCCTCGAGTTTGACACACGTGGCAGAGAGGCTGATGAAGACAAGTGAAGGTAGTCTGACTGCTGTGACCGACTAGTAGTGAGTAAAACCAAAACAGAGCTCTCCGTGAGGCTGATGGAAGGCAAGACCACCATCAGTCTCACTCACGCTCCTGTTATGAGGTGTCACGTCACACCGCCTCACTCTTTCATCTCACACGATGACATCACACTACCGACGGGTTAGTTACCTGGAGCAAGTCCTTCCAAACCAGTGCGTCACGCGTGGACTCCGAGGGAAGTGAACGCACCACGGTGCTGCTTCTTAAAACGGACCCACATCGTAGAAATCCTACAAGTTTCACATCCACGCTGTCACGTCCACACCACGCTCCCCCCGAGGCACGAGGTCCACGCGGTTACTCCGTTACCCACGTCCCCAAACATCAAAGCAGGGACCGCAGGTGCCGCGGTTAGCAGCCGTAGCTGCGGCAGCCGAAGGTGCGCAGCTGACCCGGGCTGTTCGGGACCCAAAGCCAACCGTGCTGGTCCGTTCGAACCCGGAAGACGCCGTGTGATCCACAACACTCGCTCGCGTGTACTTTTTATCGCCACATCTTCCGTGACATTTCGCTGTAGCCGCGAAGCTGTGAGGAAGTGACAGGTCGAGCGAAGAGGAACCGAGCCGCTTACCTCGTTCATTAAAGATGGACTCGCTGACACTGGACTCCAGCTAGTTCCGCTCCGGCCCAGGTGGCGGGGACTCGTCTCAAGTGCTGTCAGTTGGCGCGGACTTCCTGAGTGACGGAGCAGCCGCGCGAGCTCAGCCCGCGACGGTTTGACAGGACGGTGTTCAACTTGACTGAAGGATGAACCCGGACTGTGATGTCATGATCCAGCCGAACTGCCGCTCTCTACACAAGTGCGACGCGCACACGCGTCCATTTAAACGTTCAATGAAAGGAATGTGGAAGTTGAAAGAGCAAGCGCACTTTTGAGTTCCTTTGTAGATTATTAAAGATGTAGCAAGTGACTCATCTCGGTTCGTATCGAAGAGCTCCCCGCTGAAAATTAAACGTGCGATGCTGACCTCTGCAGGAGGCATTTGGAACTGCAACAACAAGCGGCGAATCCTACCTTTCTCAGGTGAGAGCAGACGGACACCCTGGACAGCTCGACGGACCATCCATCACTGGCCACCAATTAACCTCTGTGCGTGTTTGAACCGCGGGAACGAACCAAAATGTGTCGATAGTTTTAAATGTCCATCATTTCATCATGACAAATTTGAATTTCCATTTATTTTTCTCTATTTTAGCCAAAATATTTTCTTCACTTTCTTTCGATGTAAGTTGTTATTATTCTCGATTCATCATGCCATCATTTGAAACACTAGGTGGAGACGACTACGTTTGAGCAACTTTTATACGTCAATTATTCTAAATAATGCGGGTGAATATTGCATTTATTTTACGGAACAATAATGTTGTTTGTTTTTGTGAATCGTGAGGTTTGGAATTAATCTATCGTCGAATTTCTCAACGCAACGAAAGACAAATAATCAGCGGAACCATTGCTCGGAACCAATACGTGTGACATCACGGATGTAAACAGAGTGGTACTTCCGGCAACCTAGCGGCGGTTCTGGGTACTGTACAGAGAGAGAGAGTGATTCTGTGTCGATAGAGGAGCAACCGGAGAAGGTCGACCCTCGTCTGATCACGTCTGACTTCAGACAAACACGATTTCGGTTTTATATCAGTAGATATATCGGATGGATCACGTGTTTATTCTCTGGAATTTCGACGTTTCAACTGCACTTAACACCGGAGCAAAAGTGCTGATGCCATGGTTTCATGAAATACCACGTGACTTTGATTTGAGCTCTGGTCATCCTCTTCATGTCTCCTCCATCACGAACCTCAATGGTCTTCATCTTCAACATCTTCCTTCCATCTACCTCCATCACGACTCTCGCTGTTGTCTCCCTCCTTGTTTAGCTCTGTCTCTCCTCTCCACAAACCATCTCTCCTCCCTAACTATGACTCCAAACCTCTCCTCATGTCCCTCTGATAGCCTCATCTCTGGTCTGTTCCCAATGACACACTTTCTATGTCATCTCTAACACTCCTGACTGTGACTCCTGAGTCTCTAACTTTACTGCAGTGGCCTCTACCGTCCTGATCTGTACTCTCCTCCTCACCTCCGCCCTTCACTCTGAATGACTGATCCCAAGGGCTTCTACCGTCACTCTATCTATTGTGTACTTTCACTCTGGTTCATAGTGACCTGTCATCGGCAGACGGTCCTCCCTGAACAAGACATCTTACCTCGAAACCCTCCCTCACTCCTACTGCTCACCACACCGCTGTCTCCCTGTCCTCTTGTGCTGTCTGCACCACTCTCACCTGACTTTCTTTAGATAGTCCCGTCAGACCACTGTCTCTGTACATCTCTGTCTGTCTGTGGCGTTGATTCTCCCGGGTCTCTTAGCCAGATCTAAACCACAGGAAATGCTTGCTACAGCTCAGAGGACTCCTTTTGATCTTACAAATGGGGACCCTCAAAGGTCACTGCTCACCCACCTTGCGTCAGCTCATTATGCCTATTTCAACTTCCTGTTTCACTTTCCCATATGTAACTCATGTCCATTGGTTGTAATTCCCAGTTTAATCATTACTTTTTCCTCAGCAGAGCTACAGGACTCCTGTGCTGTTCGAACCTGCCTTGAGAGATTCATGCAGTGATTTTCTCTTTCTTCCCGAATCGATCAGGAGCACCCTTCAGTGGACAACGGAGCTATTCTCACTTGTTTTGTCTATGTTCTTCAGCGTGAAGCTCTGGGCCTGGACCACACCTCCGTTCAGCATGATGGGATTTTTGGTGATTACCCTTGAAATTGCGTCAGTACTTTGTTTTGGTCTATTTGTTTGATGAGCTCACAAATAAATCCCTTCTCCTTTCCTTCAACATTGAAGCAAAATGTTTTGATCATTTTGTTTCGTTGCTTTTATTGAAGCAAATACAAATAAATCAATTAAGAGAGCAACAGGACTTGACAGGATGAGAAGACCCAGTACAGAAAGACATCTTGTTCATGTGATCAGATGAGGAAAATCATTTTATCATTGGAATAAAACCTGTTGCAGCATCAGACATCAGCATCTGGGCAACATCAAGTCACCCAAAGCTTTTTCATGCCTCCATCCTGAAGAACGTTATTGTTATTGTTGGCATCTGAAAAAAAAGAAGCTGAACCTGTGCCACACTGCCCCTCCCCAAAAAACATGACACTGACATCCTGTAAGAGTACTTACTGCTCCTGCGCACTAGACATACTCCCAGATGTGTGACTTTTCTCATGTCGCTTTAGATAACACGACGTAGTAAAGCTTTTGCTGCACACCAGGCAGGAGTAAGGTTTCTCACCTGTGTGTGTTCTTTTGTGATACTTTAAGCCACCAAGCTGACTAAAACACTTCCCACATTTGGAGCAGCTGAAAGGTTTTTCCCAGGTGTGAATTCTGACATGAGTCTTCAGAGTTTCACGCCGATTGAAACATTTACCACACTGGGAGCAGCTGAAAGGTTTTTCTCCTGTGTGTGTTTTCATGTGTGTCTTGAGATAGTCTCTCCGACTAAAATGTTTACCGCACTCTGAGCAGCTGAAAGGTTTTTCTCCTGTGTGTATTTTCATGTGAACTGTCAGATCCCCTCTCTGGTTAAAACATTTGCCGCACTGAGAGCAACTGAAGGGTTTTTCTCCAGTGTGAGTCCTCAGGTGAGTCTTCAGATACCCTCTCTGATTAAAGCTTTTATCACAGATAGCGCAGTAGAAGGGTTTCTCTCCCGTGTGAATCCTCATGTGCCTCTTCAGAGAGGATCTCAGGGTAAAACCTTTCCCACAAACTGCGCAGTTCAGTGGCTCGCCGTTGCAGGTATTTTTGTGCAGATTCAGCCCTTTCTTGGTGGACCAGCTTCTCCCACATCTAGAGCAGCTCAGGGATGTCTCATCGAACTTCAGCCTGTCGTCTGGATCGTCCACAGAGTTTGAACCTGGCTCAATGTTCACAACTGCCCTCCAGTCTTCGCTGTCATCCGTATCAGATCCAGAGGAGAGCAACCTCTGCTCAGCAAGTCGATCTGACTCACTGAAAAGTCCTGGTCCTTCACAGTAGTCACCATCAGCTTCTACTTTTATGTGCAGTGTTGAGCTGCTGGCTGGAGCTTCAAACTCGTCGTCTTCATTCTTCACTACAACAATGTTTAAGGGAAAGTTTGAGATATCTTCCTCCTCCTCTTCCTCTTTAATATGCAGAGGTTCTGGTTCCCCCAGGTCCAGACCAGACATCCACTTCTGCTGGTCAAGAGTTTCTTCTTTACTCACCTCGGTTCCTGTAGAGACACAAAGGTCAGTGAGCATTCATGTTTCTGGTGAGCTGTTCCACACACTGCTGCAAACATGTTGTAATGAATCTCTTCTCATACAAACAGAAGCTAATGGGGCCAACAGGCTGCACGACAGAAAGTGTCAGGACGGCAGGTCAACCTCACATGTGACTGGAACCTTACTTCAGTCAGCTGCCAGATAAACCAAAGTTTCAACTTCCGGATTCGTTTTTTTTATTACAACTTGCATCACTGCAATTCACTTCAATGCAAGCAGTAATGTTTGGAAGAACTTCACACTAGTTCAGTGAAGTCAAGAGAGAAGATTGACTGATTCAAAACTGAGCAGACGGGATCGTCCATTTCCTGCCTCTTGTATTCCTCAATAGACTGGCAGGTAGGTTGAGCTAATCTCAGCTACATGGAGCAGGAAGTGGGGGAGACTCTGAACTGGACACCAGGACACAGGACGATCATGTGCACACACACTGTTGACTCCCAGCAGAGCACGGCGAGAACATCAAAACTCCACACAGAAAGACACAGCATGCTGCCCAGGACTGACTTGGCAACCAGAAGTGAATAGAATAATTGAGGCTTCCTATGATCATGGAACCATGATAATCAACATCTCTTGCCCTGCTGTGCAGCCCTGTGTGTGTTTAGAGAAAATTGGACATAACTGAGCACCTCCTTTTTAAAAATGTGACCAAGGTCAGTGAGAGCTCAACACTCGGTGGGGGACGCTTGTATTATCTGTCGTTCAGAGTCGACGCGATCCTCTGTACAACAGCGGCATGGTTTTCAGCTCAGAACCTGCCAGGAGCAGACACTTAGGCAGCGTTCTCAGTAATAATAACAGTGACAGATGCTTGTTAGAGATGTTCAAAACCAGTGAGTTTGGAAGTGGAAAAGTGCATCAGAACGGTCGTGTGGTGGACAAACCAAGCGCCCCTCGTGTCATTCAACATGCTGAACCAAGCTCCGAAGAGACTGCAGGAAGAGCACTCAAGTATAGAAGCTTTATAATCAAAGGACTGACTTCTTCTCTGAAGACCCCCCTGAAAATTTGAGTAAAAATCTAGAAACCTGAAACCACAGCTGACCACAGCAGAAGCACAGACAGTTTCCAGCACAGGTGTCTGCGCTCTTCTCCAAAGCCTTTAAGAGTCAGGAACATCTGCTCCTACTCACTTGCTCGCCGCCTCAAACACTTGTATTCCCAAGGTACTGCTACTACTGCAGTATTTTATTTTGGAAATCATTTCAGATTTCCGCTCTGCCACCATTTTTAATATACCTATGACGGACAACTGAGAGTGTTAACATGATTCATAACTTTTTAGTTTTAAATTCGTTAGTTGTCTCCAGATTTCATCACAACAGCAAGAATACTAAAGATATGGAGAGACATTTTTAGTACATTTACAGATATCTATACATTTCACGCCCTTACCAGGCACCAGGGGTCTGTGATCCCACTGACACTGTTAAATTGATTTCCACTGAGCTACTATTTTGCAAAAAAAACAACAACAAAAAAAAATACTTTTTGTTTCCACGTTCCTAAAGAGAGCGAGTGGTACAACGCCTTTTCTGGCCCGTTTTTAGTCCCCGTCTGCCACCATCTCCACATATGCTTTTCCATACATCTGCATATGGGCCATCACTCTGGGACTCCACACAAACCTGACCCGAGAATCACCCGTGATGCCACACATGAGGGAGCAGGACAGAGTGTAGCATCATTAGCATTCAGTAGATTCAGTAGACGGTAAATTTGAACGAACCTCTGTTGTCTGACTGGACCACACCCAGAACCTTCCCCGAGTCTTCGGTCTCCTTTCGTTTCTCCATCACGAAAGAGACACCATAAACGCGTTTCGGAACGCGGCTTGGTTGCTTTAGAACCAAAGCTACTGTTCACGGACGCTCCTCAGGCTGTTTACTTCCGGTGGCGTCACAGTTTAACCTTCCGACTTCCTCTGAGGAGGAAAGGTAGTTCCGCCTTTTTCAGTTGAACAAACGTTACTTTCTGGAAACATATGTTTAGATTAGATATATAGGACTTCTTCAGCGGTAAAATTCATAAAATTCATTATTCGTTTCTAATTGATTTTTAACTTGCAATTTCGACGGGAAGCAACGTTTTGTTTATATTTTATTTGTCATGTTAAAGAACAAAAGAACAATTACACTTTGCTAAACCTCATCCAAGGGAATTCAGTAGTCAAAGAACAGTACAGCAGATGGAGATGAAAGAGATTCAACCTAACTAGTGTGATGCGTCTCTGACAGCAGGTCCATGTTGAAGTGGGCGTGAGGGGGAAGTTCAATCTCTTGTTCCTGGATGGTGATGGAGGCTGGAAGTCCCCTGGAAGTCCTGCAGAATCTCTTCAGTCTTACCTGTGCCCACATGGCATCAGAGGACTTCTGACCAAGCTCCAGAGTAAAGAACGTAGGACAGAAGCTGACAGAAAATACAACTAGACAACTGGGGGGGCCAACCCGGTGTTACTCACCACCAGCTCACACTGGAAGCCCCCATCCAAGCGAACTCCTGCTGACTCACTGCCTTGATGCCAGGGAACACTCAAGCAAAAGTACGAGTGAATAAATATTGAAATGAGAATGGGATGAAAGTAAAATAAATTTAAAAAGATGACTCGCTTTATCAATTAAATATTCGATTTGTCTGAGCCTGTCATTCCTCTATTTGTGTTTACTGTCTGCTTCTGTAGTCACTTGAATGTTGACATGTTGAACAAAAACATTAATCATTGATTTCAAGAAACCAGCATCATGACAGCAAATGCTGGTACAGATGACAGGCAGTGTCAATCACAAAGCAGAGGGGTCTGATTTGGAAATTGAAATCAAACAAATCTCATGTACGTGTTGTGGTTTGACCTGTCTGCACCCTTGCAGAAGTTAAACTTGAGTCATCCCAATATTTACACAGTAGGTCTGCAAGTACTGGATTGTGTTTAGTGTTGCTTCTGATGGTGGGAATGCCGTTCCCACAGAGTTAAAGCTTGACACGCACAGTTAAAGTTAAATCACAGTTAAATCTAATTTAAGTAAAGATCAGGGCCCAAGTAGGACAGCCTCCCTACAGGACCCTTGCTGAGCATCACAAGTGAAGAGAACAGACACCCTTAGCTGCTTGTCTGATGTTCAACCTCAGGAACGATCACGGAGCCTTAGAGAAGCATCACAACAGGAAACTTCCAGCAGGACAGCACTGGCCACAGTTTGAACGTCACATTCACAAAGATTTTATTCAAAAAAAAACAACGACCAGCATGGAGTCACAACAAAAGCTCAGTTTTGTTTTGTTGTCCTCCTCGGCATGTAAATGGGCAAATGAGGGGAGTAACTTCAATCTGTCACTGGATCTGGTAGTGGGAGAAAACAAGCCAAAATGTGCCTTTTATTTTGCCTTCGAAATCTGTTTGAACAGGTCATGGTGACCATGACTGTTTTAACAAGACAGGAGTCAGAGTCAAGAGAGCCAGAGATGAAGATACTGAGGTTGTTATTGAAAAAAGAGGCAAAGCTGAGGAGGACAGATGGATTAGGCACGCGGAGAGGAGAGACCAAGTTGGAGATGAAGGAGACAGTGAGGTTCATGATGTATGATGAAAGTGTAATAAGAGGAGGAGAAGTTAGGTGACAGTGGAGAACTGGCCGAGGCAAGAAAAATAACAATGAGGTTCTGTCAGACTTCTAGTTAGTTTGAAAACAACTGACATACTTGTGGCTTTTGTGATCAAAAGTCAGACCTGGTTTCAGACAACGGGTCCTCATTCTTGACAGAAACAAGTTTTGCTTTTTTATGAAATCCAACGTGATACTCCAGCTCTTCTTCCAGTTTAAAACATTTTCCACATTCTGGGCAACAGAATGGTTTTTCGCTGGTGTGTGTTTTTATGTGGTTATTCAGACGTCCTCTGTCATAAAAAGACCTGCAGCACAGCGTGCAGCCGAAGGGTTTCTCTCCTGTGTGGATCCTCATGTGGATCTTCAGAGTGTCCTTCTGATTGAAGCATTTACCACAAAAGGAGCAGCCAAAGGGTTTCTCTCCTGTGTGGATCTTCATGTGAGTCTTGAGGTTTTCTCTCTGATTAAACCGCTTACCGCACTCACAGCAGCTGTAAGGTTTCTCTCCGGTGTGGATTCTCATATGAGTCTTGAGAGTTGCACTGGACGTGAAAAATTTGCCACACTGAGAGCAGCTAAAAGGTTTTTCCCCTGTGTGCACTCTCATGTGACTCTTCAGATTCCCTTTCCACTTAAAAGACTTATCGCAATGAGAACAGCTGAAGGGCTTCTCTCCTGTGTGCATCACCATGTGCGTCTTCAGGTTTCCTTTGGAAATGAAGCTCTTCCCACATTCTGCGCAGGTGAAGGGTTTGTCGCCAGAGTGGATTTTCATGTGAGTATTCAGATTTTCTCTCTGGTTAAAACACTTCCCACACTGGGAGCAGATGAACGGCTTCTCTCCTGTGTGGATCCTCTCGTGCGTCTTGAGATATTCTCGCTGATTAAAACCTTTGCCACAAAAGGAGCAGCTAAAAAGTTTTTCTCCAGCATGGATTCTCATGTGAGTCTTCAGGTTGTCTCTCTGATTGAAACATTTACCACATTCATTGCATTTGAAGGGCTTTTCTCCGGTGTGAATGATCATGTGATGCTTCAGCACTCCCTTCTGACTGAAGCATTTTCCACACTCAGGGCAGCTGAAAGGTTTTTCACCCGTGTGGACCCTCATATGGGTCGCAAGGTGTCCTTTCTGGGTCAACATTTTTCCACAAACTGGACAAGTCACAACTCGGCATGTTTTCTTATGCTGGTTCAGGGCAACCTTGGATGAACACTCCCTCCCACAGTTGGAGCAGGTCAGTGACTTGTCATCATTCTTTTCACTGACAGGAACGAGTTTCTCCACGGAGTCTAAAGCAGGCAATGTGTTGCTGGTTTCCCCCCAGTCCTCGCTGTCATCAGTGTCAGAATCAGAAGACAGTGACCTCCGGTGGTTAGGGAAGAGAATTTGACTTTGGTTGTCGGCAGATTCTGGTCCTCCAGAGTCATCCCCACCAGCTTCAGTTTTGATGTGGATGGAGCTGCTGGCCAGAAGCTCCACCCCTCTCTGAGCGTCATCTTCTTCACTCTTCACTACAACAATATTGTAGGGCAGCTTGGTGACATCTATCTCCTCTTCTTCCTCTTTGATCTGAGAAGGTCCTGCTTCGTGCTTACTTACCAGCAGCTGCTGGACGTCTGCAGGGACACAAACACGCTTGAGTCAGTGGGAAGTCAAGTGTCAAGTGAAAAGTGTGATTCACACACTTACTCCTTTGATGTTTAACTGTGTCTTACAGTAACAATGTGTCATGCTGTAAGAGAAATGTGACTCTATTTCACGAGTTAGATGCTGCTCGGTGGCAGTGTGACCAAGTTGCAGAGGAAAAGTTTGAGTTCTAGCAGAAGCTGTTGCGTCAAAGTCGCTCCTCCAGGAAACTGCACAACTGCAGATGTTTGTTTTGACATTTTGCATCCTGGATGGCTTTGGCATTGAGCTCCAGCTCCCCTTCACACATGAACACTCGTCATCAGCGATCAGAACGTGGCTACATTTTTTATCTGAACTGTCCGTTTCCAGACGACAAAGTCAAACTGCTGGTGTCTAAATAAAAGAAGGGATGCTGTAGAGAGACATGCAAAGGCATGGTCTTCTCTCTGTGACATCAGTGGTGTGAGTCTGGAGAAATATTAATTTTGAGTTGACTCACAACTGGGGTCCTTTGTGTCCATCATGGATCTCACATGAGCTGACTTCTTGTTCTGGTAAGGGTTAGGGTTGGTTAGGTGAGAGGAGAGCTGAGTCTTTCTCTTCAGACCGGCTATAGATCATGACTGTTGACTGAAATATCTTTAATGCTAACGCTGTAGCATTAAACTGCAGACCAAACTTAACACTCTGAGTTCACCAGAGGGCTGATCAAAGCACGGCAAGTCTAAATTTCTCTGTAGAGACACACAGCTTGACCAGATACGAACTGAGTCAGTGTCTCAGTAACCAGCAATGAAGATATTGAACCATCAAAACAATCATAAACATCTCTCCATACATTAAATATTATAATCATACAGCCTGTTTCATGCTCTAGTTTGGAAACATGCCAAGAGACGTACAATGAAATACTTTGTTTCCACCCATTTTCTGACAAAATGAAACTTGAGAGGACGTTTTGATCAAATATGCTTCATTTTCCACTTTCCAAACGATTCGATGCGAAGCGGTGAAAACATTGATGACTCAGGTGAATTTAAAGGACGGTCGAGAGCACGATTTCGACATCACAACGGCTACAAATATGAAAACTAATGAAACCCAGCTTGTAAAGACGAGTCCAAAAGCCAAGACGTTGGTTCCTTTGAAACCGTCAAAGCGTCTTTCAGGCTCAGTAGCTGCTGACGTCAGCACCTTAGACATTTACTAAACACGACTGAGTTACGGCCCATCAGAACCACCTGTGGTGTGACCAGAACACAGACACGCCTGTACGAACCTGTCTTGTTCGGATCCAGTCCAGCTTTCCTAGACACATCGAGAACTCGGCGATGCTCTTCCGTCTCTTGCTTCGCCATCGCCTCAGCGGGTACTTCCGCTGGTGTTGCACTCGTAGTTCCCGAGCGCTTCAGCGAAAGAGAGTTCCGCTTCCGTATATTTATTGTTTTAGCATGTTCTTGTCGTTGTTTTTGGAAAGATTATACAACGTAAATATCTGGTTTTGTTTTCTCTATAATAAAAACTGGTTGCGGTCATAACTGTAATTGGATAATCGAACACTCAATATGAAGAGGAAAAGAAGTGACGCTATCTGTCCAGCGGGTGTCACTGTTTAGCGGCAGAAGCTGAGTTCGGAGTCTGACGTGAGTCGCACGATGTTGAGCGTTTAGAGAGAAGTGTCGTTAAGATTCCGCTTTTCGTCTCATCCTCAAAACATGGACTCCGAGTCACGCCCACTTGGAGCCTCGTGCCGTACACATGAGTGGGGAGTCGAGACCAAACTAAAACAAATGTGAGACATTTTATCGAGCGACAGACTGGTGCTTCTGGACTCAGTCTGCTCTTGGTCTCTGGACACTCTGGTCTTGACTTCAACACCAGCAAACAGGTCCTTAAAAAAGTTTCTTCACATCCTCCAGGCATTCAGTCGTTTGTTGAATGTTAACTTAAAATTTTGACGTTTAGATGGGGAGCGATGTTGTGTTTATTCTTGTTTTATTTGTCATGTTTTAAAATGACTCCAAAGAACAATTACACTTTGCTAAACCTCATCCAAGGGAATTCAGTGGTCAAAGAACAATACAGCAGATGGAGATGAAAGAGATTCAACCTAACTAGTGTGATGCGTCTCTGACAGCAGGTCCATGTTGAAGTGGGCGTGAGGGGGAAGTTCAATCTCTTGTTCCTGGATGGCGATGGAGGCTGGAAGTCCCCTGGAAGTCCTGCAGAATCTCTTCAGTCTTACCTGTGCCCACATGGCATCAGAGGACTTCTGACCAAACTCAAGCAAAAGTACGAGTGAATAAACATTGAAATAAATAAAATAAGTGGGAAAATGCAATTTTCTTTATCAATTAAATATTCGATTTGTCTGAGCCTTTCATTCCTCTAGTTGTATTTACTGTCTGCTTCTGTAATCACTTGAAAGTTGACATGTTAAACAAAAACATTGTTAACCATTCATTTCAAGAAACCAGCATCATGACAGCAAATGCTGGTACAGATGACAGGCAGTGTCGATCACAAAGCAGAGGGGTCTGATTTGGAAATTGAAATAAAACAAATCTCATGTATGTGTTGCGGTTTGACCTGTCTGCACCCTTGCAGAAGTTAAACTTCAGTCACCCCAATATTTACACAGTAGGTCTGCAAGCATTGGATTGTGTTTAGTGTTGCTTCTGATGGTGGGAATGCCGTTCCCACAGAGTTAAAGCTTGACACGCACCATTGCTTCTCTGTTCAAAAGGAATTTCTGTTATTAAATCTAATTTAAGTAAAGATCAGGGCCCATGCAGGACAGCCTCTCTGCAGGACCCTGGCTCAGCATCACAGGTGAAGAGAACAGACACCCTTAGCAGCGTCGCCTGAGCGAGATTCTCGGATGTTCAGCCTCACAAAGCATCGCGGAGCAGTACTGGCCACGGTTTGAACGTCACATTCAAATTTTATTCAAAGATAAAGAAAAACAACGACCAGCATGGAGTCATAACAAAGGGTCAGTTTTCTTTGGTTGTCCTCCTTGGCATGTAAAATGGTAAAAGAGGGGAGTAACTTCAATCTGTCACTGGATCTGGTAGTGGGAGAGAGTAAAGCCAAAATGTGCCATTTATTTTACTTTCAGAATCTGTTTGAAGAGGACCAGGAATTTGACAAGGAATTGTTTGGGATTGTCATGGTGACCGTGACTGTTTTAACAAGACAAGTGTCAGAGTCAAGAGAGTCAAAGATGAAGACACTGAGGTTGTTATTGTGAAAAGTTTGGAGGCAAAGTTAAGGAGGACAGATGGATTAGGCACATGGAGAGGAGAGACCGAGTTGGAGATGAAGGAGACATTGAGGGTCATGATGAAGGTGTGACAGGAGGAGGAGAAGGTAGGTGACAGTGGAGAACTGTCTGTGGCAAGAAAAATAACAATGAGGTTCTGTCAGACTTCTAGTTAGTTTGAAAACAACTCGATCAAAAGTCAGACCTGGTTTCAGACAACGTGTCCTCACTCTTGGCAGAAAGTTTAGCTTTTTTATGAAATTTGATATGATACGCCAGATCTTCTTCCAGTTTAAAGTATTTTCCACATTCTGGGCAACAGAACGGTGTTTTGCTGGTGTGTGTTTTCATGTGGTTATTCAGATGTCCTTTGTCATAAAAAGACTTGCAGCACAGCGTGCAGCCAAAGGGTTTTTCTCCTGTGTGGATCCTCATGTGGATCTTCAGAGTTTCCTTCTGATTGAAGCGTTTGCCACAAAAGGTGCAGCCAAAGGGTTTCTCTCCTGTGTGGATCTTCATGTGAGTCTTGAGATTTTCTCTCTGATTAAACCGTTTACCGCACTCACAGCAGCTGTAAGGTTTCTCTCCGGTGTGGATTCTCATGTGAGTCTTCAGGTTGCCTCTCTGACTGAAACATTTACCACATTCATTGCATTTGAAGGGCTTTACTCCAGTGTGAATGATCATGTGATCTTTCAGCACTCCCTTCTTACTGAAGGATTTTCCACACTCAGGGCAGCTGAAAGGTTTTTCACCCGTGTGGACCCTCATATGGGTCGCAAGGTGTCCTTTCTGGGTCAACATTTTCCCACAAACTGGACAAGTCACAACTCGGCATGTTTTCTTATGCTGGTTCAGGGCAACCTTGGATGAACACTCCCTCCCACAGTTGGAGCAGGTCAGTGACTTGTCATCATTCTTTTCACTGACAGGAACGAGTTTCTCCACGGAGTCTAAAGCAGGCAATGTGTTGCTGGTTTCCCCCCAGTCCTCGCTGTCATCAGTGTCAGAATCAGAAGACAGTGACCTCCGGTGGTTAGGGAAGAGAATTTGACCTTGGCTGTCGGCAGATTCTGGTCCTCCAGAGTCATCCCCACCAGCTTCAGTTTTGATGTGGATGGAGCTGCTGGCCAGAAGCTCCACGCCTCTCTGAGCGTCATCTTCTTCACTCTTCACAACAACAATATTGTAGGGCAGCTTGGTGACGTCTATCTCCTCTTCTTCCTCTTTGATCTGAGAAGGTCCTGCTTCGTGCTTACTTACCAGCAGCTGCTGGACGTCTGCAGGGACACAAACACGCTTGAGTCAGTGGGAAGTCAAGTGTCTTTTGAATTTCGTCCTCAAAAAGAACATCCCATGAAAAGTTTGATTCACAAACTTACTCTTTTGATATTGAACTCTGTCTTACAGTAAGAATGTGTCATGCAGTAAGAGAAATGTGACGCTGCTTGGTGGCAGTGTGACCAAGTTGCAGAGGAAAAGTTTGAGTTTTAGCAGAAGCTGCGTCTGTATCTTTTTGTTTTGACATTTTGTATCCTGGATGGCTTTGGCATTGATCTCCACCTCATGTCAGTGCCGTCTTCATACATGAACACTCGTCATCAGTGATCAGAACGTGGCTACATTTTTTATCTGAACTGTCCGTTTCCAGATGGCAGAGTGAAACAGCTGTTGTCAAAATGAAAGTAGAGATGCTGCAGAGGCATGGTCTTCTCTTTTTTCTGACACCAGCGGTGCGACTCTGGAGAAACATTAATTTTGAGTTGCAGTTGACTCACAACTGGGCTCCTTCATGGATCTGACCTTTACCTACAGCGCAAACGATTCGATGCGAAGCGATGAAAACATTGATGACTGAGGTGAATTTAAAGGACAATCGAGCGCAGGATTTCGACATCACAACGGCTACAAATGTGAAAACCCATGAAACCCAGATGTAAAGGCGAGTAAAGACGTTGGTTTGAAAACCGTCAAAACGTCTTTCAGGCTCCGTAGCAACTGACGTCAGCACCTCGGCCATTTACTAAACAAACGCGGCTGTGTTGCGGCCCACCAGAACCACCCGTGGTGTGATCGGAACACAGACACGCCTGTACGAACCTGTCTTGTTCGGATCCAGTTTAGCTTCCCGAGACACATCTAGAACTTTGCGCGGCTCTTCCGTCTTTTGCTTCGCCATCGCCTCAGCGCGTACTTCCGCTGGTGTTGCACTCGCAGTTCCCGAGCGCTTCAGCGAAAGAGAAAGAGAGTTCCGCTTCCGTATCTATATATATATATTTTCTAGCATGTACTGGTCGTTGTTTTGGAAATACTGTGTAACGTAAATATCTGTTTTTATTTTCTCTATAATAAAAACTGGTTTTGGTCATGAACATAATTGGATTATCCAACACTAAATAAAAAGTGGAAGAGAAGTGATGCTCGCTATCTGCCCAGCGGGTGTCACTGTTTAGCGGCAGAAGCTGAGTTCGGAGTCTGACGCGAGTCGCACGGTGTTGAGCATTTAGAAAGAAACTAAGTGTCGTTAAGATTAGGTTTCATCTACAAAAACCCACGCCCACTTGGAGCCTCGTGCCGTACACATGAGTGGTCACCACATTCTTGTGTGACCGCTGGAGTCAAGACCAAACTGGAGAGCATTTTAAGTCTTTGATTTATACTCGGTTCCTTTCCAACACCAGCAAACAGGTCCTTAAAAAAGGGCATCGTGAGTTTCTCAGAGGAAGTCAGGCGCTTCAGCAGACTAGGACTAGGAAGTGCCTTGACACGTACCAGTGAAGTGAACTCAGAACGAACTAAAACGACATCACGTGAAAAGATATGGATAGCTTTTAAAAGGGTCAAGCTCAGAGAAAACATTTACCATGTGACTTCCAAACATCTACATCTACACCGCCAGGGGGCGGCAGTATTGGTGGTCGAGGAGCACGCGCCGCAGGCGCTTCCTCCTCATGTGCTCCTGCAGGCCACTGTAAGATCTAAAACTGCGGCCACACTGCTCACAGAAGAACACGTCCCTCCGTCCGGTGTCCTTGGAGCAGCGGTCAGTCAGGAGCTCCGTAGCACAGAGTTTCCTGTGTTGGATCAGCTTAGACTGCGAGTTACACGACCTCCCACATCGAGCGCAGACCAGCGAGCTAAGATGGACCTTTCTGGACCTAAGTCTCTTCACAGGTGAAGTGTTGTGGGGGACACTGCTATCGTCGCTGTCGTCAAACTCAGAGGAAAGTGGCCGCAGGTGGAAGCCGTGGCCAGCAGCTTCTGGTCCGTCGGACTTTGTCGTCGAGGGAAACAGCCTCTGATATGTGGAGTGGTGATAAACCTTCACCTGAAAGACATCTGGATTCGTGTTGTTGGTTTCCCTCCAGTCGTCACTGTCATCAGTCTCAGAAGAAAAAGACCTCTGGAGGGGATCTGAGCACTGCGCTGGCTCTGGCCCGCAGCAGTGCTCTCCATCCTCAGCTGTTCTCCTCTTCTTTTCTCTCCACACTCCACGCCTCACCAGTGCTCTCTGTGTCACAGAGCCGCCAGGACTCCTGAACACACGGGTGTCAGTGCCTTTCCCCCAGTCCTTGCTGTCATCAGTCTCTGACCCTGAAGAATGTGACTTCAGGTGGGGAAGTAGGACTGGGCTGCGGGCTGGTTCTGATCCACCCCACTCGTCTCCATCCTCTTCTGTCTTGATATGTTGAGTCCACCCGCTGGTCAGAAGCACCTCCACGTCTTCACTCTTCAGCTGCACCACGTGGTCCGTGTTCTCATCTGTGTCACGGGGAGCACGGGGTTCCTCACAGTCCTGACTGGTCCTCAGGTGCTGGACGTCTGCAGGGACACCAGATTCATCGTCTCACATGATCAATGAAACTAGAAAGGTGCCGAGTCAGCACATCGCTCAGCGTATCACGGGTCTTTATAAAAACAGCTTCAACGGCTAAATAATTGCCAGTGGGTCACGGGATCCTGTCAGACACAAACCCACGACCCAGTGGCCCAAACCCATTCTCTAACCGTGGCACCCCCCGGCCGATTGCCTGGACGAGAGGAAACCACGTTTATTGACATCAAAAATTCATTAGACAAAGTACAACTTCTGTTCAGAAAAATAAGGAACAGCAACACATCAACAACAAAACTTTTCTTTTACAGTCTCTTTACAATGAGTGGTGTAAATGATGGTTTGGTGATATGTGATGTCAAACATGACTGATAAGTGATGAGCAGTGTTGAATGAGCTGCCACTACAGACACATGGAAGTAGATTTATTTATATGCGTGTTATAAGTCAGGATTTAAGGCCGGTGCCCGTCTTTAACCAAAGCAGTACTGTGACCGGAAGTCATAAAAATAAATGGGGAAGTCTTATCTTAGATCCAAACAAGCCAAGTTTTTGGTAAAACCGTCTGTTTGTGAAAAACAGATTGAGTAACTAAAAAATAAATAAAACAGAGAACGAACCGATCCTGTGCAGTCGCACCGAGGGCTGTTTCAGAAGGACTCGGACCAGCATGCGGTGGCGGTCCAACTCGCCCTCCAACTCGGACACAGTTTGCTGGAAGACTCCGAAGATTTCTTGGGCCGCAGCGGCCAGACGATCGCTGACGAACTGTTGCAGGGTCTGAACGGACGACATCCTGCTTTATTTAACACCGACGTCGACAGGAGTCTTTGTCCGGGGAGCGGGGAAGTTTAGCACCAGTGGTGTCACAATTTTTAATACCCGACAGAAACAGTGAAGTGAACACGGTTCCGCTATCGGCCGGAAGCAGTGGTGAGGGGACGTCACGTGCGTGGTGGTTTTAAGTTCTCTATTTAGGTACACTGAATCCGGAAACACTATTATTTAGATATTAAACAAATGCGTCATAGCAGAACAACAAAATGTATTTTATTTGAAGAGACTTAAAACTCCTATTTTTTTGCCGCACCGCTTTAAACAACTTCTGGGCAAACAAGGTATTGCATTTGATAATCATAATGGGAAATGTGCATTTATTATACAAAATTCATATTATTCATTGTTTGTGCTACTAATAAAGAAGTTATTCACATGACGGAGGAGGTTGGGAAGTACCATCATCTCCAGAGCTGAACCTGATAAGATAAGATAAGAGGGTCCACAACTTCTTTATTAGTAGCACAAACAATGAATAATATTAATATTGTATAATAAATGCACAATTCCCATTAATCAACATGTCGTCATCATGTGCCAAACTGAAATGTTACGCATCATTAAAAAAATAAATAAAATTGTGCAACTCTAGTGACAACAGCATGAATGTTTGCATGAATTGAACTGATGGACGTTTCGCTCAGTCGAGTGTTTCTGCCTGAACATGCAGGCTCTTTACACCTGAACTGATTCTTGAGCTGACTCCTAGCTGTGTGACATCATCATCATCTCAGAGGTCTTCATGTCTCAGGGAGACGTATCTAGCCATATAGATGACAAACAAGACTTAAGAAGTTCGCTCCAGTGAAAAATAAATATAAAATCTAAATCGAAAAATCGACTGGATAAACAATACTTGGTATGAGAGACCCCTGGTAAGTTTGTACAGAGGTGAGGAAACAGAAATTGTAAGCAAACCAAATGTGAGACTGAGAGACTCCTGGCACCTGACCTGCAGCCTCACAAAAACAGAACTTTGATTTTTGTGACATTTATTCAAGTTGATCCAGAAAAAACAAAGTCTTGAGGCCAGAATCAATATTTGATATGAGGCAGTGACGTCCACCCTCATTACCTGTGACGCTAAAAATAGATTTGGCACTGGTTTACTTACTTAATGTTGCTCACGCATCGTATTAACGATTCGGATGAGCAATAGCCATCACTTTCTCCAGATGAAACTGTGTGAAGGGGACAGGTATTCAATGTTCCTGAGCAGTGGAGATACTTGCCAATTTGTGACTTCTCTCGTGTTTATTCAGATAACTTGATGTTGTGAAACTTTTACCACACTCTAAGCAGGAGTATGGTTTCTCTCCTGTGTGACTTCTTATGTGATATTTTAGAATTCCGAGTTGACTGAAGCTCTTCCCACAAATCGAGCAACTGAAAGGTCTTTCTCCAGTGTGAATCCGCACATGATTCTTCATATGTTCTCTGCGACTAAAGCACAGGCCACAGTGAGAGCAGCTGAAGGGTTTTTCACCCGTGTGGGTCTTCATGTGGTTCATCAGGTAGTCCTTGCGGCTAAAACACTTTCCACACTCGGAGCAGCTCAATGGTTTTTCTCCCGTGTGGATCTTAACGTGAGTCTTAAGAGTATTCTTATTCTTAAAACATTTACCGCATTGAAGGCAGCTAAAAGGTTTCTCTCCTGTGTGTATTTTCATGTGAATCTGCAGATATCTCCTCTGGGTGAAGCATTTCCCGCAAATGGAGCAGGGAAATGAGCCTCCACTGCAGTTGTTCTTGTGCTGAGTCAGGCCTCTCTTTGAGGAACATCTCCTCCCACATTGGGAGCAGATCAGCGTTATATAATCGCCTCCCCTCTGACTGTCCCCTGGATTTCCCACAGATTTTGAAGCAGGCTGAGTGTTACTGGCTTCCCTCCAGTCGTCGCTGTCATCTGTGTCAGAGGAGGGCAGCTTCTGCTCAGAGTGTAGCGATGAATCTGGATCCAAACAGCTGCCTGATTCTGATCCTCCCCCATCGTCAGCTTCTGCTTTCGTGTGTCGAGTGAAGCTGCTGGTCGGAGCTTCATCATCTTCAATCTTCACCACAACAATATCAAAGGGGAACTGACTGACATGTGCTTCCTCCTCTTCTTCTTTAATCTGAGGGGATTCTGCTTCGTCTTGGTCCAGACTGCAGTCCCACTGCTGTTGCTCCTCTTCCACCAGCAGGGCATCTGCAGAGACACAACATGAGCATCCAAGATGTTGGTGTGAGGCACTTGTTTGTGTGTGTTGACACTGTCCTCCAAAATCTTTTCATGAAACCGTCAAAGAGTCACTGAAACCTGGAGTCAGAAACCTCGGCCCAGCTGACCTTCCATCAAATCCATTTCTTCTCAGTGGCATTCCTTTAAGGTCTACCCTGGATCCAGATGCTTCTCATCAGTCTCCTAAATTCTTAGCTCTGTCATTGACTCTGATGATTTCTCTGCTCGCAGCCATCAGTAGGTGCCAGTAGCTGAACCAAACCTCCTCGTGTGACTGACACACACAGCTGCACACTCACTGAGACTGTCTTCACATCACAAGAGGAAGCATATTAACCATGGATAAAGAGAGTATTTATTTGGTGTTCATAATCAGTAAGCATTGTTTAGAGTGAACACTCAGTTACCATCCAGGGACGATATATAGACGCGCAATTAAGTATTTATAATGTCACCTGAATGTGCTGCAGACACACACGTTGGTTTAGTATTGGATAATATGTGCTCCAACGTGTTTTCAAACTTCTCTTTCTTCAGTTCGGTGTGTGAACCGCAATAACATAGGTAATAATTAGAATAATAATAATTAAGACAAAGCTACCATCCTACTTAAAGCCTCACGGTCCTCGGCTGTCACCTGAAATTAATGACTTCTCTAATGCTTTCTGTTCAGAGGAAGATGGTGATTGGTGAAACTGTCTGAACGTCTCTTCAGATGTTCGGAACAAGCCGAACCGACTGCCAGATTCTCCTCCGAGCTGAAGGCAGTTGCTGCGTATTTGTTCGAGCTCACCTCTCTTGTCTGACGGAACCAATGTTTTCCGGATTACAACCATGTCTTGGCGCCGGTCGACCGCCTCTTGATGTCCGTCCATCGCCGCCGAACTGTCCAAGTCCGCGACCGAACCCGTCGTTGATGGTTAAGAAGCGAATCTCACGTTCATGGAAGCGCCTGTCTATTTACTTCCGCTGGGGTCGCACTGTTAGGTTTCCTCCATGCGAGTGAAATAGTTCCGCTTCTGAACAGTCGAGTTAAAATGAACGGTTTAAGGTGATTAACCGAGTTACTCTCCACTTCACCAATTTGTATTCTCTTAACGTAATCCGTCGGATCCACCCAATCCGATTGATCTATTGACTTCTGCGACTTAAAACTGCAGTCGCTACGATGTTCCGCTGTAGATTTGTTTTAAGTCAACAGGAACTCACTTGTTTAATGGAGCTACATTACAGTAAATAAACAGTTGTGTATATTGGGATATGACAGAGTGGCGAAACAATCCGTTCATTGACCGGGGCTCGGAACCATTGTCCTCGATGTTGTTTCTGTCAGATGGCATAACGGTGACGCCGCTGGCGGAAAACACCACCGCTGCGCGAACAAAGACTTGACTGCGGTGTCAAACCCTCAGCAGGATGTCTTCAGTCCACACTCTCCGGCAGTTCGTCAACGATCGTCTGGCCGCTGCTGCGCAGGAAATCTTCGCAGTGTTCCAGCAGACTGTGTCCGAGTTGGTGGACGAGTTGGACCGCCAGCGGAAGCTGCTGGACGGGCTGCTGAAACAACCCGTGGTTCGGCTCCCCAACATATGTTCGTACAGTGCGGCGGGCTGCGAGCAAAGAGACAAGTCTAAACCGCTTCTTAGGAAAGAATGCTGTTTAACAGGGCAGCAAAATCACAGACACAAGGGTGAGTGGAGACACAACTGGCGCATTTGAATCATACTTCCGCGTCGTGAGTAAATTCCAGTGGCAATAGCTGCGGGACAGCCGGAGGTTTGCAGGAAGCTTGTACAAATAAAGTCGTCCCTAAAGCCATCAGAGGACAGGACTTGTGTGTGACACTGATCTTGATGTTGAGACTCTCGAGGAAAGTAGAAGCACCATCAAAGAGACCTGGAACGCTCTGACCAAACTTTTGTCCTGCAAAATTACAGCATCAAGAATCAGGGGCCCCACAAGCCAGTTAAAACCTTCATTGCCGCTCAGACGTGGTGACACATCGGTGAAAGCATAAAAACGGCCCTGAGACACGTCCAACGTGTTTTGCCCATATTGTTTTGTCACTGACATGGGCCGTGCTCTTCCATTTGTCTGGGGGCCCTTGGCAATTGCTGGATGTCCCTCACAAGAATAATGAGGTTGTTCGAAAGGAAAGTCTTGAAAGGATTCAATATTGATTTTGCATGGGTCTTTAATGTATCCATCTTCTTCTATGACTGCATGTGTTTGAACCTGTGTCGGCGCGCCTCAGTTCACATCTATGTATGAGCCCAGTTTATGTTTATTTGTTTATTTTATGCTTATGTTTCGTTTTAAAAGCATGATGGGAAAGTTAAATACTGCGTGGGTTCAAATCCGGTGTGGCCCCTTGGTTGTTTGTCACTGCATATGACTGTCAAGTCACTTTGCCTCTATGTGTTTGACACCATGACCAAATGACGCCATGACCAGACGACAAACACAGTGACCAAAACAAATGCAACATGATGTCCACGTACGAAAAAGCGGGTAAGGAGACTGCAGCGACAGTCTGGTCACTAATAATGTCCCATCAGCCAAACACATTCAAGTTCTTGGATTAACTAGGAACTAGGAAGCAACAAGAAGCTTGGGTTTGAATCCCAGTGAGTTCCTTGACAACATGTGGTGTGTCAGGTGGAGGCTTTTGCACCAGGGTTTCGCACTGTGATTTCCAGTCCAGGCGCCCCATCTCGACAAGTTCCACGCACTTCCATCTCTCCATTCATCAGCTGACACCAGGTTATCTCTCAGGCATCACTCAGACACGCCCCGTCGCCCACTCTCACTCATACACGCTGTAACCCTAAATTAAGACTGACAGGACACAGTCTGGGATATTACAAACAGGACAAGAAACTTGTGGTCTGCTCTGGTGGGAGCAACCCTGCAGTGGTGATCGTGAATGTGTGGTTAAAAACTTGTGTTTAGGTGACAGGTCTGAGGCTAGAGTAATAAATTATGTTGCTTTGTGTCGTGGCCCTGCAGATGTCCAGCAGCTGCCGGTGGCCAAAACAGAAGAATCCCTCGAGCTGCAGAAGCACAGACCCTGTCTGGACCCCGAGGAGCCAGATCACCCACACTATAAAGACGGGGCACTAGGGAATGTCTCTTCTTTGTGTGAAGTGAAGAAGGAAGATCGTGCACAGAGAGAGGTGGAGCCTCCAACCTGCAGCTTCACCATAAAAGCAGAGACTGATGGAGACCACTGTGGAAGACTGGAACCAGTCAGCTACTCTGGTCCACTTCTCCTCTCTCCTTACCAAAGGACACTCTCTGATTCCGACACTGACAACAGCGAAGACTGGAGGAAGTCCACAGACACTCAGACAGGTTCAAACTCGGGGGAGAATCCAGAGGTCAGTGAGAGGAGTGATGACAAATCTCCAAGATGTTCGAGATGCTCCAGAGTGTTCACTTGTGTTACGAGCCTGAGGGATCACCAAAAAGCCTGCAGTCGCAGACCTTTCACCTGTTTGCTGTGTGGAAAGTCTTTCCGTATGAAAGGAAATCTAAAGGCTCACATGATAAGTCACACTGGAGAGAAACCTTTCAGCTGTCCCCAGTGTGGCAAATGTTTTAATCGAAGGCACATTTTGAAGAATCACTTGAGAACTCATTCAGGAGAGAAACCCTACAGCTGCTCTCAGTGTGGTCACTGCTTCAAGTGGAAGGTCCAACTGAAGAATCATTTGACAACGCACACTGGGGAAAAACCTTTTGGCTGCTCACTGTGTGGCAAATGTTTTAATCGAAGAGACAATTTGAAGACTCACATGAGAATTCACTCCGGCGAGAAACCATTTTCTTGCTCCAGGTGTGGGCGAAGGTTTACGACGTCGGGTAACAGGAAGAAACATGAGAGAAGTCACAGTGGTTCTTCCCTCTCCACTTCTCAGTGACAACAGATCCACTACTACTACTAATACTGCAACTCTCTACTCACTGGCATCATGAAGAACTCTCTCACTCCCCCTGCTGGTTCATAACTCAGCAGTGAGGCTTCTAATTGGCTCAAACAGACGGCAGCACATTACTCTAGTGTTACAGCTTCTCTGCGCTGGCTCCCTGTCCACTTAAGAATCAATTTTAAGATTTTATGAATAATTTTCAAAGCCCATCTCGGTCTAGCCCACAAATACATTGTAGAACTGCTGACCCCCTACGAGCCAGCCAGGACGCTCACATCCTCCTGGGTCTCTGCTTGTTGTCCCAAAGTCTTGACCTAAATCTACAGGTGACAGAGCCTTTTCTGTCAGGGCTCCTCCACTCTGGACCAGTCTGCCAGAGGAGATCCCAAACACAATGTGCGCCGGCACCTTCAAATCACAGCTAAAAAGTCACTTTTATGGGCTTGGAGTTACGTAACATTTCCTTAGTTCAAACTCGCTGAAGGCCTAGCTGTCCACTTTAGCAGCAGACATAGTGAAAACACTCTCTGCTGTTTTGCCCGTAAGGCACTTTGTGAACAGTGTTCTAAAAAGTACAATAGAAATAATATTTTATTATCATTATCATTGAATTCTGATCCAAGTGTGGCCACCCTTCTGCGCCTGATAGACACAATAAATATAATCAATCTATTTTAAACAAATTCCCTAAAAACTCTATGTCTAGTTGGGATTCAGAAACATCGCTCTGGTGCTGAGAGCTGGTGACACTCGCTTGTGATTTGTCTCAAATGATGTATAATATCTGAACTGTACTTACACTTACAAAATACTGTATTGAAGTTTGTTTTTTTGTGTCACTGTTACATGATAGATTCTTGTCGTGTACTTAATGCATTGTTCATTGTTTACCTTTGTTTGGAATGTGTGTGTTTCCTGGCACACAGCTGTTGGGCAGAAATCAGAGTCCACAATGTTGAGCCACATGAATAAACATGTCCTGCTGAGTTTCTGTGTCACCTGTGCGTGTGGTGCTGAGTGAGGGCTGCTGCAGTGTTGTTCTTCTTTTAATCTATTTGTTCTCACAACAGCCTTCAGACCTCCACGGTTTTGTTGAAACTGAGATCAAGCGTCCTGAGATCTTGCCCCACATCAGGAAGGTTGCTGAAGAATACTGAAGGTCAGCAGCCTGACCTGCTGCAGCCTGACAGGCCTCTGATGCTATTCCATGGAAGAAAGCCTCCCTCACCCCAACACAAGACGGCATCAGTCAGTGGAAACGGAGACTGAAACACTTTCATACCTCTGGAAAATGTACTTTTTTTTTAACCGAGATGGACAGCTGCATCAAGATAAATGAGGGTGGTCTCAGACAAAAAAAAATGGCGTTGTCATGATGTGGGTATCATTTGATACTACTCTGCATTGATGTACCATCTTTTTGTATTCATATCTTTATTATATTTATTTTCTTCTCTTTCTGTCGTGCTTGGCATCAACAACTTGAGGTGGCTCCTTGATCAACTTAAGATGAACAGAAGTATCATCGTTTTTTTAATTAAACAATGGAGTAAATAGTTATTTTTTTTATTATTATTACTATAATTTATTAATACATTCCCTCTCACTTATCCTGTCATGCTTCATTGTTCTCCTCTCTGCCATGGCAATTTTCTGAACATATCTTTAATAAAGGCTATCTATTGTAATCTAATGTAATTCATTTGTTGCAGAACGATTGTCGTATTTTACGTATGCGCTGACATTTACGATTGTATCCGGAGATAAAAATGATCTCGACATACTAATTATCACGAGATAACAGTTATCTCGTGTTAAAAAAAAAATGAAGTCATGCATGTCACATCCAAAAAATAAACTCATGAATGTCACCTCCAAGGCTCCGTACTCCGTACCTCGGAACCACTCTTCCTCGCCTTTGGGCTTACCGGACAATAAAAAGCCCAACACCGCTGGCGGGAAACTCCACCGCTCCCGGAACTAAGACTTTTCTGTTTCCTGTTGACTTCGCTCCCGAACCTGGCAGAATGGCTTCAGTCCAGACTCTCCGGCAGTTCGTCGACGATCGTCTGGCCGCTGTTGCAGAAGAAATCTTCGGAGTGTTTCAGCAAACTGTGTCCGAATTGGAGGAAGAGGTGAGCCGCCAGCGGAAGCTGCTGGAAGCCCTGCTGGAGCAACCCGTGGTTCGGCCGCTAAACACAGGTTCGTCCTGCTTCACTGCTGTTGTACTGGTGACCCCTGGGCCCGTTACCTTCTCACTTCATCACCTCAACTCTCTTGCTCTTTTAGTCTGGCCAATACTGCAAGTGTTTTTAAACACAAACCAGCTGCCCATGTGATATTTTTTGTCTTTTTATTTACGTTTGACAAGATTGACCACATTGTCTTCAGTGCTTTATAATTAAATATGGTAGGCTTTTTCCTTTTTCCTAGACATAAAAATACAATTTCGCAAACAATACATAAATAGCAAATAAGCTATTTTTTAGATTTCAAAGGTTTCACTTTTGCGAATTACGAATGTATTTGATCCACGTGTTGGTGGAATTTGATATAGGAATGACATCAAAGGAGTAATAGCTGAGCTTCGTCTTGTCAGGAAAGATAGGACACATGGCCTTATGTAGAAGTGAAGACTCCACGTCTGCACTCTGCGGCACCAGTGGCTCTTCAATGATCATCAGCTGGTTCTGCTGTAGTCGGCTCCACATTCAAAGCATTTGAGTCATCCTTTAGAGAAGAAGTGGCTTTGATCAGAAAACTTTGATTCTTCTTCTATTCACTTCTCAAGTAGTATCTGAGGAATTAAGTACCAGGTCCAAGTACCTCAGTTAAGTTAAGTGTTTGATCGTCTCAAACTTCTTTAACAATGTTCCATTTCCTGTGACCAAATCAATATATTTCCGATCACGTGTTGAACCTGTTGGGTCCCTGCAGGTGTCCAGCAGCTTTGCATGACGAAACAAGAAGATTCTTCTCAGCAGCAGGAACAGAGACCCAG
The DNA here is from genome assembly GCF_027744825.2 of Synchiropus splendidus. NCBI lineage: Eukaryota > Metazoa > Chordata > Actinopteri > Syngnathiformes > Callionymidae > Synchiropus > Synchiropus splendidus. The sequence goes on from NC_071340.1 coordinate 18,116,986, forward strand.
TCCAAACCGAGCAGAACCAAAATGGCTACAGAATGAAGATGAGGTGCTGGAAAATGAGACTGTGGTCCAAGTCAAGTGTGAAATTGAAGACCTGACGGAGGAGGAGCCTCCAGCCTGCTGCATGACAGGGAACATTAAAACAGAAGATGATGGAGAGGTGTGTGGAGCACCAGAACCAGCAGACTCCTCTGGTCCTCTTCCCCTCTCTGTCCACCAGGGGTCACTGTCTTCTCAAGGTGACACTGACGACACTGACGACAGTGAAGACTGGAGAGAAACTACTGACACACAGCCGGGATTGGACTCGAAGGAAGTGAGTATAAGATGAGAGATGATGACAACGCACAGAGCAACTCGAGAGAAGCCTGCAGTCCACAACCTCCTCCCTGTTGAACGGAAGAGTCACTGGAGATAAACCAGCCAGCCATTTTAATCAAAGACAGAAGTTGCATGTGAGAATTCCCCCTCGAGAGAAACCTCACTGTTGCTCACGGCGTGGTAGCCGTTCTAAATGAGTCTTGTGGTCACTAAAAACGTCCTGCGCTGTGGTGAACAACGTTAAGATTGTTGCATTAAAACGCGTAAATATATCCTATTCATGTAGCTTGGTTTCTCTCTGGTAGATCTGGGCCAGTCATTTGAGGGCCAGGGTGGTGCAGCTCTTTGTCCAACCCATCAAGCACACAAGTGTGAAGGTGTCCTATTGATTGGCTGGAAAGAAAACCGGCATCACTGTGGTCCTAGGTGGCGCTAATCGCTGTGATCTAGGATGTTGCAATGGCTTCTGGTGATACTGGCTCATCTGCTGGTGTTTGAACTTCAGATGATTTTTTTAGAAGTATTCTTTTCACAAACATGAGTTGAGGAGAATAGAGAACAGTGACAAAAACAAAAGACACAAAAAGGCGATGAAACAGAGCAACAAAATGAGAACCTTTCCCAAAACTAGGAAAGCACTCGGACGTGGAGAATTCCTGATCAGACAGTGAAAAAGTGAACTTCACTGTCACTTCTAAAGTGAAGTTGCTTTGCAGTTTGTGGTCAGTATTAATCTGATTGTTAACAGTTTTTCAAAATGTCTGTCAGGTGTCGGCCTCTCCTGACACCTGCCCACTGGCCCCTGGCCCCTCCTCCTCCTCCTCCTCCTCCTCCTCCTCCACACTGGCCCCTCAGGCAGTCGATGGACTTGCGTCTGCTGAAGATGAAACTCTGGTGAGTAGCAGTTATTGCTCACATTTTATTGACATTAAGGCGTCAATCATTTTTGGTGTCAATAAAGTTTTACATTGCAATTTTCTATTTTCTGCCCTCAGTCTTCACTGGCCGTTGGTGAGCAGAATGCGTTTGGATGCCGCCACGTTGACCGACTTGCTGAGTACCTGGTCGGGCTGCGGAGTCAGGTCTCTCTCTGTCTCAGCCACCTGCAGGCGAGTAGTGTGATAGCGCTGTGGGAGAGCCTGGAGGACGGGGACAAACAGCAGGTGGCCGATGCAAGGCACCGGCATGGACTTTTGAGTGGACACTTTAGGACCCCGAAGAGTCCCTCAGAAACACCAGGCGCGGAGAGCGCCACTGACTGCTTGCTGGCTCAGTGCTCTCATTGTCGGCTGGTGGAGAGCATTTTTGTTCGGCTCTGTGGTCTGCATTCTAGCCCGGGAAGGAAAGGCAAGGGGCCATTTCTGAGGTGGTCTTTCATATTGAGGGACTACCACAGAATCAGGGATCTGGTCCTCAGCAATGCCCGGGTGATGGCAGGAACTGAGCTGCAGCTAGTGGAGGTCAGCCAGGATGCCCTCATACAGTGGCACAGCAGCTGGCAGAAGAGCAAGGAGCTCTCCACGTTGCTGCAAGGCGCCGCCTCACCTCCCATGATCCCAGCGTCAGAGGAGCCTCTGCAGGTGGCAACAGCACGACCAGCTGGAACCGTCCCAGCGCAGCAGGAGCACCAGGACCAGCTACCCAGGAGCACTGCAGCTCAGGCAAGGAAGAGACAAGGCCCCGCCATGCATAAAGGAACACCCAAAAGGCAGTTGTTTGTTGCGCCCCCTACAGCTGCAGCAGCTCCTGTTGTCTTGCAGGCCGGACACCCTGTTGTTTATTTTCGGTACGTCCTGCCAAGGCCAGAGGGCAGTGTACTGCAAAAGTCCCGTTGGCAGACTCCAAAGAGGCCGTACAGAAGGACTGTGCAGGCCAACACCTGCAAGAAATGCGGCCAATTCCGCACAGCAGGTACTGGGCACAGTCAGTTCCGGGGGCGGGTTTACTGCCCATATTTTGAGTCACTTGCTAAACGACAGTGGTTGGAAGAGATGAGGAGGAAGTTCTCAGCATGAGAACACTGTGAATAGCTGTACATAGTCTTAAAAATATGATTCATGAGCTTGAAGTGAATAGCTGTTGTTCAGTTCGGGGTCATCAGTCCTGCCCGCTGACCTTTACAGTTTTGCCAAAACAAACCAAACTGAGTGACAAAATAGACCCATCATCCTCACCATGGACTGGGCTGGGTGTGAAGATGCAGGAGTTCAGTTCGACCACTCCATGACCAAGCCATCTTCAGCTGACCACAGCAGACACATCCACACAGGAGGAGCACATGTCCATGTGTAGACAAAGCTCAGAGAAACCTCCCAGGGAGCAGGTTTTTTTTTTTACTTTATCTTTCACCTGACCTGATGATGTGTGACATGTGAACATATAATGGACTTACTTAATCGCAGAGTTTGATGGTAGTTATCACCTAATTGAAAAAGGCTTTTACTTTCCAGTATGTGGAATTTATTCCATCAAAGTATGGATGTAAAAATCAGTTTCATTCTATTTTCCTCACAAGTTTCATTTTTTATACAGTTGCGCTATTACGCACAATTATTAAATAAAATAACTTGAAAGGTTTGTCTCTGTCATTTCTACTGTCTCGAATTCCACCTGAAGAAACTCCTATCTATCAGTGCACCCCAACACAGATGTACAGATGAAGCGGTTCAAAAGTTCCCAGCTTTCCATGGTGGCTCCTGGTTCATGACTGCTCCTTTCATGGACCCCTGCTCCTCCGCAGCGGTAATTTAAAACCCTCCGATGACATAGTCAGCGGGGAACTTAACACAATAACACATACATCATACGTGTTGTTATGTACGTTTACATACGTTTAGTTTAGGTAATGACAAAGTGAAATGTGGAACTAAGTCATAAATCATGTTGATCGTGGATCTGATGACGCTCCAAGTCTTAGGACCTGCGCGAGAGAGAGAGAAATTATCGGAAAACTTTTGAAAGTTCTGGTCTTTCTTGAGGCTGAGGTGTGAAGCGGTGGTTGGGGAGCTCTTTTGTTCTGGGCTTTTCACTGATGTCTGTCCCAACAAGCTCACTATTCACATGCTGATTGTTGAATGATGTTGATGAGGTTCCAGGATTGTGAATGGAGAGAGAATTTATTCGTAACTCTAACTAATTACTCTTTTATGCTAGTGTAAAGGGTTTAAAATTCACATGTCAAAAACAGATTTTTTTCTTTTGTTTTGCGTGCTTCTTTAATGTCAGTGGACAGTAGAGGGCGTGGTCACCCACTGGAGCAGGAGGCGGCAAGTCACCTGTTTTGCACATGCGCAGTTCGCCTGTTTACATTTAAGTTTTCAATGGGTCACACAGTACTCGTTACTCTGTAACCGTTGTTGCCTGCCAGATTCCCTCGACCTGGTGTCGGTAATGCTAAGATGACCAACATTGGGCGGGTGAACCAGGCAATCACCCAGGTCGGCAAGCTAAACTGTGGCAAATGGCCATTTTTGCGCAGTGTGAATAAATGATAATCCAGGTCAGTTGGCTTGATGGACAGGCGTGTTCTGTGCTCATTTGTCAGGATGGGTGTGTGTATTGCGTGTTATGAGGCGATATACAATTCCAAAAGGGTTGTGTGCTGCTCAGCCTCCCTCTGACAAATATATAATACGAATCATGAGGTCACACCAAGTCAGGGACACTTTTGTTTTGGGTTACCTGAGAGCCCCTTGCTCATGAAGAGATAAAAGTAGATGAGAACAGATGGATCAGGCCGACCCGACGTTGCTGTTGAGATGATTGTTTATACAGGAAAAAAGACGAAAAAGTAAGAGCTATTCCAGCGAAATGAGAAAAATATTGTTCAGACTTTGACTTGTGTTTAACTTAGACTCATAAAGAATAAATCTCGCTTCATGTGCTCCGAGCCGGGAGCATGTTTCGTCATTCCCTGAACTAAATGTATGGCATGTGTTTCACCTATAATTCATTGTCGATCGTTGTGAAGTCCGTTTAATTCAGTGGAGTGAAGATGAGACGCTCCGGTCTGCAGCGTCGCTCACATACACAGACCGGGGCCACATTATTGGTGGCATGAGCCACATAAAAAATATATATAAGTAAAATACATGGTGTACACATTTCTATCTACGCTGCTTGATATTTCGAGGAGGATCACGGTAAAATGTATGAATTTTAAAAACGCATGCACGAGAGACATACGCCGGATGCAAAACAGCAACCTTGTGAGACACAGGAATGTGCTTTAACCACTATACTACAGCAAAGTCACATGACCAGTTGCTCAGGTGAGCCTTACAGCCTTACATATTATGGGATGTGGCTCTTTTCAGCAACACAGTAAAACAATGACTGGTATACTCTGACTGGTTGACCACCCCTGATGTATATCCTTGAAGAGCAGGCTGCGCTGTACATTCAAAGACACTCCCTCAAGAAGAGGGGGGTCACTCCAGCAGCCGGAACTGTGCTGGAACTCTGCTGGAACTGTGCTGAGAGGGGAACAATTGAACTGCTCCTACTGTAGGCATTAAATATGTGAAGACTAACATGAGTAACTCATGGTGTAGATGAACAAATGTTTTATTTTAGTAAAAGTTAAAAACACCATTAAATCAGTGACATATTATTACTATTGAAATCAACCCGAAAACATTGAGCTAAAGATTAATAGAACGATCTGCAAAGCGTATTTCAAGAAACTCAGAGGAACCTGCTGATGTGACTTCCTGTCAGCATCAGTTCTCTTGATCGCGCAGTTCAGTTCAGAGGTGGGGTGACGTACCACCGAGCTACGTGTGGTACAATACAGAGAATAATGGAAAACAGATCAGTGTTTGGTCAAAGGGCAAAAGTCCTGTTAGCGGCTGTCCAAATTCATTGGTGGGAACAGATATCCTCCAACTCCAGATAGTACTGGTCACCAACGGAATTCAAGAGCTCAACTTTGCCTCATCTCGCTGACGAGTGTGAATCTTTAAGTGTCGCTTCATGTTTGTTCTCTGTGTAAAACATTTGCCACAGTGAGAGCAGATGAAAGGTCTTTCACCATTGTGAATTCTCATGTGATCACTCAGGCTTCCTTTCTGTGTGAAACATTTGCTACAGATAGAGCAGACGAAAGGCTTATTTCCAGTGTGGTTTTTCAAGTGTTTGTCCAGGTACTCTCTCAGTTTAAAACATTTACCACATTGAGGACAAATATGGGGCTTTTCTCCAGCACATCTTTTCATGTGATCCTTAATGCTTGCTTCCTGTGAGAAAGATTGGCCACGCAGTGACCAGACAAAAGCTTTTTCTCCATTGTGAATAGTCACATATGTGCAATTGAAAGGTTCTTCTCCAGAGTGGACTTTCATGTGAGCATTGAGGTAGCATCTCTGCGTGAAAGACTTGCCACATTTGGAGCAGATAAAAGGTCTTTCTCCTGTGTGTAATTTAATGTGTTTACTCAAGTTGCCTTTCTGTGTAAAGGATTTACCACACAGGCCACAGACGAAAGGTCTCTCGCCATTGTGAATTCTCATGTGATCGCCTAGGCTCCCTTTCTGTGTGAAGGATTTGCCACACAGAGAGCAGATGTATGTTTTTTCTGTGTGATTTTTCACGTGTTTATTTAACTGCTCTCTCTGTGCAAAACATTTACCACACTGTGAGCAGCTGAAAGGGGTTTCTCCAGAGTGGACTCTCATATGAGAACTAAGGTTGTATCTCCGTGTGAAAGATTTGCCACACGTGGAACAGATGAAAGTTCTTTCTCCGGTGTGTAATTTCATGTGTTCTCTTACGTGCACTCTCTGTGTGAAAGACTTGCCACACAGGCCACAGACAAATGGTCTCTCGCCATTGTGAATTCTCATGTGATCCTCCAGGTTCCCTTTCTGTGTGAAGCATTTGCCACATAAAGAGCAGATGTATGGTTTTTCTGTGTGATTTTTCATGTGTTTATTTAGCTGCTCTCTCTGTGCAAAACGTTTACAACATTGTGAGCAGCTGAAAGGGGTTTCTCCAGAGTGTACTCTTATATGAGAACTGAGGTTGTATCTCCGTGTGAAAGATTTGCCACACGCAGAACAGGTGAAAGGTCTTTCTCCGGTGTGTGATCTCATGTGTTTACTTAAGTTCCCACTCTGTGCAAAAGACTTGCCACACTGACCACAGATGAATGGCTTTTCACCATTGTGAATCCTCATGTGATCCTTCAGGCTCCCTTTCTGTGTAAAATGCTTTCCACACAGAGTGCAGATTGACGGTTTTACTACAGGGTGTTTATTTTGCTCCTGTCTGAGTTTTTCTCCTGTATAAATTCTTGTGTGGTTTTTCAGGCTCTGTCGCAGTGTAAAATGTTCACCACACTGGGTGCAGCTGAATGGTCTTTCTCCACTGTGCATGTGCACAAACAGGCTCTGTCTTTCATCTTTCTCCTCACTTGCATGAACCATTTGGTTCACCATAGAGTTTAGATCTGAATGAGTTTCTCTCCAGTCTTCACTGTCGTCAGTGTCATATTCAGAAGCGGGTGACCTCTCAAAGTGGAGAGGTTTGTCTAAGTTGTTAGCTGGTTCCGATGCTCCACAGGTGTCTTTATCAGCTTCTGTTTTCAAGTTTTGAGTTAAGGTGCTGATCTGAGGCTCCTCATCTTCAATATTCACATCCACAGGAGCGAATGAAAAGTTGGAGATATTGTCTTCGTCCTCTCCTTCTTCTTTAATATGAAGAGGTCCATACTGGTCAAGAATGGAGCTGCACTCCTGCGGCTCAGCAGAACCTTCTGCAAGGACACACACACACACACACACACCTGAGTCACTGGACAAGCATGACTCAATTATGAACCTGTCGGTTTTGTTACCAGTGGAGGAACAACAACAACAGCGTTCGAACACCAGGTAAGACTTGAATCACATCTAAATTAAAGATCAATTCAATTTCAGATTTATTCTCTCTGCTCCTTTAAGATCCCTGATATGGCATCCATATTGAAGAGTTGCTGTCGTGTGTCTGCTGTGGCATGTGACTGAAATGAACCTGTACCTGGAGGAACTCCGGAAAACACTCCAGCTTTCTGTTGTAACCCAAAATACCTGGGAATAAAAGGCTTCAGACCTCAGACCTCTCTGCAAAGCAGCTCTCTTCCACTTGTTATTAAAGACCTGTATTTATTAGAGTCAAGTTAACTAATGTATTTAACTCTTTAACCGGACAGCAGTCCAGAGTCTGTCTGAGCTTCAGGCTCTGAAATGTTGATTTGAATTTTTTCGCCACAGTGATTCCGTCGAATGTTATAAAGTCAAATGTTCTAGTTTCCAGTGTGGAAACATTGATGTCAAAATGTTTGTCAGGGGTTATACATTTGGTAAATATTAACAAAATCTCGGGGGAAAATTGAAGTGACAGCGTTATCAACAGGCGAGAGCCCACAAAGATTTTGCTTCCCCAATTCAATCATCTTCTTTGGGACATAAACGTGTGCCCTGAGTGTGTGACAACACACGCCTTTGGCCGGTCCCCACAGATCCAAGCCGCGATTTGAGGATGAAGACTTCAAAATAACGGCGTCACTATAATTAGGTTTATGTTTGGTGCAAAGTCTTGGTTAAGGTTAGCCATGGGTTTTGGATGGTCAGGTTTAGGGGGGAAAGGCTGGGGAACAGGTTATGGCAATGAGAAACCTCACAATTTTCCCACAGGTATAGCAATACAAATGTGTGTGTTCTAGTACTTCTATCTTTGTGAGAACCTGTATGAGTTTTTAATCAACAGAATGAGGACATTTCTGCAAAGTGAGGACATTTTGGCTGGTCCTCACTTCGTCAAGCCTCCGTTTGAGGGTTAACTACAAAAATAGGTCTGTATTATAATTGTGTTTCAGAGTAAAGGTTCAGTTTAGCCATTTGTTTTAGATGGTTGGGTTTAGGGTGAATTGTGTTCTCAACCTCAACTTGAGGTTGAAGACTTCAAAGTAACTGGCTCATTACAATTAGGTTTAAGTTTGCTTCAGAGTCCTGGTTAAGATTAGCCATGTGTTTTGGATGATTCGGTTTAGGGGAAGAGGCTGGGGAAAGGGTTATGGCAATGAGAAACCTCAGTGTCCCCACAAAGATAGAAAAACAAACGTGCGCGTGTGAGAGAGAGGGTGAGCGTGTACCTGGTCTCTGGGCCGCCATCTTCGGCAGGACTGCCCTTTGTTCCGTCTTCCGTCTATTACTGAGTCCAGAGAAGAATCCACGAGCGCTGCTCGGAGAGCAACGTCAACAGTTCGGCAGCAGAAAATGGCGGCGATTCCTCTAAGTAGCCAGAAGCTTCACCCCAAAACGTCGTCAACACAAACGTCACCAAGGCGGGCGGGGCCAGCGAGTCACCGAACACGTGACACATGAAGACCTCGGAAAACCCACAAGCTTTGCCGTTTCTATATCAACGGCAACGGGTTTTGACTCGCTGACGAGCCCCATCATTGCCTGGTCTGGTCCGCCGGCCCGATGTGCTTCGCCGGAAATTCCGGTGCTGGAACCGGAAATTGCGCATGTTTTACCAACTGACGTTTACTGGTTGGCGCATAAGTATGTGAAGGTTGTGTACAGTATGTTGGACATGATGTGCAGGGTGGCGAGAAGAGAGGACGAGTGGCTACGGTTCGGAAGTTGTGGAGGGACTTTTTACTCCTTTTCAACATGCAGAACATGACTCCGATTAGTCCACACTGATTAGAAGACCAATGTTCAAGCTTAAACACGTGGACAATCAATTTACAAAATGATCGAAACAGTTGACAATATTTAATGACACATATTACACCACAGACGAACCGGACAAGACCTGCCGGACACAACTTAAGCAACTACTACATAGACCTTTTCAACATAGCTCCAACGTCATAGCTCCTGCCCCCGTGCGCAGGAGCTATGACATACCCTACACCTTTTTTTTTCCTTCGTAAAATAGTTAGACATTTATTTAGAAATTGTATGTTTTTATCTGATATTCTAGGGTGGGTTTTTTTTTATCCAACAACATAAACGGACCACAATAGACATAAACCTCGTTCTGCTGCTCACTCCTGCTCCTGTTAAATCTATGTGAAACAAATGTCAGGAGAAATGTTTCCCATACAGAAATGAACATGTATCGGAAGCAGTACATTGCGCAGGTCAAATGTATTGGAATGTTGCTGCTGGATTTATTTATATCGTGTTTTTTTATTCATGAAAATAGTTTAGATTTAGAAATTGTCTGCTTTTTTATCCTATATTCATTTTGTTTTAAATCCAGCATTATTGAATCAATAAACATTCCAACACACTGACCACATCCTCACCTGACACCTGACAGTGCTCATTACTCATGCAACAAAGTTGTTTATGATCCATTCTTTGGCAACACAAGTGACTGCTGAACACACCAAATAATCAGTTTCATCGATATTTATTGAGAAAACTAACAAGGCGGCAATGACACATGGAAATTTGCAGTCTTGAGACTCCAGAAACAATTTCATCATAAAAAAAGAACTTGAAAGCATTTGATGGTGAATTGAAGTCTGAAAAACATCTCCAGATGTTGGTGTGTTTTGACAGCTAAGGGACAGACGTCTTCATGCAGATCGGACAAGACTCAAAAAATTGATTTGCCTGCAGGTCCTTCAGTTTATGGCTGTCTTGTTTATTGCACTAAAAATTTCAATTTTGGGATAAAGATTTGGTCTTCAACTCACGTGTATGAATCTTCATGTGCTTCTGCATGACCCCAACCTGTTTAAAACATTTACCACAATGAGAACAACTGAAAGGTTTGTCTTCAGAATGCATTCTCATGTGTTCCTGCAGGTGGACTTTCTGCGTACAACATTTTCCACACTGAGCGCAAAGGAAGGGTTTCTCACCTGTGTGTAGTTTCATGTGTTTATTCAGGCTCCCCTTCAGCGCAAAAGCATCACCACACTCAGAACAGACGTAAGGTCTTTCTCCAGTGTGGACTCTCATGTGCCTCTGCAGGTACTGCCTCTGTGCAAAATATTTACCACACTGAGAACAGATGAAAGGTTTCTCACCTGAGTGCTTCCTCATATGTGTCTCCAGCCTCCCTCTGCGTATAAAACATTTACCACACTGAGTACAAATGAAAGGTTTCTCACCCGTATGTATTTTCATGTGCTCCTTCAAGCACTCTCTCAGCCTGAAGCATTTTTCACACACAGGGCAGATGAAAGGTTTTTCACCAGTGTGGATTTTCATGTGCCTAGTAAGTTGCTCACTCCGTGTGTAACATTTACCACACTGGCGGCAGCTGAAAGGTCTCTCTCCATTGTGACTTCTCATGTGGACATTTAGGTGCCCTCTCCGTGAATAACATTTGCCACACAGCATGCAGTTGAAAGGTCTTTCACCACTGTGGGCTCTCATGTGAATCTGCAGCGCTGCTCTACTTTCACAAGATTTTCCACAGACTGAACAGGTCAAAGAAGCTCCTGAGCAGGAGTTCATGTGGAGCGCCAGTCCAGACTTCGAAGCACATTTCCTTCCGCATTTAGAGCAGGTCAGAGATTTGTCATCAGCATTGTTCTTCTCACTGAAATTAATATTCGGATTCTCCACAGACTTGGATGTTAACTGGATGTCCGTGGTTTCGCTCCAGTCTTCACTGTCATCAGTGTCAGATTCAGAAGACTGGGTCCTCTGGTGGCCTAGTGGAGCCCAGTCAGAAGGTGGTTCTGGTCCACCACAGCTGTCTTCATCAGCTTCTGATTTAACATGTTGAGCCCAGCTGCTGGTTGGAGACTCCTCCTTAACTTCATCCTCTTCTATCTTCATAGCGACAGGAGTGATGGACAGGGAAGAGACCTCCACCTCTTCTGCTTCTTCTTTAAGACGGCGAGGTTCATCTTCCTCCTCATTCAGACTGGTGCTGTACTCCTGCGGCTCAGTCAAGGCTTCTTCACTCACCTGGACATCTGCACAAACGAAAAAAAACACACACGCCATCATTCAACAATCGTGCTGCATGACATAACAGCTGCCAGAAGAAGACACGGTTATAAACTCCATTCCAACCTCAATTTAAACTTCATATTCAGTAAGAGGGTGTTTTGGGGTGACCTGCGAGGTTACACCATAACTAGCCAGAACACCCGCGGTACAGGGCATTATTTCCACAGGAACCTGAACAGAGACAGTACAGGGATGACTGCGTTCCTGAGCACGACCCTGAGCTTAGGCCAGACTCCCCGCAGAGAAAGCTTATTTCGGCCGCTTGCACCCGCCATCTTGTCCATTCATCCATTACCAAAGCTCGGGACTAGAAGTGGGGATTTGGGACGAAGCAGGACCGACCAGTACAGCATCCACTGTTTCTCCTCTCACTCATCAAGACCCGGAGACACTGAAACTCCAACACCAATCTCAAGATGCCCAGTAAACATGAGAACAAACATAAGAGTCACAGGAAAAGCCACACCGCAGCTTCAGCACCGTTCTGACTCTGCGGTGCAGCTAGTTTTTCTGCCTGCAGAAACATGATGCTTCCTTTTGGACTTTCTACCAGAATGATGACAGAATGATGTTCCAAAAGTCAAGACTCATCAGCTGTGTCTGGTGGAAACACTCTCTCTGACTGGAACCCAGGACTCGAGACAGCACTTAACTGTGAAGTTCAGCAAGGCAGCGCACTGTCAAGCTCTGCAACACACCTGGTTTCTCTGCACGCCACCACGTCCTCCCTGGCTGTGTGTGACTCCTGCTCTCATGTCGGTGATGGCTAACAAAACACAGATGCGGGTCCTCACTACACCAACTCATCACCCAGCTGCTTCAACAGCAGGTCATCCATGACTCGCCATCCCGTCCTAGACACATCACCTCTGCAGAGACAGAAGCCCGGGAACACGATGGCATCACAACCGACTCACACACACTGCTCCACTGAAACACATGACCCTAATAGTTATGTTCCGGGGGACAGAAGCTCAAAAAAAGTGGTAAAGTGTGATTCAATTAGTTACAGTGTTTCCTTCGAAGCTTAATTCGAGTGTGTGTGTACCTGGTCTCTCGGTCACCATCTCGCTTGCTCCGTTTCCCGTATACAACTCAGCAATGAAAAGGTGGGTGATCAGTTATCAGCCACCCTGAAGACACGGAGCAGCTGCTGCACTGTTGTAGCTGCACAAAATGGTGGAGTGGGCGGAGCCTTCTTTGTCGGTGTGGGTGATGACGTCCGATACGCTTACCTTTTTAATTTATGGTCAAAACGATAGGGCTCATCTGTTGCCACTCAGCGTTGGTATATACGACACACGCAAAGATGTAAAAAAAAAAGCGTTCAATGTAAATTAGCTTTATGTTGCTTTGCTTTTGCAGTGACGCCACTAATTTTGAAAAAAAAAATAAAAGTTTACATTGAACACACAAACATCTAAGAAGGTAAATGACGCGTTCACTTGCACTTTAATGTGAAGATGCGCGTGCTTGTTCGACGCACCAACGATGAGGTTCCGCGCTTCCAAGTTATCAGCAGCAGATGACGCTGATGTACAGAACACACCAACAAATCACGGAACATGCTGACAAGGGAATGGTTTCCTTCGAATGCTTCATACCCGTATGGATGCTAAAGTGGCGTGTTTAAATGAAAGCATCAAATGATCAGCGACACGTGACACTTTTTAATTCTGTTGTGACGAACAAATTCTTTTATTAGCTGATGAAAATCAGGTCACGCCGAGCACGCTGTCAGTGCCTCTATATTTGGGTGCGTTATATTTTAAGGGTCATTAAAAGTCATGAAAATCTTCATCAAAGATGAACATTCCATTCACAAGAGCAGTGGTGATGGAGTAACTGATTCCGACTCAGGGCGTGTTGAGGGCGACCAATCTCTGTGAGTGAAAGAACGATGTTAAATATAAAAGAGACAAGAACCTACTTCTTCATGAATGAGGCGACAATATTACTAGTGAAACAAGAGGATACGGCCCTCCAGAGTTCGAATACCATATGTCAGTTTTCACAAAACGTCGGATCTTATGACCAGAGTGACATACGTTCACAACAGACCACAAAGTTTACCTGCAAATCTTGATATTTGGGGTTCATCTCGCTGACATTGATCTTTGATCTGGTTTTGGCCTCATCTCAGTGTGCTTCTGAAGTTGTGCTCAACACATGTTTGGGAATAGTCTCACAAAAGAGATGGCCAGGAGTTGAAAACAGTGAAGAGGAGAGCTTCCGTCACACAGCCCAACCGGCCAAACCCCGGGAAGCAGAGGCCACAGGTGCAGCTAGCCACTGGTGTGACTGAGGTATGAGCAAATAATGGTTTCCGTAGTGTCGGGTGCCTTGAAAAGTTATAGAAATCTGAGCCATTATTGTTATTTACAACAGTGAAACCTGCCATGATGGTTCAGTTAGAGACAGTAGCACTGACACAAAGACATGAAGCAGAGTTCCAAGAGTCAGAGTTTAAGATGCTTAGGTTTTCAGAGGAAGAGAGAATATTAGCAATGGAAATGCTGTGCAGAACAAGGTGGGGAAAACAACCATAGAGATTTATAGATTTAACACAGGACCAGGGAGGAGGATGATGATAGGTGAAGGTAAAGGAGGCTGAGTTACTGTGACAACCCATGACTGGAACATTTTCTTCATAGATACCATTCAAATAATTCATCAACTCGACTTGAAGACAAAAGTATGGGTGCGCCGACCACTCGGCCAATACAGACTGACTTTTTTTAGTATTGGCAAACGTCTCTAATGCCTGCAGACCGGACTGCAGCATCACATCATGGGATTTTGAAATGAATGCCCAAAGAGCAATAACATTTATCAGCATGTATGAATATAAATAGCATCTTATTAAAATTAATAATTTATTTTTTATATGTTTTCATTTGATCTGTCGATCAAGATGATATCATAACAATCCATATTGACACCGATAAATCAGCCAGCCAATTGATCGGTGCAGCCCTAATTAAAAGCTTCTAGAACAGTCTCCAAACATCTTGAGGGGCTGTTTTAGAGATGATAGAATGAAGTCTACTCTAGTTACACATATGGCTTCTCACGTGCCTGTTCAGGCTGCCTCTCTGAGTAAAACACTTATCACACTGCGAGCAGGCGTAAGGTTTTTCCCCACTGTGAACTCTCATGTGTGCTTTCAGGTGCCCTGTCTGTGTAAAACTGTCCCCACACAGAATGCAACTGAAAGGTTTCTCTCCTGTGTGTATTCGGGTGTGTTCCTTAAGACTTTCTCTCGTTGGAAAACATTTGCTGCATTGAAAGCAGATAAATGGTTTTTCCCCAGTGTGTGTTCGCATGTGCTCCCCCAGGTGCTGCCTCAGCGTAAAACATTTACCACACTTAGTGCAGCTGAATGGTTTTTCTCCAGTATGGATTCTCATATGAACATTCAGGTGCTCTTTCTGCGTAAAACGTTTACCACACTGAGAGCAGGCAAAAGGTTTCTCTCCAGTGTGGATACGCATGTGTCCCTTTAAGCTCCCTCTCCATGTAAAGCATTTACCACACTGAGTGCAGCTAAAATGTTTCTCTCCAGTGTGGATTTTCATGTGATCCTCCAAGTGCCCTTTCTGGGTAAAGCTTTTGCCACATTGTGAACAGCTGAAGGGTTTTTCTCCAGAATGAATTCTCATGTGTTCCTTCAGGCTCCCTCTCTGTGTGAAGCATTTGCCACACTGAGAGCAGATGAAGGGTTTTTCTCCAGTGTGAACTCTCATGTGAACCTCAAGCGCTGCATTACTTTTAGAACTTTTCCCACAAAAAGAGCAAGAAAGAGGTTCTCCGCAGCAGGATTTCAAGTGTTTAGTCAGGCCAGACTTTGAACTGCATTTTTTCCCACATCCGGAGCAGCACAGCAACTTGTGAGCACCATCGTCTTCATTCTTGCTGGCATGAACATTAGGAGTCTCCACAGATTTTGAACCTGACTGAGAGTTGCTGGTTTCTCTCCAGTCCTCACTGTCATCAGTATCAGATTCAGAGGAGACTGACCTATGCTGGTCAGGATGGAGAGGTGTACCTAAGTCAGTGGCTGGTTCTGGTTCACCACAGTTATGTCCAGCAGCTTCAGCTTTAATGCGATGAATCAAGTTCCTGGTTAAAGGCCTCTCCTCATCTTCTATCTTCACATTGACAGCAGTGGCAGAGAAACTGTCCTCTTCCTTAATAAGACGAGGTTCTTGTCTCTCTTGGTCGGCACTGGAGCTGCTCTCCAGCTGGTCAGCAGAAAGGTCCTCTTCCTTCACCCGCAGCTGCTGTACATCTGCAGGGACACACACTAGAGTCATTCAACAATCGTGTCACGTGACAGACAATGAGAACCAGACACTGGAAATGAAATATGGACTATGAACCTGAAACATGGAAGGGTGAACCTGTTGGGGAATAATCGGTCAGTATCACAATAGCACATGGATCTCGCTTGATAGCAGTTCATCTTAAACAGTTGAGGTTCCAAAACAACAATCTCTCCCAGATGTTCTGAGAAACATGCAGGACTGCATGCAGGACGTGATGGTGTGCATCTGTATGAGGACCGCCATCGATCCAGTCTCTAGTGAATGTGTTGGTACCCTGAATGATTTGATGCCGTTTCAACGATGATGTGCTGAAGATAACTCCCGCAGCATGTGTGAGGTCGTTGCCTCTGACTTCACCACCCTAGAGAAGTTTGCTTGTAGCACAACAAAACTTCCAAATCCCAAACTCCCAATCTGTTCTTCACAAGTTGAGCTGGAAACTCAAAAAAAACTCAAAAACTGCTTCCATCTGGAAACAAACAGTCGAAGGACAATTTTCAGTGACTAGAAAAAAAGCCCTCCATCATCAGCTCTGAATGAACAAAGGACGAGTAAATGAAGCACAATGGTGACTGGACATCCATGATGAAATAAGAAAACTGCGACATCGCAAGGTCAACATCATCACCCACATTAGATTTAAAAGTGTTCACACCGCAGACTCTCCCTTGTTGACGACTAAAATAAAGACCAGAACACTCAGACTACTTGGACGTGTGGAACTCATTCCTCACTGTTCCATCATGGTGGACACCATGACTTCATACACACAAACACATCAACATCTGGCACCATGGACAAGACGCTGTCATTTATGATAGGTAACGGGACCATGTGGGTCAGGCAGAACCAGAGGTGGCTGGAGTAGCTGAGAGTGAGACACATTTTCTCTCGTCCCTTCATTTATTTGATGCCAGTAATACGTCATAATGAAATGGATCAAGTGTGACGTGGCCCACCGGGCCCGGTTCCTGCTCCTCCAAACAGCATGTGTACCTCAGGAGCTACACAACTCCCACAGTGAGAACCAAAACCATCAAGATGATGGATTACATTTTCACTTTGATTCCAACTGCTGTTTGTGAAACTCATGAACTGTGGAGAGTCCTAGGGTACACTGCAACACCAGTCTGTCACAGGCCAGAGAGGCCATGGAAGAATAAAGAATGCTGACGCTTTGTGGACGATGTTTGATGTGTATCTTTAATGTCAATGGCATAAGTCAGTGTCTTTGTTGTGAATAGCTGCTGTGATAAGTTGAATTTCCCCACTGTTAATGGCCATGTCATCTAATATTCATATTTAAACGCAGGATCATTAAAACGATGCAACATATTTCCAAAGACCATGTGAACACAAAGAAAATTGGATGACTCGGCAGGATTCACCTTCACCTGGCTGTTAGACTGAATCACATAGTAAATCATCCAGGTTTCATTTGTCCTGCTTTTGCAGCAGAGTCGGGGTTAAATTAAGATGGAATAACTTCCCGGCGCAATCCACCAGTCAGACCCTCTGATGACGACATTGGTCAGGTTGTTTGCAGGGACTCAACACACGTGTCTGACATCCGGTTTACTGCAGGTACTCCCCACCACAGCAGAGGGCGGCTCAGACCACCTGCAGGGTAAGAGAGTACTATAGCGTCCCAGCAGCAGTTGCGCTCTCAGCTGACCGCCATGTTACCGCCGGCTCTCGATAAGCACCGACGGAGAGTTTTTTTTTTGCTTTCAACCGGAAGTTGGGTGGTCTGGTTTTGTCACGTGATACCAGTGTGTCAGTCATGAAACAACTCGGTTCCAAACCACGTCACATCAGTGACGTCGACGACACATTCTATGGCCACGTAATAATCTGGTGCGGGTCTGGCGCGCGTGTGTGTACCTGCTCTCTTTATCTCCATCTCCCGTAGGACTGACTTCAGCTTCAACCCAGAGTCTAGTGGCAGCAGACGATCGGTAAGATTCCCCTTGAAAGAATACCTCCACGGGATCCACGAGCAGGAGACACACAGGAGCCGCTTCGGAGCAGAAAATGGAGGAGTAGGCGGGACTTCTTTCTTTGTGGAGCAGGACGCTCCCGCGCATGCGCAGGAAACTGTCGCGCTCCTTGCAGTCAACTCCAGGCTGAAGTACGGAACACAACAGATCACGAAGCTTGATGACACCGGTACATAGGTACACAAAACCCGCGTACATCAAATATGTGCAACATTTGTTTTGTGAAGAGGCAGAACAATGTTTGATCACTGACAAATAAGGCAGAGAAGTCAGATGAAGTCATGGTGGATCCCATGTATATGTTCGAATAGAGATGTTTGAGATGAGACCCCCCACACACACACACAGACACGCCCAGGCGTCCCCCTCTAACCTCACACCGTCAACCCAACATGCTTACTGACATCATGTTTATGCCATTATTACTTGTTATTGATCTGCTTTTCCCTGGTAAGAGTCAGAGAGCAGTAAGACAAAATGTAGCTGTCAAGTTCTGTACACAGTTGCATTGTCCAGAGAAACAACCTTTTGAAGCTCAGACACAACAAATCAACAGGTAATTACACTTTTTTATTTGAAGACACTTTCCATGTCATAAGAATCTCTCAGTTTTGTAAACAGAAATCTTTTCACTGGGTCAATAGAAGAAAAAAAATGTTAATTTTCAACGAATCGAACACTTATGACTCACCTCATCCAGAACATTGAAAACTAAAATGAAACTCTTAACGTTCCACAGATCACTAGAACCACAAGTCATTTTGAACCTCAAGGGACCTCAAGACTAAGCTTTGTTATTGAATCTTCATGAGAGGAAAGTCACTATATCTCTTCACACTCCGAGTTCAAGTTAGACTTCCCTCCAGTGTGCACAGATGTGCACATCGTAATTCACTTGCTAGAATGTTTCCCACTCTGCGCAGAGGTAAGGTTTCTCTGTAGTCTATGTCCACATCAAATGGCAGTTTTATAAAGTTCTACATATCTGTCCAAAAATAGGTAAAAATGCTTCCAACATTATGACCCAGAGAATGTTTTTTCTCCAGCATGACGTCTCATGTGAACCTTCAGATTTCCTTTCTGTGTGAAACATTTGCCACATTCAGAGCAGGTGAAAGGTTTTTTTCCAGTGTGAATTTCCACGTGTGCTTTCAGGTGCCCGAACAGAGTAAAACATTTACCACACTGAGAGCACGAGAAAGCCTTCTCACCCGTGTGGATTTTTATGTGGTTCGTCAGGGTCCATTGGTGTGTGAAACATTTACCGCACAAGGAGCACCTGAAGGGTTTTTCCCCGGTGTGAACTCTCATATGTTCTTTCAAGCTCCACCTCTTCTTAAAACACTTATCACACTGTGAGCAGATGAAAGGTTTTTCCACTGAGTGGACGCTCATGTGGTTGTGCAAATCACCTGTTTGTGAAAAACGTTTACCACATTGAGAGCAAACATAAGGTTTTTCTCCAGTGTGGATTCGCATGTGTTTCTTTAAGTGCCGTTTCTGCGTGAAACATTTACCACACTCAGAGCAGATGAAAGGTTTTTCTCCAGTGTGCCCTCTCACATGCTCCTTCAGGTTCGCTCTCTTTTCAAAGCTCTTGCCACAAAACGAACACGACAGGGATCCTTCAGAGCAGGACTTAATGTGTTGAGTGAGTCCAGACTTGGAAGAACATTTCCTCCCACACTCAGAGCAGACCAGTGACTTCTGACTGGACTTTGGCTTCTTGGCAGAGTTTGAACCAGATTTCCAGTCCTCACTGTCATCAGTGTCAGAGGAGTCAGAGGACAGTGGCCTCTGGTGGTCAGTCATGACTTCAGTATCAGCATCTGTTTCCGCTTCTGATCCCTTTAGTTTGTCTCCATCAGCTTCTGTTTTCATGTCTTGAGTCAAGCTGCTGATCAGAGGCTCCTCCTCTTCATCTTCCTCAATCTTCACATTGACAGGTGTGAATGAAAGCTCAGGTGAATCTTCTTCCTCTTCACGAACCTCATCTTCATCATCTTCGATCTTCACACCAGCAGGAGTGAGCTTGTTGGAACCCCCTTCCTCTTCTTTGATGAGAGGTTCTCGTCCCTCCTGGTCCAGACTGGAGCTGCACTCCTTGTGCTCAGCAGAAACCACTTCTCCACTCACCAGAAGCTGCTGCACATCTGCAGACACACAGACACTGGAGTCACTCAACAAATGAGCTACATGCACCGCAAAAGCTAAAAGTCAACCAGTTTTTAAAACTGATAGTGACGCATAAAAAACATACATCAGCTTTTTTTTTTCAAATTTGCAGCAGGGAAATCTGTCGTGAAATCTGTCAATCTAGCTCTGATCCCTTTCAGTCAGTATGTATTTTGGTTTAAAACTGACAACAATAGTTTAAGGATCTTTTTCTCCTGATTATGTGACCAAATGTGTCTCCAGCATGAGTGCGAGTAAATGCCACGACCACTCATGCACGCACATCTGGACGAACAATGCAAGACATGCCGTTTTAACAGCCCTAAATGCGCCACTAACATGGATAAATGCCTCATAGTGCACACAGTTCGTAATACAATCAGGAAGAATTGAAAAACACATGACGCAGTAATAAATAAAAATCTAGCAGCTAAAAACAGGAATAAAAAAAACATGATCAGTCAGGGGCCACAGTGGAAATATGCCTGGGTCATGATCTTTTTACGCACGCCGCCTGCTGATCATCTACGGAGGTGAGGAGAACGCTCACGTTGAGCCCCCCGACACACCGGGCACCATTATTTTGGTGACCTTATCTGTGGTTTTGTATTTGGCTGTCAGTTTAGCAGCTGATGATGTGTTGTGATGTGTGACACGCTAGATCTGTGGAGAAGGTTGAAAACTGTGGAAGAAGAATCTTGCCACTCAGTCGGCCACAAATTTGCCAAAAACAGTTTGGATTATTCGCCGGAAGAGTGGTCGTTAGAGTTTAGTCGGCATGTGCCATGATTCCGTGTCCGTGTACCTGGTGTCTCGGGCTCCATCTCCAGCAGGACTCTCTCTCTCGCTCCGTCTCGCGTTTATAACGGAGTATGGTGTCATGAAACCGCGGCAGCAGGGGGTCGCCAGCAGCAGCAGCTATCAGCCCCCGCTTGAATGAGTCTCTCAAACTCGGACGCTGATGATCTGCGGGCAGGAGACGCGGAGCAGCAGCTCCTGTGTTTTGGGAGCGCAAAATGGCGGAGTGGGCGGGGCTTTCTTTCTTTGTGCGTCTGAGAGGCTCCCACGTGACTACGTCACCCGTGGGTGGGCGGTGCTTCGCTATCAACACGACGACGGGCTATAAGACCAGAACAGTGGGGAGGGTGATGACGTAGCATGAAAACATGTTGGTGTGATTTCCGAGGTTTGGGTTAAAGTCAGTGCCGTCTTTAGTTCTATATCCAATCCAGTCCGCTTCAAATCCTCCGCCGACGTTCCAGTCCTAAGAAACCAAGGACTGCAGAACTGAATGACTTCAAGACTTCAAGTGCTGACGTCATGAAGCCTTTGAGTTACTGGTACTTCAGCGCCTGATGAGCATCACTGCCCCCTGCTGGACATGCTGCAGCTCGCCCACAGAGCCATCTGGTCTGTAGAAGCTTAAGTCAACCTGGACCTCCACTTCATCTTACAGCATCTGGACTCCCGAGGAACCTCAGCCACGATCCTGTTCGTGGACCTCAGCTCTGCCTCCAACCCAATCCTCTCTGCTCTGCTCCACAAGCTCTACCAGCTTCACAACTCCATTGACAGGCAGATTAGTGACTTCCTGACAGACTGGTGCAGACATGTGCAGCTGAGGATTACAGTCTCGGACACTTGGACCATCGGATCCTCAACACTGGATCTACACCAACTGCTGCATGTCCAGCCACCAGTCAGTCAAACTGATCGAGTTGTGGATGATGACACCACCATCATCAGACTCCTCTTGGCATGAGCGTGCCTACAGGACGGAGGTGGACTGGCTCATGCCCTGGTGGAAAAACCGCAACAACCTGGAGCTGAGGGCCCAGTAGTGGACAGTGGAGATGATTGTTGACTTCGGGAAAGTCACAGCAACCCCACTTTACCATCCACCATCACCCAGGACCTCATATGTGACACGACCATCACCCCCTTATATATTCACTGACAACAGCAATAAACATAAACATTCATATCATATTTTTCATAAAACTTTATAAATGCATTTTGATGTGTCATTAATAGATAAGAGCTCGATGTATTGAGACCCATATTTCAGTATGTGCTGTCGTGTGAACTGGAGACAGAAATAGCCACTTTAGGATAAGTTCACTCCAAGCTGGCAGAGAATCTTCTCTTCGTTCTCCAGTACAGGTCACCATCCATCTGACCTCACGCTGCAGATGAAGATTATATTTACAAAGTTTCTAAAACCACAGACAGTGACCCGGCAGTTATGTCAGAGTAGAGCAGCAGATGACCACAATGAAGCCCGACCGAAGTCACTTTGAGGGCATGAGTGGTGTCAGTCGCCCCTTTCCTGCTAAAGGTATGACAGCGGCTTCCTCCTCGAACTTCCATCATCTAGTGCTTGAAGTTCAGTGAAAATTAGTCAAAACAGATCAACAGGTAATTATATGATTTATTTTACTTTTCATTCCAAAAGAATCTCTCAGATTTGTGGACAGAAGTCACCTGGAAATAACAAAACACTTCACTTTGAACCAAGTGAACATTTACGACGCACCTCAACTGGAACATTGAAAATTACAATGCAACTCTTTACGCTCCACAGTGCATCACAACCACAGCAGTCATTTTGAAATGAACCTGACACCCGTTGCAGAGTCGCCTGAGGTATGTTATCCTGTGAATCTTGTACGTCCTCATCGTATGGAACATTTTCCTCACTCAGAGCAGGGGTAGGGTTTCTCTCCAGTCTACGTAGACAACAACACTATGGAGATGAGAATGTTTTTTCCCCAGCATGATGTCTCATGTGAACCTTCAGGTTTCCTTTCTGTGTGAAACATTTGCCACACTCAGAGCAGGTGAAAGGTTTTTTTCCAGTGTGAATTTCCACATGTGCTTTCAGGTGGCCGACAAGAGTGAAACATTTACCACACTGAGAGCACGAGAAGGCCTTCTCACCCGTGTGGATTTTTTTGTGATTCATCAAACTCCATCGGTGTGTGAAACATTTACCGCACAAGGAGCACCTGAAAGGTTTTTCTCCTGTGTGGACTCTCATATGTTCCTTCAGGCTCCACCTCTTCTTAAAACACTTCTCACACTGTGAGCAGATGAAAGGTTTTTCCACTGAGTGTACTCTCATGTGGTTGTGCAAATGTCCCGTTTGAGAAAAGCGTTTACCACACTGAGGGCAGACGAAAGGTTTTTCTCCAGTGTGGATTCTCATGTGTTTCTTTAGGTGCCGTTTCTGCGTGAAGCATTTACCACACTCAGAGCAGATGAAAGGCTTTTCTCCAGTGTGAACTCTCATGTGTTCCTTCAGGTTCGCTCTCTTTTCAAAGCTCTTGCCACAAAACGAACACGACAGGGATCCTTCAGAGCAGGACTTAATGTGTTGAGTGAGTCCAGACTTGGAAGAACATTTCCTCCCACACTCAGAGCAGACCAGTGACTTCTGACTGGACTTTGGCTTCTTGGCAGAGTTTGAACCAGACTTCCAGTCCTCACTGTCATCAGTGTCAGAGGACTCAGAGGACAGTGGCCTCTGGTGGTCAGTCGTGACTTCAGTATCAGCGTCCGTTTCCACTTCTGGCCCCTCATATTCATCTCCATCAGCTTCTGTTTTCATGTCTTGAGTCAAGCTGCTGGTTGGAGGATCCTCCTCTTCATCTTCTTCAATCTTCACATTGACAGATGTGAATGTAAACTCGGGTGAATCTTCTTCTTTTTCCTCTTGGGTTCCTTCTTGAGGTTCTTGTCCCTGCTGGTCCAGAGTGGGGCCGTCTTCCTGCTGCTCAGTAGAAAGTTCTCCTTCACTCACCAATAGCTGCTGCACGTCTGCAGGGACACAAACATGAGTCACTGAAAAACGGTGTCAGGTGCACTGTAAAATCTCAAATGTTGACATTACTTCAAAGAATGATGGAAATCTGCTACCCCAATAAACAGAGCAGCATGATCTTAAATAGAGTCACGTCAATCACATGTTAGTTTGGAGTGGGAGGTACGGCTTCACTGGAGCCTATATTTCATGACTGGAATACACAAGGAGGGATCAGGGATTTCTGATTCATTGTGTTTTTTGTTTGTCTTGACAGCATCATATACAGAATGATTTTAATGCATGAAAATAGAAAAAAATAAGGATGCACAGATTACTGCAAAGAAAAAGCCAGAGGTGGCCTTCGGTGGAGTGAGATAAAGAGCAAGGCCAACCAGTGGCATGTGAGGCAATGATGCAGTCAAACAACGTGCAGTAGGCCTGAGCCACAGCGCCATGAAGTAGAAGGCATCTTTCCAAACGGCTGTGCGGTATGTGCTGCAGAACCAAAGCGATCTCCGCTAGACTACAGTAGAAGATCTGGCAACCCGCTCCACCACACCGCCGGGTCGCTGTATGTACTAACGATGACCTTGCAGGAGCTGTTCAACAGCAGTAGAAGATTATCTGGACTGTCCGACCCATGTCTCACGCCTCTGCTCTCTTATCTGTGGGCTCAAATATCAAGCGGGGCTGGCTACATAGTCATGCAACGCTTCAGCGTGAAGAGTGATTGAAAGTATTCATGCAGTGTTGAACTGAGCATTTAGTGGATCCACTTTGCTTTCCATCAGCAGACTGACACACAACACAGTCTTGATGTGGAAAGAAACAGAAGCCACGTGTGGTTTGGGGTGGGGGCACCCCTCAACAACATTTTTTTCCATGTGCTGCAGTGCTTTTCTTCTTAACTCTGATTTGATTTCAGTGGATGATAATAATGCAGCTTGTTTACAAGGCTTAAGGTCAATATTCCATTGATTAAAAGGTTTTTCACGACACGTCGTTCATATGTTGCATGTTAAATAAAAATGTCATCTTCATCTAACACCTACAGCATAGTTTTGCGATTTGAGATTATGCCAAGCATCTAATCATTATACAGGTTCGGCCACAAACCTTCATTTCGGTGCATCCGTCCCTAAAAAAACAATGTAAATCAGATTTTTTCAGTTTCAGATGACTTTTTTTTCAGTCAGCTGGACGTCACGACATGAGGCAATGATTAATTTTCCGGCACAGGAGAGTAAGCTACTGTTGGTAAACAGGACGGGTCTTCTCACAGAAACTTTGATGTTGCCCCTATAAGGTCATAAGATCTTAGTCATTACTCAAAGCACCACTGTAGCATCAGAGTAAGGAGGAACAAGAGCCAAAAAGAGGGAACCTCACACCATGTGACTGTTGAGGCACACGAACGAGTGTATGCTGAGTGACGTGTCGTGTCTGGGCAACTCACAGCAAAACACGGTACAACATCAGTCACATGGAATTGGTTCAGATATCATGAGATGGACGTCAGAGTGACATCATTTTCCACCGGCATCAGGCAGAGAGTAGGCTGTCGAGACCAGGGGATGCTGCTGTTTCTGTTGCTAAAATATTATCTCCAGGTTTGGTCTTTTTAATGTCCTTTCATAGCAAAACACTGGACCTGCGGTTGTGTCTTCACCTCACTAATTATTCAGGTCAAAACTTTTCACCAACACCCAAGAATCAGCGCGCCAGGTCAGACAAACACGACCGCCATCTTCCACCTCAGACGGCTCCAGCAAGTGCTGCACTGGTTTGGTTCCAGCGGGGGACTTTCCCCGGCAGGAGCCTAACCCTAACCCACCGGAGACATGAGTGCGCGTGCATGCGTGTGTGTACCTGGTGTCTCGGGCTCCATCAGGACTCTCTCTCTCGCTCCTTCTCTCGTTAATAACTGAGTATTGTGTCATGAAACCGCGGCAGCAGGGGGTCGCCAGAAGCTGCAGCTATCAGCCCCCGCTTGAATGAGTCTCTCACACTCTGAGACAGACAGCCGCTGGATGACCTACAGGCAAGAGACGCGGAGCGGCAGCTTCTATGCTCTGGGTGCACAAAATGGCGGCGTGGGCGGGGCCTTCTTTCTTTGTGCAGCTGGAGACGCTTTCACGTGACTGCGTCACCCTTGGGTGGGCGGTGTTCGCTGTCATGACGTCGATGGGCCTGGAGAGCAGAAGAGTGAGGAGGGTGATGACGTAGCATGACTGCGTCACACGAAGAAAAAGTCAGCCATTGTTGTGTTCCTTTCTCCGTTTTGTGGTCAAAATCCAGAGATGTTTTTTATCTTCTAGGAAATTAGCAACAACAAATCAGTACTCTTCATTAACATTTTTTCCCAAAATCTTCACAATGAGTCAGCTGAATAAATGTAAGACAGAGTTAGAATCAGGAATGTTGAAGATTGACGCATCAGAGTATCAGAACGACAGTCGTCGGGTTCAAAGCCTGAAAAATGTCACAGAGTCTCCAGTTAGGACCCCAGAGATCATGTAGAGTCAAGAGGACTCAAGTCATCAATCTAACCCTCAGGACTCTTCCTGGACATCCCATATCACCAGTGTGACTGCTTCCATTCACTCCTGCCAGGACTGCCACAGCTCCATAAACCCCAGTCCAGGATTTATTTACACACATCACTCTTGCAACACACAGAAAACGGAGAGGAAAAAAAGTACTTACCTCATCATCTCTGAAAGATGCATTTCATTCAGAAACTACTGTAATCCAGAAACCTGTGGAAGAAAGCTGTCCACTCTGATGGTCTCCGCATGAACACGTGGCTATAGTCTCTCTAGCGGGTCCTGACCTGGATCCTGGGTCATGGAGGTTGGTGACTAAAACATCAGTGAATACATTCAGTAACAACTGAGCACCAGGTTTGAGACTTGCTCTTCTACCTTTTCATGTTCCCCTTCAGAGCAAAACATCCACCACACTGAGAACAGATGAAGGGTTTCTCTCCAGTTTGACCAGCTGTGTGGTTCCTGCAGCCTCCTGCTTCACCAATTTGGGCAGCTTTTTTTTCCGTGTGGATGCTCATGTGATCCTTTCGACTTTACCACACTGAGAGCAGACCAATGTTTTTGGTTGTTCTCAACTGAGAACTGGCCAGTAATGAGACGAATAATCAAAATAACACACAAGCTGAAGCTCTGGGATAGATGAAGTGGAGCATATTAGAGATTTACTGGCCAACAGTAACTCCACTCAGCAGCAAAAACAATTCCACGGAAGAGAGCAGATTTAAGACAACAGAACAAAGATTTACAAAGTGACACTTTCCACCAACATCCAGGATACTTCCCACAAGGAACCGAGCAGAACTTCCAGATCGAACTGTGGTAATTTCTGTTCCTCCACTTCCTTCAATGACCTCATCACCTTAAATCAATTTAGAGATGGCCATTGATCACCTGCCACCATTTAGAAAAACAAGTTCTCAATAAAATGCAAGTGGTCACGAATTAGGGAGCACATGGCCGTCCGCTTTACAGCCGCTGTCCAAATTAATGCACTCCTTTGAAGTGTTACAAGTCATGAATCTTTGCATGTTCTTTCAGGCTCCCATGCATTGTGAAACATTCATCACAATAAGAGCAGCTCAAAGGTTTTTCTCCAATGTGAATGCTCAAGTGTTCCTTCAAGTAATGTGACACAGAGTGCAGCTGAAAGGTCTTTCTCCCGTGTGAACTTTCATGTTTCTCCAGGTGCTGTTAGAGGGTAAAACATTTCGCACACAGGCTGCAGCTAAAAGGTTTTTGTCCAGTGTGAATGCTCATGTGTTCCTTCAAGCAATGTCTCAGAGGATAGCATTTACCTCACAGGGTGCAGTTGAAAGGTTTTTTTCCTGTGTTTTGTCAGGCTCCCTCCCTAAGTAAAAGATTTACCACACTGAGAACAGCTGAAGGGTTTCTCTCCAGTGTGCATTCTCATGTGGTTCTTCAGATTCCCTCTCCGTGCAAAACTTGTACCACACTGAGTGCAGTGGAAAGGTTTTTCTCCAGTGTGAATTCTCATATGAATCTTCAGGTGCTGTTCTGAGAAACAGGTTCTCCCACATTCAGAGCAGGTCAGTGACCTGTGGTCCACTTTCTTCCCAACCATCTTTGGATTCTCTCCAGAGTTTGAACCTGGAGGAGAGTTGCCGGTTCCTCTCCAGTGCTCACTGTCGTCAGCGACAGATGCAGAAGAGAGTGGCCTCTGGTGGTCACAGTGGATCCAAGTCAGGGCTGGTTCTAAACAGTCGTCTCTAACAGCTTCAGTTTTGACGTGTCCAGTCAAGCGGCGGGTTGGAGGCTCATCGTCATCTTCTTCAATCCTCACGACAACAGAAATGGCGGAGAACAAAGTCACTTAAGCCTCTTCTGCTTCATCTTTTTCGGCCTTAATGAGAGCAGGTTCTCATAGGGCTGACACTATGAGAACCGCATTCATTTCATGCAGGGTTGTCAGGTAAAGACAAAATCACCAGACAGAGTCCAGTCCGGACACCTCAGACTCCCTGCAAACACTTCTGCTGTCAGTGAAATATTGGCTTGTTGTGAAGATGTGTTTCATCAACGCGTTTAACATAGTCCAAGTTTCTTTGAGTTAACGTACCACCTAGCAACTGGTGGTCACGTTCACAGTGTTTCGCATCTTTTTCACCACTTGTCAATAAAGCTGTCCTTTTAAAATCGTACTGAGCGTACAGATATGGAAACTATTATGTCCTTGTGGAGTAACAGTACTCACATCATCACTGTACTGTGTAGTTACTGAAACTTTCCTGGATCCAGTACTGACAGGGTTTTCACTTCTCACCAGGAGACTCGTCGGCATCTCCAGTAGCGCTTGGTGGCGTCCTGGAGTGTGTGGACCTTGTGTGTCAGTCTCCATCTCCTGCTGGACTCTCATGACCGCTTCTCATCCAAAACCGGTCATTATAGGTAAAAGCAGCAGCGAGGAGGAGCAGGAGACACAGGGGAGCACAAAATGGCGAAGTGGGCAGAGCCTTCTTTCTTAATGTATTTTTTAGATTACATTTTGATTACTAAACAAACAGAACAGCCACAAACAAACAACAAAACATAGATTAAGACAATAAAGTAAGACAATGAACCAATCTCAAGGAGTACAACACGACTGAGATGCCAGGAGGTCCCTGCAGTCACTGAGAGCAGACTGCCCCACCTCACTCGCCTGACAGCCCTCTGCACCTCGCTGACTCTGAACCCCCAAATTCTCCTCACGTTTGTGCCGCATGGAGTGATATTTGAGGAGCGATGGGTAGCTGAAGGATTTCCCGCAGACCGAGCAGGTGTAACGCCGGTCTCCCGTGTGCAGACTGGTGTGCACTTTCAGGTTCTGTCTGGAGCTGAACATCTTCCCGCACACGCCACACTCGTACTGCTTCTCCTTGCAGTGGGATTTCAAGTGCTGCGCCAGATAACGCTTGACCCGGAAAGACTTTCCACACAGTGAGCAGTAGAACGGTGTCTCTCCCTCGTGCGACTGCAGGTGCTGCGCCAGGTAGCGCTTCACCCGGAAGGTCTTTCCACAGAGGCGGCAGCTGAAGGGTGTGTTGCAGGAACCGGGAGCCTGGTCCACCGGGCCCTCTGCGTGAACGGGCCGGCCCTCCGCTGAGCTGAGCAGCTCCACGTTCAGACTGACACCGCAATCCTGCCGACCCTGCTCCAGCTGTGGCGGACTCATGTCAGCCCGAAGTTCTTGGCTGCCCACAGGATGGGACTCACCGCTGTCTTTGATGTGTGGAGGAAGGAAGTGGTCTTCCTCCAGCGGACCCCGGAAGTTGTCAGCTTCAGCTTTAATGATAACAGGAAGCGAGGAGCTGTCAGCATCCAGGCGCTCTGAGGGAGAGAAGCTTCAGTCATCCTCAACAGCCCTCCAGTGTTGATGCTCAAGGGAGGCGAGAATTTGAAGGAGGAGGAGGAGGCCCCACAAATGCGTGGTAATACTAGCCACCGGGGGGCGCTATTCTTGTTATTTACAGAACTTTTAAGTCATTCTGGACTAGACTGTGTGATTACTGCAGGCTGGGACCAAATTTCAAGCTTGATTGTCATAGCAATGCCCCGCTCTGCCCGGGAGACTCAGGATGAAGGGTGTCATTGGGAGAAGATCAGAAATGAGTCTATCGGAGGGACATGTGGAGAAGATTGGAGGCTAAGTTAGGGAGGACAGATGCTTGTGGAGAGGAGAGAGAGTTGGACCAAGTGTGCTGCAGATGGAGGTGAGGAGGACCACAGTGAAGACGTGGCACGAGAAAGATTAGTTAAATTATTGGGTCAAATGTCTGGCAGGCTGTACAGAGTTAAACATGTAAACTCTTGTTTTACAGTGCCTCACTATGTACACACCCGCTGGCTTCACAAGAACGTCCAGAAGTTTATGCTGACGGTGGATCTCCGTCTGAAGCTCGGCCACAGTTCGTTCAAACACTCCGAATATCTCATGAGCAGCGGCGGTCAGTCTCTCGCACACAAACTGCCTCAAATAATCGACGGAAGACATGTTTAATCCGCAGGAACAGCACAGAGGAGGAACTTGACCGACTCACGTCGCGTTCACTTCCGCCTGCTTCTTCTTCAGCGCGAGTTTAGAGGACCGACTACGGCAGCAGCGCCCCCGCGTGTCTCAAAGCTGAATCAACATTTGCGTCATTTTGAGGCACAAATCCTACCATCTTAGTCTGGAGGTTCCATAACGGACATTTATGGCCGTATTTCATGCCAATATACAGTTAACTCTATAATCTGACACCTATTCTTGCTATATCTTTTTCTATAATGGCAATCAACTCGTTTTTTTTTAGATGAGGTTATGTTAGATGTCTTTTATTCACATAGTGGGGAAATTCAACTCTAACTATACTTCAAAGACTGTGTTGTTTTAAATGTTCTTTATTAACATCTCTACATCCATCTCCTGCTAATTTTTTTAATAGATCAGATCAGATGACCGTTTCATCACCATCACCTCCAGCGTCATTCAGCTTCCTGAAAACATTTATGGGTTCATCTGTTCTTTGAAGGCGTGTGGCAAAGGTTGTCTAACGTTCTGAAGGTGAAGCCCAGGAGCTGTGGATCAGGGCCCGCTGGCCTGTGGTCAGGTTGCTGTTGTTCAATTCCCTGGAGCGGCCCTCAGACCACTGTGGCTGAGGCTCCTGAGGGAGTGGGGTTCAGGCAAGCCCTGTGAAAGTGCAAGGTTCACACCATTTAGAATAGCCCTTATTGTCCTTGTACAGTGTACAACGAAATTTGATACGAATAATACTCCCTTGGTGCAAACAATGTAAAAAAGAATATATATATAAAACAATCAAGCATGCAGAAAACAACCAGTAGGTACAAATAAATAATATGTACACTAGTAGCAGCAGTAAAGGAGCGTAATGACAGAAAGTGGCACTTATCCGGATGTAAACTTGTGTGATTTGTTATTGCACAGTTATTTCTTTATTGCACTGTGATCAATGTGGTTAGTAATAATGCATTTTGTAGACTGTTTTATCTGGTTTTGTTGTTTTTGTTCAATACTGAGATAGTTTCGGGAAGAAGCTATCTCTGAGTCTGTTTGTCCGGGTTTTGTGTGACCTGCTACCGTCAGGCAGACGGTAGCAGGTCGAACAGAGAGTTACTGGGGTGGGACGAGTCCTTGATGTTGCCGGCTCTACTAAGGTAGCAGGAGTTGGCGATGTCCTCCAGGCTCGGCAGAGAGCAGCCAGTGATCTTCTGGGCTGTGTTGATGACTCTCTGCAGAACTTTCCTGACTGCAGCTCAGCACCCTGCGTACCACGCTGTGATGCAGTACGTTAGACTCTCCTAGAGGAGCAATGCAGCACACACGTGAACACGGAGAAGTTGGTTTTAAAAGTGGTTTATTCGTCATTTCTGCAAGTTATTCAGACTACATATCATGTGACTACAGGTTCAGGTGTTAATGTAAGGAGAAGCTCAGGAGGTGAAGGCGAGTGTGCGTAGCTTATGACAAACCTCCAAAGGAGAAAACAAGGTATAAATTAAAAAAAAGCTTGGTGTCCCTCTAAAAACAAGAGAAAGTGGTCGATCCCTAAAAGTGGGTAAGTAACTAGTGAGGAGAGAGAGAGAGAGAACCACCAAAACGTCACCCCACAAAACGCGTGACCTGGAAACACAAGCGACACCTTCATATTCTTCTTCATCCACTCACACGTGGGTGACACTCCGGAGTGGCCCTAACATTCACACGCAGGGAGCCGGCAACACGACGACACGAGGAGAATACTCGCAAGTCAAGCATTCGGAAAGCGGACTTGTCAGTCAAAAAGAAAACCAGCCAGCTGGCTTCAGTGCGCCCTCCGCCCCACCAGGGGGCGGCGTGTACTCACACAAGTGGAAATCGCTGGTGAGAGGGCTGCATTCATGGACTAGCGACGGTAAAACTCGTGGACAACCATTTTTGTTCAGTTCAAGTCCGTGGTTTCAGTTAACAAATAACGAGAAACCAATCTTTCTTGCTTTCCACAGATTGTGGGATGAAACATGAGCAATAAAAACAACGTGGCGTTTTAAAACAGTCCTTCATGAGAAACTTCTAGGTTTTGGATCCCCGGTCCACAGGAAACACAAGTTCTGTTTTTCACTTTTTTTTTTTTAGAAAAGGAATTTGTGTTTTGGGAAAATGAAGAATTTTGTTGCTGATCTACATTACGGTCGGGGTTTTCCACTGGAGAAGAGAACCAGAGATCTGACCCGAACACCGTGAGAAGACGGCAACAGGCTGTCAGCCTCTGACAACAGCCAGCCGGGTGACTCCAGAGCGTCACTTCAGAACTGCGTCACACTCGATTGTTGAGATGGAAAACTAGTTGGTTTGGAGTTAGTTTTGATCATTAAAAGACACACCTCCTTATAATTTTTAAATTCCTTACCCCAGAAAAAATATATTTTTTCAAAGAAAAAATGTTCTTTTTCAGAATCATCATGGAAAGTATTCTGTTTTTGTGTCAATGTCCCTGCATGTGTGTGGAATGGAAAATATTGTGTTGGTTTATGTTGATTTTCCTATATTAATGATGACAGACTGATTAGTAATAAAAAAAAATACACCATATTTTTGGGGGA
This sequence comes from Synchiropus splendidus, assembly GCF_027744825.2. Lineage (NCBI taxonomy): Eukaryota > Metazoa > Chordata > Actinopteri > Syngnathiformes > Callionymidae > Synchiropus > Synchiropus splendidus. The sequence goes on from NC_071340.1 coordinate 18,149,713, forward strand.
AACAGTGCCGGTATTCATTCTTCACTGGATGTTTGTTTTGAAATTAACAAAAGAAGAGAATGTTTTTTAGCAAAATTGATTCCATTAAAAGATTTTTATTCATGCAGTTGATTTAACACAGAACACCAGCTAACAAAGGAAGACTCCATCTTAAGTTATTCCAGAGACTCACGCTACCAGAAGCACCTGGCACTGCTCCGCATGGTCATCTCATTTCAGTTCATATAGTTTAAGTGAACTTCTATGAACACAGGAATTTGACTTTAACCTCGCCGCACTGCAACACGTTGGCTCTCTTTCAGGTTTTCTGCGCAAAATCATCTGCATGAAAATTGGGATCCATTTTGAAAAACCTGACAATCATTTTATTTGTGGTTTTGAGCTTTCAAAATGAAGTGGCTTTAACAACTTCTGTGTTGGTCTTTAAATTCAAGTACATGGTTCTACCATTCAAGGTCAAAACACAGATCTTGGTTGGGACTGTGTTGACATCAGAGTCGGTTCAAGTGAAAACGGGTCGTTTCCAAATTCACGTCACACATGATGAGTGTCGAAACACGACGTTCTCGGACACGGAACAGTTCTGGAGTCTGGTTCATTCAGCAGCAGGTCAACACGCACTCTCACACACACGACAGAGGAGCAGACGTGCGACACATAAAGTGCAAACTCTTCCCGTCATGGCGTCAGGACCAGCTGAAGCTCCGGGAGGAGGCGCAGCGGCTTCAGTGACTCTCGATCACCACGGGCTCGTAGCCGCCGGCCGACACTCTGCAACACACACGGTTGTGAGTGACGCGTTGATGAGCAGGAAGTGAGGTCACCACTCACCGGTTGCTGAGCCCGATACTGCTGAGCGCCGTGGTTCCGTCCTTGTTGACAAAGAGTCTCAGGTTGCTGTCTGTGGAGCAGAAGCGTCATCCATGATGTCATGACTCCACTTCCTGCTGAACTCTTGCTTTATAAACTCATGCAAGCGAAGGGAAGTGAACCAGCAACCTGTTATCGTTGCTGAGCACGGAACACTGAGCGACGGACGCATGGAGGAACTCATGAATGGACTGATGGATGAATAGAATGTGCATGAATGAAGAAGTCAACAGATGAAAGGTTGAATGATTATGACAATAGATGAATGGAAAGGTTGATGTGAGGATTAAGGATGAGTGAGTGGATGAACAATGAGTGGTAAGATGGCAGGAGAACAAAGGAAGTGATGGATAAGTTATTACCTGGTGCATGAATGAATGAACAGAACGAGTAACATGTGGGTGAATGAATGACAAGATGAATACATGTGTCAGTGGTCAATAAATGCAGAGAAGATTGTGACTGGATGAATGAGTAAACAAATGAAATGAATGAATAGAGAGTCAGATGTTATATGAGCGGCTGAATGGATGAACAGAACTAGTAACATGTGGGTGAATGAATGACTGGATGAATACGTGTCTGGTCAATAAATGCAGGAATATATACAGAGAAGTTTGTGTTATTGTGTGTGGATATGAGATATAAGCGGCTGAATGGATGAAAGGATGAACAGAACAAATGCATTCACAGATGAAGGGATGAGAGACTGCTGAGGTGGAAGAGTGACTAAGACTCACCTTCAGTGTTGTTGACGTCAGCGAAGTTCTGACTCTGGACGATCTTCTCTACGATGTCGTCGGCGTCCATGCGAGTGTCGTCCACCCACGATGGCTGGCTCTCCACAGAGTCCTGCTTCCTCCTGAAGCACCACAGAAGAAGAGGCGTGTTAGCGACACAAAAACGTCCGTCCTAGAGGGAGGACTGGATTGGCCCGCACCTGGTGGGCCTGTTGGCAGGGAGCACGGGTCGGGGGGGTCGTGGTGGTCTCTCGGGACGTCCAGCGTCCCTGTCCCCTTCATGAGGAGAGTCCACGGTGAAGCCCAGGCCTCCAGAGGCGCTGCTGCTCGTGGAAGTGTTCCTGCGGTGAGTGAGGTCCGACAGACTAGAGGAGCAGGAGTGCTCGGTGCTGTAACCTGAAGAGACCAAGACAGACACATTATAGGATGGAAGAAGGAGCAGAGGAGGGGACATGAGGAGAACAAGAGAGTGGGAACAGGAACCAGGAGAACACTCAGTGACGTGAGGACAGAAGAGGCCACCTGAGATCTTGCTGTGCTGGCTGGCGTAGCTGGAGTTCCTCGAGTGACCAGACTGGAAGATTTCTCCAGTGGGCTGGTTCTGATCTGGTTCCTCCAGGAGTCCTGAGGAGGACAAACAAAACAGCTACTCACTGTGTTCTGCAGCTTCTGGAGCAGGTTCAGGTTCTGCTCCAACTGATCCTGGACTCTGACCTGTGCTTCGTGTTTCTAAATCTCAGCCAAAGCTGAGAAAGAACATCCAGGCTCTCCTTGGCTCAGACGCCAGGAGACATCTCCTCCAGACCCAGAAAGTTCTGGCCCGAGGCCGTCGAGCACATCTGGACCGGGAAGCTCAGCCAAGACTGGAACCCCTTGAGAGAGCTTCTCCTGTTTATTGACTTTGCTTTCATACTTTCCACATATAAAAGAGAGAGACTTCTCTCTGGACCGGGCTGGTCCTCCACAATCTCAGTCACATGTAGCGATCAGCTACATGAGATGAAGCTGGGAGTCTAACTCTTGGGAGAGCCAGACACACGCGGACGAGATTGCGTGAGGGAAGTTAGAGGTGAGACTTGTCAGTGGTTTACTCAGCCGACTGGTCAGCACTGATTTCCATCCTCTGCAGTGACACCATTGACCTGAGCCCGGGGTCGATTGCTTGTCTTAGCGTCTATCAAAGTCTAGAACAGCCGACAGGTTTTTCACTCGGGATGGAGACCTGGAGCGTCCTACCTGAGCTGATGATAGAGGGCCGAGGTTTGGCACTGCGGCCCACAGAGACCCCTCCGGCCGGACCGGGCTCAGCTGTCCCCTCCCCTTTGCAGTCCAGCTGCAGGGCGTGCTCTCGGCCCGGAATGGAGATGGACTTGGCGGTGCTGGGAGGCCTGCGGGAAGAGAATCAACACTCATCACTCTGGACTTGGGCTCGGCCCGGATCAGACAGAATTTATTGAGTGTGGGAGAACTGAGTCACTGAGACAACAGAACCGGCAGAATGTTGGAGGAGTAGGATTCCAGAGTTTCCCAGATCCAGCTGGAGTTATTAACCTGCTGGTCACTTTTAACAAATGCCTTTATCAAGCTGTTCATCACAGCCTTGGATGAAGGCCTTTGTCCGGTCGCTCCTTGGTGCTGCCCTTAGAGGTTGACAGGTCTGCTGTGTTTGTCATGTGAAGTTGTTTGTCCCTGTGTTTGCTGTTGGTTACTGAATTCATGACACACCAATTTCAATAATTAATGGCGTTAAACAAATATCTGTAACAAATCACAACATTTAAAATCCAACCATCCAATACCCAGGTACATCAGAGACTACAGGAGGTTGTTTCACTGCACTTGCTGGTGAGCCTCAGCAACACACCAGACCCAGCTGAAGCCTCACAGTCGTCGCCCTAAACTGTCAAGCGCAGATGAGGCGACTGAAAGCCTCAGTTTTGTTTGTCTGCCTGAGAGATCAACAACAGAGTCCAATATTTCACCGACCAGTTGCACCGCTGCTTCCACGTCACATCTCTGCTGTCCCAGACCAAGACCGGCTCTCAAGTCCTGGACCAAAGCCTGGTTTGATGGAATTAAAGTCCAGCACGTCCTGGCCAAACAGACTCTGACCATTCTGGAACAAGATGCAGACATGTCCGGTGGACTCCCAGGTCCGTCGATCTGTTAACAGATCATCTCTGATGCCTGACCACCAAATCACACAAAGCCTGATAAGCACCACCCCAACTACCTTGTTTCCACAAACCGACGCCTTCAGGTGAATGAGGGAAGACTAACACCTGTCAGTGAAGGTGCTGGTGGTTTGTGCTGATTACTGTGACTGTAGGTGTTGCTGGTGTGTGGGGCGGACTGGGGTCCCAGTTGCCGAGTCGGCAGTTGTGGTTTAGCAGTGTGACGCAGGGACTCACGTCTTGAAGCAGGGGTCTCCCGACAGGAGGGTCATCCCGATGATCACCTGCCAGGACACCAACAGGTTAGACTGCTGCTTCACACCTTGGCTGTTCCGAGGACCCACCTTGAGGATGGAGTTGTCCTGCCGCGTGTTCTTGGTGTCGTAGCCCTCCAGCAGGCAGCAGCGAACCGTGGACCCGGAGCCAGCGAACTCTGCCATGTTCAAGTCTGTGAAGCCCAGCTGAGAGAGAGAGCAAACTAATTACAGGCTCGCTAACTACCCACACCTTGTACTTAGTGCAGCCGAGGACGACGCTTAACTGCAGCGCACAAGTGGAGGGCTGAAACTCACCGCTCTGAAATTTAAACAGCCAAGAATAGAATGACAAGTGCAATGAAGAATGTGGAGTTCCTCTTCAGTTTGAATTGATACAGACAGAGAGGTGCCAGCAGCCGTTCGTGTTAACCTCAGCGAGAATGGAACCAAAAATGGACTAAAGGGTTTCGATCGGCAGAGGGACCCCAAGTGCAGGACTTGACCTGCATGTTTCGGATTCCAACTTCCATCTGAGAGTATAGAATTGCAGCTTTGTGCTTATCGAACTGTGATTGCAGTCGGCCCAACAGACAGACTCTACAGCTCCACCAGTTTTACTGTGTTTGTCAGAGAGCTCAGTTGTCCAGGTCATCATGCAACAGCGTTGAAATACAGCAACCAGACTGCAACATTATCAAAGAAAAGGTTCCATCTTTAATTCCGGAGCTGGTTTGGAGCTCAGCCCTCTCATATGTACATGTTATTTTATGTTAATATGTAAGGTGAAAATCCTGTTATGTCCCATGTCAGCTGTTGCCAGAGTCAAGAAGCATGAGGGAGGTAACCCGCTGCACTGTTACGAAACAATAAGGGTGGCAGTCTAGGGTCTCCAGGAGGAAGCCCACTTCACCTCTGAACAATCCTCACAGCTTCTCCTCAGTCATCTCCAGGTTCCCGCTTCTGTTTGTGGAGCTGGTCAGGAAGGAGGGAAGTGACTATTTATAGTGGCAGGAAGCCTAAAAAGAGACGCGCTGGTGTTTCTGTAGGCTAACAGCAGGTTGTCGTCGGAAGAGAGGAGCGACCTTGAGGTTTCACTCCCGAGGCATGAGTCGTGGCAAGACAGGATGTTTGGCAGATTCCTGCTAGAGATCCAGTGCCACATCATGGAATATGGAACACCCTGCAGGGGGTCAGAGGGCAGCGGTGCCACGAGCTGTCAATCATCAGGATCCACCTTCAGCCGCAAAACAAGTGAGTTCCTCACACAAAGCTCCGACTGGTGCTGCAGGCCTGACTTTGTACACGGTGAGTGACTACTCTCCTTTTCCACTGGCCACGAATGTCAGCCAAGACTGTGTTTGTTACAACAGTTTCTGTCCAGCAGGGGACTCCCTGTTGCAGAGGGAGGCTCAAGCACCCTCAAAAGATGCCAGAACAGGTGTGACTGCAGTGTTGCACTTTGGGCAACAGGCTGGACAGGAAGTGGACTTAACTCGAGGGATGCCCAAGTCACCAGGTCTGGGATCATTCTGAGACACGAGTTACTGAGCAGGACTCAACAGGATGTTGATCGATCAATCCAAACAACTCTCCAACTGCAGTTCACTCCACGGAAAGTGGCTGTGACTTGGTGAGTCTCAGGGAGCCTCGAGTTCTTTCAAAGCAAGTCTTTTCAATGTCACATTCCACTGTGGACTCTGGGCAGAGATGAGTCACTGCACGTGCAGCTCCACTTCAGTTCTCATGATACGTGTAACTTCCTCCACCATCATGGTTCAGAATACTCAAGCTTCACCGCATGGCTCAAACAGCCACCTCACTTTAGACAGTTTGAACATTTGCAGAGCAGGAACGTTTACACGACAGCCACTCACTCCTCACTAACCGTTTCCATCTGAGGGGGATGCTGGGCGCTTACCTTGGTATAGGCTTTTCCTCCTTTGAGTTCCTGCAGAGAAAACAGGAAGAGGATAATGAAACACTGTGATCCACGTTTATACAGCAGCGGTTTCCAATTACAGAGCAGAGCAGGACCACACTCGGGTTCAGAGTGGGACGGGAGGTTCCTCACGTCTGTCTGCACGTGTGTGACTGCATCAGCTCAGGTCAAAAAATGGTTCGTGCAAGTAATGTTTGGTGGGGAGGGTCTCCACTTCGGGGGCCTGTTAGGACCCGTGACGACCCAACAGGAAGTGGTTCTGGTCCTGGTTCCAAACAAGAGAAAGTTCTTACCTTCCTGACAGACACCCTGCAGACGGAAGGGTCCAGCACACCAGTGTGAGGGTTCGCACTCATCTTGGACACAAAAGTGAACCTCTTCCTCCAGCGGACGCAGTTTTCTTGAACCTCCTCCCTAAGTTCAGAGGACATACTTCTTCAGGAATAGTCCATAGTACAGCATCAGGGTACTACAGTACAGTGTCATGGTAATACACTACACTGAGAGATGTAGTAGAGTGTAGTATGCAACAGTGTATTAAATACCACACATTTGCGGCACATGATGGAGCAGTATACAGTTAAGTGTGAGAAACAGGAGTACAATACACATGTACTGCAGTACAGTACTGTCGAGGCGACACCAGGGTTTGTCTGCTCGTGTTAATACTGCAAGTGACTGGGGCAGAGGTGAGAGTGAAGCACACCGCAGGCCACCGCGTTGACGTGGGACAAGGTTGCTCACATTCTTCATTGAAGTCATAGAAACACTTCTGTATGGAGGGGTGAGGGGTTCATCTACTGAATCAGTCAGTGATCTCAAGTAGGATCTTACATAAAGTAACTTCACAGGGGCAGCAGCAGCAGTTAAGAGGCCAAGACTTGCCTCTGCCCCATGGCCATGACTGAAACTCTTGTCCCGTGGGAGACTATCAAGCTGGTGACCACAAGTGTGAGGGGAAACCCACTGGTCAGTGGAGAGCTTTCTCTGTCTCTGGACAGGTAGGACCATCAGCAGGAGAAAGGACAACACAAACAATTGGACCTCAGAACCGGACAGAACCAGAACTACTTCCATGAGTTCATGAACTCTGGTTTACTTCATTACTTTAAAATTCAGTTACATTGTTTCCATCCGTCTAAGGGGAGTAATCTCACCAAATTGATCTGCTCCCATCAAGTGAACAAGCAGGACAAAGGACGTGAATGAGAGACGCGCGCACACAACGTACACAAGCCCACACGCACACTAACTGCCAGCAGCTGCTCCTCACTCTCCCCTCCCCCAAATTACTCACTGAGCTGTGTGACGTTGCACACATTTCTATTCTCGGAGACGACAACCTCGCAGCGCAAACCTCCACACAACTTCTCATCTGAGCAGAGATGAGGTTCGCTGAGCATTTCTAACACAGGAAGAACATCGTCGACTGGGCCTGAGCTTGACAACCGCCCAGACACCTCTTGATGAACTTAAGCGCTTCAGTTCTTGATATATTGGTCCGTCTTTGGGGCGTTACATTTGTTGACGATGCGTTACGTTTGTTGACGTTGCGTTACGTTTGTTCTTCATGCATCTTTTGCTTTCATCTCTACTAAAATGATATTCTTGAACCGACCCCTTCACTACATAACTTTGTTGTCATCATGCTGAGCGTTTTCACTTGTCGTGTGACTTTGAACGGGCCAGAGCGTTGAGGGGAACAGCAGGCCAGCGACACCCCAGGAGACCACGAAGAGGACGGCAGGTGAAATATGAACGGAGCTAAGTGACCCGAAGAGACTTGAGAACTGCCTAGTACAACTCCCATGAAACCGACTGGGCCTGAAGGGATGACAAAGATCAGACTCGAGCGGCACCAGAAACAGCTCCTGAGGAACACCTCCCACAGCAGCCAGGCAGGGGTCAGCAGGACTCCATGCTTGGCCAGTGCAGGTATACCAAAACTGAGGGGTGTGGGGGGGTGTAGCAACATGGAGATACAACTCCTGGTGAAGTCCCACCATTGCCTAATGTGGCGTGGATCAGATCCAAACCTGCTTTAGAAGCATCTGAATGACGTGTTTGACAACATGACCCTCGACACCCCATCTCCAGCTCTTATCAGCGCCCCACTCTGCTGCCCCGCCACTGTGCAGCAATCCCGGACAACATTCCTCAGACCAGATGGCTTTGTTCAGCATCCATGGAAACCACTCGCTTTCAAATCCAGAACCCGGCCAGGAGAAGGGGGGGTGGTTAACCCCCAGTGTTTTCACAGCCTGCTGCTCTTGTTTGCAATCTCACCTGTAAACTTTGGACCAGCTCCTTTGTTGAGCTGACGTTTCTTAACGGAGCACAGTTCTGCGCACACTCCAGCACTCGCTCTGACAGATTCGGGTCACCGTCCACTGAAATCCTGAACATGGAGTCTTTGAAGGCCATTTCTCAAGCGACTGAAGGTAAACAGGATGAGCTAAGAGCTGATGTCATCACCGAGACAACAGATGAGTCACGTGACCAGAAACAGCTGGACGGTTCAGGACAGGAGACGAGAGAAGAAAGAGGAAGAGAACAGCTCTCCCACGTTTGCATGTCGCCCTGCAGCCCATCCTCAACCCGTTTGCTTCTGCGTCCCATGCTGAAGCCAGAGGCAGGTTTCTTTGTAGCATGTTGACAGACAGGTGTTTCAGTGGAGTGAGACATTGTTGCATCGCTGTGTTTTCGCTACTTTACATTAGCATTAGCACATATGTTGTGAGTAATAACAGTTGTGATGTTTGATGCTGAAATACACTTAACTTCACCCAGTTTAATAATAACAATGAGGAAAATCTACCTGAGGCGTTTCCTCTTGTAGGAAGCATCCCCATGGACTGACCTCACGACATCTACGTTACCAACCAAACTCCAGCTGCTGAAACGATGTTTTCAGTTTCCAATACGGGCGGAGCGAGGTGACGAGGGCGTGGGGGCGAGCGCTCACAGTGAGGTTCTTTGTCTGAGCCTGGAGTTCAGCTGATGCGATGGTGTCAGATGAGTGAGATGCAGGACCTTTTCTGCTCTCACCTTTTTCGCCTGACCAACTAAACCTGAGGTGCAGAAGTGAAATCACGAGACACACTCCACCAGTCAAGCCTCTCAACACAGTTGAGGGTGTCTTCTCTGAGCTGTCTCTCATGCAGAGCAAACTCCCATTACCAACGTTGGGCAATTTTACTGTGACATCACCAGAACAGCTCTCAGAACTGAAATAAGTGGTGACACTGCAGAAGTGACACTGACTACGGGCAGAAGAGATAACTGTATCATGTACTGAGAGGAGCGCACCACACCTCCTGAAGTGGCGCTTGGTGTCTCTGCTGCAGCGAAGTCTGAGCCCAGAGTCAACTGGAGCACCTCACAGCCCAGAGGAAGCAGCTCGAGAAGAGAGACACAGAAGAAGGATCGTCCATCTTCTTCAAACAGAATCAGAACCTGTTGGCAGGTCCGGTTCTGTCAAGGAGGGGGGGGGATCCAGAGGACTTTTTGATTTGTGAGAAAGCAGGAGAGGAAGCAGGAAACGCTGACAGAGTGCGCCGTCTGCTGCAGATGCAGTGTGGCTGTGCAGTAGTACTACTGAGCTTCACCAGCAGCCATCAGACTGGCCATCGCCTTTGTGGGCAGTGACCCGTCAATCACAAACGTTCAATCAGTAATGGCTCCAAATGGACCTCAGAGTCCCCGTCTCGCCGACCTGGCAGGGGGCGTATGAAAGGTTGGGTGAAAACAGGAAGCAGCTGCTGGTTTCAGTCCAACTGCTGTCAAACCCCCTCCTTCCTCTTCACTCAGCACTTTCTTTCTCCAGACCAGCAGGTGAGGAACGTCACACCTGACACGCTCCCCCACCCCCGGGGGTCATTGCAGACTCATTGGTCCGCTAATGAACTCTTTCACAACTCTTAATGAAGTGGTTGCTGACTGTCTCTGCAGGGGTCGGTGAGAGGAAGACTGTCACACATGGGAACACAGCAACACCAAGGCGTGAAGGAGATTCTCAGGTACATTAGAATTTAGGCTGAGACACCAGCCTGGATGAGAGTTTGAAAAGCCCCTTTTTTGCCAACCTCTGACCCAAACAAACACACAATACTCAACACAAAAACAGCGGCACCTACATAGACTCTATGATGGCAACATCCATCAGCCATTGAACCTGCAACCCAGGGAGATCCAGGGTTGGACTGGAATGTCCAAGAGCAGAAGCAGGTGAATCGAAACACGGTGTTTCCTCACATCACAGGAATGTTGTTGACTCCCACAATCCTCCGCTCACACTGGAACATTTGAACCCCGCCACCCCCCCTCGCAGGCCCTCACCCCCACGCCATGTTGGTATTTTCTGTTCTATTTTTAACCTCCCATGTCGGCGGGCCTCTACTACGATCAATAATTCATGTGTGAGCTGCAGCATCACTCACGTGTGCCACATGTGCAACAGTTAGCATGTCACCAGACGGAGAGACGCGCGGCAAGCTAGCACTCAATGGCAGAACACAGGAGCGAGAGGTTTGTCGACGTCTACTGGAAATGACTCGCCCACGTGACCAGGAGAGCACAGAGCCAGGGAAACACGCCAGCAGCAGCTGCACCGACGATGAAGCAGTGACTCGCTGCAGGGACAGGAGTATTTACAGTAGTACTTCTGGCAGCTGTATGAGAAAAATGCAGCTAGAGGGGTAGTGGGAGAAGTATTTATAGAAGTAAATGAAGTAGTATCTGTGGTAATGGTACCTCTAGTTGTAGCAGTAATAGTAGAAAAAGTTGTAATAGCAATAATTGTAGCAGTTGGAATAGTAAGGGCAGCAGTGATATGAGTACTAATTGCAGTAGTTGTGTGAGAGGGTGACAAGTAGCGGTTTATTAGTGATGACAATAATGGTATTGTAGAACTAGCTGTTATTCTAATTGTCATTATTGAATACGATAATAATAAGCGTAAAAACAAAAACTTTATGTAAAACTATGTAACTAAAAACGCAACACATTGTTAATCGCATAAAGAGCAGTCTGCAGTCCTGACCGCACCACCAGACGGCACAGAATACAACCAAGCGGTGTGAAGGAACACAGCAGTGATGTTCTGGCCAAGTTTCGGGCAGCGGAGTTTCCTAACTGAACCATGATGGGATTTGACCAACAAAAACCTGAAGATTCCATTTAATGTTGCTGGATTTACCTACAGTTCTGCCGAGCCAGAAGGCATCACCACTGTATGATCTCACAGTTTAGACCCTGAGAGCATGAACTCAGGGTCGGTCAGTCAGCTGAGGAATGTGACAGAAGAACAGCAAGGCTGAGCGCTGAACCTCTCCTGAACATGACGCCAACACAATGTCAACGAGCTCCAGAGGACTATTCATGAGTTTAAACTCCGACCAGCTGCGGAGGACAAACACACTTTTCTCTCCAAGTTTTGGCAGGATGAGAACCTAAGCAGAGCTCCAACAGGTCGGCTTCACGGCTGCCAGCTGTGAGAGGGGTCTGATAGTGTTTTGGCAAGGTTCCACACCCTCATTTTGGACGCTCCGCTCCATGTTTTCCTCTCCTGCCGGCACTTGAACCCATAAATGGAGCCGAGGACGCCAACCTCCCATAAACCTACATTTTCTTCCCATGTTGTGATCACCTCCCGGGTCTGCCCCGACTCCGGAGGTTACGGGGCGTTCCGACAGCATCCCGGCAGGATGTGGTTCTTGGGATCCCTCAGAGCACGGGGAACAGTTGGGTGGAGCGGGCGAAGCTTCCTTACTGTCCATCATCGTCTGGGGTTTGAACTAAATACTTCATGAGTCCAACTCTCACGGAGAAGCCTCTGTGAGTCAACATGTCGCCTGATCTGAACATTACGAACAGAATCTCCGACTGACCTCATGACTCAGGAAGAGCCTGAAACATGGAAGTGGAACACCAGTGTGCCAAGAGCAGGTTCAGCAGGCGACAAAGTTGCTTCAAGGGTTTTTCACAATGCAGACTCGAAAGTGCATTCTCACCTCAGAAGTCCGGCATGTGAACACAAGCGAACCAGGTTTTGGCCGCATACTTGATCCCGCCAGGAGAGCTGCACAATGTCCTGGGAAGCTCTCTGGGGAATTATCAGAATAATCATTGATCATTTTGGCGTCTGGATCTGAACTTCAGCGATAAAAATCGCTCAGTCGCATCAGTAATCTCTCTCTTTGTTCAACGTGTTGTGAGTGTAGCAGGGATAAATCCAAACAGACCGTATTACGCAGCTTGTTTCTGCTACTTTCTTGTAAAATCATCATGATGATAACACTTTGGGCTGCTACATTCTGTTACAGCCGCAGCGGAGGTCCGTCATCAGTTAATATCTGAGTTGACAATGACTCGTAGTGTTCAGAAGTGACAAGCTTGACACTCTAATGTCGCCGGGCTGATGACGACTTCCTTGAGACGTGCTATGTCATGGGTCACACCAGCTATTTTCCACATAGCGCCACCAGCTGTGAAGAAATAAAAGTACCGCTTGAGGCACAGAGGTACGAGGCGGCACAGCAGGGAGCGAATCGGACTCAAGCCAGTTAGGACAAAATCTGCAGCGTGAAAAGCTCCTGAAACGACTTCAGACACATTGGAAAGACATTAATAAACAAGCAGTTTTGACAAAACCTACCACGGAACAGCATTGACTTACTAACCACAGCTACAGGGAAGAAAGTGCTGAGTCATGTGTAGACAGTTTGTCGTCAGCAAGTTGCTAAACGGCAGCTGAAGAGTGAATCCGGAGCAAACAGTCGACTAATGAGGCGGTAAACTCCTGTGACACTTTCGCTCAGAGGAAGTTTGTTTGGCAGCGAGTCCTAAAGCACGAGGAAGAGAACAGGGCTGAGCAAACAAGATAACCGGCTCAGGAACCATGTGACATGAAGCAGGGCGATCTCGGACAGGGTCGTCCCGAAATCAGTGCAGAACTAGCCTGTAATCTGTTGCCTCTTTTGTCTGGTAACCCAGTCAACAGGTGTGTTGTGGGAAACTGCAAACAGCCGCCCCTCAGACTCAGAATTAGCTGGCACCTGGTCAGTATCCAGGTCCGTCCCCACAAGACCCGAATCTGTGATCAACTCATGGAAGAAACAGAAGCAGAGCAGCGAGGCTGCTGGAGTACTGCGTTTACAGCTGAGCTCTTTAGTAGCGACGGTGGACACCCGGCTGCTGAAGGGGCAAGCTGCCAGCCACTGGCAGTGGGGTACAAGATGATGGACGTGGTGCTGGGGCTGCTGAGGAGCCTACAAGAGACAGCACAGACACTGGGTTCTCCAAAACAGTGAAGAGAGGAAGTGTCATCCTCCGAGCTCGACCACTTCCTCCTGATAAAGAAACCCACTTGTGAAGTGCAGTCATGCAGGAGTCGACGTTACGAGGGTGCCACTTGCTCAGGTTTCTGGGGTGAACATTGGGCAGGTCCACAGGGATGACCGTTTTTCTGTGCGGCGTACCATCTCAAACATCAGGGCAGTTCCGGTAGCACTGCGTTCTTCTCATCACTCGCTCACCTGCAACAGCTACTTCTGCTGTCACTTAGTGCAGTGAAGCCCAGATGGCTGATTCACTTCCTCATTCGGGCCTGCAGCTCCGACACTCCTCTCACTCAAAGATATTCAGCCAGAACCAGAGGCTCCAGGCATCACGTGACTCCCCGGCAGGGACTGTGGGTTTTCATGTCAGCAGACGCATCTCTGTGTTCACTCCGCCGACCCAGAAGCGAAGGCTGCGGCCCGACCCGGACAAAGACACGGTCTATCAGATGTGACATAACTCTGATCGCCTTGAGCAGCGGCGGGAGACTCCCTGCTCTGCCTCCTCAGAGAGTTGTTGTGTTCAGAGATGAGCCCTTACATAACCACCCGAGCGCAGACGACCTCACAGCTGACCTCACAGCTGACCCCCCCTTGTGTACGCCCCACAGAGCCGGAGATTACAGCCATTTCTCTGCAGGTCGAAGAATGTTATTTAATTTAATGTTATTTCTGCGAGCCAGAACGATCCGGGACCAGACCAACACATCCAGGAGGCGCTGTAAGATAAGAGATGATGGACTTGTCCCATCTGCAGGCAGGTTAACTAGGAGTAATGCAAGGAAGGAGAGGACGATTCCTGCATCTAATTATGTAAACTAGAACATCACACCGTCCAGATTCCTGCTGAAGACTGCTCACTAGATGGTGGAGTGCAATGCTACAAGGCCGCCCAGCTCAGCCGAGGACAACACCAGGGAGGACTCGACCGGTTAGCGTGCCGCATCTTTGAGGGTTAGCTTCGTTGGCTCAGATTCAACAGAACACCTTTGTGAAGCTGCAGCACACAGGAAGTATGATTCATCCTCTTCCTCTGAGCTAAGGCCAGGTCGTGGAGGCAGCAGCTGAAGTTAAGAGGCCCATCGTTCTCCTCTCTTCTAATTCCTCCTCTGGCGGCTTGGGTTTTGTCCCAGGCCTCTCTTAAAGAGCGTGATTTTTCCATGACACAGGAAGGTGTGTGATTGGTGGAAACAGTGATGAAACGCAGTCTCTTATCACTATCTGAGAACCCTGCAGACATGGAGTCTGACGAGTCGCTGACGTAACTGAGATGATATAACGGAGTTCTGCCGACGCTTCTCACTGACGCACCAGGAGGAGAGTCAGCAGCACAGACAGTGGACTGCCATGACTCAGGCCAACTGCTGTGACCAGTAGGAACCTCAAGAGCAACAGTTAAGACTCTCCACGTTGAAAGGCAAACTGAAGAAAAAATAATTCAGGCTCATCATTGGATTAAACAGAAACTGGGTTAGTGGTGGAACAAGAGACTTCCTGGAAACGACACAAGTGTATGTGGTTTGTTAGCGGGCCAGTCAGAACCGAGACATGGTCGCCTCTGTGGAGCGTTCAGGGACGTTCAGTTCAGTGATGAGGTGTCTCCGCTTCCACCATCAGGGGTCACCAGATAATCTACTGAGAGCGACATCTGATCCCATCAGGTGCTGGAATCTACAGTCACAGCAGTTGACTTGTCAACACAGCCTCACATGATGACAAGAATTCAAGTCCAACAGCAAAGTTCTTCAGGCCAACTGAGTGCACTAAAACAAGCTAGATTGCTAATAATAACATTACATGTTGAGCCGTAGGTGTGTTGAAGGACCCGACCCAGACTGGACTTCCTACTGGTCTTCAGGTCAGAGTCTCAAGACATAGTTAGTATATTAGTTAGTATAGTCGTCGTCAAGAGAGCTGACATCAGACGAGTCTTTCAAGATGGGTCATCAAAAGGAGAGATGAATATCTGGTTTGACTTTTCATCTCCAATCCTGATGCTCATAGGGGATGGAACAGCATAGGGAGCCGCTGGACAGTAGTGGTCACGAAGTTGTCCAGTGTTTGGCCCATGGTGGAGCTTAAACAGCCTCCCGTGGGAAGACCAAGCCCTCATCACATCACCACATCTGCAGGAGCCTTTATAGCCGTGACTTAGCCCACACTTCTGGACTGAGAAGTTCATGATCGTAAAAATGTAAAGACTGGACCAAGGCTTCGTTGACCTGATCTAAGCATGTCGAGGAGTCATAGACTGGTCAAATACTGTAGATAGAGTCAAACAAAAGCCACATATATATATATATATATATATATATATATATATATATATATATATATATATATATATATATATATATATATATATATATATATATATATATATTGACAGGTCTCTGTGAGGGAAGTCCGTGCTCCTTTTCACTTTCCATTTTAATGATTATTGGAAGAGCAAGTGTGTCGGTCCAGGTTTGGATTCGGAGCCTAGGGTTTGACCTGTGACTCAATTCAATTAGATTCCACACGTTTAGCTCCAGGTTTCAGGTGTAAAAGACAAGTGGAGCGCCACCTTCAGGTGTAATAGAAGGTACCCTCTGACTCCCGATCACCGACTAAAAGCAGTAACGTTGTCTTCTTCTTACTAAGGATGGCGCTCAGAACAAGACGCACATCATTTTAGCCTGAGGCAGGAAAGGAGAGGGCAACTAGATCGAGTACCCAGAGGAAACCCGACGGGAAGAGACACAAGGGTTCTTTTGAGATTGAAACCTTCAAAATCACGGCGTTGGAGACGCTATCACTCACGTTGACGAGCCTCGTGGGAGCCCTCGACCCCCCCTCCACGATCTACATGTCAACAAAAGCGCCATCGACCCGAAGCTACTTCACCAACCTTTTCATCTCCATCACTTACGAAACACACATTTGACGAGTAAGGGCACGATAAAATGGACAGCTACGATGCGGTAAAACGAAATAAACAGCACTAACACGAATCTAGAGTCAAGAACCACGAAGGCATCAACAAAAAAACACCGAGTCAAGGGCTCCATAAAAGGGCCGTCTTCGGTAATTAAACGCACCACGAGTCACTTTACAGTCCGTGAACACAAGGTCCGTATTAATGCTTGGTTTAACTGCTCCAACAGGAACAACGTGAACCTAAAGAGAAGTGAAGCCTCAGAAGAGGGAGGTGAGTTTCACCTGGAGGATGTAGCGACGAAGTCTCCGTCCAGCAGCCGCAGCTTGCAAAACAAAACTCCATTGACGAAAGGAACGGCAGACAGCTCCTCCAGAGTCAGCTGGGTCTGGAACTTAAACTTCTTCTTCTTCACCAGGAAAGACATGGTATGTGTGCCGCACGGAAGCCACGGCAGCGGGGAAACACGTCGGAGCCTCAGCGAGTCTGGAGCTACTGATGCTGCCTTTCGCTCCGCGTCCTCGGTGTCGCTTCAGCGCGGAAATCTGTCGAATAAAAGCTGAGTTTTACTTCAAAGGAACGCGGGGAGGTCCACGGCGACTACGTGGAGCGGAGAGACGCGTTTACCTGGAGACATTTCTCTCCGCGACGGCGGTTCGACGGAACTAAAGGCGTCAAAGAAAATCTGTCTGAACAGACGAGCAGCGTCAAACAAGCAGCGGGAAGAAGCGCACATCCGGTTGATTGGTTTCAAAATAAGACAGGCGGCAAAGCAGTTGTTAGTTCGCCAACATTGATAAAACGATTCTTAACTTGATGGTTGGTGGAATATATCACCACAGGGTTCATTCTCTTGTCTTCTCAAGCAGCACCAGATGTCCCTGAATCAAAACAGAAGACACTGTCCTGGGGCCTCCCCCCCCATCAGATACCTCACTCATTCAGTTGGCCCCTGACTGTCTCCGCCCAGTGAGCTGAGGTTCTCCTCCGAATCTCTCCCGGGTGACTGAGCTTCAGACAGAGAAACTTGTTATTCTTCTAGTGATTAGTGTTGAGTCGTCATTGTCTGCTCAGCTCATTCTCCAACACGCTCCGACTCTGACTCCGGCAGCCCAGTCAAAGGGAAACGTTCATTGCATTGACATACTTTATATGAATATGCAAGTTTAAAACTGCGTTTTTCTAGAAATCGCGACCATGATATTACGTTATTTTGGAAGCGTTTCAACTTCCGGCATTACCACTCTAAGGACTTCAGCTTAACGTAACGATTGTCTGAATCGATGTTGAAAACACTCGAAACAGAAAAACGATTCCTTGTTTCGTATTGAAAATCACTGTCGTTTACTTTTGTGTCATGGCTTTTCTTTAACGTCCCACTTGAGTGCTTTAGGAAAGTGTCTTTAAAAAGAACAGCACGAGGTTCATGTGGTTTCAAACGTGTGTCAACAAAGGGCGCCGTCTTGCGGCGGAGACCCGCAAGTGCAGGTGATACTTCCAGCTGGCAGGTTTCTACACTAACATGGACCCAACGTATCGGTTTTCTGTCGATCTACATCTAGATGTATGTTTGTAATTTTCTTCTTGAATCAAATCCTCTGGTTTGAACTCTTTTCTTTCTGAGTTACGGGCCACAGGGCGACCACATAGAGGAGCAACGGCTGGTTCGGTTTTGGCATCGACATCGTCTAACCCCAAACCGGCAGATTAGATTTGAGATGTATCTGATAAAGCAGACTAATGTAATCCAATTTTTTACAACGTCGTTTTATCTTCTATTGTTGCTCAGTTTTTCCCGCTAGAAGGCGCTCGTCATTCACGGTTTCATGTCTCCGGACCTTGACATTCGAAAGTCTGATCAGAGAAACGTCTGCATTTAACTCTCATATCCATAAAGTAAATTACGAGTCACAAATTTTGAGTGAAGGGTTTTGTTCATAAGACAGAAATCAAACTCTCACAATGAAAAACAATGAAAGAAAAACATCAAAATATTAGGATGATCGGATAATATTAAGAGAAGAAAGTCGTTTCTGTTTGAAGAAAAATGTAATGATAGCCCATGATTAATAATACAAACATAGAAACCCTATATATCATTATGAGATCAAAATAGAGAGAATGAAAGTGAAGATTTTGAGGAAATAAATAAAAAAAACATCAGCATCAGGAGTTCGAGCTCAACCTGCTGTGATCAGCAGCGCATTGCTCCACAAAATTAATTCTGCCAATGAAGCAACAGACATTTTCAACCCTGGACTTATCAATATTATTCAAACACAATTACTTGGCCAGCAAAGTTGATGCCCCCTTTGGGATGGTTTCTGGATCATGATTAGAGTGTTCACAAGAGGAGCAAAGGCCTCAAGATAGTGAAGGAACTTCCATACACTGAAGCGGAGTCAGAGGCTGGACAGAGTCAGAGGCAGGAGAGTGTCAGAGGCAGGACAGAGTCAGAGGCAGGAGAGTGTCAGAGGCAGGAGAGAGTCCAAAGCAGGAGAGAGTCAAAGGTAGGAGAGAGTCAGAGGCAGGAGAGAGTCAGAGACAGAGCAGTGAGTCAAATGAAACCAATTGTGTTACAGCTACTGCCCAAAACAACACAGTGCTGGCTTGTGTTTTGAACTCTGGCTGATATGCCGATGTCACCTGACCTGATTCCTCACATCAATTCTCTTCCCAGTCCCTGGTTGAACTCATGAAGTTTTGAGTCTCTTCAGTCTTTCACTTGGAATATCAACCTGTCAGACCATGACTGATCAAGCAGTGTTTGTGAAGCTGCAGCTTGTGATGTGTCTTCAATGGCTGAGTGGAAAGGACTCCCGGGGTCGGACTGGAGCAAAAGCTGATAACAACGACCAGAAAAACACCTATACAGGCATGAAAACAGTCCAAAGGTGGGCTCAGAAGAAAAACATTGAACTGTACACATTCCAGTGTCCTGCAGAGGCTTGCCAGCTCATGTGGCCACAGGAGTGGATTTATTAGTATTTATGGCAATGATCGACCATGAAAACAACCATGAGTGAAAGAAGGCAAACGCAATGTCTGATCTATCTATCTATCTATCTATCTATCTATCTATCTATCTATCTATCTATCTATCTATCTATTGAATGAAAGAGGCATCATCATTGGTCAGAACTGTACACGTTGGTCTGCGTTCTGATTGGTCAGTTCAACCGCGATCTATTTCATCATCCAAAAGAAGGCGGGCCCTCGCCAAAGCGTCAATGGCATCGCTCCGCTATTGGACGGTAGTAATTGACGTCACGTGCCGGCTGGCCTCGTGCACTGTCAGGAATGGGCGGAGTGTTGAGCTCGTTCTTTAGAGACCGGCGTTTCCTTACCGGCATTCCAGCGTCTGCCCGCGCAGGCTCCGAACCTCCCGCAGTATTTATTTATTTATTCTAGTTTCTTTGAAATCATGCTCGGTCTGTGCCTTTACGTGCCGGTGTCCAACTCGGACCCGGTCGAAGTGGAGTATTTCGAGTCGAACGGACTTCCAACGGAGCTCAAGTCTCTCTTCAATCAGCTCAGCGTGTTCCTGCCGTCCGAGGAGCTCTCCACCTACCAGCGCTGGAGAAAGGTACCGACGGCGGTCCCAGCCATCCTCCCTGCTCTGTTACACCATCGCCCGCGGTAGCCGCTTGTTTTAATCCACTTTAAACGACGCTAATCTTTTCTTTCCGGCTCCCGGGAGGATCAGACCGGATCCTTTACGACTAGGCCTCGAAATTTGCCGGTAGGAAAAGTTCTGAGAACAAACCAGCGAAATGGAAAAATGAGTTCCACATAGAATTCCGAACTTTTAATTTACCCGTCGACCACACTCCCCGCTGTTGTTAAAAAGTTTTCATAGACTTTTTGGAAGTTTTGAAAAGCTGCGCGCGCATTCCCAAGCGCAGCAGCTGCCGAAAAGATGGCGGAGGTTTCTTCTTTCGTCTTGAAGGTTGCCTGACAGAAACAAACGAATTGGCTCGCGTTATCACATTACATCGGTCATCTGCGTTCATACTGATTAAAACATGTTTTAAGGGAACTGATGTGTTGTGGTGTCAACATTTCAGTGATAACCAGATGAATTTCTGAAAAAAAAAATCGTAATGAAACCAGTGCGTGTTTAGAAACGGTATTTAAAAAATGCCAGGCGTTTTGACAGTAGTAATAGTAGTAGTAGTGACGCATTCTTTCGAAAAGAAGTGCGTCCCACAACAAAAGTTTACTGACTTATTTTATTTGGCTAGTAGTCTTACTTTTATTCCACTTTTTGAAGTCGAGGTACTCTGTACTGGTCATGCATTATGCTAAAGGTATTTTAGGCTACTGAACTTCCTCATGTAAGTGAAGAGGCTGTGTGACACCTTCTTGTGTCACTATTGAAATGTGCTAATGATTACCAGAGAATGTTTTCCGAAACTGGAAAGCTGATTTCTCCCTTACGTAAGCTGTGTTTTATCTTTATTTATTTATTTTGTTCATGCCTCAGGTGTCTTGTATTATACTGCAGGGCTGTTAATGCTGTCCTGCAGACTATTCCCAAACTGTTACTTGAACAGCGTGACAGTCATAAGGCCATGGCAGGCTCTGGTGTCACCACTGACCCGAGTCTTGTTTTAGCACTGGGCCCCGGTCGGCGTTAAGACAGGATTTAAATGGTTGGCATGTCAAAGATAGCCCTGCTCATCCTGTACTGACAACCAGCAGAACTGCAAACGGGTCACAGTTCCATCCCGTGGTGCCATAAAACACTATCTTCTGCCTCAGAACATTCAGAACTGAATGTTCATGTGATGCTGTTCATGGCTTCTGAAGCATGTCCATGTTTAGTACTGAAGGAGCTGAAACTTTGGGTCAGCAGGACTGGAAGGTGTGTTGTCTTGAAGAAGGAGGCAGTGCAGTGTTAATAATGGAAACTGTAAAAGTATTTTCAATTATAATGTGCTCCTGCAGAGGCTGTGTCTGACTCATCCAGGGAGATCCATTTTCCTCAGCCGAGTCACATGATCAGTCATTCCTGGTGTGAATTAATCGCACTATATTGTGTGTGTAGTTGTGTTGACATTTATGTCAAGATAACCAAGACCACCCTGTCCACAGAAAACCTTAAAACGAGAGCGGGACTCGCAGGATAGCCAGCTGGACTTCGAGGAGTTCGTCCACTACCTCCAAGACTACGAGAAAGATCTGAAACTGGTGGTGAAGAGCCTGGACCGCAGGAATGCTGGTGCGTGGCTTGTCACTCTCAACGGTGCTCCCTGCTCCATCACTCCGAATCATTCGTTTCTCTTCTCAATCAGGTCGTATCGACCCGAAGGAGTTCATGCAGTCGCTGCGAGACCTGGGCGTGCACGTGTCACTGCAGCATGCGGAGAATATCCTGAAAAGGTGAGGCGATTCAGACATCAAAGAGACTCGAGTGCAGTTTCTCATTCCCTCTATCATTTGTCAGCATGGACAAGAACGGGCTGATCACCATCAAGAGTAAGGAGTGGGGCGAGTATCCCACGGTGGAGAAGGCAGAGAACATTCCAGAGATCATCCTCTACTGGAAACACTCCACGGTGGGTTCAAATTCCCTGCTCACAGTCTGACATCACTGCTTCAACACTGGCTGAAGTCGTGGGTTTGTGTGGCTGGTGTGACCTCAGACCCTTCACCCGACCTCTGTGTCAACGTGTGAATGTATTGGAAGGCGTGGGTTTCATGAGGCGCTGTGAAGTGTGGGCCCAATAGATGCGTTTTAGTTGTTTCATAGCCCAAGTTTGTCCTATAATAGAAAATGATGTGCTGACTGAACTTGCGACGCTGTTTCATAATGGCCTCACTCCTGTAATGAAGTTCAGACTTTGTCAAGTTGACGAGAGGTTGTTGGCCTGATATCCGGAACTAACTGGCTGGATCTTCCCTCCAGACATACACACAGGGGTGAGAGCAGATAGCGGTGTGATATCAGTCTGAGAGGATCTGCTGCTGCAGTGACGCACGGTCATCAGCAAAGCTTGTAATCCCCTTAGATGGAAATGTATAGCTGCGTGGCTCACAGGAGACGCTCTGAGACACTCTCTCCTTCAGCGAGTAAAGTGTGTCATGAGAGCAGAGTAAATGTTCTCGCCCTGTTTGCTTCCTCAAACATTTATTCATCCCAAGCCCAATGTTGCCAGAGTCTGAGTTTGACCTCTGAAGAAGCAGCGGTGACGTTGGTGTTCGTTGACCCCCAGGATGTGATGGCTCATTCCTGTTGTCACAGCTCCTTGATATATATTTTTTATTTATTTATTTTTATTCTTGCCTGCCGTCCTCTGATGGATGTCCGTCCTCTGACGCTCACTGGCTTCTCGCCGATAAACGGGTCACACAAACTGTGCGTCAGCAATTAAGCTCCATTAGGCCGTAATGTGAACTGTTCCTGTCAGGGGGAGGAGGATTATGCCGCTGCTGTGCTAGGTTGTCTGGTTGTTACATAAAGTGGAGCAGGTGGACCAAAGTGGCCAGGCAAAGCTGCCGTGGGAGCCTTAACCCTTATTTCTATCAGCTTCAATGATTCGCCACAGGACTGGAATCAGTTTCTGATGCCACTGAGGTCACTGCGAATTAGGACGCCGTTTGAGACGCTGACATTTGATTGTGTAACACCGAAGCACAAGACTGTTGCGTGTCAGCATAAGCTTGAACTTAAGATGATAAATAACAGGCAAAGTTTGTCTGCCAAGTGAAACACGGCCCAGGCACAAGAGTCGGATCATGACTGTCCTTCTCTGAGCACATGTCAGGGTGAGGTCGAGGGTCTGGTGGGGGGGTCTCACCTGCTGCACATTTGTCCATCTCAGATCGGGTTGCAGAAGTTGCTGGATCATAAAACCAACATTGGAGTGCAACACACACATACTTATATCGTTGACCTTATAAGGACCTCTCATTGCCATAACTCTTTCCCCAGCCTCTCCCTCTAAACCTAACCATTCTAAACACTTGGCTAACCTTAACCAGGACTCCAAACCAAACTTAAACCCAATTATTTTATATATATATGTATATGTATATACATATATATATATATACACACAGTTATTTTATGTTTTCACCCTCTAAACACGTAAAGCAAAATGTCCTGTCAAAGATCGGTCCACACAAGAATATTAATACATACAAAACGCACCCACACTGTGTTTTCAATCAGCTGAACTATAACTCTGTCTTCTCTCTGCAGATATTTGATGTGGGTGAGAACCTGATGGTGCCGGATGACTTCACCATCGAGGAGAAACAGACAGGAATGTGGTGGCGACACCTGGTGGCTGGTGGAGGTGCCGGCGCGGTTTCCAGAACCTGCACTGCCCCACTGGACCGACTCAAAGTCATGATGCAGGTGAGGAAGGAAGAGCTGCCTGTGTGTTCAAGACTGCGGTCTTCAGCCGGTCAAATTATGTTCGAAGTATGGACCAGAACCCTTCTCTAGCTGGCCGAGCCAGACGCACTCAGTGTCAGTTTGGTCCTGGAACTGGGGTCAGAGGTCATGGGGAAGTCCTGGAAAGAGCTTTGACAGTCATCAATGAAAGATTGTTGACACTGAGAGGGAGATGAGGTGAAGTGACTGGAGCTGGAATCTGGGTCAGTTTCATAACTTTTCAGTGCAGATTATCAGGCTTCCAGGTTACTGATTAGCGGTCAATCAGGGGTCCAGAGTCCAGGGGGTTGTGCGTCAGACCAATCAGGGGCCGCTGTCGGGCGTCACACCCGCAACCTTGTGCGCGTCACTCGTGGGGCGAAGGTCCGGGCCTGCAGATCTGAACTGTGTCAGCGACCTTGTTTGACGTCAGTTGTCCCACTGTCAGTCATCCACCTCTGGCCGATCGACCGACATGGTTCTGGTCCAGCATGTGCTCACCGGCTTGTTTTTCCTCTGCAGGTTTATGGTTCCAGAACCAACAACATGTGCATCATGAGTGGCATGATGCAGATGATCAAAGAGGGTGGGATGAAGTCGCTGTGGCGAGGAAATGGCGTCAACGTCATCAAGATCGCGCCCGAGTCAGCACTGAAGTTCATGGCCTACGAGCAGGTAAGTGGAACAGTGCCATGGCCCAATTCTGGTGCAAAAGCTGCAGCTGACATTGTCTCTCTTTGACCCGCACAGATCAAGCGATTGATCAGCAATGAGAAGGAGACGCTGAGCATCACGGAGCGCTTTGTTGCCGGCTCTCTGGCGGGCGTCATCGCCCAGAGCACCATCTACCCCATGGAGGTGAGACGCTGCCACTTACTCACCCGTGTGAGGCTGACGCAGACCATGTGACCAATTCTGTCCGTCTCAGGTGCTGAAAACCCGACTGGCTCTGAGGAAGACGGGTCAGTACTCTGGGATCTCTGACTGTGCCAAGCAGATCTTCAGGAGAGAAGGGCTTGCTGCCTTCTACAAAGGCTACGTGCCGAACATGCTGGGCATCATCCCGTATGCCGGCATCGACCTGGCCGTGTACGAGGTGAGCCACACCACGCTGGGGTTGGTCCTCCAGCTCAGGTCATTAACTTGCCGTGTCCTCGTCAGACTCTGAAGAACCACTACCTGCAGCAGTACAGCACCAATAGCAGTGACCCTGGTGTGGTCGTCCTGCTGGCCTGCGGCACCGTCTCCAGCACCTGTGGCCAGCTGGCCAGTTACCCGCTCGCTCTGGTCCGCACACGCATGCAGGCTCAAGGTGAGACCCACCCCGCCCAACTCCCACACCCTCTGATCTGCCCCATGTACTAACTTCCTGTTCCTCTGCAGCTGCAACGGAGGGCAGCCAGCCCTCGAGCATGAGTGCCCTCTTCAGGCAGATCGTGCAGAACGAGGGCCCCACGGGGCTCTACAGGGGACTGGCTCCCAACTTCTTGAAGGTCATCCCTGCAGTCAGCATCAGCTATGTGGTGTACGAACATCTGAAGACACACCTGGGAGTGACGTCACGCTGATCACCCTCAAACACGCCGGAGAATCTTGTGGTGGGGGTCAGACCCCCCCCCCCCCCAAGGTTCATTCTCTTCATTCTGTGAATGTTGAATGAGGATCTGGACTCTGTGAGCTCGGCTCTGCTGCTAATTCTGTTTTTAAAAACTGGGGGGGACAGAGGCTTGATCAGGACCAAATGTTTGCTTCAGGACATGTCTTTGTCCCTGTGGGTGTCACAGCGTCTCCCGCTGGTGACTTTCTGCCGGTCCACACAAAGATTGTTCCTCAGCGAGGACGTTTTTTTTGCACATGTGAGTTTGCTCTCTGCTCCCACACCCTGAGTGAGTGAAGAGTATTTATTCTGTCCGCTATTTATTCATTTTAGAGATCTGATGCGCCAATTGTGCGTTTTTGGTTTTTTTGTCGGAGCGTTCAGGAAGCAGCCTTAACATGTGGTTCCCAAACACTAGCTCAAGTCGTGCGCCGGCATGTCTCACACTCACCGGCTCCTGTTTACCCAACTTTCTGTCGCTGAAGGATTTTTTTTTTTTTTTCATTTGAATAGAAGTTGAATGTCAAACCTCAGGCGAGCTCACCTGAGTTGGGAAAAGATGATGCACTTTAATTGCTGCTGCTGTTGAAATAATCCAGGGAAGATGATTGTCAGGACTTTTTAGTGTTTTAATGGACCATATCATGCAAATAAATGCAATTTCTACCTGCTGACTGGTCTGTTGTGGTTGCACTGGTTAGACTCTTCAGTCTGCCATCTCACAACCTCAGGGAAAATGTTCTTGACACAGTCATGTGGAAGCTGGAGCAGTGACGCAACATCTGAGGAGGACCTGTCTCTGACTCATGTCGTCGCGGGACTTCCGGACGCGTGAAACCTGGCTGTCACTGTAGTTCTCCCCCACCCGGACCTCTGAGTCCGGGATCTGCCTCCACTTTGGAGCATGATGCTATCTGAACGCTGTCCTTCACTGAGGTTGGCAGAAGAAAGTAGCTGGCAGTATCTGACCCGTCTTATGACGTCCCAAGACTGAAGTCTAACTGACCAGAGTCCCACACGTCGATTGCAGTTGCAAGAAAAGCATTCAAGGTGCTGGAGTCACTTCAGGAACTCCTGTGTGGAAGCATTACATCCTCTCTCAGATCATCTGGAGATTCAAGCCCAGGGGACATCTGGTGATCCAGCTGATCTCACATGAGAACAAAAAGGTCAGGTTTATGGTCACGTTACACAAGGCCTTATCTGATGCTGCTCTGTCAGAACATTGGGCTGTAAATTTCTGACGCCAACACGTTGATGATTGTTCGACCAATGACGTCTGTGAGGACGTGTCGCTGTTACCATGTCACATGAGACCTTTTCAAACTGACAATTTAAAGATGATTGAGTGTGTCTAACTAGACCATTTTATTTTTCAAAACACAACTCGAATATTCACAGCAACAACAGAAGGAAGTGATCTGAGAGACACATGCAATAGCCCAAGTTCGACAAGTACATAAATGTGAAGTTTTAGTTTTCAACGAATAATTTTATTCTTTTCAGCGATTCCTTTCGCGACATTGGACCTGCTCAGCTTCCGTATCAAAACACGGAAGTCGCGCTGTGTTTGTCGCGTAAATGTGCAAACTGCTCTTCCTCTCGAAGGCGTATGAGCATTCTCCGTGGTATAGGTCTGGAGAGGACATCAGATGTCGTTTTTATTCCGTGTTCGTTTTTGTTTTACCGGCCCATTGTGCAGTGTAAGAGAAAGTAACCATGTTAGCAGTTAGCTTGCTCGTTAGCCGCTAACAAAAGACGCTCAGAATGGTTCAAAACGTGTTCCGGAGCGGGTTTCTGGTTCGGGCCACTCACACCGTGTTGACGTGGGTCGTCACGCTGGTTCTGTTTCTGCATGATACCGGTAAGATGTGACAACAACCAGCCACCTGTTCCGACGTCTGTGGCGGTTGTTATCTGATTATGTTACTGTATTTCGACTGAAAACTGAAGATTATTTTTTTAATTATATTTTTTTGATGAATCTGAAGAAACCAGAGAATGTGTCTCACTGAATTCAGAATGTGTCTCACTGAAAGAACTCTGAGTACACAAATAAAAAAAAAAACATTCAATGTCTTAATCACATTTGAAATCACACTTTGCGAGAGACTAATACGGGAGTTTTGCTCTAATAATTAATGATGTCCAACATGTGGCATCAGTCCACACGACGAGTTCCTCTCTCATGCCCCTCTGGACTCGCATCTCCAGGCCGTGTTCATGTGCCACCTTGCTTGTGCTTTGTCTCGTCAGACCTGCGCAGGTGTGAGCAGCGGGGTGAGCTGCTGCAGCCCGCCCTCTTCTTCCTCACTGTCGTCCTGTCCGTGATTCTGTACTTCGCCGTCTCTCTCAAGGACCCGGGTTTCGTAATGATGGACTCTGAGCAGGTCAGAACTGTATGGGGCGCCGAATGTGAAAATGAAGACACCCGTTTTTTCCTCATTTAGCAGAAATATTTGGCAATATTTTCACAGATTTAGCAAATATTTCTTACATTTGAGACACTACACTGTAATGTTACGTTCCATTGTTTCATCTCTTTAAGTGTTAAGACTAAATGCTAAATCTTAACTCAAAATCTTAAACTAAAGTCTTAAATCTAAATCTTTTAAGATTTAAAACATCCCTTAAGATTTAGACATCCCTTTCCTCCACATGGAAGAAAACAATCCTTAAAATTGAGATTGAAGATTTTGATTTTAGATTTCAGATTTAGATTGAGCATTTCGTTTTAACACTTACAGACGTTGCATTGAAGTGGAGTGTCTCAAATGTATTGCCAAAGATTTCGATGTCTTCATTTTTACTTTCAGCGCCCCATTTATCCGGACTCCTTTTTCAAACTGGAGTGCCACTCTTGTTGACCTCACTGTCTGCAGGCTCCCGGTGAGGAAACGGAAGCCATGATACCGGACTGTCGCCAGCGTCGCTGCGGCTACTGCCTCCTGCAGGTAACAACCATGTTGGCGTCTGTCTCACTCATGTGTGTCCCTCACCCGTCTCACCCATGTGTGTCCCTTAGCAACCCATGAGGGCGAGACACTGCCAGACGTGCGGCCGCTGCGTGCGGCGCTTCGACCATCACTGCCCCTGGATAGAGAACTGTGTGGGGGAGGGGAACCACCGCTGCTTCCTGCTCTACCTGCTGGTGCAGCTGACGGCGCTGCTGTGGGCGCTGCGCCAGGCTCTGTACGTGAGTCTGCAATTGTCTGACAACAATCCTTTTACACTCACGTGCTGCGGTTCATCTGCATGTGATGTGCCCTCTGCTCAGGTCCGGTGTGTCACCCATCGTCTCCTGGGATCAGTGGTTCCGGGTGAACGGTGTACTGTTGGTGGTCGTCGTCCTGGTCGGCATGATGTCACTGGTGGTGCTGCTGCTGCTAGGATGCCACCTTTACCTGATCTCCATTAACTGCACCACCTGGGAGTTCATGTCCCGCCATCGTATCTCCTACCTGAAGAGCAGAGATAGCGATGACAACCCCTTCGACCGCGGCGTCTGCTGCAACCTGTGGGACTTCTGCTGTGTGTGCAGCACCGTGGCCTGGGAGCGGGTCTACCAGCGAAGCCTGCAGAACTCGGTGTGACCATCAGGAGCGGCGATGTCCAGCTGAAGGCGCCCATCACGAAACTCTCTGCCTTTAGAAGCTTGTTGGCCACTTGGCTGGAGTCGTGAAGCTCAAAGACCAGAGGTGGGACTCGTGCTAGCAACTGTCACTATATAACCCAGCTGTCCAGCTTGACACAGTCGGACAACATCTTCACCAACGCTCAGGTCCTAACTGTGATGTCATCAGAGTCACCATCCTTCCTGTGACACCACAGGTGAGCATAGTGTCAGATTCACTCTCCTTCAGAACAGCTCGACCGACACACCAGAGCACCAGTCAGTTTACTGCACGTTTATTCATGGACAGGATGTTGCTGCATCAGGACACACATTCTGTAGCTTGGATCAACGTCACGCAGCTGATGGTTTGTTTGAGTGGCAACAAAACAATCGCACAAAAACAACAGCTCGACTGAATCCCGAGGTTCTGGACAGACATGTTTCAGTCTTTAAAGGGAAACTTGCTTCAGACTTGCTGAGAGAATTGCTCACGTGGACAAAAGTGACTGCACACCCCGAGAAGGCTACGTGGCGACGTTAGTACGATGGACGCAGCTGGTCACCACCAACTTCCACCTCCTATGGATTTCTAGAGAAACAAAGTCTTCCCTCGCTCATCGCTTTGACACTAAACTAGGATCACTACTGTTGACACGATTTCTCTTCGCCCGCAATCGAACTTCATTCATTTTAGTTTGCATTCGCCCACGGTTTGAGTGTGGTTTGACGAAGCATTCCAGAGGTTTAGCTTCAGTCTCTTCGTGTTTTCATCATATGAACTGACCTGTTCTCTAATTTAACTGTGACCACATTTTAAAATCTTACTTGTGAATCCTTAGATGTGATTATAAAAGCAATCTTTATTTTTGTGCGTCATGTTCACGACACTTTTTTCTCTCCTGACTGGCATCAAATTCATTTGAGTTATGTTAAGTGTACATCCCAACATCCGTGTGATGTCACACTTCATTTTAATCTACTTCTTTATTTTAGAATTCCAAAATTTTGCTCAAAATATTTTGCACAACTTTTCTCTGATCTGAGTTAATCAGACTTTTTTTCTCCATGACGCAAGGATTAAACACTAAAGTTCTGATGAGTTTTGAGTTTGTGATGGTCCATCACAGATGATATTTTGAACAAGAGATTAATCATATTTTAATGATATATTGCTAATTTCCATCATTTAATTCATGTGCATACATTTCTCTTTGAAGTTCAATATTTTATGTGACATCATTTCCATTCTGCCTCACTTTGCACGCTGAAATTGTAAAAATTAATTACATTTTTTGACATTCACTTATATTCCTCAAAGTTTGGATACATGGCATTAAATCTGAACTTTCCAAGACAAAAACTACTTTCAGATTAGTAACTACATTCACTTGTCCACCAGCATTTTAGCTAGTCCTCTGACTACCATCACCGACTACAGCGCTGACATCTTCGTCATCATCTTCATCACAAAATACTGTCTCTTATTCATAAACATCTGTGTCGCTTGCTTCTATGGCTTGACGGTTGCCTAGCGACCCGCCACTAGACCCAACGTTTACAGAAGTAGCTTTGTTGTGGCAGTGGGCGGAGCCTGTCACAGTGACACGGGAAATAGGCGGGACGACTGCAACATAACAATCGTAGAAAAATAAATCTCCCCTCGTGAACGAAGGTTTGAGACGTAAGTGAATGAAACAAGGCCGCAGCGACACCAGCTCAAATATGTACCTCCCCAAAGCCCAAAATTAATATCCAATTTAGCTTCCTGGATGAGCGCCAAGTTCAGGTGACGTGCAATGTGTGTTGTTTCCGTGCGTGAGGGCGGGATTTGAGGGTAGCGCTGTGAAGCAGCAACAGTAACGGTATAACTGCGAAGAAAGTGCTTAAACTCATACACAGACGCAGACGTCGGAAAATGACCAGAACCCCCCCCTCACGCTCCGGAAGTTGACATGGAGCTGAACGACCCTCTGTGATTGGCTGAGCTGAGCCTTCACGCAAGCTCTGCGCAGAAGTCGAAGCCTGCAAACGCATCCTGCTGCTCGGGCGTCAGCTCGCCGGTCTTGGCGGGCGGCGAAAGGACCGGTGGCAGGCGCGTGAAGTCGCTGTCGAAGTTGCTGACGTCAGCCCGGGTTTGGATGGAAGGCAGGTAGGGTGGGGTCATCTTCTTGGCCAGCAGCGCATCCCAGTCGATCTCCTGCACACACCGACAGCATTAGCGTTAGCCGGCGGCAGACAGGGGACGCTGCGGCTCACCTGGTAGAACTTCTCTCCTTTCAGCTCGTCGGCATCTTGTTCACCGGCTCCAAGTCGCTTCAGTGGGTTTCTCTTGAGAAGCTGCGAGAAGAACAGAGACATGTGACCAAGAACACTGGAGGTCCCTGAGGTGATGGAGCCAACGAGGACCATACAGGAGACTCTGCTGACCCCTGCTGGACACCACCGGTATGACAGGTTCCTCACCTTCTGCAGGATGATGACGGCGTCTGCAGGTAGGGACGGCGGGTACTTAACGTCGTCGTTGACGATGGAGTCAAACACCTCCTCCTCGTCCTCGCCAGGGAACGGAGACTGTGGAGGGAGACAAGGGTGAGGGGAACGAGGACGTCAGGGGGGAGAACATGACCAGAGCAGACCTCTCCCACGAGCATCTCGTAGATGAGCACCCCTAAGCCCCACCAGTCCACCGCCCGGGTGTAGTTGTCGTCGGTCAGAACTTCAGGAGCCAGAAACTCCGGGGTCCCGCAGAAGGTGGAGGTCCGGTCTCCGTGACCCATCCCTGCCGAGGTGACACCACCGTCAGTGGTGCGTCCAGAGAGCGGCATGGAGTGTGACGTCACCTTCTTTGCACAGACCAAAGTCTGTGATCTTCACGAAGCCGTCTGCATCCATCAGAAGGTTATCCAGTTTCAGATCTCTGCAGGAGACACCAGAGTGTGTGTGTGTCAGAGAGAGAGTGAGTTCCAGACTCACCTGTAGATGATCTTGTTCTCGTGGAGGAACTCCAGTCCCAGCAACACACATGCTGTGTAGAACCTGGACACACACAGGGTTGGTCCTGGAACTCTGGTTTTGGCACCAACAGGCACTGACCGGGTCTGAGCGGGCGTGAAGACATCGCTGTGGATGTGGATCATCAGGTCTCCACCAGGCAGATACTCCATGACGAAGCAGACGTGATCACTGGTCTGGAAGCAGCCGTGCAGGTTGACCAGGAAGGGATGTCTGGAGGCATTGATCATCTCAAAGATCCGCTTCTCGCTCATGAGACTGGAGACATCACAATCATCATCTTCATCATCAGCATCATCATCTTTATCTTTATCAACACCATCATCTTCCTCCTCCTCATCATCGCCGTCATCATGGACAGACACATACCTGTCCACCTCATCCCGGGTCACAATGTCTCTCTTCTTCAAAGCTTTGATGGCAAATAGTTTCCCAGATTTCTTCAACTCAGCCAGCAGAACCTGGAACATCGACCACAACAACACACGGTCAGTCCAGTGCATGTGAGCGTGTGAGTGAGTGTGTGTCGTTTTGACCTTTCCGAAGTGCCCTCTGCCCAGAACTGACACCAGCCTGAAGTCTTCCACCTTCATCCTGAAGCAGGAGCATGAGAGAGCTGTGAGACCCGGTGTGTTTTCACTGTGGTGACATGTGTGTGTTTACTTCTGATCAGAAGCAGGTCCATCTGCTTGGTCCTCTACTGGGATCTCAGTCTGGGGACACAACAACAATCATCAACATCAGCGTAGACTCCACGTGGCTTCATGGTGATTACCGGGTCTTGAGGAGCAGAGGATGAGGTCTTGATGAAGGTGGGAGGTGCTTCCTCTTCCTCACTCACACTGATGGTGAGGGGCGGAGCTTCACTGAGAAGGAAACCACGACTGTTGATTTTTATTCCCACATTTCTGTGTGCTTGTGTGACAACTCAGATTTGGC
Organism: Synchiropus splendidus; assembly: GCF_027744825.2. Classification (NCBI taxonomy): domain Eukaryota; kingdom Metazoa; phylum Chordata; class Actinopteri; order Syngnathiformes; family Callionymidae; genus Synchiropus; species Synchiropus splendidus. The sequence goes on from NC_071340.1 coordinate 18,182,495, forward strand.
TGCATGCGTTGTTTCCCATGTTCCCACTGGGCATCAGATTAGTGTGGAATTCCAGATTATTGTGAGGCTTCAGACTGAATCAGTGTCATACTCTGTATTATTTTCAGGATTGGATTGATGTTGGTCCTCAGATCATAATATAGATTTGTGTCATGTTGTGAATGACTGTAGATTATTGTTCGCATGTAGGTGATGGTTCGACATCAGATTATCGTCTTGCTGTCATAAGAACCACAATTTCCCCAATAAATGTAATCTGATATAATCCAAATGACCATCAAGGTTCTGACCAGACCTCAGCTTTGCATTTTTAAAATGATTCCCATGCGTGAGATAATTAATCTAATGTCACAAGGGTTTATCGCTAGGTTCAGGATTATTTCCAGTTTTTTCCTGGATAATTCTTAGGCTTCAAATGATTCTCAGATTACATTCATGCAGCACATCATTGTTGAATGCAGGATTATTTTCAAGAGTCAGATTATTATCACCATCAAGATTCAGGAGAGTCTCAACATTTTCAGTTGCTATGCTGTAATCTATATTATTGGCAGGCCTCGGATGATTGCCTTGATCATAATTTTGACCGCAGATTAAATCAGTGTTATAATTATTGGACAAATATTGGATTATCATCAACATAGTTTTTAGTCTTTAGTCTTCAGATCATTGTCTCAGTCTAAATTATCATGTTGGTCTTTCCATTATTTCCATGGCCTCAGATTACTGTCATTCTGTGCATCATCATAATCAGGATTCCGATTCTTGTAATCCTTAAACTGCTGCACTGTCACAGGTGTCAAGAATGTTGCTGTTTTGAGTGGCCTTGTGCAGGATTGAGGTCCAACCTTGGCAGCGGTGATGTCTGCTCTAGTGCTCCCTCTGCTGGATGTGTTGCTCGGCTGCCCTCCATGACAGGTGAGGTGAAGATGGGCGAGCTGAAGGTGGTGAAGGAACTGTAGCGAGGGAGGATGCTCATCATCAGGTGCCCCCAGGTGACGAAGTTCATGTTCATCTGAGCTGCGCGCAGGAAGTTTTTACCTGCAGGGAGAGAGCACACGTCCAAGAAGAACACTGAGGAGACGCAGCTGAAGCGACGCGGGCTGCTCCTCTCCTACCTCTCTCTTTAGTGAAGATGCAACGTTGTCGCCGCAGTCTGGGCTGCCGCTCCACCACCGCGTCCATGAACCGAACCTTTAAAAGAAATTCTGTTAGAGCCTGGCCTTCTCAGCAGCACGGTCCATCGATGGAGGACCTCAGCAAAGAGCTGGCCACTGGGCTCCAGACTGAAGCTCTGCAGAAGCTGTGTCGAGTCCATCAGATCCTCCAGCCGCAGAAACTTGACCGCACACATTGTCGCCACGTTCCGGCAGAAGATTCCCACCTCCAGCTCCCGAGACTGAAACACCAGAAGAACACCAGGCCACCAGCGTGAACACGAACAAGATCTTTCCTCAGCATGTGCTCCAAGTATGTCCTCAGACATTCATTTGGATTGCAATGGCATAAAATTTGGTTCAATACTCGAAAAAGAGAGCCAGGAGTCTTCAGCTTATTAGCTTGTTTATCTTATCTTAGTGAACCAGTTCGCAGCCCAACTATGTTGCGATCTATTTTGTAGATACACCAAACCATAATTAAAACTTAGCACTCAAACTAGTGACTGAGGTCAGGCGTTGCAAGGTCAAATTATCACTGGCGCTTCAAACTTGGCTTCCAACGCCGTGAGTGGGCCTGTGCTATTGCCATCAAAACAAAAAGCATGTCTTTGGTACAAAACCTTCCATTTCTTTTTCTGCTACCTTGTCTGTTCTGCTGCAAAGTGGGTGCGTCGGAACCTTGAGGATAATCACTGGTCCGATGTGGAGATGCATCAAAACCTCGCTAACCTGAACTCAGCAACTGAAGTTGATGGCTGAAGACTGGACATGAGAGGTGGAAATGATGAGATGGTGTAATAAGAGAGCACTTTTTCTTAAACCTCCTGTATTGAAATGATGGAGGTGAAAGGTTCGACTAGACAACTGACTGGAATGAGACTGAACCCCACATCAGGAAGCAGTTGGGATGCTCACTCTCTCCAGTTGGATGTGGAACGTCTGGTTCCAGCTCTCCCTGCAGGTGGCGCTCCAGCTCGTCCGGCCAACGGCGCGACCATCCAGTCGAAGAGCAGCGCTGACCTCTGCACAGGACAGAACCCACATCTGTGACTCATGGCTCTGCAGCGGAACCGGCATCGCGGAGGAGCTCTCACCCGAGCTGATGGAGCCATCCATGCCAGGGGCCAGGACTCCGTCACATCCCAGAAGCCGGACCTCCAGTTGCCCTGGATCATAGGAGGTTTCAGATCAGTCACAGTCAGGTCGGCTGCTGTGACCCTGCAGCAGTACTGACCACTACTCCACCGTGCAGCTCAGATCACAGAAAACTGAGAAATTTCTTTTTGCGAGAGACAGACATTCATTCAGTGGATTGCTGCTGAGGGACAAAGCCGGGTGGTCCAGAGCCTGAGGACTGAAGCTGGAGCATCTGATGGCCAGCAGCAGACTTATCTCCTCATCATCACGTTATCCAAATACAGTTTTTGGCCTTTTTCACCTCGTGTGGTGCGAGATCTGCCAGAACCAGGAGATTACACAGGACGCAGAGGTCAGCAGGAGGCGGATCAGAACCGCCGCTGCTATCAGCTGTCTGCCCTGTTGACACCTCGCGTTCATGAGCTGGTTCTTCTGGGACCTACCTGTGAGTGAAGCGGGTCTGATGGAGAAGGTAGAGTGGGAGGAGGAGAGCGGAGCGGTCCCGATAGATCCATCCGTGACATCGTCAGGCCCAGGCTCCTCCCTCTGACACGTCTCAAGAGACCGGCGCAGAAGGTCCAGCTTCTGGGTCGACTCCTGCACCCGAGTCTGGGCCTTAGGGAGGAACCACAACTGTCAAGACAAAAAAGCATTTGCTCAACTCCCAAAGTAAAACTAGAGTTGAAACCAGCGCTACTGCTATTGTTAAGTCCTCAGGTAATAAAGTGGCACTGATGTGGACATGTGCTGCTGCAGTGACGCCAGATCATGTTTGACTTCAGTTTCGGCCGTGGTCTTGTTCCCTGTCCCACCTTCTCCTCGATCAATTTTTCTGTGAAGAGCCTGTGATCTTCTGCTTCCCTGCCTTCTGAGTGGAACATCATGTTCTGAACAGTTGTCATGGCTTCCAAGCGGGTGATTCTCTCCTCTGCCTCAGCCAATGCTTTCTTCATCCCCTCATCCAGTTTCACATTGAACATTAATGTTTTGTCTCTTTCCTTTTTTCCTGTCTTTTAATCTCTGCCTTCATTTGGTCATGGTCCTGCCTTTGTTTCTTCAGTGACTGCCTCAGCACAGCCATTTCCTGTGTTTGATTGGTTATTGACGTCGCCTTTGATTCCATGTTGCCTGGATATTTTACAGTTCTGAGTAAAAGTGTTGGACCATGATGCTGCTCCTATACATGATATACTTCACTGGTGAGACATCAGAACCTGAAGGGAGTTCGTCCTGAATGCTCTTTGGAGGGACGTGATGTTGAGATGTTGTCCTCAAACAAGAGTGCACCTGATCCAACATCAAAATCGTGACCTCAAGCTGAAGCTGTGTGTGTGTGGGAGGAAACAAACCACCTCCGCCAGCGCTTTGTGGTCCAGTGCCGGGATTCCCTGCAGCTGCTTCACCACGTCTTTGGCCAGAATCAGCGAGTCCGCCTCCCTCTGCACATAGTGCTGCAGCTCTGAGAGACGGCCGTCAGCCGCACCCAGCAGAGACGGTCCTGAGGGACAGAGGTAGAGAGAGGAGAGTCTGAAGGTCAAACTGACCTGGGACCAGAGGGTCACTTCCCGTGGTGAGTGGTGTTTTTCAGGTTTGACATCAGTTGCTGCAACATTTACATTACTGCGACCTTCAAGTGGCGACGCTGGGCTTCAAATAAACATCTGAGTTTTGAATGATGTCAAAGGGGGAGGAAGGTCAAAGGTCAGAGAAACACTAGACACACTCAGTTTTCGGAGGAGTGTGGGTGTGCTCCAGCAGGTTTTTCTCAGATCTGGATGTTTTCACCAGAAACGCTTTTGGAACATCAGCGTGACTATTTTTAGCGCTGACTGAAGCCAACAGCAGATTTCTGAGGCAGCGCCGCTTATTTCGCTGTCAGATCATGATACAAGCTTTCTCCTGGCACTCCAGTTTCCTCCCAAAAACACAGTTTACGTGGGTGTGGGTGAGAGGGGTTTACTGCCCTGTGTGTCCAGTAACACTGCAGTACTCTCAGTACTCAAGTTTCATTTGAATAAAGATTTTAAAGTTCAGCGAGGGCAGATGAATAAAGTGCAAGAAGTGATTTCACCAACGAGAATCATGCTTCCCTTCATAGTTCCTCAAACTCAATCATTCGTGTTATTTTTATTTAAATATCTGATTAAAGTACATCTTGTATTATGTGTAATGGCATTCGTTGGTCTGAAGGAGAAACAGGAGCAGGAAATATTTTGATTTGTCGCTTCAAACGAACTTTATTTTCTTTGCTCATGTTTCTCCAAAAACTAAAAATAACGCAGATCGAGTTCAAACGTCACAGGATGCTGGAGAGTCTGACCTCCAGCCGCGGTCCGGTCCTGGTTCCGTCCATTTTCTCCGCCGCCGCTCGCGACCTGAGTGACTTTGACGAGCTGCAGACGGATCAGCTCGATCTTGGAGCGACTGTCCTGCAGCATCTGCTGAGCCGTGGACAACATCTGAAGAGCAAGTGTAACACGTCAGGACGGGCCGGACCACCGAAAACACACGGCGGGAGGACAGTGGATGACTTTGCGCTCTCACCTCGGGGGGGATTCAGAAGCAGCGAGCAGACTTCAGCCTTCCATCGTCAGGCTCCTTCACTCTCCTCCGCTCCTACATCCTGATGTCCTCCTCCTTGCAGGCGTCCTCTCTCGTCTCCTTCACGCTGAATCCGCTCTGCAACAAAATCCACTTTCACTTCAAGGAGTGGAAGGGGCGGGAGGGGGGTCCTGCAGGGGTGCTGCACGTCTCTGTTGATATTCAGATCTGGACCAGGATTGGCTGCTGCCGCACCACGTGGACCCGCTCCATCAGCCAAAAGACCAACCCGCAGATACACACGATGATGAGGAGGAGGAGAGGAAGTTGGCTCAGGCGCCTCTGAACTACAAACAGATGAGTCACGGCTCCGCAAACACGCTCAATGCCACTTCCCAGTGGTTCCCGAACGCTCTCGTCAGCTGACTGGACGAAGCTCTACTTGGAGTCTCTCTCATCCACGTCCCTGGTGGCGCCTAAGCAAGTGACTAGGCTACATAGTCAGCCGCTACACTCTCTGTAGTCTCTGCTCATGATGACCAGGCTCCTGAGTCTGGAAGCTCTGCTCTGGGTCTCATTTGAAGGACGGCCTTCTCCACACAAATAAATGATTTATGATTTGGAGATATTTATCATTTTTTAAAAATAGACAAAAAAAATGAAGAAACTCAAGGAAAACATGCATTCTATCTAAATCTCCAACCAATAATCACCGCAAAAAAAAAAATAAAAATAAAAAACACTCACAGAAACCACCAATCAACCACATTTGTTTATAATTGTGGATTTCAAATCCATATTTCAGGATCAACAAAGTCATATTTTAGGTGAGGAGAAGAGGGAGTCAGGCAGGGTGGTGGTCTTGATGTAGAAGGAGTCATGATGAACATAGTCTGTGCTCACGCCCCATGAGTGACAGCAGGCGGGGAAAGAGGGGTTGCGGAACATACTGGACGAAGTGATGGCGAGCGTTCCTCAGAGGGAGAGGGAAGTGATAGGAGCAGACTTGAGTGGCCATGTTGGTGAAGGAAACAGAGGAGATGATGTGTGGGCAGGTGTGGAGTCAAGGACAGGAGTGCTGGGGGACAGCTGGAGGTAGGGTGAAGCTGATAGAGAAAGAAGAGGCGGTGAAAACAGATGAGTTCAAGTGTTTGGGATGAGAGTGATGCACAGAGGTTAGAAGAGGTGGAGAGGAGAGTGCAGGCGGGATGGAGAGGACTGTCACGGGTGATCTGGGATGGAGAGTAGCAGCTGGAGAGAGGGAACCTTTACAGAGAGTCGTGAGAGTAGCTGCCTCGTGGAGTACGGTCTACAGCAGGCGCCTCAAAATGATCCACAAAATGGCCCCCATGGGATCAGCTTTCAACCAAACCAGCAGCACCAGACTGACAATTAACTGATTATAGTCTCAGACACCTGATTGGTGAGAAGGTCTCCTCTTGATTGGCTGGAACCAGAACCTGCTCTGACTGTAGCCCTTGTGTGGATCAGTCGGAGTCGCCTGGCTTACAGGCAGTCGCTGTGACTCAAAGATGAGAGTCAGAGTTGAAGATGCTCCGGTGCTCACTGGGAGTGACTGGGTGAGAGAACATGAGCAGGGAGGGCGCATGAGGTCAGGTGAGGGAGGCAACCCCGGACAGGAAATGGAGCAAGACGGAGAATCTATTTCATGTTCAGCAACGCACGTGTTAACCAAGGGCACAGTTATCAGTGGAATAATTCCACATTCAACGAAAAAAATAATAATTCAAAGTTTCCTCGCGACTTCCGGCGGACCTACTTCCAGAGGCGGAGCTGGCCGCCGCTGCGCTGCGCGAGGCGCGTTCCTAATGAAAGGAGCGCGTGAGCGGCGCTCGCGGTGACTTCCTTGCGCCCCGGTGGAGCGGCACGTTGTTGTTCTGCGCGCCGAACTTTCCTCCGAACTAACGGTCTCCTCTCGGGGAACCACTCTCTGACCCACCAGCCAGTCCCAGCGACCACTGCGACTCGCTCACGGAGAAACCATGTCGGCCTCGGCGGCTAAAGTGAGTAAAAAGGAGCTCAACTCGAACCACGACGGAGCGGACGAAACCTCCGGTAAGCAGAATGGCGGCCTCCTGTTCACCGCCATTTTTACTTTCTTCTCCCGCGGACGCTTGCGTCGCCACTTTCCGTGTCCTCGAGCCGCGGGCTTCTCCGCCGCCGAGTCCCATCCCGGTGCTCTCTGCTGAAGCTGCGAGCTGCATTCTAGCCGCAGCTGTCGGAGCCGAGCGCGCGCCGCTGTTGTTCAGCCCAGACCGGTGCTGCGAGGCCGTGTTAGCTTCCGTTAGCATCTCCAGCGTGGTCACTTGTGTCGATGGACCCTGACCCAGTCGCCCTGGGCGGCTCTCGGGGACTCGCTGACCACCGCGGACTCGAACATCACTTTTGAACTCGTTTCGTGACCCCGAGTTTGCCATTTATAGACTGGAATTGCAGCATGTTTCATTTAGGTGTTAGCATTAGCAGGCTAGTGTTGTTGTTGAAGCGTTATCTAACGACGACGCTCAGACCAGCCAAAATAAAAGAAGCGGGTGCTTTGGAAGCTCGTGTTCACTTGGAAGAGGAGGTGCACGCGGGGCTGGGTGGTCTGTGAGCGGCTCGAGTCGGTGCTCGCGTGGTTGCCTTGTGTTCGTTGGTGTCCCACATTTAAACCACGCGGCCTCGGCGGCAGCAGCCGGCAGGAAGCTGCGAGCTTCGGCGCCACCAAAGCGGCTGCTATTGGCCCCGGAGACCCGGGACGGATTTGATATTGGGAGAGCTGTGACGGGGCTTTGGATGAGACGGCGTGGGTTCGGAGCGTTTGCCTTTTGTGCTGTCGTCTGGTCATGTTGTGGTTCTGCCTCCTGAACCACGCTTACACGTCGTTGGTGTCAAATGAAGTGGCGCATGTTTAATGTTTTTGTTCTGAAACGTTGTTTGTCTCGTGTATTCTTTGTTTATATTGTAAACATTATTTTCCTGCAGAGAAAGAGCAGCAAGAAGCAATTGAACACATCGATGAAGTTCAAAATGAAATTGACAGGTAAGACTTCACTCGTTGACTCTGTAATCGTACCTCACAGCATGTTTCTGTATTCTGTTGCTGCACTAGCAAAATGTTTTCCTACTCTGGATAGTTTATTAGAAAGTAATGAAATCGGTGTGTGGTGTGATGAGGACTTAAGAGGCTGCAGCTTCAGAGACAGCAAAGTCACGGTGTCGATCTGCCCCTCAGGTTGAACGAGCAGGCCAGTGAGGAGATCCTCAAAGTAGAACAGAAATACAACAAACTTCGTCAGCCATTCTTTCAGAAGAGGTCAGAACTGATCGCCAAAATTCCCAACTTCTGGGTCACAACATTTGTCAACCATCCACAAGGTGAGCCCATGGGCAAGGTGTCCTGTGTGTACGTGTGTGTGTACGTTGCATCGTGTACTGACTGTGTTTCTCTGCTCGGCAGTATCTGCCCTACTGGGGGAGGAAGACGAAGAGGCGCTTCATTACCTGAGCCGAGTGGAGGTGACAGAGTTTGAAGACATCAAGTCGGGTTACAGAATAGATTTTGTAAGTATGGGCCCTTTCATGTGTGCTGCTGTTGTGATCTCCATGTTCCTGACACCTTTCTGTGACCCCACAGTATTTTGATGAGAATCCATACTTCGAAAACAAAGTACTTTCCAAAGAATTCCACCTGAACGAAAGTGGAGACCCGTCTTCGAAATCAACAGAAATCAAATGGAAGTCAGGAAAGGTGTGTAAAGTGCATCCCTGTGACGCTTCAGTTGTGTTGACATTTGGACCACTCTGAGCATGTCTTGGTGGATGCTTTAGGACTTGACCAAGCGCTCCAGCCAGACGCCGAACAAAGCAGGAAGAAAGAGGCAACACGAAGAACCAGAGAGCTTCTTCACCTGGTTCACTGATCATGCTGACGCCGGCGCCGACGAACTCGGGGAGGTGATCAAGGACGACATCTGGCCCAACCCTCTGCAGTACTATCTGGTGGGTGTCCCCGAACCAGCCGTTTGACGTCGTCTGGCTGGAGAGTTGACCGTGTTGATGCTCTGCTCAGGTCCCAGACATGGATGATGACGAGGGTGAAGGCGAGGAGGACGAAGAGGATGAGGAGGGTCTCGAAGACATCGAGGAAGAGGGTGATGACGATGGAGAGGAGGATGAGGAAGACGAAGGAGAAGATGGAGAGGTATGGTGACGATTATAAGACGAGCTGTTTGACTAGAGATGCCCTGTTAAACGTTTTTTCACATCTGATCCCGATACATTCTACTGATACCAATATTACTCCGATCTGGTACCAGAGCTCTGATTAAATTACCATCACTGTTGTCAGATGTGTGAGTAGAGGAAACTAGAGGTATTTATAACATACACTGAAAAAAATTGCAACTCTGCAGATTTCAAATTGAACATTTTTATTACATCCAAGCATACACGCTGGTTGGTTCTTGAGGTATCTACAAATTAAGTTTCTTTTGTCATAAGAGTGCAAAAGGCATCAACATCGTCCATTTTTTTAGTGCCAATTACGAAAATAGAGAAATGTATACAGCTGTACGATAACTGTATACAATCTTTCAGATTTCTTTGCTTTTCTTGATGGAATTGTGCAAATACCATTTACATCCACCAGAACAGTTTGAAATTCAACTACAATCAGAAAACTGCTTTAACAAGTGCATGTGAACTGTGCAAATCGCAGCCCGAGGCTACAAAATGCCTCATTTTCAAACATCGACAATGGTTGGTCGTCAAGTATGAAGTGAAGTAGCTTATTAGTATTGGCTTTAGCCTTCTGTCCGCTGGAAGTTTGCTTATAAAAGACTCTTAGAGTGTAAGCTGCTGCGGGGAACCGTCACATTTGTCCCTCGCAGCTAAAAACTCGCCATGCTCCTTAGAGTGGTGCTGCTTCAAATGTTTCATTAGGTTTGTCAAAGCTAGAGAGAGTGCTTCCACCTCTTGGTATGTCCACTTGGCAAACATTGCACTTTGCTGTTCTGCTCTGGTGTTCAGTTGCTGTCAGTTATCAGTTGCTGCTGCCGCCTACTAAATGTCTTTGAACAGAGACATGTCTCATTGCTTCATGAGTCTGCGTCTTATGGACACTGTTCAGAATGTCCGGTCTGTGTTTTGTAGTTTTGGGGTTTTTTTTTCCCCCAAGCAACAGTGCTGCAGTGAGGAAAGACTTATGAGCTTACAGCATTGAAGTAATGATCTAACGGTGTGTGGATTGGGTGTCTCCACTGGAAAACCAGACGCTACAATCTTGTTTATCGGCACCCGATACGATAGCAGGATCTGTGTGACATCTCTGTGTGACTGTGATCATCAGTGCTGAACGCTCCTGTCTTCCAGGACGATGAAGGAGAAGATGACTGAGAGAGGAACCGCCGACCCTCAACTTTCTATTCCCTGTTTTGTTTTCCACTCATAATTGGGAGCAAAGGTTTTCTTTTGTTTTCTTTTGCTTCACGCCCATTCTGACGCCTCTCCACCTGTTGGTGCCATGTTCCGTTCACTTTTGACCTGTTAATGGCTGATGGCACTTCGCCCTGAATTGTGTTGAGGTCTGCTAGTGCTAGCAGACATCAACTTTTCTTTTTTCCCCCCACTATTTTTATTTTGATTTTGGGGAGCTGACCCCAGAAACTGTTATTGTCCCCCAACGTGGTTAACAAGTTCCAGCTCATTCCTTTGACTTGTAATGTTGAGGCGGAAGGGGTGGGAGAGGTGGGGAGGGGGGGGCCGGAGTATGATTGGGGAGAGTGGTTATTTTGACACCATTTCTATGGATTTTTCTTTTTTTTTTTTTTTTTGCATTGTATTGTTTTACAGATATCCATGCAATTTGAAATGACATTTTTAATAAAGAACAAAATGGAAAAAAGTGAAGCGTGTACATTTTGGCCCGTGCCTCTTCAAGGGTAGAAAGACTCACAGGATTTATACATTTTCATTTTTCCGCTGGGGAGGGGGGGCTGTTCTGAGTTTGCGGTGCATCTGGGAGGAAGACAAAGAGGCGCTTCATTACCTGAGAGCTTCTTCACCTGGTTCACCAATCATGGCTGTCCTCGTACTAGCCATTTAAGTCTTCTAGCTGGAGACTTGACCTTGTTGATGCTTGGCTCAAATTCCAGACATGGACATGGATATGGGTGAAGGTGAGGAAGGTCTGGAAGACATTGAGGAAGAGTTCAATGATGACAGAGGAGGATGAAGACGGGGGAAGTTGGACTTCACCGTTTATGAACATGTCGACGTCTTTGAACCAGGGCCAGCTGAGATTTGGGTTTAAAATGTTTTTTTGTTTTTGAACCTTGTCAACTGTGCTCTGACTTGTACAAGTATTTCAGCTTGTGTCTGAACTCAAGTTTTGTCCATGATAACCTGCAGGATTTGTGCCCATGGATATTTGAAAGGCCAGAGCACATTGATGCTCCAGCCATGTGTTATGTGTGAGAAGTGACAGGTTGGCGTTTGTGGTTTCATGATGGCAACCCTCAAATACTGGGTGGGAGGCACTGCGGACGGCTGCTGGTGTGTAGTGTCAGCTGGTGATGGACTTATGAGTCGACAGCAGACTGGACGCGAAGTCCTGGGTTGTTCGGAGGCCATCAAAGTCACTAAGGTGTGTTTGGCCTCCTCGAATGTGGTTTTACGGACAGTGGCAGGCCCAACTTGGAGGTAGATGTGGACAGTGTCAATGCAACGCAGCAACAGATCGGAGAGAAACTGTAGGACAGAGATTCAGAGTGCAGCCTTGGCCACAAGGAATCACGTGTTTGGAGGATGAGGCAGTCTGGACGATCACTGTCAACCATGTCATTTCACAAGACACTCAACGGTGCATTGCAGAATCACCTCTTACTTGTATTGACCACAGAACAGCAGCTTAAATTCAGCCCAACAGCCACAGACCCACCTAACTAGCTCCCACACCGGGGACACGAGTCACGTCCAAAACAGCTGAAGTGTTGATCACGCCGGCCTATTTAAACGGAACGTCCTCGAACAGCTGGATGCGAACCCCTCTCCCGCCCGAGAGCCGCGGGCCTGACCGCTCCTCCATCATCGACGGACGCGAGGCTAACTAGCACCAGCTAACACGTCGCCGCTTTGTTTTGAGTCACGGCTCGAATGAACGGCCATGGGCCGCGAGGAGGGAGTGTGGATACAACGAGTGTCTCTTTAAATCGGTGTTTCATTCGAAAAGCGCTTATAGAGGTCCGCTTGTTTACAAACGCTACTATGCTAAAACTTGGGCACAGATGCTAATCGAAGCGTCACCGGAAGTGCATTTTCCTATGCTTTCCGGTGGCGGATTTTTTTTTTTATTATTCGCCTTATTCTGATGTTCTTTTTTTATACCGTTTTTTAATTGCAGTTTGTGAATGTAAACGCAGTTATTACAGCGAACGGCGTGCAAAAGTTGAAGCGCGAGGAAAGCGCGAGTGAGATTTAAAACACTGACGATTCAATTCATCCAATAAGATGAAATGAAGAGTTCGGCATTTAAATGTTGCTCATTAATTTGAATAGTTTACGAGGACTGTGGTGGTAACCAGGGGCAACGCGTTCGCAAACCCCCCTCCACCAATCAGGTTGTGTGCTTCTACAAATGGACCAATCAGATGCCTCGTTGCAAGCACTCGGTAGCTCTGATTGAGCTCAATACGAACCCTGGAGTTTTAGCTCCAAACAACTTAGTTTGAACGTTTGTGGTCGGTGAAATTTTGTTTACGCCGACAGAGAATGAATGGGCGAAATACCCCGCCGCCCCTTCACGTCCACATCACGGACACGACCCCGGTGCACGTGCACATGAGGAGGAGCCCCGGCAGAAACTCGCAGGTGAGTCCTCGCCTTTATCGAAGTTTATACACTGATAACGACTTAACTTATCGTCCACAAGTCTCTCACTAATAATGCCGGATGACAGTTAGCTTCCGCGCCGTCTCAGTGTGAGCCGGTTTTACTCTCCTGAGACAAAGAAAACGCATAGTTTTTTTCACTCAAGTTGGTTTTGCAGAGCCCTAGTAAGGAGGTGCAGCTACAGGGGAAAGGATGCCGATCGAAAGGCCGGGCCCCGTGGATCCCACCTGGAAAGTCTTCCACCCGAAGAGACCTGCATTCCCAGGTGTGACCCTGCTCCCACTCACGTGTGAATCAAGAGAAGAGATGAGTCAAAAAGCTACTTAGCGAGGAAGTCTCGATTCACACCACTTGCTCTAACATGCACCATGTTTGTTATGTCCTTGGTTAGAGAGCTGTCCAGCATGGGGGCGCTGAGGGTCGTCAGGCTGCCCCATTGGATCCAGATGACTTCTCCCAAAACCTGACCATCCTCCTGAAGGAGCAGGATGCTGACCGTCTCGCTCGGAGGTAAAAGTCCCCAGTGCTCCTTATATACATGGTGACTTACAATATGGGCTCCACACAGTGGTGGCACATCTCTGTGTAAACAGTGTAACGTGCAGCCTTCACCTGTCCTCTCTGTGTCAGCATAACATACAGGAAGATTATAATAAACAAACACAAATAAATGTGGTGGCACATCACGCATGACTTTTAAAACCTAAATAACCTACTGGGATTTGATCCCAGGACTCACTTCAGAGCCTCTTTGATGAGATGGTGAAACTGCTGACCAACACACGTCGCATCTGTCAGGCCTTCTGCCAACATGTCACTATCATGATGACGGTCGTGGAGGTTGACAGCAGAGTAATGGAAATGTTTGGATGCAGAAGAAGAGCTCTTCGTTTGTGGGGACCTTCGCTGCTCCGTCACAGACATGGGCTCTGAACAAACTGCCCCTCAGCCAGCCGATTCAGGGGTGCTGATTGGATTAACAGTGACCCTTTCATGTCTGTGATTTGCTGCGCTGCAGCAGTGAACATGGTTTATGCTTATAGGAGCCATGTTAATGTGCTCTGCCAGCACTCCCAAAAACTCAGGATCAATGACTGATTTAAAATGATAAGTGAAATTTCCTTACACCGGTACTGCACCGCTCCCTATTGACCAGCTACCACAGGTCGTGCTCATGAAATGCCAACTGTGTGATGGTTTCCTGTGTGCTGTGGCAGCGTGGAACACGGAGAGACGGATGCTCTGCTGCGAGCGCTTGTGGAGGCAGAGATTGATGGCGTTGCTGTCACCAGTCAGGTTGTGGCGCTGAAGGAGGTGGTGGACCACCTCAGGAAGGTAAACAGATCAATAGATGAAGCTTAGGGAAAGCAGGTGCTGAACTGAGCAGCTAACTGACCAAATATTGATATTCCAGGAGAAACGCCTGTCCAAGGTTCAGGCTGCATCTCTGGAGCGTCAGCGACAGGCGTTACTGGAGAAGATCCAGATGTTCCATCACACCAACCGTGGCCTGCGGGACCTGCTGAGAGGCCGGACTCAACACCAGGTACAGATGTAGGACCACCACCACCACCACAAGGGCACAGCAGTGTTTGGCAAACTCTTGTCCCCAGAGGGCAATGCTGGCCTGGTCCGAGGAGAACGAAGATCTGAAGAGGCGGCTGATGGACTGTGAGGCCGAGAACATGGTGAGGAGACACTGACCGCAGCACAGAAAAACCAACATTAAAATCACCTGCTGAATGATTCAGTTGTGATGAAAGTAAAACAATTTTGGGTGGAAATGATTATTGGACTGTGACCGTCAGGAACGGAGAAAGACTGATGACGTTAAACTCAGTCAAAACACAAAAGGTAACCAAAAAAAAAAACTCGATTGGCAGTGAAGGTGTGAGGAGTAAAAAGGTAGGTGGCTGTCAGCGAAGACTCCACCTTTGTCGTCTGTCAGCCAGAGAATGACCAGGGTTCAGTTGAGGTGGTGTCAGCCAAGAGTCTGGACGTTGCCTCACACTCCTGGCGTGTTTCTCCAGCGTCTGTCGGCCAAGCTGAGCAGCAGGGAGAAGGAGGTCGGAGCGCTCGCTCGGCATCTGGACCTGGAGAAGGTGAGTGTGAAATCAAATTTTCTGCAAGTAGCATAAGTAAAGCGACTGGTGTGTGACGGTGCAGGACAACATTAAGACCAGCGAGGAGCTGTCCAGGCTCCTGGAGAGCAAACAGGATCGTTTGGACTCTCAGCTGACGTGGACAGAAGCCGAGAAGGTTCGACTGACTGCTCAGATTCAGGTGGGTACATCACAGCGCCTCTGGAATTGTCCAAATACCCCTTGATCACAGGCACTCTTTAAGAAGCTGTGATGCTGATCTGGAGAACTTCACGTTGGTGACAGACATTTGTGGACGATAACCTGGTATTTAAAGGTGTCTCATAACGTGTTTCAGTCCAGAACCCCCTCCACCCCAGCTGGCTCATACACCACAACTGTCAGTCTTCAGAAGCTGCACCAACATCTCCTCTCTGTGGTTAGGTGATGCAGCAGAAGTTCGAGCAACAGCAGCAGGAGCTGCAGCGTCTCCAGGAGGAGCTGAAGAATCAGAAATGTGATAAGGAGCAGGAGAACCAGGAGCTCCTCAGCACCATCAACCGACAGATGGAGGAAGCTGAGGAGTCGTGCCGGCAGCTGAGGGTCAGGCTTCAGGAGAAGGTCAGTTCAGAGACGCTGAAGTGATGAGTGGCCTCAGAGCACCAGGATGATGGGTCCGGCCCTGCTGCTCTGGCGGGTGCGCGAATCGTACCTGCTGCGCTGAGATCAGAATGTTGATGTCGGTGTGAAGGCAGCTTCTGTTCTGGTTCGCTGCTTCCTGCATGCAGATCAGCTGTGATGAAAGACCTGTGTGTGCTGCAGACCCAGCTAGCCAGGGTCACAGGAAGGTCACTCACTGGGACACACACTTGTATTGCTATCCTTGTGGGGACATAGTGAGGTTTCTCATTGCCGTAACCCTTTCCCCAGAATCTCTTCCTAAACCTAACCATCCAAAACACATGCTAACTTTAACCAAGACTCTGAACCAAACTGAAATTCAATTGTAATGACCCAGTTTTTATGAAGTCTTCATCCTCAAATTGATGCTTAACCTTGTGTGGTCCAGCCCAGTAACCGCACAAAGTCATACAGTCCTCACAAGGATAGTGTTTGGTGAAGAATAGGCCCCCAGTAGGATAAACATACACAGAACTGTTATCATCACTAAAATTAATTTAAATTATTGAACATGTCTTGTAAGTTTCAGTCTGTAAAATGATTTGTAAAGACGTTTTTCTTCATCTTTACTGCCGACTTCTTCTTGGTCTCTGATCTGCTGATCTGATGGAGGAGATTGGACATAGCTGCTGCTGATGTTATTGTGGGGACCAGAGAGTAAAAGAGAGAATTATTCACGATATTGGAACAAACCTTGTGCAGAAGTCCAGTTATCCTTTCATTCTAGTGGTCTGGTTCATGGTCCTCACCTGTCTGGCAATGAAAATGCTTTCTGTGGTCTCAGGAGGCCCAGTTGGTCCAGGCCCGGTCCAAGTCCAACGACTGGTGCCTGCGTCACTCCAGAGAAGCTGCAGCCAGAGAGAAGCTGCAGGAGGATGCAGCAGCCCTCAGACAGTAGGTGAGAGCCACATGTGGTGAGGCTGCGTCGGGTTGACCTCCTTCTCTCCCACAGTCAGGTGACAGAGCTCAGCCAGAAACTGCAGCAGAACGAGGAGGCCCGGCGAGCGGACAAAGAGGAAGTCCAGCGACTGACTGCCGACATCTGCCGCTTCAACACTGACAACAGAGAACTGCAGGTGGACTCAGGGGTGATGATGTCACGGAGGGAATGTGTCATAGTAATTTCGAGTACTGAGCGGTATTGATTGAGTAGTTACAGGAGTGAATATTGAGTGTAGTAGTGAGGTCAGACAGTAGAAGACAGATGTTGTAGTTCTTCCAGGAGTGTTGGTTGCAGTAGTACTTGTCGCAGTGATAAAGATGTTGTCATGTATAGTATTATTGTGTTGTTACAGCACACACGAAGTAGATGATACCCTTTATATCACTGTAGTAGTCGATCTAGAAGTTGGACCTGTACTTGTCTAGTGTGGCAATAGCAGTTGTTCGACACATTTTACTACTGTTCATCACAAGTCACAAACTTTGTAGAATTTTGACTTGAGATTTTTGAAGCAGTATTCAGAATAGTAGCAGTTCCAGTTCGAGTATTACTATCATGACAAATGTTTACTGTAGCATATACTGTAGTAGAAGTGTTCGTACCACTGAAGTGTGTCATGGTGAAGCCTGAGTAGTAGTACCTGTTGCTGGCACGACTGTTAATTGTGCATAGTAGTTTCAGTAATGCATGCTGACACACCTACTACTGTACTTGTACAGTAGTTGTGATGGCAGTGAACTGCCAGAGGGGCACTGCAACTGAAGCCGCACTTGTCTGCAGGACCAGCTCTCGTTGTCGCAGGAGAAGCTCAGGTCTCTCCGGTCTGAAGCTGGAGCGCTTCGATCCACCGTCAGGATGAACCAGAACCTGCTGGACAAGTACAAGAAGAAGGTCGGGTCCGACATAACAGGCGCCTTCTCCAACCCACTAACATGTGCATGTACATGTGCAGGTCCAGCAGGTCCGTCTGCAGTCGGAGGAGTTCTGCCTGAAGCTGGAGGAGACTCAGAAGGAGGCTCTAGAGGAGAAGGAGAGACTGCAGAGAGAGAAGGAGCAGCTGAGGAGAGACCTCAGTGCCCGTCTCCGAGAACTGGAGCCTCTTCCAGACAAGCTGAGGAGGACGGAGGAGCAGCTGAAGGACGCTCAGAAGGAGGCTGAGGGCCACCAGAGGAGGAACCAGGAGCACAGCTGCTCTCTCGCTGAAGTCAGACACAAGGTTGCGTCACTCGGTTGCCAGGCCGCAGCCCTTTTCTGCCCTTCATGAGGGTATGTGTGTGAGTGCAGGTGGAGCAGCAGGGAGCTGAGCTGGAGGTCAGTCTGCGGAGAAGCTCGCTGCTGCAGCAGGAGAAGAACCTCCTGAAGGAGAAGACCCACGACATGAAGAGGTGCTCTCCTGGCTGTCATACCAGTGAAGCTCCGTCCTAAACCTCCATCACGTCCACAGGAAGCTGGAGGAGCTGACGCTGCAGAACCAAGTCATGTCCGAGTCGCTGGCAGACAGAGATGCCGCCATCCGCAGCGTCCAGCAGCAGCTAGAGGAGAAGAGCATGGAATGCAGTGTCCTGACCAGGCAGCTGCAGCGGGCGCTGGACGACGCTCAGAGACAGGTCTGTACACATTTACAGCGAGGGAGAGAGGTAAAGGAAAACACCAGCCACAGAGAGACAGGGAGGGAACAACAATATACTGAGTCTGAAAGAGTGTGCAACCTTGAAAGTGACAGACTTGGTTCTTGTTCACCTTCATTGTAGCAAAAAACTCTGATGGGTAAGACCTGTCAATAAGCTACAGACAGGTTTGTGTTTGGTGGTCCAGGTTTCTATTCTGGACTGAAAGTGAGACAGGTTTGTACGTATGGTCAAGAAGAGGTGAAGCGAGAGAGAGACGGCTTTTAAAAAACATTGGCTTTAGACGGGTGCGGGTGCGTAACTGTCTTACGGTCTGCCAAGGCTATATTTCTGTTGACTGCAGAGAGATAGACAGACAGGTTTTATCTACTCGCTGTGTACTTGTTGAAACAGACAGAGAGTAATAGTAATCATTTATCCTGCCATTGCAGGTTCTTGCAGCAGAGAGAGACAGGTGTTTTCTGAATATATCAGCTAAGAATCAAGGTGGGTCTTAAAGGGTGAGACAGGTCCATCTGTTGCAGGAGATCAATTTAATAGGTAGGAGGCTGAAATAGAGCTTCAACAGAGAAGGAATCTGTGGCATTCTAGTAGAGAAAGAGAGAGACAGGTTCATCATTCAGCTGCCACCGACCAGACCTGTCTGTGAGCTGCTCAGGGGTCACCATGACGACATTGCCTTCTTGCAGGTGGAGGAGAGCGTGCAGAGGATTCAGTCCAAAGAGAAGGCGTCTCACGTCAAAGCTCTGGACCTGCAGGGTCAGCTGAGCCGGGCCAGAACAGAACTGGGCCAAGTGCAGCGCAGCAAAGAGGAGGTGAGCAGGTGCACACACACGCACTGAAAGTGCCCGACAGCTCTGACTGTGTGTGTCCATCCGTCTGTCTGTCCAGACGGAGCGGCGCCTGCAGAACCAGCTGCAGCACCTGCGGGAGCGTCTGGAGCAGTCGGACTCTACCAACAGGAGTCTCAGCAACTACGTTCACTTCCTGAAGACCTCCTGTGCACCGCTGGTGACCTCCACCTGACCGCTCATCCTTCCGTCCGTCCTGCTCGGGACCTCCCCACGTGACCTGGACCTGCTGCTGCTCTAGAGTCACGATTGGATCTCTCTGACTCAACTGTGTTTTGTTCCCATTGGTGACATTGTTTCCCCTGATGTGGGACGTTTTATTCCCTTTTAAAAGACTATGCCTGTTTTTCCTTCGTCAAAGAACAAAGAAACCTCCGCGGGAGAATTGTTTGCTCAAATAAAATGTAGTCAGGGAAACAAATGTTTTGGTTCTTGTGGCGCAAGTGACACTTGGGCCTTCAGCTCAACGATTCTGCCTTCATAAACAAACCAACCACTTGTTATCACAGATATCAAGATCAAGAAACCACAAATACATAAGATTCAAAACATCTTGAAAGTGGAGACAATTCAAGTGGAATCGAAAAAACAACTTTCAACAACGGTTCAATAAAAAACGCCACACCTCACTGTTCACCCTTTGAGAGTTCCCTTTTTAATGACTTCGTGACGTCAAGTGAGGTGACAGAATATAATGTACGAGATTAATATGTAGGAATAAGTTCCAAGTTGATATTAAAACTTGCAAAATGGTTTCTGAGACGAATGAACTAATTAGTTAAGATTAGTAAAGAATCTGTTCATTGCTACAATTCAATTTTATGACTCAAAAGAATATTTCACAAACCAACACGTAAATAAATTTTGGATTTCATCTTAGGTGACAACAACCCTCCTGAGAAAAGCCAGAACCTTGAACCGCGCTCGTTGTTTCACGGCGGACCGGTTTAGAAGTTACTCACCGGCCGGTTTGAATCAAGCAGCGCCGTCGTGTTCGCTAAAGTTTTTGTTTGTTTCTCTTCAATTGGGTTACCACGATGTCTGAGCGTAGAAGATGGGAAACACTGCAGGCGCTCAAAAACTCTCCGAAGGGAAAAATCCGCTTCGATCCCTTCTGGTCCGAGCGCGGCGAGGTGAGTCACTGTTATCTTAGCTTAGCTTAGCCGCGCTGGGGAATATAAACACAAGCGCTCCGCCGAGGTTCTTTCATTCCCACAGTAGTGCTACTGCCTACCCAGTCAAGCTGTTAAGTCACCGTGTTGTGGTGAATTGAAGTGGTTCCGCATATGAAGCAGTCGACTGTGTTGGCAGGACATCATGATGGGATGCAAAGAGGTCCTCATCCTGTCCCCTCAGTCAGAGACCACGCTCAAGCGCCTCAGCAGCTTGAGTAACCAAAGAAGCAGCTCTCAGGGTCTCAGCTCGGGCAAGTCTCGCCCAGGACTCTCCGAAGAAATCACAGATTCTCTCAGCTCCCTCACCCCCTCGTCAGACGTGTCTGTGAAGAATAACACTCTGACCGTCACCGTGTCGGAACAGGTGAGCCAGACACGCCAGTGAAGTGCAGTCCAACCAAATGCCTCATTTCCCTGCTGTTCCCTGTTCTGCCAGTCTTGTCGGCATATAGTGCTGGAGCCCCATGATGACCCAGATGTCCCTGAACTCAGCAGTCCTTCACCGCCACCCGTCATCTCTCTGATGTCTCCGAAATCCATGCAGACAACTGGACGGATCCTCATATTTGAGGAGGAGCAGAGAGCGAAAGCGAAGGTGAGTGTTTCAGGACCAAGTTCACACCGACTCGCTCATGTGGATCCACTGGGAGACCAGGATCTCCAGCCATTATGGTTGATGTTGCGATCTTATGGCCCACCCTTTCTAGACAGAGTGGCCTTGGGGCCCATCCAAATATTAGAACTGAATTGAATAACTATAGCTGGTCCAAGTACAGTTTTTGTCGAGTGACAAGCAGCCATGTGCTTATCAGGAAGACATTTGGCATTTACGCTTAAGCCATTGGACGCCAAGATCTCAAAATTGCGATCAAGCAGTATTTGAACACTTTAAGCATCTGCAAAAGTTATGTAATTCACTATGGCGGCTGGGTGACCTCATAATATACAAATTAAATTAATGAATTTACACTGAAGAGTCTTCTATGCCACAGCATGACGTCATCGAGCTACAGCCTTTTGGAACAGTGATATGAAAGTGGACTATTTCATTGAACTGCTAAAGGATTGAACAAGCACCAGAGTAGGACTCAAGTCAAATTTGGAAGACGAGAGAGAGGAGATAAATGAAAATCATGGAAACTGACTAATAAAAAAGTTATGGTTTCTAAAATGAATCTATTCAGGTTTAATACTAAATGTATTAAACTGTAAGTAATACTGTAAGTATTAAAATTCACGGCCCACATAGTTAATGTTTCCTGAGCTGGCCACTCGGGTCGCCGGCTGTTCTAGAGTCAGCACCATGTGTATCTAACTCTGATGTTTCCCTCTGTACCTGAAGATGGCGCTCCAAAGGCGACAGGAGCTCCAGGAGAAGCTAGTGGCCGCAGTGGCGACCAGCGAGTCTGAGCAGCTGAAACGTTTTGAGGAGTTTATGGAGCTGAAGCAGCGGCAGGAGTTTGAGAGCATGAGAGACATGATGGACAAAGAGTACGATAAATTTTTAGGCCTCTCTACCTTTGTTCAGTTCAGTGACGTGTGTGCTTCTGCAGGACCAAAGAGAGTCTGGGGCGCCAGGAGAAGCTGAAGGAGGAGCACCGACACCGGATGAAGGTAGCGCTGTGGATCCAAGTCTCTTTCTTGGCCTCATCACCGACTGATTCTCCAGATTCTGAACCTGAGGCTGCGTGAGGCTGAGCAGCAGCGTCTGCGCGAAGCTGAGCTAGAGAGGCAGCGGCAGGTGGAGGGTCGCGAGCGGCTGAGGAACCTCAATACTATCCAGGAGGAGATCCTGCAGCTCAACCAGCTGCTGGAGCCCACCGCCAGCAGCCAGCTGCCGCAGGAGAGCCTGGCCGCATTCAGCTGCCGCGGTAACCAGCTCTGCTCGCAAGTGTCGGAGGTGGTCCGGAAGACCACCAAGGTGAGGGCCTCATCCTGTCTCTGGGGGAACACTGGGTGGTACCCAGACCTCAAGAGAAGAAGCCACATGCTGACCTGTTGCAGGGAGACTTCCCCAGCGTGGACGACATGACAGTGGCGGAGAGAGCACTGCACCAGATGAGGGCGCTGATCCGGAGCATGCAGGAGGAGGTGGCCCAGGCGCAGGAGGAGAAGAAGAAAAAGGAGCAGCAGGCAGAGGAGCGCAGGAAGCAGGAGGAGCTTCAGACCCAGCAGGAGGCCCAGAAAGAAGCAGCGAGGGTGGCAAAGGAGAAGGCTCAGAAGAAAGGTCAGTTCTGCTTAGGGAGTCGAGCTGCCATTCAGGACCTTAACTGGGTCTGGTTCCCCTCAGGCCTGCAGACCAACGCTGAGCTGAGCACGCTGCAGTGGCTGCAGAAGCTCCAGGAGTCATCGGACCTCTGTTGTCAGTCCTTCCAGCAGCTCAGCTCTCCAAGCGACACTCAGGTTGGTCTCACTGTGGCGTCGGAGGTCATGTGACCGGTGTCCTGACAGACCTCCTAATCCCCCAGACCAAGAAGCTGAAGCTGGAGCTGCAGAAAGCAGCCACCATCCCGGTCAGCCAGATCTCCAGCAACTCGGGCTCCGAGCTGCGCAAGGTCTTCGAGAAGATCGACCGGCTTCTGTCGGGTCAGCAGGTGTCGTCCGTCAGCACCTCGCAGCACCCGCAGGCCCGGGACTTCGTCTGCTACAAGCTGGCTGAGAAGTTTGTGGTGAGTCGTCGCCCCCTGCCTGTTTACAAGTGAGCCACTCACCTGTCGCCAATGTTTGTGTCGCCGTAGAGACAAGGAGAGGAGGAAGTGGCGTCTCACCATGAAGCTGCCTTCCCCATCGCCATCGTAGCGTCAGGCATCTGGGAGTTGCACCCCCAATTTGGCGACCTGCTCTTGGCCCACCTGCACAAAAAGTGCCCCTACGCTGTGCCTCACTACCCCCCGATGAAGGAGGGCACGTCGGTGGAGGACTACCAGAGGTCGGACAGGAAGCGCTTGTTTTCGTTTCCTGTCCAGAAACTTAACGTCCCGCCCCCACAGACTTCTAGGGTACCGTGTGGATGACTGCGGGGTCGAAGGTCAGGACAGCTTCCTTAAGAGGATGTCCGGAATGATCCGCCTGTATGCAGCCTTGATCCAGCTGAGGTGGCCGTACGGCGCCAAGCACTCGGTGTGTATGCATCACTTCCTGTATGTGTACTGCCAGGAGCAGCGGTGGTAAACACCACATGGTCGTGTGTGTGTGCGTGTGTATCAGGAGCCGCCTCATGGCCTGAACAATGGCTGGCGCTGGCTCGCTCAAACGTTGAACATGGAGCCGCTGGCTGACATCACGGCGACGCTGCTCTACGACTTCCTGGAGGTGAGTTGGCTGAAGAGCGAGACCTGTGATAGGTGAGTGGAGCTGTCACTCAGCGGCATTGCATTCACAGGTGTGCGGGAACGCTCTGATGAAACTGTACCAGGCCCAGTTCTGGAAGCTTCTGCTGCTGCTCAAGGACGAATTCTTCCCACGGTGAGACTCTCTCTTTCACTCACTAACGCACACGTTTGTCTCTCTGTCCTTATGGGGACCGCACATTGCAATTTCTTTATCTCCAGTGTCTTAAACTTAACCATCCAAAACACATGACTAACATTAACCAGGACTCTGAACCAAAATGAAACCCAGTTATAATGACCCAGTTATTTTGAAGTGTAGTCCTCAAATAGAGGTTTAACCTTGTGGGGACTAGCAAAAAAATGGACTACTATACAAGTATACTCACAGATGCATACACACTTTTGCACATGGAAACATTGATTCGTGTATCACTTCATGTAAACACCTGTAGCAACACAGTCGAACAGTTGTAACTCGTAACACACTCTTGTTCAGCAGCAGTGTCACAGACGGAGCAATAGAGCTGTTAACCCTGTGTGTGTGTGCGCAGGATCGAGGCAGTGACCAGCAGCGGTCAGATGGGCTCGGTCATGAGGCTCAAACAGTTTTTGGAGGTAACTGGATCAAACAAGGATTTCTTACAGAATCCCTACTAATGCGTTTCATTTTCCTTGGGTGCAGACGTCGCTGCGCAATCGACAGATCCGACCCCCAAAAGGTCTGCTGGGCCCTGAGTTCTGGAGGACCTGAGGCCCGTCACTGGAGTGGACCTGAACCGCTGCTGTCCGTCAGGAGATATTTATTTTAGGATCTTACAGACTTATAACAGAGCTCTATTTTTTCACTCTGTGAGTTGCTGCAATGGCAACAGACATGAAATGTTTAGGAACCATTTTGGGTCAACCTGGACATGAACATTTTTGGCTGATGCCATTTCATACTTTTGTGGATGAAGATTTGTGTCCGCTTTTCAGCGTGAGTCAGCAGTTTCTCAGCAGATTAAGGTTTTCAAAACAATGTGATGAGCTGCTGAGTTGTTTCTCTTCAGAATCATGGGAGGAAATAAAATGTTCATGCTTGAGCTCCCATGTTTCCTTTCATCGCCGCCTTCAGGTGCTTTTACGACTCCAGAAAAACGCTGACTCCATGTCAACGATGATGAAGTCAAGTAAGACAGAATAGCCTGTGATCTTCATTCAGAAGTGTCAGGTCCGCCAGCTCCCCCGAGTGGCGTGATGTTGAAGCTTTATTTTTTTAGACGGACAAGCTGTACGTTAATATGCGACAAATTCTCTCTATTCAGTTAAAATTGTGGGAAAGTTCTTGTGTAAAAAAATGGTCATTAAAGGTAAAACTATGACTGGTTGACACATTTGAAGAATAATTCAGGAAGCTGTGACTTGTGGTCCACTTAATTGACAGGAGATTCGTGATACATTTGTTCGATTGCATCTTGATGAGGCTCGTCGTTGACGACAACAAAACTGCCGACTCAGCATCACAATCACATTTTAATCGTCGTTGGAGTCACCTGCTGAGTCACACCTGGAAGCGGAACCTCCACCAGACCCACAATCTACATGTTTTATTAAACTGAAGTTGGAATGCGGTCGCAGGTTCCACCTGCCACCACAAGGTCGCACTAACCGTCGCGAGTCTTCATCACAGCAGAAAAGTTGAATCATTGAGAGGGAAACTAGTCTTTAGGAACTGAATCCCAGAGTTCGGAATCGTTGCAGTCTATCAGAGCCGATGGTCGGCTCACTGTTGGCCGGCGTGGTTGAGCATGGCCCGCTCCACACGGTGGTACCAGGACTTGACTTTGGTGTTAGCCATCATGTCGTCAAAAGCCTGAAGCCCCTCCATCACTCGGAGGACTCCGAACACGGCCTAGGGAAGAGAACCAAGTCAGACGGACCAGGCGTCACATCAGGATAGCCAGAGGCAGCGCCCTCACCAAGTCAGCGAGATTGGGCTGGTCTCCTCCCATGAACTTCCTCTTCTTTCCAATGGCAGCGACCCAGTCATTGACTGCCTTGTAGAGGTCCTGACGCACGTCGTCCTGCAGGTTGTGGCTGCGACACAAACACACTAGTGTCACACAGACAGAACCACGGGGGCGGTCCTGCCACCACTCACCGGTTCTTTAGCCTCTTGGCGATGATGAACATGGCGGCGGCACCGACGTATTTGGCGAAGAAGCCCTCGAAGGAGCCGAACTTGCCCTCGCGCACAATGTAGTCGAAGGAGGCCAGGGCCTCACCGGTGGTTCTGTACACGTTCGGGGAGATGAGGTGGACCAGCCAGTCGTCGGCCCACTTCCGCCACTTCATCTCCTCTCTGAGGAACCAGGCCCACAGTCAGGTCCAACTCGTTACCCAACCCAGAGACCTGACCGACATTTAACCGACCCGTCAACAGATTAATAATTGGCTAAGCAACTGGCTAGCACCTGCTAAACTGTCTAGTAGACAGCACTTCCTCTAACCAAGTCACAAGAACATGTGCTCGTACTTCTGCGAGTCCTTCTCGGGGTACAGCCTCTTGGTCTCCTCCTCGCTGAGCATCAGCCAGTACTTGTTGCTGTACTCTGTCACCTTCTTGCCGCTGTCGTTGACCGACTTGATCTCGGGGTAACAGCGGACGATGTCGCTGACGCTCTTGTCCCTGAAACACAGGCGGCAGGTCAGCCAGCTCAGAAACTGCAGGAGCTGGTTCAGAGGGAACCCACTTGGTGACCAGGAGAGTCTTAAGGGCACTGATGATGACGGACGAGTCGTTGAGTTGCTGCAGAAGAAACACTGTCATGCTGCTGGCTCCACACACTCTTCAAACCGTTTTCACAACAGACCGCGACACAAAAACAACTGAGGCAATATCAACATGGCAGTACTGGTGACAACAAACACAGCGGTCAAGAAAAAAGGAAACGGCACCAAAACAACAAGAGAACTGAGAGGAGAAGGAGCAGAGCGGTCCGTTACCACGTCCTCCTGCACCATCAGGATGGGAACCTTCCGGTACTCGGACCACTTGATCTCCTGCCGCATCACCGGGTTCACCTCCACGATGTCGTAGTTCAGCCCATGGTAGTCCAGGAACGCTCGCACTTTACTGCAGAACGGACACGTCTTGTACTGGTACAGGACCAGCTTCAGGGAGGCACCACTGGACCCCTGCACACACACAAGGTGAACTACAACAACACAACGCTGGGTTGGACTTCAACACGAGGCTTCGCTTCTGCAGGACACTGACACAGACCAGAAGCTTCAACCGTCTCATCTGGACTGAACTTCCGTGATCAGGGACACCCCGTCCTTCTCGGTTCGGTGTCCCGCCGTGACCCTCACCGGTGCATCACTCACCTGACGGTCCTGAGCCAGAACCCGCTGCTGATGGACGGACCACCGGGCCGCCTGATAGAAGCCCAGTCCTCCACCGAACAGAACCACACAGCCCAAAACTCTGCGTCCTCCTCCACGCATGGACTTAAGGAGTTGGGCTGACGACCCGGAAGCACCGGTACCGAAGCCTCTGCGAGATAATAAAGTTCCTGCATTGCCAGTGAAGTTGAGGGCAAACGCGGGTCGGCGGACCGCGGGAGACTCCAGCAGAGTCCACCCGACCTTATAGACGGCCCGGACACAGGCAGCGGCCATCTTGCTTTACGTAAACCCGGTGTGATGGCTTTTATGCCCCGAATTCTGTCTGACGGAGCAGCGTCTCTAAATTCGCTCCGAACTATTTCTTTCAGAGCGATTTTTTAAAATTATTTTAAATAACACATAGAAAAAGGAAGAAGAAACACCATCACAACTCGAACCTGTGGAAGGCAAGTCATTGTTCAATTCCGTGGGACATTTATTTATCTATGATTGAAGGTATTTATTTCAGATCCTTGTGAGGAAGAGTCTGTCTGTTCCGTTAATTCGTTCGTTAATATTAAGTTGATGCGATTTAATGTGATGTGCTGAGAGTGGATACGATCATGTGGTCAATGAAACGTTTTTTAATCCAACACAACACACTTATGTGTCGGAAATATCAGCTTGGTTAGATGAGCTTAAGGTCAGTGAGGATACCACCAACTAAGAGGGTGCTTTGGAATAACGTGCACTAATGAACAAAACACAATAATAATAATAATAATAATAATAATAATAATAATAATAATAATAATAATAATAATAATAATAATAATAGTCAAGAGAGTCGGAGATGAAGATACTGGGAAGATCAGAAATGAGCCTATCAGAGGGACATGTGGAGACGTTTGTAGTTCGACAGGACAGATGTTTGTGGAGAGGAGAAACAGAGTTGTACCAGGAGTGTTGGAGATGAAGGAGGGGAGGTTCATAATGAAGCAGGATGATGACGTTTACATTCAGAACTATTTCTTATCCGTTTAAAAAAAAACTAACTAAAAGGGCGTTTCCTGGTTTCTATAGAAATACTTAAAATATTGAATTAACAAACAATGACAGAAATGAATTAGTCTGTGATGTTTGTATGATGATGGCTATAATGACTGTTGGTCTCTCATAATAGTTTTCCAAACTGACGTGACGTGTTGTATAAGTATAAATGGACTTGATTAAAACACCGCGACATTGTCCGGCTTGTGTGTGTGCGACCAAGAAAATCGAGATGCTTTTAGTGTGTTTGCGGTGCCTTCACGGCGCCCTCTTCCGCCAGCGTTTGGTGCTACGTGTGTTGCGTTCAGGAGCGTGGTATTTGCGAGACGCTCGCGAGCGCGGAGGCTGGTGTCAGCAGCATCCATTACAGCATCAGTGGTCCTTCCCCGAATCTCCAGTCCTCCAGCCCGGACCGTCTCTGGGATGCCCGCGGCTCTTCCAGGGCAGGAGCGTTCCCGAGCGTGACTCCACTCCGGCGGAGGAGGATGCGGGCGGCAGCGGACCGATAAGACGGGGATCTTCGCTGGCTCGGGGAGGCTAGCAGGCTAATGCTAGCTTGTTTTTCACTGCCTCCTCGCTGCTATTTGACTCTTCCTCCATCCGAATCTAAACCCCAACGGTTCCCCTGCGGATGCCGCTGGAGGCCGCTTCGCTCCGAGTTTGGTCCCGCAGCCTGCAGCCGTCCGTCCTCCAAGCTCCCGCCTCGGTGTTTTTCTGGAGAGGATGCTGGCGGAGGAGGAGTGAGCCCCGAAGGTCATGATTCTGAGAGAATGATCATGCTGGAAAAACAGGTAGGTCCCTGTCACCGGCGCTCCTTTGCATCCAGCTACGTATTTCTCCGTGAAAATGTTGGCAAAGGACCTCCTGGAGGTCACGAGAGGACCGTATGGAACCTCCGTCATTAGTGGGGAGCTCGTCACGCCCAGCTGAGGAGAGTCCTCGGTGCGCTGTGGAACATTGTGTCTCTGCTGAGGTTGTTGTTGAGTGAGCTCACACCGGTCTGTGGTGGAAGATTGCAGGCTTCTCTGGCACTCTGCTTTCCTCCCACTAAACGCACGGGTGCGAGTAACCTGCGCCCGTCTGGGATCTGTCCATTGCGTCCAAGCTGAGCCAGAAGGCACCTGGACCTGTCACTCACGTCCCTGCAGGTGGTGGTGGTCCCTGTGTGCAGTAATGCCAGTTCCTTTGCTGCTCCGCCTTCTGACTAGATGGGGTGTCCAAAGTCAGGCCCGGGGGCCTTCAGTGGCTAGTACTTGATCTCACCAGTAGTTCTCAGATGTTTCCTCCTGGTTCTGAACGACCCTGTGTCTGTGAGAAAGGTGGACGCCCCTGGATTAGAGCGTGTGGTCTGGTTCTGTGCAATCTGTCATTGCCTGCACTGGTTGGGAGTAGCTCCGACACACACCCTCCATCAACGACGACATGACAGTGGAACTGTTCCCATGAGTGTCTGTACCAAGTCAAGTCACACAGTCAAGTCACCTGCAGATTGCAGTCAATCCGTCAGGACTGTCTTATTATTACTTTATCATAGTTTCCACATGTTATAAAATGAGTGCATCTGAAGAAGGAAGTAGAGATGGAAGTGACATACACTACACACACATGCCAGAGCAAATGATCCCGACGGGCAAGGGTCAAAGGTCATCCTCACTCCTTTACCGAAACCCATCACAACACCCTCAACTCTGAGGAGCGGTAGACAATTATGGTAAGTAGTGTTTCACCAGTAAGTTGATATTTCATTCAGCACATTGATCAGAGTCTAGTGAGCACTAATAAGCAGGGATGATCTTTGACCCTTGTCCCTCAGGAGTATCTGTGCTACATTTTGTGTGTACTTCCATCTCTGCTCCCTCATTAAACAACTGGAGATGAACCCAGGAGAGTCTGGAAAACATGTTGTTGATGACATCAAGCTCTGGTTCAGTTCAATCAGTTGAGTGAACAAAGACTGAGTTGGTTCCTGGACTGAGCTGAACCAACAGCAGGGTCGTCGGGTCCAGTTCTCCTGTCACCATGGAGACAGAACCACAGATGTGAGTCTCAGCACTCAGAACTCAGCTGGGTTCAGGATGGAGACGCAGGTCTCAGTCTGAACTTCTGTGACTTGTAGCGTGGTTTTTGGGGCAGTTTGTTGACTGCTCAGTGGAGCCTCTGGCAAGTGGACTCACGTGAGAGCTCAGGTCCAGATGAGCGGTCCTCTGAAGTGACCCCCGCCTGCACCGCCCGTCCTGTCTTTGTCTGCAGCTCGGCAGGGTCCAGCTCCACTTCCTGTCCGGGGTCTCTGCAGAGAAGCGGGAGGAGGGGGGCAGTGTTCTGTGGTGCCTCCGTGAAGAGCTGGCTTTGCTCTCTGTTTCCATGGCGACGGCTCTTCTACAGTATTCATCTGTGGGACGACTCCTGCATGTGAAAAGGGTTCCCGTCAGCGACGCTCTTCCTCTTCTTCTGTCTTTGTGGAAACACTTGATGGCCCTCTTTGACAGTCCGGACCTCTTTCTGCACGCTGCTCGTGGACTCTGTTTTTTGTTGGGCTTCCAGGGGCGACGGTTGGGACCTGCAGGCTCCTGAAATATTCACAGCGGATATTAGCAGGAACAAGGTTGATTCATGCCTCCACTCCAGAATCCTTCTTGATGCTCGAGAGCCACAGGATTCTGAGGTGTAGCTGGTAGTGAGTCTGTGTGACTCAGTGAGTCGCTCCGTCTTTTGACCAGGTTTAAGCCCCACGTGGGCAGATCGGCTTCTGAGTTAGAGAGACCACACTGTCCTGCTGCAGGCACAGGAAGTGATGTCAGCGGTCATGCTAGTGATCATGATGACTCGATGACTGGCGGTGGCTCGAGGGTGCTGCGTTTGGTGCATCCGGACTCAGTTGTGGTCCAGTTTGGACGTGTTGACTCTTAGCAGCGGCGGGAAGAGATAAACCCACCGTGCACGTGAGTGAGGTTCAGGACTCGAGTAGCTGCTGGCACCGGGTGAGGAAGAGGAGGAGGA
Source organism: Synchiropus splendidus (assembly GCF_027744825.2). NCBI lineage: Eukaryota > Metazoa > Chordata > Actinopteri > Syngnathiformes > Callionymidae > Synchiropus > Synchiropus splendidus. Next base: position 18,213,330 of record NC_071340.1, read on the forward strand.
GGAAGATGGGAAGGATGGGAAGAGGAGGGAGGTTTGGAGAGTCTAGCAGGAGATCCCTTCAGTGGAGAGTCAGAGCGGCGTCTGAACTCGCTTTTTCATTTTCATCTCGGGTGAACATTCGGACCAGAACCATGGACGCCATGTTCAGTCTGCACAGAGCGCTCGCCGTGCCTGTCAAGATGTGTATGTTCGATTTCCCCGTCAACATCCTGGATGACCTGGTGAGGCGCTCCTGTCTGTGTGTGAGGGAGCGAGAGAAAGAGCGTGTGTGAGAGAGAGTTTATCTATCCTAGTGAGGACCAATTTTTGGGAAAACACCTCATCCCCACAAGGTTAAGCCTCAGTTTGTGGGTGAAGACTTCAGAATAACTGGGTCATTATAACTGGGTTTCAGTTTGGTTCAGAGTCCTGGTTAAGGTGAGCCATGTGTTTTGGATGGTTAGGTTTAGGAGGACAGGCTGGGGAAAGGGTTATGACAATGAGAGGTCCCCACGAAACCTTATGACATAGACTATGTTTGGGTGTTCATGTGTGTGTCTGTGTGTGTTACTCACACACCGTCTGCACCTGCTCTGTCTGTGGAGCTTGTGCTCTTGTTCTGATCCAGCTTCTTCTCTGGAGACGGAGCATAGAGATGAGGGCGTGGAACTATAGCAGATCAGTCAGAGTTGGTCTCTGGTCTCGTGTTCACACCTGCGGACATTTCCCTGAGTTCCTGGATCAGACCTGAGTGGTTCACCTGAAAGAACAAGCCTCCTGATTGGTCCGTCACTCTGTCTTGAGTCACTTGTTGACACATATCTGCTTGGGAGCTGATGTGTGTGTATTTCACAGGAAAGTGTTTGTCGCTATGGTTGCTGGTTTGGAGCCGTGTCAAGTGTGTCCTGGTGTGTGAGTATGTTGTTGTGTTTCCTCAGTCTGACAGTGAGCTTGGACTTGGTTCTAACTCACATGTCAGGTTCTATGGGGTCAGACCCTCCATTGTTGCTCACAGGTCACATTAGTCGAGAAGAAAAAGTGGTGTTGGTGTGATTGGGTTTGTGACACCACTTCACGTCTCACTTGTCCTGGTCACTGCTCGTGTGTGGAAGTGTCAGAATCGCAGTCATCATCAGCACTTCTCTGGATCTGCAGGTTTATAGAGAGCTGTTCCACTGTAGGGCCTCTTCAGTGTGTGCTACACTGCAATTGCTCTGATGTGTTGGCACTTCCTGGCTTCGTGTGTGTGTGTGCGACCCAACCAGAACCAGAGTTTCTTTTCTTGGACTCTCTTAGGGAGACACAGAGGAGAATCGCTGCTCCTCCAGAGTTGAGGAGGCCACGGGGCAGACCCAGGTCATGGACAATTTCTGATCCTCAGGACAGGTATTTTCTCGGTTCCACTAGAGCACAGATGAAAGGACAGAACCGGGAGGTGGACAAACATCGTGTCTGTTTGTTCACCTCGAGAACTTTGACCAGGAGCTGATGTTTTGACTGTTGGTCAACATGGTCATTGGGGGTGAAACGAAGGAGGAGCTGGAATAGTCTGGAGATTATCTGGAGTCTGCAGACAGCACTATACTTCCTGGTCACATGGTGCCACATGGTGCCGCATGGTGCGGCTTCAGTCCAACTGAACTGAACATTCAGAATGCTCCTTCACGATCATTCTCTGGTGTTCCAACATGGACTTGGCAGCCACCCAGGTCCAGGTCCTGCTGCCTCTTTTCAGACACCCATAGCCTGAAAAGAGGAAGTTATCAATGCCAACATTAACCTGGAGCTCGGAGAGGCTGGGTGGTTCTTCACATCAGTTCAGCGGCTGAGATGAAGGAGGTGAAGTTAGGATTGAGACGACTGTGATGACAGGACTTCAGTACAGGTCCACTGCCATGATGCTTTGAGACTCAGGACTCAGGAGAGGAAGAGAAGACCCTGAGGTTGTCATTGTGAGAAAGGAGAAGATCAGAGATGAGTCTCTCAGAGGGACATAAGGAGAATGGAGGAGAGGTGTTTGTGGGAAGGAGAGACAGTTGGAGCAGAAATGCTGGAGATAAGGAAGGCAATGATGAGTTTGATGATGAAGGTTTGATGAGAGGAGCGTGAAGATGTTGATGGGAGATGTCCCTGGAGGAAGTGTACTTTTTAAAGCGACAAATAAATGAAGGTGGTTGAGCAAATATTTTCTATAGTTTGGCCCCGGGCGCAGCGTGGTACTGGTGTTTCTGTCGTTGACATCCATCGTATTGTCACTCCTGTATCGTGATACGTATCACCAGACTCTCTCCACTACATAGCCCTGCTGGCTGTAGTTAGCCTCCTCAAGGAGGTGAGAACTAGATTTGGTCAGAGCATCATGAAGTCCCTCGTGGCCCTATGTTGGCGACGAGCCGACATCTCGTACGAACTGAGCACATGCAGGTGTGAGTCACCGGAGCTGCTCATCACCGCTGGTGGCCAGGAGTGACGGTGCAAACGTGACTCGGGTCGACCCAGATCCTCCTCCAGCCAGGCAAATGTTGTTTTTCAGCTCTCAAGTAAACAAACATGGCCGTTGTAAACAGTGACAACATCCCAGGGACGAATGCTGTGATGTGACTGGCAGGTCACGTGAGAGGGAAACCAGGTCAGAACTGGTGTTGATGACGACAGAAGAGCGGTTCTCAGAAGCCCTGTCTTGTTTGACTTGTCGTGTGAGCATTGCACCAGCAACCCGTGGCGCACCTGCACAAGTTCAGTCTTGTCTCTGGTTGTTGCGTCTCCGACTTTCTCTTTCTCTTTGTCGGTTTTTTTTGTGTGAAAACCCCAGCGTGTTGTGAAAGTTCCCCAGCGACGCACTGGCTCTGCCCAGAGTTCACTTCTCCAACGTTGTTGACTCAGCTGGGAGCAAACAGCGTGGCGGGATCGCAGCCAGGGGACGGGCAGTCCAAGGTTCCAGACACTCGACTACTGGGGTTCAGTTCTGGAGGTGATGTGGTGCTGGAGGGGTTGTGGGACCCCGGCGGGCTGGGAACCTGAGGACTGTTACTCCAGACCTGTGAGACGACTCAGGACTCAGGTGGGTCCACGCTCCATCAATCTGTTCGTGGCTCTAAAACTACAGGTTACTGATCCGTGTTGATGAGTCAGCACTTTCTTATCCATTCGTTTTAGCTCAGAAGGTTTTCATTTTCAAGTGTATCTCATAGTGACGTTGTGTTCAAAGTCAGTTTAAAAGAGGTTCCTGTGCCAGAGTGAGGCTCTGATCCAGCTCCAGGATTTTTTTTGTGAGTTCTGATCCAGACTTCTGCAGTTCTGTGGTCTTTCTCTCTCGTCACACTATGAAGCCAGATCTGGACGCCACAGCTCTCACTGGACTTGTGCCAGGGGTTCAGGACCCTCGAGGGGATTTAGCTCACTAACCGTCTATACTCAAGAATCACTGTTGTTTATCTCTCAGATTAGTTCTGCAAACAAGCTGGAATGTTCAGTCCAGGTGGTGTTGGTGTCGTTCTCTCAAATCTGGACCCAAAAAACACTCCAGAAACCAAACGTCGGTTCCGTGCTGAGCGACAGTAGAGAGGTCATGAAAGGGTTAACAATGTTTACTTCACACCCGCACTTCCGACTGTGGCCAGCAGGCGGCGTGCCAGTCCTGCTGATGCAGCGGTTTCCGTTATCCAAGTTCACTGAACTTCGGTGAAAAATGATCTGATCGGTGTATATCTCGTTGTTTTAACGACACCTCGAGTCAAGACAAAGAAAAGACCTCATTTAAAGTGTTAACACATTACTGCGTTATCTTTTATAATTCAACAGTTCACAAGCCAACAACCTTTTTGTTTACATTACTTAGAAAAAGCATATTGTGATGTTGTCAAGGCTACAAGTGATGACAACACGTCCATCATTTCCCAAAGACATGACGTCAGTGTTGCCTTCACCGGCGATATATAAAAATGGAAAAGTAGAACTACTCTCAGCACTGACTTTAAATGAAACGTATTTTTTCTAAATCGTTTCAATGTGAAGTAATTTGTGTTCAGCATAACGTGGTTTAAAGTAAAAAAAAAATGATGCAGCCAATCCGCGTGCAATGAACAATTCGGTTAGGTGGTCATATTTACGGCAGCCTTGAACGCTTCATCAAGCTGAGGGGCGGGGCTGAGAAAAGCCCCCCTCGTCTGAGTCATGGCTCGGTTCGACCCAGCAGATCGGAGGCTACGGTTCAGACCTTAGCGGCGGAAGATGTCGGCACCGTGACAGAGGCGGCGGCTCGCTCCCCGGGCATCCATGGTGTATCTCCCGGACACCCGCACCGAGGTGAGCCGCGACCAGTCACTAGCCCCGCTTCTCGACATGTTCGACTCGTCCTGGAGGGTTCGGAACATATGGGACGGGGTGAGGCTGGAAGTGACGGAGGAGCGAGGCCCGGTGGTTCTGAACAGCTTCACCCAACTGGACCCGGACCTGCCGCTGCTGGAGGTGAGGCCAAGTTGGGTCGCAGAGGAGAGCGGTGCTGGGCTGACGTGACGTGATGGGGTTCTGATCCAGTGAAAGTCGATTATCAGAGTTGCCTGAAGTTAAGCTTGATAATGACAGAGTCCACTTCTGCGGGTCATTAAATCAACAACGTCAACGTTTTTGTTTGATTTTAAACGAAATCGTCCGCCGTGTTGTCTGGACGAATTTACACAGGTCGCTATGCAGACGGCGCTCAAGGGAGCGTCCTTTAATGACCGACGTGAAAATCTGTGGAAATCTCCTTAAACGTGCTTCTTAGAAGCATAAGTACAAAGCTAATGGTCAGCAAATTCACATCACTTGAAGAGGACCTCTCCACCCTACAGCAATTAGTTTCTCATATTGTTTTCAATATTTTTCACAAATATATTTAGCATGTTTTCAATACATATTTTGTAATAGCTCCATAACTACACGGCTGGTGGACACCATGTTCATGCCACTTGTAAAGGACCTTGGTGTTTTGAAAAAAATGCGCACTAAAATTAATATGAAATATTGAAAAGAGAAAATTGGCAAACAAGTTCTTGTAGTAACACCATGAGGAGACTCTTCAAAGGTGACATGAATTTGGTGTTGATCAGCCTTGTAATTACGGCGCTATTACAAAATATGTATGAAAATATGATAAAAAAAAATATTAGTGAAAAATATTGAGAATGTAAGTAAAACGAATTGCTGTAGTAACACCACAAGGCCTTTTTCAAGTGGCTTGAATATGGTGTCCATCAGCCTTGGAATTACGGAGCTATGTAATATGTATTAAAATATGATGACTAAATTGTGAAAAATATTGAAAACAGAAATATGATAAACGAATTGCTGTAGTAACGCCATGGAGCTATCTCAAAACAAGTATTGAAAAACTATATAAATATTTATGGTAAACATTCAGCAGAGAATTTTGAGAAACTCGTTGCTCGACTGACATCATGAAGGGTGTAGTCCTTTGCTAGAGTCCCACAGAGCTGAATGTTATGGTGTTTGGTTTTTTCTTAAATTATTGGCTGCAGGACTTATTGACGTGCTAAAGTTAAGGCCGGAATCAGTTTGTTTCCTTCAGTGTTCCCCAGAAGATATGGGAGATGTTGCTGCTGAACTGGTGACGTCAAGAGCTCTGGTATCTGTCATGTACAACTGTAACTCATCATCTTTATCAGCCAGTGCCGTCCTTTAATCTCATCTGACTTGATGCAAAACACCAGTCGCTCACTCGTGTTTGCTGACTACACGCCTCAGATTTGATGAGCAGGTGGCAGTGGATTGACATCTGATGGGAAGTCGCACTCACTCCACTCTGACTTGATGCAACGATCCTTCATCAGAGGTTGAGATGGAGATTCAAGTAATGAACACTTGGTTCATGTTGACTTGAGAAGGTGGTGTGTTTGTCTTCACTATGACATCTTCAGACCAAAACTTCTGGTTCTCCTGCTGATCCGGACCCGCTATCCGCTGTCTGTTTTATGATCTGATGCGGACATCCGTCAGCTTCCGACGGCACCGGAACCAGGCCTGATGTGTTCCATGTCCATGACTCTTAACTCGGACCACATGGTCCGGCATTCCAGCCCGCTCGTCCCCTGATAAGGCCTGGTCCCGTCCTCTGCCTCACAGGGCTCAGTCCTAATCCCTCACCTAATGCCTAATCCCACCGCTGCCGGGGGGGTTCCTCTCCCCCTCCGCTCGGGTCAAGGTTATCTGACACCCGGGTCTGGTTACTGCGGAGCTCCTGGGACGTGGGAGCGGGGTTGGTTGATCCCTGCTGCAGCAGGACTCATTCATCACGGCAGATCCAGTTTCTGGGTTTAAGTCCCGCTTTGGACGGGTTGCCTTTCTACGTGGAATTTGCATGTTCTCCCAGTGTGCGCCTGGGTTTTCTCCGGGTACTCCGCTCACTAGGTTAATTGGACACTCTAAAATTGGCCCTAAATGTGCGTGTGTGTGTGTGTGTGTGTGCCCTACAATGGACCTCTCCAAGGTGTATCCCCGCCTCTTCCCCGATGACCCCTGGGATAAACTCCAGCACTCCCCGCAGCCCTGAACAGGACTAAGCAGTGGTGAACTGACGATGTACAGTATGTATGTCTTAGTGCTGGGTGATGTTCTACTGCCACTTTGGAACAGTACATCAGATCCTCTGAGTCTCAAGTCTGAAGGGTTTGGAATGTTCTATCCAGGATGGTCATGAGGTCTAACCAAGGGAGAAGAGTTGAGGTCACTCAGGGCCTTGCTCATGAGTGAGGGAAGGACAGAGGCATCTGCAGCCGTCAGTGTTGTGGGAAAAATAAAGGCAGTCTAGTCTAGTCTAGTCTTGTCTATTCTAGTCTAGTCTAGTCTGGTCTAGTCTAGTCACCCAGAAGAGACTCACTTGTCTGGATGTCCCCCTGGTGAGGGATGAGGCCCTAGGGCTGTGCAGGACACGCTGGAGACATGATGATTGAGAAGAGCTGGAGGAGGTTTGTGGACTGGACTGGGTATGTTAGCTTTGACTGCTGCCCCTGCGACCTCAGAAACATGGGACTTCTCTCTGGCATGTCGGAGTCAGACTGCTCGTTGGTCTGCTCTGACATGGTCCGGTTCCAGCTAACTTGCTGTAGGTTTGCTGGCGCATAGTGACTTGTGCGGGCCTGCTGATCAGATGTCATGTGTTCCGACGTCACACAATCATGTTTCACAGAAGGGAAGGTTCCGCCGGTGTCCCGGGGGGTGTTCGGTCACAGTATACGTCCGTCACCACGACAACAGAGCCACCTTTGTCTCTGCATTATGTCATCACTCCCTGGGATGAGCTCTATTTTGGAAGAGGTATTTTAATGAAAGACAACTTTGCTGTGGTCTGGCCTGTGACCCAGAAATGCTTTGTTAACTTGGCACAATTAAAACGAGGGTGTTTTTGTGCGGCTCCTGTAGAGTTGTGGTTGAATGAACCGGTGCTATGATGCGCTCCACACCGGCGCCGCGACATTCTCTGAAGAGAACCTTGGTCACAGAGCAGAGGAGATACGCTGTTGAAAGTCTCTATAGTCTGATTAAACTACTTATTTTCACTCTTTTTACCTCATTGATGTAAAAAAATCTATCATTATTTTTGTCTTTTTTTTTACCTTGGGTGACTATTACTCCATTCACCACTAAATCATAACAGAACAGATGTTTTTTACTGTGCTCATGGTGTCACCAACTGAATTTTTTCATTTCTACATTAAATTGTTTTTTTCTTTGCTTTGTTGAAGTTGTTGCTTCACGTTCTACATGAAATTGAAGAACTAAATCTTAACAAGCGTCCATTGCAATAGAATAACTCGGCCTCCTCTCAAAGTGTTTTTTCCCCCCGAGTCGCAGCACAAATGTCACATTTTCCAGATGAAGTGACCTCACTGTCCGTCAGCGCTCTTTGTTGTGAGGGGAAGTCGCTGGCTTGTGCTCCGAGCGGCTCGATTGTGTGTCGCTACTGACGGTTCTGGAGCAGGTTTAGAGTTTCCACTGGGAGTTCCCCGCTGCTCCACATTTAGACCTGGACTCTGAGGCCGAAGCTGGAGCCGCCGAAGCAGGTGTGACTGGTGTGTCTGTGTGCAGGTCCAGCTGTCAGATGGCTAGTGGGCGGTCCAAACAATCACATCTGGACTGAACTAGTGGTGATATTGTGGACGTAAACACTCTCTGACCCAGATTCTGTCTTTTGAGTTTAATGTGAAGAAGACGGCAGCTCTTTCGTCCTGACTGAGTCGCCACGTATTCCTTTTCGTCTGTCACGGTGTGCTGATAGCTGAGCTATAGGACACCCGTGGCACTCCCTGGGCTTAGAGAGAGAAGCTCAGTCATCCAGGAAAGACTCAGACTAGAACTCATGCTCCTCCGGGAGGCAACATATGATCTCAGCTTTTATCCCAAAGATCACTTATTTTGGTTGAGGAAGTTGGTTGCCGTGGAGACGCTGTTCTCAGAATGTTTGTTTGTGCTGTGCACTCTGTGGCGAGTGTCCCTCTGTGCTACGTTAGCGATTAGACACTTGCGCCCGTCAGACGGTTGTGGGATTTACGGTTGTGCGCCGTCTGTCGGGGAGCAGCCGGTCACATGACCCTTCTCCTCTCGCCGAGCCCGCAAAGTCTTTAATTGTCTTGGAAGAATCTTGTGAGGTTGATCCTGATCCCATCAGCTGATGTCTGTCATCCAGAAAGGCAACATGCTAGCCGTGTACCTGTTAGCATGGCTGGCTGAACATGAGGGAATCTATGTGTTGGCATCGATGTGAGCTGTGCTAAATGTTAACTAGAAATTGACCTGCTCAGATGCTACGGGTTAACATTGCAAAGGCTAGCCTGGAGTCGACTAGTAAACGTTGAGTCTCAGTGATACGATGATGCTGGAGTTACATTGTCAATAGACAAGCTGCGACACTGTTGTTGGACGTGATTCCCTAGTGTGAGGGGAGAGTTAAAACTCACACTGATTGAGTCAGAGTTTGGAGTCCAAATGTCTAAAGGCTGTGAGTTAATGAAAGTCACAGACAAAGTCAAAAGTGTGCGAGTCACGTCAAGAGTCAAGAGCCTGGGAGTCTAGTTCGGAAGTCAAACTCAAACATTATAGAGACCCAGTGTACGTGACTCAAAGAATGTAGCGTCTGAGGGACTAAAAGAGTCTCTCACTTTAGAGACAACCTGACACTGTCAGCAGCCATTGTAACGCCTGCCGTGTTTCCTCTCTGGTCCTGCAGAGCTCGACGCAGGAGATCGGCGAGGAGGCCGAGGACGATGCCATCTTCACCATCACGCTGAGGAAGGTGCAGCTCCACCAGTCGGCCACTAAGGGGCAGCGGTGGCTTGGCGTGGACTCGGAGGCGGCCCTCAGTCTCTATGAGACCTGCAAGGTCCGGACCATCAAGGCAGGGACGCTGGAGCGGCTGGTGGAGTACATGGTGACCGCCTTCCGCGGCAAGGACTCCACCTACGTCACCATCTTCCTGTGCACGTACCGCTCCTTCGCCTCCACCAAGCAGGTGCTGGACCTGCTGCTCAACAGGTGCGCTGGGGTTCAGGACTCGACCGGACTGACACTGATCGTCAGGGCTCAGACTGTGGACCAGAGTTAGGGATTCAGGTAGACACTTAGACACTTCAGGTAGGGACTTGACACTTGAGGTATGAGTTGAGGACGACAGAGACTCTGAAGATGACAAGGCAGCTCTGGGGGTTCAGAGGTCAAGTAGACGAAGAACTCACTGGGTCTGTTTCCTCCCTTGCAGGTATGCCAGACTCCAGAATGTTCCGGCTGCTTCAGCCCACAGGGTCTGTCAGGACGACTGCACCGAGCTGAGAAAGTGAGCGATGATCCGATAGGGTCCCGTCGCAAGGATTCACCTGAGGTCACAAAGGTCTTGTCTCCGCAGCACGGTGTCGTCCATCCTGGGCGCCTGGCTGGACCAGTACTCGGAGGACTTCTGGAGCCCCCCCAGCTACGACTCCCTGCACCAGCTGATGTCCTACCTTCACCTACACTTCCCCGGCTCGGACCTGGAGCGCCGTGCTCGCAACCTGCTGGCCCACTTCCACCGACGGCAGCAGTGTGAGCCTGACTCTGATGGTAGGGTGTCAGGGGGGCGGGACTCTAACTGTGCAGGAGGCGCTGTGAATGGTCCGGGTGTCCCCTCAGGCGAACACATCGGCTGCCCCTTTGCCACGCAGGAAGAGAGCGGCTTTGAGGACGAGCTTCCCGCCTTCAGCTTCCTGTCCTTCGACCCCATCATGGTGGCTGAACAGTTCACGCTGATGGACGCGGTGAGTTCTGCTTCTGATGATGAGGAAGCTCACACTCTCTGACCCGCCTCCACTGCCTGCAGGATCTGTTTAAGAAGGTGGTTCCATACCACTGCCTAGGCGGGATCTGGTCCCAGCGGGACAAGAAGGGGAAGGAGCACCTAGCCCCAACCATCAGAGCCACCGTGGCCCAGTTCAACTCCGTCACCAACTGTGTGATTGCCACCTGCCTGAGCAGCCCAGTACTGAAGCCCACGCAGAGAGCACGGCTGCTGGAGCGCTGGATCGACGTGGCCCGGGTCAGAACCCGCCTTGCTTTGATCCTGAAACTGAAGTGAAAAAACGTACTGACCCTGGCTTGTGTTCCCGCAGGAGTGTCGGATCCTCAAGAACTTCTCATCCCTGCGAGCCATCCTGTCTGCGCTGCAGTGCAACGCCGTCCACCGGCTGAAGCGCACCTGGGAGGAGGTGTCGCGGTGAGTCTCTGCCGAGCCCTCAGAACCTAAGTGGACTTGATTGTTTACGCCTCCATCCACCCGCAGGGAGAGTTTCAGAACCTTCCGTGAGCTCTCCGAGATTTTCTCCGACGACAACAACTACTCGCTGAGCAGAGAGCTGCTGGTGAAGGTGAGACACCACCAGAAAAGCTCCCCGCGTTTTAGGGAAATAATCTAACTTTCTTTATAACCTGGCTATCATTTCATCATAAGTTTTTTCTTTTCATTATGATCTCTATTGTATTTCAAGTCACATGTTCAGCAGGATGAGGGTCTCGGGTACAGGGGGAGGTCGGGTGGGGACCCTGCTCATGAATCTCTCCTCATGGTGCTGATAACGCCCCATCTGGGCGTCGCCCCTAATCTGCAGCGTCCAGGCTGTAAGCCGCGTCCAGGTCCAGTTTCAGGGATTTTAGTCTGAGCTGATGATTTATGGCATCCGTTTTTGGCCTCTCATTTATTCATTTATTTGACAAATGCTGGCGAAACGTCAGGAGACACAAGTGACTTCCATGCAAAGTTGATTGTCTTTACATTTATTGATCAGAAATTGTTGGATTTAAGGAGATGTCAATTTCATTGGATAAATAACCACAACAAGTGGAAGCTGCTGTTTTGCCGACCATTGTCGCTAAAGACAGAATGCCATGTAAAATCTGTCCAATCTTCGTCTGGTTCCAGTTCACTTCCTGTGTGTTCTTAAACTGTTGTGTCCTCGCAGGAGGGTACCTCAAAGTTTGCTACCTTAGAAATCAACCCCAAGCGGGCCCAGAGACGACACCAGCAGCAGAGAGACTTGGTGAGTCCAGTTCCGTTAAAATCCAAAACTTTATATCAACTTCGCTTTCAGTCACAGCAGCGGGTTGTGTTTGCGGCCATCTATCGACGCGTGGTGGAACTGCAGCACAGCGGCTTGTTAGATTAGATTATTTTAGATTGCCTTGATTCTTCCCACAGTTAGGAAACCTTGGTTGCTACAGCAGCATAGAGCAGTTGTTTGTCTGTTCCGATGGGCCAGAACTGGGTCACCTCTAGTTGTTTGTCTGTTCCGATGGGCCAGAACTGGGTCACCCCTTGCTTCTTGTTGTCGATTCGGACCAAGTACTGGTTCAGTTGTGCGACTGTTGTGTGTCTGTGTGCGGCTCAGGGTGTGATGCAGGGGACCATCCCGTACCTCGGCACCTTCCTGACCGACCTGGTGATGATGGACACGGCCATGAAGGACTACACCGAGGTCAGGCTCCTCTCCGGGTCCTGCCAGGACCTTGAGAGCTCACACTCACTCTTGTTCTCTCTCTCTCTCTCAGGGAGGACTTATCAACTTCGAGAAGAGGAGGAAGGTGAGTCTTTGTCTGTGGACCGGCAGCATCCAGCGAAGTCAGACCTGCTACAGCTATGTGTGTGTGTATGCAGGAGTTCGAGGTGATCGCTCAGATCAAACTGCTCCAGCTGGCGTCCAACAACTACAGCTTCACTCCGGACGCTCACTTCAGAGAGTGGTTCTCTGGGGTAGAGAAGCTGAGCGAGGCCGACAGGTGAGGGGGCGCGGGTGTGTCTGGCCTGAGTGAGTGCATGAGTATGTGTGTGTTAGTTGCGTGTGTGTGCGCAGGATGGAGGCATGTCTGCATCCTGCTCCTGTGTAGCCAGTCGCTCTCCTCAGCCCTCTGTCGTGTGCTTCTCGCAGCTACAACTTGTCGTGTGAGATTGAGCCTCTGTCCGAGTCGGCCAGTAACACCTTGCGAGCCAAAAAGAACGGAGGAATCATGAAGCGCTGGAGCGAGTGAGCCTCTCACACACACACACACACAGTCACACCCAGCCTCTGACGTCCGTGTGTCTCCTGAGCAGTCGACAGCTGACAGAGGCCGGTTCCGGCGCTGCCGGGTCTCACTCCAAGTCCTTCGACCACTCGCACTACAGACCGTACCAGGGTGGCGGTGGTGGCGACAGCGGCGACGCTCTCAGCGTGACTTCGGTCAGCTCAAGTGGGTCGGACCTGGAGGACGTGAACCCCAGTTTCCTGTCCGACTCTCCCGAAGGACACGAGCGGAAGGTCAGTCGGAAAATAAAGAATCCAACACGAGTGAGTCAGCGCCGTGAGGGAGGCACACAAACATGCTTGAATCCTTCTGGAGCGTCAACAAGCATTCTTCTGTGTGCAGACGTCCACGCCGTCTGTCAAACTGTCGGTTTCTGCTCTCGGGAGAGAAGCTCCACCCACAGACTCCACGTCCACGGTGAGTCAGGTAGTGACATCAATCTGCAGTGGATGCGCTAACCCCAGTGTGTGTGCTAGTTCTGGGAGTGCACGTCCCTGTCTTCGCTGGACACGTCCGGAATGGGCTCCAGCTCGGGCTCAGCCTCCGGCTCCAGCAGCGCCTCGTCCTCCTCTGTGTCCTCGTCCACGCCACTGTCGGCCTCTCGCTCGCACAAGCGCTCTGTGTCCGCCGTGTCCAACTACTCCACGCTGTCGCTGCCGCTTTACAACCAGCAGGTGGATGACTGCTGCATCATCCGGGTCAGTCTGGACGTGGAGAATGGTAACATGTACAAGAGCATCCTGGTGAGTCCACCGTGAGTCTGTCTGGTGGTTCCCGTCATGGCTAACACACACATGCGTGTGCTGCAGGTGACCAGTCAGGACAAGACGCCGGCCGTCATCCGGAAGGCCATGATCAAACACAACCTGGAGCGTGAGAAGAGCGAGGAGTACGAGCTGATGCAGAAGATCTCGGAGGACAAAGGTTGGTGGCTCTGGTCCCACGTGTGTCCGTCATCATGTTGTAATCGTGTCTGGTCTCACCCGCAGAGCTCCGGATTCCTGACAACGCTAACGTTTTCTACGCCATGAACTCCACTGCCAACTACGACTTCGTTCTGAAGAAGCGCGGCCCCACCCGCCCACCGCGGGCCAAGACGGTGGCGAGCTCCACGCTGCCGCGCATGAAGCAGAAAGGACTGAAGATCGCCAAAGGGATTTTTTGAGGACACGCCCACTTCCTCCTGAGATGGAACTTGCCTGACAGTTGGCGCTGCAGAGGCGGACCTGCCAGGCAGGAAGTAGCGCTGCACCTCAGCGAGTGTCTGCGGCGGAGTCTGGACTCTGCCAGGACTGGAAGTAAGCGGAGCTCGCCATGGAGGCTCCTACAGTGATGTCACACCCAGGACCCCTCGTTTACATCCACACATGAGATTAGTTTCCTTCTGAGGATGTTTGCACTTTCTGATTCCCAGAATCCTCACTCAGCTGCCACACGAAGCCGCGGCGGCGAGCGAGAGACGTCCCTCCGCCGCTTGAATGTTTTCGTGTTCAGGGAACATTTGTCACTACTTGTACCACTATCGCCCCCCAGTGACTGAGGAGGGGGCGCTGCGGACCAGGACGAGCTCGTCCAATTAGAACTCACAGAAGGTCATGTGGAGAGGATCCAGCTGTTGGTGCCATGAGTCACCTCAGTTCGGCATAGCCACCCAGATAGTGGCTTGTGCCACGTGACTGAATCGAGAGAGGAACAACTCTGTAAATATCAGCTGTTTATTATGTTCATAACTTTGATGCCACTTTTGTAATTTACGTTTCCTCGTCTTGGTTACAAATTGGTGCTGAATGAGATGAGCTGTTGCCGCCATGTTGGACACAGTCCATCAACCCCGCAGCAGAGTGAAGAGGCTCTGCTCCATGTCTCCTCTGGCAGAAGCCGCTGATCTTACCGCCATTTTAGCGAGCCCTGTGTTGGGGGAAGTGCTAGCATGCTGCGCTAATGGGCAGAGCTAGATGAGCCCGGTGGTAGCCAGGTGGCAGGTCTGGTTTCGTCATCGGCTCCGTCAGATGTACGAATGTTTTTCAGACTTCTGAGGCAGAAACTATCCTTTAACAACTAGCAGGATGGTCCAGCGTGTCTGTCGTGAGCTGGTGAAAACCACTTTTGCCTGTGATTCAATCTCAGTGCCCATAAAGTTAATCTTGCGCTCCCTGCTGGCTCAACTTCAGGACTGACTCGTGCATCTTCAGAGCAAGGTCTCACCTCCCTTGTCACTCTGGGAACCCTTCTTCCCTCCCACCTGTCTGGCGACCTCAGCCAAGGACAGTCTCAACTCATTTCCAATATGGCGGCTCTGGCCAGTTTCCACGGTGATGCGGCGGAGTCGGGTCAGGTCAGGTGTCTTGGGGGATGATTGACAGTGAAGCTGCTGAACAAGGATGATCCGGTTTTTGTTTTTGTGTTTTGAAGCTGAGGAGGAGAAATTCAACCTGAGAATGGGGCGTTTGGATTTCTCCTCTGCAGCCATTTTGTTCTTTTCTGTTTACGTTCCTGCATGAAGTTCAGTGTTCCGGACTGACGAGGAATCCTGTTCAACACTGTGACCTTTGACCTCCACACCACCCCTTAAGTCACATTGAGCACTGTGACGATGAGGAGCGCCTCCTTGTGGCTTTGCTTTCTTGGCGTCGAGCTGTTTTCAGGCTCCTGGTGCCATAACTTTGGGTTTTCTGCCTTTTTCCACAGCAAAGTGATGTTTGCTTGTTTGTTTACTGTCGTCGTGTTTTTGTTGGTGCGGAGGAGCCGTGGAGCAGACGAGCTGGAGGAATTCCACTGCCATTTCACTGCACCCTTCGGGGTCTCAGCACGCCCCTGCGACCTCACACCCCCTGGTCTTGCTATTGTCTGGTTCTTCAGCGCAGAATGGGTCGCTCACAGTCTTGCTCAGCCTCAGTAGCCTGCCCTCTGATGTCTGATGACGTCCTTGGTGTGTATCTGCCACCGTCCGTCTGGTCTCCATCCTACACTTCCTTCACCCTGGTCCTCAACTTTACCCACTCATCCCTCAAAGACCGGCTGCCTCCCATCTCTCACTCAGCCTCCAGAGTTCGCTCGTCTTCTCCAGTGGCTCCGTGTCTGGTGGGATCTGTGAGTGTGTGTGTGTGTGTGCATGTGTGTCCTGATCGCTGTCGGTCATTGTGTCATGTGAACGGCATAATTGGTGGAAACTAAAGATGAAGACGTGTGAGAGTGTGTGTGTGTATGCTCCTTGGATGTTGCTCTGGTGCCATTTTTCCATTTTAACAAGCGAATGATTTTCTAAAAGTTCCTCCTGCCCCTCCCCCCCCAAAAAAATGTCCGTTTTTTTTTATTTATTATTTTGGACTTTTGCCTTGTACATTCTCTCCTCTGGGTTATAGATTAATATATTCATGTATATATGAATAAACATTTATAAACGTGAATGACTTTTGGCTTACTGATCTGCCATCGATGGAGGACGTTGTCGTCTGTGTCACACGTTCACTCTGACTACCCCAGTTTCCTCCCTTAGCTTCTCAGGAGAAGGTTTCTGGACTGGTTCTACTGGACCTAATGAGGAGGCCTCACGAGCTCATCGATCATTTGAGTGATTATTTGTGACTGTTTTTAATAATTTTATTCAAATGGATGGCAGTACTGAACATAATCAAAATTATTTAAAAAAAATCTAAATCTATTAAAACCTAAAGTGGATAACTAACAATGTCGATAATTACACGCATCATGTGCCATACATCATAAAAGTGAAGTTGCATGGAACGATTTTTCCGCTATAAATAAACAACCTAGTTGAAGCTTTTCGTTTTCGGTTGAGAGGTTGTCTTGTGTGTTTTACTGGATGTGACCTGTCGCCGCACAGCGCATGCGCAACTGCTTATCCTTGTCCCCGTCCATCATGGCGCTCAGCAAAACATTTGGACAAAAACCGGTCAAATTTCAGCTGGAGGAGAATGGAGACTTCTACATGATCGGTTCCGAGGTGAGTCGGCCATCCGAACATTGCAGTGACGTCCACCAACACCGCATAAATTCGAGAAACACGTCGTAACTTTATGTTTACCGGCATGCTAACTGCTAACCACGCCAAGCGACCTTTACTATTTCAAGGTTTTTCATTAAATAAGACTCATTCTTTTGTTGTACTTGTCTTTCTAATATCAAATATCATATCTGTGCAGTCCATTCAATGTAATTTGCCCTTTATGTTGTATGATACGTGTTACAACGGTACATGTTAGCCTGCTAACTTCATGCTAAACACATCAGGCTAAACAAAACACAGTGACGCACAATTAAGATTACACACATTACATCACAATCTCTAATATTGAATCGGTTTCTTTTTTTGCAATTGATTTGTTGCGCCTGTCAAGCCAATTACAGTAGTGACTTAAAAAATATATACTTGATTATAAAATGCTACTGTAACTTATTGGAGTTTGGTATGCTTGGATCGGAGTGTCAGACACGTTAACATTCCAGAGTGCAGGTCGTGAGTGAGGTGGATGTCAGGAAACAAAAAATCTCATCTCTTGTTTGGCCTTAAATTGTACCCGAGTTTCAAACACTGTCGTGATGGAGTGGGCCATGGTGTCCACATGCTCTCGCTGTGTGCTACCCTGAAAATGATGGAGATCGAATTGGAGATGTGTGAGACTGGTGCTTCTGTGTTCAGGTGGGAAACTACTTGCGTATGTTCAGAGGCTCCCTCTACAAGAGATATCCGTCACTTTGGAGGAAACTTGCATCCGTGGAAGAGCGGAAAAAGATCGTAGAGTCGTCTCACGGTTGGTCATTTTCAACATTTCCCTACCTGCTTCACACACAGTCTCCCTCTGCTGTTGGATTAACTAATGCTCTTTAAGGCACATTAGGTGCTTTTTGACTCAAATGGTGTTGCCTTCTCTGTCTGCATGATTCTTTTCTGTTCTCTTTCTGACCTCTGCTCCTGTTTGACTGCTCGTGTCTGATGTCTGCTCCCATTTGACTGCTCATGCCTGACGTTTGCTGCTTCACAGATCACGGCTACACTCAGTTGGCCACCAGCGTGACTCTCCTGAAGGCCTCAGAGGTGGAGGAGATTCTTGAAGGCAACGATGAGAAGTACAAAGCTGTCTCCATCAGCACTGAGCCACCCGCCTACCTCAGGTACACTGCCGCTGACTGCCTTGCCTCACTCTGACATGCAGCTCATTGTACGTGTGTGAGCAGGGAGCAGAAGGCCAAGCGGAACAGTCAGTGGGTTCCCACGCTGCCCAACAGCTCCCACCACCTGGACGCCGTCCCGTGTTCCACCACCATCAACCGCAGTCGCCTGGGCCGCGACAAGAAGAGGACGTTCCCTCTGTGGTCAGCAGAAATCTCTGATTGGCTGATGACTGTGGAAACGTCGATCCGCTAACAGTGTTTCCTGTGCTCAGCTTCGACGACCACGATCCCGCAGTTATCCATGAAAACGCCACGCAGTCGGAGGTTCTGGTACCGATCCGACTGGACATGGAGATCGAGGGACAGAAGCTGCGAGACGCCTTCACCTGGAACATGAATGGTGAGGTGACATGATCCTGCTGGCTTCTTGGAACGTGCTTGGTGTCTGGTTCTTGGTTGGTTGTTGCACAGTTGAGTCTTTACACTGTAAGGATGAACGTTTATTTTCTCCTGTTATTTCATCTCTCTCAACCTGTGGTCTGTGAGCACCAGTGTTTTTGACGGTGGACCTACAGTATGAACTGCCGTCAGCCTGATAAGAAGGCACCACATGTGACATGACTTTTGTTGGTGTTCCAGAGAAGCTGATGACTCCCGAGATGTTCGCCGAGATCCTGTGTGACGACCTGGACTTGAACCCTCTGGCTTTCGTTCCTGCCATCGCATCGGCCACCCGGCAGCAGATTGAGTCGTACCCGACGGACAGTATCCTGGAAGAGCAGACGGATCAGAGGGTCATCATCAAGGTGAGGATCTAGAGGGTGGAAATTGGGTTCGGTGGTCTGGACGACAGCACCAGTCACAAGTGGAACATCATGCATGGTGTGACTGGTCGGTGCGCCCGTGACAAGACGGTCTCCCTCCTCTCCTGCAGCTCAACATTCATGTGGGGAACATCTCTCTGGTGGACCAGTTCGAGTGGGACATGTCGGAGCGGGAGAACTCGCCGGAGAAGTTCGCCCTGAAGCTGTGCTCTGAGCTTGGCCTCGGCGGGGAGTTCGTCACCACCATCGCCTACAGCATCCGAGGCCAGCTGAGTTGGCACCAGCGGACGTACGCCTTCAGGTCAGTGGAGTAGCGCCCCCTTAGGGTTTTTATTGCTTCACTGCTCCTCGGTGAGGATGTAAGTTATATTCAGCAGGTGGCGCTGTGCTGTCGCGGTGTCTCTATTTCCTTGGTTAATTCAGTCACACCCTGCTGTGGTGTCACATGACAAATGAAGAGGTTTCGCTCATCACAGCCTGATAAAAAGACAACAGTGCTGAGTCATGTTTAGATTGAAGGTGCGAGCTGATTCATGTCGGTGTCTTGCAGCGAGAACCCTCTGCCTACTGTGGAGATCGCCATCAGAAACACGGGCGATGCTGACCAGTGGTGCCCCCTGCTGGAGACCCTGACAGACGCTGAGATGGAGAAGAAGATCAGAGACCAGGACAGAAACACAAGGCGAGTGTTAGCAGGCTGCAGCAGCCACTGCGGAGCCAGCTCAGCACCAGGCTCATGTCTCTCGTCTTTCTCTCTGCAGGCGAATGAGGCGACTGGCAAACACTGCACCCGCCTGGTAGAAGAAGCAACAACAGCGCCGCCTGCACATGCCACAGCTATGCTCTGGTTGCAGACCAAGTTCCACTCCGGCGGTTTTTATATATTACATTTCCTGGTGTGTCCGGAAGTTTACCGATCCTGCTGTTTCCCCGTCGTCATGACGACGGTCCCGGCTGGTCGGGAAGGAACCCGCTCAGATAATATATGGTTTTGTCGTCTTTGTTGTTCTTTTGTACGTTCGAATGATTCTTACAAAATTAAAGAAAAAGTTGTCATGATGTCTTGGACCCATCTTTTTGGGCTGTTCTGGTTCTGGTCTGCTCCCCCTGGAACTGGAGTTTGTGTACCTTGAATGATCCTAGGAGCTATGTTGTCGGGGGCGTTATGCCCCTGGTAGGGTCTCCCATGGCAAACAGGTCCTAGGTCAGACTAAGAGCAGTTCAGAAGCCCTGATGAAAACAACAACAACAACAAGGACCGTGACGTCTCCCAGCATGGCGCAGCCGGGGCCCCACCCTGGAGCCAGGCCTGGGGTTGGGGCTCGAATGTGAGCGCCTGGGGGCCGGGCCTCTGTCCATGTGGCTGGGCCTAGCCCGAAAAAACAACATGGGCCGTCCCTCCTGTGGACCCACCACCCGCAGAGGGAATCATAGGGGTCGGGTGCAAAGAAGACTAGGTGGCAGTCGAGGGTGGGGGAACCGACGACCTGGTTCATGTGGACATTCCTGGCTTTTGGAACATGGAATGTCACTTCGCTTGGGGTGGGGGGAAGAGCCTGAGCTTGTGCGGGAGGTCGAGAGGAACCCAACTCCTCGAGAGAGGCTGGACTCTCTACTTTTCTGGAGTTGTCCGCGGGGAGAGGCGGCGGGCTGGCGTAGGCTTGCTCATAGCCCCGCACCTCTGCAACTTTGTGTTGGGGTTTACCCTGGTGAACGAGAGGGTCGCGTCCCTACGCCTACGGGTTGGGGAGAGGTGTCTCATGGCAGTTGCAGCTTACGGGCCGAACAGCAGTGCAGACTACCCGGCCTTCTTGGAGTCACTGGGAGGGGTACTTGACAGTGCCCCAACCGGGGACTCCATTGTTCTACTGAGAGACTTCAACGCCCACGTAGGCAATGACAACAAGACTTGGAGGGGCGTGATTGGGAAGAACGGCCTACCCGATCTGAACCTGAGCGGTGTTCAACAACTGGATTTCTGTGCCACCCACAATTTGTCCATAACAAGCACCATGTTTGAGCACAAGGGTGTCCATAAGTGCACATGGCACCACGACACCCTGGGCCTGAGGTATATGATTGACTTTGTGATCGTGTCATCTGATCTTCGGCCACGTGTCTCGGACACTCTGAAGCACACTGAAAAGAGGGGCAGAGCTGTTAACCGATCACCACCTGGTGGTGAGTGTGATCCGCTGGCAGGGGAGGAAGCCGGTCAGACCGGGCAGGCCCAAACGTATTGTGAGGGTCTGCAGGGAATGCCTGGCGGAACCCGCTGTCAGTGGTGTCTTTAACTCCCAACTCCGGGAGAGTTTCTCCCAGATCCCGAGGGAGGTAGGTGACATGGAATTTGAGTGGTCCATGTTCTCCTCCTCCATTGTCAGTGCGGCTGTGGGTAGTTGCGGTCGCAAGGTCTCCGATGCCTGTCGTGGCGACAATTCCCGAACCCGGTGGTGGACACCGAAAGTAAGGGATGCCGTGAGGCTGAAGAAGGAGTCCTATCGGGTCTTGTTGGCCTGTGGGACTCCTGAGACAGCTGACGTGCACCGGCAGGCCAAGCGTGCCGCTTCTCGTTCAGTCTTGGAGGCAAAAACTCGGGTCTGGGAGGAGTTCGGAGAGGCCATGGAGAAGGACTATCGGTCAGCCTCGAAGAAATTCTGGCAAACTGTCCGTCGCCTCAGCAGGGGGAAGCAGTACTCCACCAGTACTGTTTACAGTGCGGGGGGGAGACTGCTGACATCGACTGGTGATGTTGTCTGGCGGTGGAAAGAATACTTCGAGGGTCTCCTCAATCCCGCCGTCTTGTCTTCCATTGGGGAAGTGGGGGCTGAGGACTCGGACGACTCTCTCATCACCCGGACCGAAGTCACCGAGGTTGTGTAAGCTCCTCGGTGGCAGGGACCCGGGGATGGATGAGATCCGTCCTGAGTATCTGAAATCCCTGGATGTTGTAGGGCTGTCGTGGCTGACACGTCTCTGCAACATCGCGTAGCAGTGAGGGACAGTGCCTCTGGATTGGCAGACCGGGGTGGTGGTCCCCCTGTATAAAAAGGGGGACCAGAGGGTGTGTTCCAACTATAGGGGGATCACACTCCTCAGCCTCCCTGGAAAGGTCTATTCCAGGGTACTAGAGAGGAGACTTCGGCCAATAGTAGAGAAGAACGTCCTGACTCCGCCCCCTGCCCAGCTGACAAGGTTCATGCCATGTCCAGGTGTCAGGTGTGTGGATCACATGACTCAGCAATTGAGGTTGTTAGTTTATTACAAAGAGAATCAACGGAGCTGTGATTAAACAACAAACACACTGGCATGTACAACACTGCACCGTCAACGTATAAATACACAAATGAGTGGTGGGAAGTATCGCAGGTCAGTGTCCGGCACTGCTAACTACTGTCTTCATGTTCACACCGGTCACTCGGGAGGGTGTGGGCCGGACCGGACCAGCGGTGGGGTTGGTCCAGCAACGGTCCGGGGACTGGTACTGGGTACAGACCAGCGCCAGTGGGCAAGGGTCTGTGCGGAATCACTGCCAGATACTGGCCAGTACCCGGGAGGCACTGATCTCTTCTGCACAGATTTAAACCAATCATCCCCAAATAAATTAAAAATATCAAGTGTGTCAAATTCATTTAGACGACTTTGGGTTAATAGTTGAAATAATCATTCCGTTTTTAACCCGACCAAAACGTAAACAGGAAGTGAAGCTGGCAGATCTGAGGTCAGTGACGCCCCTGAGGCTCCTCAGTCGGGTGGAGAAATAGCACCAGATGGAGGTCAGAGGTCGTGACATTTTAAGAAAAGCATGTCATCTGCTGAGCGACTACTAGTTCCATAATGCACTAGAACAGTTGAAGCGCTTCTAATATCAGCCAATTGCTCATGTCTTTAATGAACGGTGCATTTCACGCTTCAGTCTTTCGTAGCAATGTCGCGACAATTCAAGGTTTTCCGGGACTAATTTCACTCTGATCCTGCTGTTGTAAGTTGTCGGCCGAATCTACTGACTGATCGCGCTCCATTCCTGACATGTTCTGGGCTTTTAAAATTAGATTTGGGATGTTTGAGCTCTGAGAGCTGAGTTTGCTGCAAATGTTGAAATCATTTCAGAACCTTGGCTGTGATTTGGAACATCAAAGATTTGTCCTTTTGAAACACTCTTTTCTCCGACATGCTCTCCATTGTCGCCCGCTCCGGCTGTGGAACATCATGGTAGGTCTGGGAGGTGAACCATATCCAGAACTAAAGCACAACAAATCCCTTCTGCTTCTGTGTAAATCCCAGGTCTATCTGTGGGTTCCGGTCCTCCTGTGCAAAATCCAACATGGCGGCGCGTCTGAGGAAGTGAGTGCGGTTTTCCTGAGAGTCGAAGAGTCCAGCCGCACGGAGCATTCCCCTCAGATGCTCCTGCAGCCAAAGAAGTCCATGCCAATGTAGCGCGGGTAGCCTTCCAGAGAGTTCATCCCGACTGGGTCGAACTTCCAGTACTGATGGCCCCGGACGAAGTGGGCGTAGCCTGGAACGACAGGAAGCTTTGTCAGTGACGTGAGAGCTCAGAGGCTTCAATCTCCACCTGCTTTCCTCCTGCTGCTCCCTGACTTTCGTTCTACCACCTTCTTCAGAAGTTTCTTCCCCAAGCTTCACTCTGTCTTTCTTCCTTTTAACAGAAGGGCATCTTTTCAACGAATAGCTTTCTGCAGTCATATTGTTCTTATGGAAGCAGACAGTTTGAATTGATCTTTCTCTGGTCGTTGAATTTATGTAACTGAGCTTGTGTTCTTCCATATTCTTTCTCGATCCTTCCTCCCTCACTTGACTCCCTTCCTCTAGTCGAGTTTTGCTTCCTCCCACTGAGTCGCTCTCTTCACTGACCTCAGTATTTTTCTCTCCTGCATTGAACGACTCTGAAGGTCAAGTTTCTCATCTGAACCTCAGAGAAACCCGAGCTTCAGACACTCATGACCTGTCTTACCGTAAATGTCCCTGAAGGCGGCGTCCACGTCATCCGGGATCCCACTCCAGTCCTGCATGCTGCGGGCGTAGACTGAGTCAACCCGGTTCTGAGTCGGGCTGAACCTCCAGTAGCTGCCCGACCTGAAGAAGTAGATGTTGTAGTCTGGGTCATGACCCCAGCGCAGGGCCGCCTGGATCCCTGGCACATTCAGACCCAGAACCCTGATGGACTCCGGACCTCGGACCTGCATCTCTGCATCAAACACCCAGTAGTTCTCACCTGCAGAGGAAAGAGGGATGAGAAAAAATGGAGAGGACAGAGAGTAAAGACTGAGGAATGAAAGAGGTGAAATTAGAGGGGAGGTGGATGATAATTAAGATGAAAGGCTAAAAGGATGAGTCAGAAAGGAGAAGCGGTGAAAACGTGTAGGATGATGGAGTTAGGGAAAAGAACGGAAGAATGGACAAAGTGAAAAAGGAGGCGGAGGAGGGAAGGAAAGGGTGGCAACAACGACGAAAGTGGTGGTTCAAAAGATTAGTTGGGTAAGAAGGAAGGGAATTAAAGGAGAGTAAGAAAGTGAGTATTAAACCAAGCGGAGAAGAGCGATACACCCGAGTGGGGAAGAGAAACATTCCCACCCTGGAAGAACCAGATGTTCCCGGCCTTGTCCTCGAAGGCAGCGTCCACGTTGTCAGGGATCCCCGTCCAGTGACGGGACGCCAGTGCTGGGTAGCCGCTCTCCAGCCGCCCGTCCCGGATCCGCCACACGTACCCCGACTTGAAGAAGAAGAGCTCGCCGCGGATCATGGAGGCGGCGTCAAAATCGGACAGGCAAGCGTCCGGCTGAGGAGGCAGACCGGAGTCAACCATCTGTGGAAGGGAGGGACGACCAAAGAAAAACAGGCCGCTCACGTTGGCGAGGATCTCGTTGGTCTCGGGATTGGATGGCGGCGGTGGTGGCGGAGGGGGGGTGGGCACGACGCGGGGGTGCGTCCCGTACAGATACTGGATCCCGCGCTTGTCGTCATCACTCAGCCTCAGCGGGTACGAGAAGGAGTAGTACGCCGACATGATGGCGCCCGGCTCCCGTGAGTGCTGCAGTCCCAGCACATGCCCGAACTCGTGCGCCGCCACCTGCAGGAGGTCAGTGCCTGCAGAGAGGGGTCGGTGGTTACCATGGTGAGGAGCCATAGAGGGTGACGTGGCACTAGGGTGACCCGAGCCCTGCTCACCCATGTGGTTGCCCAGTGTCCAGGACTCATCGTAGTCGAAGTGAATGTCGCCCTGGCGGTGTGTTTTGGGGAAGAAGGCGTGAGCCAGGATCCCACCCGGGCCGTCAAAGGGCAGGCTGTCACCGTGCCAGTACCTGCAGATGGACCAATCGAGCATCACCTCGGGGTTCCGTCTGACTCGCTTGCCTCCGCTCACCTGGTGAAGTCGATCCGGATGTCGGCTTTCCCGCTGTGGACCTCTGTGAAGGTCAGCGGAGTCACGTCGCTCCAGATCTTCAGAGCTTCACGGAAAACCCGCCGAACCTTCTCCTCACCCATCTGCCACGGGAAGCGAACAATCCTGCCGGAGGGCGAGAAACAACATTGAGGGGGGTGGAGGGGAGAGGAAGTAAGGGATGAGAGAGCACCAGTGACAACAAGCGGGTGGCAGAGAGAGAGAGAGACTGCCTCCAGCTAGTGGCAGCAGAGAGCCCACCTGTAGGTGAGGTCGTTCTTCTCCAGGCGCCCACCATACAGCACGAAGCGGCGCTGCCGGTGTCGGTAAACCACCTCCCTCTGGGTGGGGAAGTCTGGGACACCACAGCGAGGTCGGTCCCAGGATCCCGAGCTGTTGAGGGTCAGGCCCGGATCTTTCAGAACTGCGTGAGGAGCCCGTCCTCGCCTCTTCGGGTCGGGGTGCTTGTCAGAGACCTGGTGAGAGACGGAATGTTACACACCACACAAACGTTCTCAGCGAGAATTCGGGCCCAAGACCCCTTCACCGGGTCACCAGTTCTGGTCAGACCAACAGACTTCAGTGTCACAAAGTTCCTCCTGCAGTGGACTTGCAGAACCAGGCCCCAAAACTCGGAGGAACAAAATGCAGCAGGGCTGAAGGAATGCATGAGCTCAGCAGAACCAGGGTGTCTGCTGGGAACGGATCAACACCCCCCGACTCACACCCGGACCCCCATCGGTGTTTAAAGGGATTTGGCGGCTCGTGCCGGCACAAAGCTCTCATTCATGCCGGCGGGAGTCGTGAGCTCACGTTCACTTAAGCAGCTTGTTGGTCCTTCATCGACTCCAGAGCCCCTGGAGACTTCAAAGTCACAGCGACCTGGCTCAGAGAGGAGGTCCAGGTTGATGCAGTCCAACTCTGAGGTGCGACATCAGTTGATGTTCCAGCCAACCCACGACCTTCAGTTCCGCACCAAGGTCATGGGTCAACAAAAGGTCAGCTCTTCTTCACTGTAGACATGGAGGTCGCTAATGCTTCAGAACCTTCCTCATGATCTCAGCGGGTCACACGGAGGAGCAAGGGGTCTGGTGAGATTAAAGGACTTTGGTCTTATCGGGGCGTAAACACGCAACGTTTGTTCTGGTGTTGAGGACAACCATGAACACGACCCGAACCCTGGTCTTATCTGAGCCCGTTTATCTGCTGCCATTGAGACTAACCCAAGCAAAGGTCACACAGAGGTCAGAATGTGTGTGTCTTATTTCTCTACAGGGTGCCACAGAAGCCCAGTCATCCAGAGAGACTTGTGCAAAACCTTTGCTCCAGTTGAGGGCGCTCAAGTAGGCACAAGCACACAAAACACGTTTCTGGAGAGAGAGAAGTCTGGACCTCTTAACTGCAGCTGCTGCCCCCGCGACACAAGCTACATTCAGTTGGACTTCAGTTACATTTTAGTCGGGTCTTATGATCGTTAACCTAGAAAGTTTTCATCATCATTCATTTTTAATTCTAGCTTTTCTGATTTACTTTTGCAATTTGAAAGCCAGTTTTAATCAAAGCCAGTTTTAATCAAACAGCACCCTAATTTTGCATCATAATTCATCATTTCACAACAATCTCTTCACCTCTCCGTTTCACCGTGTGACACTTCTGTCTTTCATCAGATGACTGAATAGTGTGGTTACATTTCTCATTACTTGGTCAGTCGTCTGTGATTATAGACCAGAACCGAGACACGGCTGATCCCAGCAGGGTCCAGAAGTAGCACAAGAATGAAGACCCCCCGATGGTGAGTCAGATCCCTGTGTGACCTGCAGGAGCTCCAGCTGAAGTTCAGCAGCGGAGCCTCCAACACCAAGATTCAAAGATGACAGCAACATTCCTGAAGTGACCTGATGACATCCTGAGGTGGGCACCTGACAGGTTCCAGTCTTTAGTCGTAGTTCAGATCCAGAGGGACTCACAGTGACCCAGAACCAGATGGTCCACTTCCTGGTCCAGAGAACCTTCAGCAACTCCACTGCTGAGGCGCGCAGTCGAGGGGCACTCGACGGGCAAAGAGAAGCCGACTTTGGATCTGTGTGGCTCGACGGTGTCCAATGACTCAGCCGTTGGCGTGCTCCACTGTTATCTCTCAGATCCGGCGGGAGACTCACCGATGACGCTGTGCAGAGAAATGCTCAGAACAATTAGCGTCTGGTACTGCTGACAGTGCAAGTCTGAGGCTCCTGCAGAGGCCCCAGGGCCCGTGCATCCCGTGGAGACATGGGGGAAGTGCAAGTAGGGACAAATCGGGCGCCTAAGAGCCGCCGCCAACAGCCGCGCGGCGGATCCGCCGCAGGTATTCGACAAGCCCAGACTCGTCCCACAAGAATCTGCTGGAAAACAAAACCATCGTCACCCCCAACTGGTCACGGGTGTCCGGGAAAACCTTTCAGATGAACGTGTTTATTCTGCTAGCATGCTGCCTACTAGCATGCTCCAACGTAAACAGGTACAAACCAACCAACTGCAGCTGAACCTGTTTCAAGGTCCAGATCAAGCCAGTGACCCCAGTATCCAGGTCTGCGTGGTCACGTGACCTAAATATCGGAGCGCTCGCGTCAAGCTTGGCAATGTTACGTGACGCTTGTACCAAAGCAGGGGTGACACCTCAACCCACAGGAGGTCTGTGCCACAGGAGTTCAGGCTTGTCTCAGGCTCCGGCTCAAGAGTGCGACTGCCTCAGTCTCAGGCTCGGTCAGCAACCTGAGGCGTCTCGGCTGCAAGTCTCTCCAGGAACCTCAGAGTAGATCCCAGGACAGAACCGCAGTTGGTTGCACGGAAAGTCACGGCTAAGACCTTCATCACACTGATGAGGAGATCCGTCGGAACATCAGCTCCAGATGTTGGCTGCACTTCAAGTTGGACTCTGAGAGAGACAAGTCTGTCCACAGAACAAGAAAAAGAAAAGTGCGCACACGTGTCGGGCAGAGGCACAGCCTGAGTGGAAGCAGCAGAGGAAATTACAAAATATCACAGAGAGGGAAGAATGTGAGAAGATTTCCAGAGACACTGAAGCAGGAGCGAGCAGGTTTACACACAGGTACATGATGTTCCGGCAGGGGCGAAACCTGAGCTCACCTCGTTCTAACTCTCATCCAGTTCTTTCACCCAAAACTCTGGCTCAGGCCACCACTGTCGCCCCCAACTGGTCGCTGGAGGGGGCCTCACTCATGAAACTCGTGGCGGCTCACAGCTGTGACCCAGATCCGGATGGGAACCCACCGTTGCTCTCACGGCCCGGCCGACCGGTCCCCCCTCGTCCTCAGCCCTCTGCCCCTCTAGCCAGAGAGCCGCAGACCCGGACCCTGCCTGGACCTGCTCACTCTCGCTGGAGCTGTTGTGTCAACAGGGGGAAACAATCAGACACAAATGAAGAGATTAGACTCTTCCAGACTAAACATGCTCAGGTGCACCTGAGTCTGGAGCGGGAGGAATCTCACACAACACCTGCTCTTCTTCTGCGTGCCTCGGTTTCCCGGAGACAGAGCCCGAGATCAGTCTGAACTCCTATGGAACCTCAGGGTGACATGCGTTGTGGACCATGGAGGTGAACCTGGATCATGGACCACCTCACCAGCAGGCCGCAGAAGTGCTGAGTCGCAGACCTCTTCAAACCTCAGGTCTCGAACTCTGTCTCAGGTTTGGTGCCTTCATGACCTTTGCAGTTTGGGTCTCCTGTGACGTGCAGCCCAGACAGCAGCACTGACACTCTGACCCTCTTCACAAGACCCATGACCCACGGGGTCTACAGCACCACAACAGATCTCCACTGAGGAGGAACGGTGGAGGAACAGCGCCTCCTCCCGCTACCTATGTCTGGAGCTTGTCTGAGAAAATCATCGATCAACTCTGAAAGCTCACCAGAGTTCGGAGAAGGAACGTCGGAGCAGCTAAAACCTGGAGTCAACAAGTCTAAGGAGACAAACAACATTCCAGGAGAAACCTTCGAGTGTTTACACTGCAGCACTCTCAGTGATTTATCAGCCAGACTCAAGGGGTTCGTGACAATGTGACGACTCCACCAGCGTTCGGGATCAGAACTGAAGCAAGAACCTTCGGGTCGCTCTTCAGAACCTTCTGACCTGCAGACTTCACGACCCCTGTAGTTCATGACCCGCACTCTGATTTCCTCCCATCCCAGCTTCACAACTACCTGCTGACCAGGACCCTGACAGACCTGAGACACAGCAATGTACACCCAGAGTCCCAGACCTTCATTGCATAACAGTCCTTCTGACATAATTCAGCTTGAGTGAGAACCTGCTGCCCTCAGGGAGGAAGCCTGGGACGGATCCAGGACTAGATGTCATACCTCTGCCTT
This sequence comes from Synchiropus splendidus, assembly GCF_027744825.2. Taxonomy (NCBI): domain Eukaryota; kingdom Metazoa; phylum Chordata; class Actinopteri; order Syngnathiformes; family Callionymidae; genus Synchiropus; species Synchiropus splendidus. Next base: position 18,242,614 of record NC_071340.1, read on the forward strand.
CCTCAGGAGCAGATGGCTTCTTCACTCCAGCAGCTGCCCCCACGACCTGACAAACTCCAAGTTGCAGTTGGACGTCACCCTGCAGGTCCTGCCATGAAACTGCGACTCGCGAGCAAAGGTTGGCGCCTCTCATCCACAGCATGAAGATGCCCTGCAACCTTCGGGTCGAGCGGAACCATGGCAGAGCTGGTCACATGGTCTGGCTCAAACTTTAATATCAAAGCAACACCAAACAAATATTGGAGCTGCTGTTGCTTCTGCCCCCTGCTGCAGTGCAGCCTTCCAGAACCGCATTCCTGCACCGGCCCGGTGAACCTGCAACTCGCCCCTTACTGAGGGCAGAGAATGACATCATCAAACGTTAGGAAGTATCTCCCCCGGCTACGGCTCTGCCGTGCAGCTCTACTCCGAGTCACAGATGGACGACCGCCCTCTCTCTGGGTTGACTCACGAGTATAGCAGAAGACTTGAGTTGTAGTAAACAAGCGGCACACGTGTGCTGCTGACGCCGCTGCGACGCCTCCACTAGAGGACCCCTGACTTTTATGGGACTGTTGACAAGCAGCCGGCCAGAGCTGTTATTAGAGCTTCCTGGCCCACAGACAGGCGAGCGGCTCGGAGCGGCGGACGCTCGCCTGCGGCACTGCTGAGGCCGCAGCGCGACAGCCCAAGTGATGACAGTCATTTCTGCGGCTAATGACAGTGACAGGTCAGACTCAAACACACGGTCGCTTAATCACTCTGTTAACTTCGGATTAGAGACGAACTGATTCACTGAGCAGCTCCACAGCCATTCGTTAGTGGAGGTTTTACTTTGAAACAGCTCAGAAAGTGCATCGCAAGTGTGGCAGAGTCAAACTGCTGACTGGCCAATCACCTTGCTCCTCTTGTGTTTGGGTCCTAGTTGCGGCGTTTAGTTTCAAGCTGTCTCGAGTTGTGTGTTGTGTTTCGTAGTTGTTGTTATGTAGTTCAACACTGTGTACTTTATCACTGTGTACTTCATCACTGTGTTCTTCATCGGCGTGTACTTCATTCGTCAGTCCGTCATTGTTGTGTACTTCATTACTGTGTACCTCAACACTGAGTACTTCACCATAGTGTACATCATCACCGAGTATTTTGTTAGTGTGTCCTTCATTGCTGTGTAATTCATCCCTGCATACTTCATTGCTGTGTACTTTATCGCTGTGTAATTCATCACTGTGCACTTCACAACTGTGTCCTTCATTGCTGTGTACTTCATCCCTGCATACTTCATTGCAGTGTACTTTTTCACTGTGTACTTCATTACCGTGTACTTCATCAGTCAGTCCTTCATTGCTGTGTACTTCATCACCGTGTACTTCATCACCGTGTACTTCATTAGTCAGTCCTTCATTGCTATGTACTTCATTACTGTGTACTTCAACACTGAGTACTTCACCATAGTGTACATCATCACCGAGTACTTTGTTAGAGTGTCCTTCATTGCTGTGTAATTCATCCCTGCATACTTCATTGCTGTGTACTTTATCGCTGTGTAATTCATCACTGTCCACTTCACAACTGTGTCCTTCATTGCTGTGTACTTCATCCCTGCATACTTCATTACAGTGTACGTTATCACTGTGTACTTCACAACTGTGTCCTTCATCGTTGTGTACTTTATTGCTGTTTACGTCATCACTGGCTACTTCATTGCTGTGTACTTTATCACCGTGTAATTCATCCCCGTGCACTTCATCACTGTGTACTCCATCATTGTGTACTTCATCGCTGTTTACTTCATCAGCGACTCTTTCATTACGGAGTACTTTATCACTGTGTACTTCATCACAGTGTCCTTTATCGCTGACTACTTAATCACTGTGTACTTCATCACTGTGTACTTCATTACTGTGTACTTCACTACTGCACTCACGAGAGAGGACGTGCCCCTCAACTGCTGTATACACCTGAAAGAACTAGAGCCTTGAGCGCTCCACCATGGCTTGGAAGATCCAGCCAGTGTTTTCAGACTTGAGTTGAACTGGCAACAGCGGTTCTGAACATTCTGAACACGGACGAACAGAGGGCTGCGAGGACACATCACGACACCGCCAGAACAAATCAGTTGACTGAGTTCCCAAGTTTCAAAATAAAACTTAATGTTTTTCAATTTGTTAGCGCACTTCCTGTGACCAGCCGAACTACATCAGCTTGAGCAGAAGTAGAGCGCAGAGTTCACCTCAGACGCGTGCGCGCGCGTCGGCTGAAAAACAAAACCCTGTACAAAGCGCCAGCTTTTCCGCGTGACCTTTGACCGCGTCGATTTGGACGCAAGCGCGCGTAAGAAGGACTCACCGGTGCTGTCGGGTACCTGCTGCCCCTCCGGGCCGGAACACAGAGCGCGGTCTGCAGGAGTTGCAGCGCCAAGACGCACGTGAAGGCTGACGGAGTCCACATCCTGGTTCCGTTCGGTGGTTCTGCTCTGCTCTTTGTTCTGGAGCTCTTTTCCTCCTCCACATCTTTTTACTGCCCGCGGCTCGAGATACCACCCGCGACCACGTGACCGCTATAACCCCTCCCTCGACCACACACCCCCGCGAGGACGACGACGACGATGATGATGATGATGGTGATGGTGATGGTGGTGTAGCCTTCACACACTTGCGCGGCTCGATGGAAGCGCCTATCGCGAAGTTTCAGCCGTTTAAACTTGCTTCCAATATGAGAGTTGAACTCGATGACGTCACTTCCCTTCCCTCTTTGAATCAATGGCATCTCAATTGTTCATTTGAATATCGAACCGATCACAGTCAATAAAGACTCCAGTTTGTCACATTAATGACAACACTGGTGTCTTAGTCAGTGTCTTAAACTCTTGTCAAAACAAGCCAGTCCTCTCTCACACACACTTGTATCTGTATCCTTGTGGGGACCTCTCATTGCCATAACCCTTTCCCCAGCCTCTCCCGCTAAACTTGACTTTAACCTTAACCAGGACTCTGAACCAAACTGAAACCCAGTTATAATGACCCAGTTATTCGGACGTCTTAATCCTCAAATTGAGGCTTAACCTTGTGGGGACCTGTCCAAATGGAACTCACAAGTATTGCTCAACCAAATACGCTCACACACAAACTCAAGAGTCCTCCAGCGGAAGCCAGCACGCCACAGTGTTCTGAGTCTGAGGCTCATCGTAGCGCTGTGCTGTCCCGTCTCGAGTGTGTTGATCCAACTGACATGTTTATCACCGAGTGTTTACCAGGAACGAGTGCTGAGTCAGCGTACGTGTGTCAGAGGTGTGTTGATAAATATGCTCTTGTGTCTCAGCATTCCTTAAGTTGCGCTGCTGAGCTGGTGTTTGGGTCTGAGCTGTGTCCTGTTTGTCTCACTGTTGAGCTGTGTTTGCTGTTCCCTTCCGTGCTGCTGTTTCCATCATGTATGTTTCGCTGTGTCTTTTATTGAGGCGTAAAGTTGTTTGCTGTTCAGGACTGTGACAGAACAGTGCGTCTCTGCTGCCATTAGCCTGTTAACTGCCAGGCCTTAATTGGGCCGCAAGGTTCCGTCCACGTCCACTAATCACTGGTGTCACATCTCCGTCGTCGGATCAGAACCGGTCTCAGATGTGGTCCAGGCTTTTTTTATGGAACCTCCTTTCATGTCTGCGAGTCATTATGTGCGGCGCGGCGGCGTGTCCTTGGCTCCTGCGAGTGTCTCACAGCTGCCAAAATAAAACACCGCTCTGACTCGGTCCATTAACACTTCCTGTTGCTGACTCGCCATTCTTTGGGTCACAAACAAACACACTCCAGTTTGGAGAGGCTCCCAGCTAGCCAGGTCAGCAGAGCTCAGGATGCTCACACAGCTGTGTTGCCTGGCTCCGTCACAGTGTGGACCTTCCTCTGGCGACACGTGCCTCAGTGCCTGAGGAGCTGGGGTGTCAGTCTGCAGACCGGTGTGACGTGAGGAGAAGCAGCGATCGTCACCAGGGCGTCTCGTGCTCCCCACAGATGTTCCTCATCACTGCCCTCCATTTTTACAAGCCGTGGCGTTGCCCCAGCGCTCAGCGACGGCGCTCAATTACAGATCAGCTTCAAGCTGAGTTGCTGCCAAGTCCAGTAAAGGTCCAGGAATCTGCTGAACACAACCGCCACCTGCAGTGGTGAAGGTCAGGAGGGTTCGTGAGGACCAGTGCTCCGCTCCTCTGGCTGAGGAACCTCTCGTGCCGCTCCACTGCTGCGTGTGGCCTATTGACCCGCTTGTAAAGGTCGGCGGTTTGATTCCCAAGGCCAGTCGCCCGCCCAGTGTGGGTCACTGCCGCTGAGGCTTGTGTGTTTGTGTGTGTCATTTCTCACAGGGATCTCAGGTGTGAACCCCTCTTCCTGTGAGCGTGTAGAACTCTGGCACCGGTCCAGTCCGGCTCGGTTCTGACAGCAGTCTGCACTCACTTAAGACTGAAAACAAAGAGGCTAATGTGAAGCAGAGCAGCTGCAGACCCCCGGGTTCTCAGCTCAGCAGACCTGGAGCGGATCTGTGGGGGTCGCTAGCAGCCACTGGGTGTGACCCCGACTAACCTTCGCACCACAACACAGCCACAGCAGCCCAGAGTTCCCCGCAGTCTCTGATCCCAGACTTTTGATTCCAAGTTTAGCTGCTTTATAGAAGCGAAGCACAAACATCTACTCACTTCCACAATGCCGTAACAGACTCCACAGCAACAGACCTGACTCACAACTAAGTCCTCACTCAACAGACCTGACTCACAACAGACCTGACTCACAATAGACTTAAATCACAACAAACCTGACTCACAACAGACTTCACTCACAATAGACTTAAATCACAACACACGTGACTCACAATAGACTCGACTCACAACATATTTTACTCACAACAGACTCAACTCACAAGAGACCTGACTCACAACAGACTCCAGACTCAACTCATTCACAACAGAGTTCACTCACAATAGACTTGACTCCCAACATACTCGAATAACAACAGACTTGATTCAAAACAGTCAACACATAACAGACTTGACTCACAACAGTCGACTCACTGAACGCAGTCGTCGACAAGTCAACAGACTCAAAAGAACCTGTCCCAGCTAGCCAAGGTCAGTCTGTCTGCACAACAACCTGGCTAGGAAGCAGCGTGACCATCGGTTCTAGTCCAAGTCTCAGCAGATAAGAGTCCTGAACTCCACACCTGAAGGAAGTGTGGACCTGTCCTGGGCCTGGTCTGCTCTCTCCTCATAATGGCTCGCCACTGACAACTCTTGGATTCTGATGGCACAAATCAACAGTGAATGACACAGGGTCAGAGACAAACATCCGCACCACCTCAGTGTGTCTTTCAGAGGAACACACACATGTGGGGGACCCCACCTCCCCCAGCTACTGACTTGACCTCTAGCCTGCTCCACAGTCCCGGAGTCCGACATGAGGACGGTTCTACTCCAATGCTCAGTGTGTCAGTTACTCTGGAGGTCACTGAGTTCATCCTGGGCTGACGTCACTCTGGCCCCGTCTGCAGGGCCAAACAGGAACTGCACCCACTTTTCGGTTTGAAAACTAGTAGGGAAATGTTTTTTAAAGGTTCAAAACCACTTTGGTTGGAAGGTTTTGATACGATTTTACATTCGAGGGGCGAACACTTGAGAACACCACAACAAATACAAAAAATAACACAAAAAAACCCAATTATATTGAAATCTTAACACTTGCTGCTGAAACGGTCGCAACGACGGTTGGTTTTTCGCGAGTCTGTGTCCCATCATTTGTTCCTTTGGCTTCATGATAGGCAAAAATGCACACATCTTTCCAGTGTGATACAGTGTCGATTCTAGTAGCGACGGTGCTGTCCATTCCCTCCTCCACTCAATACTCGCCTCTATCGACATTAGGAACGAACCATAAAGTGGTCTGCAGGGGGCGCACTTTCAACGTGTTCAAAACTTAAAATCCCTTTTTTGAAGGATATGAGGCCGACAGCATGCGGGCTTACTACATTAATTTAACGAAATTTCAACCAAAAATATATTTTTTGAAAATGAAAAAGAAGCCAAAGCCGTCATCGTCATATGACCAGCATGCTGTAATCTCATTGGCTACACGTCGTTCAAGTTCTGTTCTGTTAGGTTCCGGATGTTGCAACTGAATTTATTTCCATTTTTCTTTCAGCATCAAATCGTTTATCACTGGCTTTTCAGAAATGTATTGTGTGTGAGTTGATTCAGTTAAAATTTGAACGCGACGCTTCTCACCAACATTCACACGTTCAGTGCAGCAGAAGTGTCTCATGTTTGACACACAACGCTGACATCTAGAGGACAACTGAGGACACACACCTGCACCTGAGAGCATCAATAACACAGGAGGACCACAGCACAGCAGTGGCTCCTTATCATCTTCAGATGCCTCCAAACGAAAACCACATTCACCGACGTCCTCAGCTTGGAGAACACACGACCATGAATCACGCTCGTGAGGAAGGTTTAAATATGTTTTCCAGGTCAGATGACGTCACCACTGTGTCTCGTACTTGGTACGCGGGACAGAGAGGGACTCTTGACTGTAGGAGGAAACAGGAGTTCTCGGGAGTACCCAGAGGAAACAAAGGGTGAGAGTGTGCTTGAGTGGTTGGTACATAGACCTGCACCCACTGTGGCCATTTCTGTTTGGTGACCCCTGGTTTAGGCGGAGAGGCTGGGGAAAGGGTTATGTCAGTGGGAGGTCCCCACAAGGGTAAAGATACATACGCCTGTGTGTGAATAATTGATGCAGTACTCTGATTGAACCGCAGTGAACTCTCAATGACCTCGATTATAAATATAAAGGTTTTGTACACGTGACTGTAGCACCATCACTGATTCTGCTGAGTCCTGGTGAAATCACGGCCATCGGTGGAATGAGGTCCGACTGGCGTGAAGGCTTGTTTTTCAAGCGACATGAGCCCTGATGCAGTTCTTTCACAGTCCAGTCCAGGTTCATCATGCCGGGGACCAGAGCTGGATCTCGGGGAGTTGCCTCTGTGGTGTCATGTGACTCACCGTTTCCTTCTGCTACCGTGCTAAATATTGGCATGACAGGGTTGCATGCATGCACCGGTGCACAGAGTAGCATTCAAAAGAATATAAAAAAAAATCAAGCTGATATGGACAAAATTTTCCATGACTGAGAGAAGTCACCTGTCATCATGGCATCGAATGTCCCACGCAACAGTCTGTCTCATCTGCCCCTCCAACTGAGCCATGGGAACCAACTCAAACCCTGGCAGCTGAGAAAACCCAGAAGTGACAATGGGTCCCAACGATCAGCTCACTGGACAGAGACGTGAGTCATCTCTATGGTTATGTTAAACTCACTCCTGTGCCCCAGTATGTTGCTGGGCTTTGTTTGAGAGGAACGTTCTTTGCCCTCGACTGTTACTCCTGCGACCTGTCCGAGAGGAAGACTGGCCTGGACTCACATGCAGAAGAGTGAAGGAGCCTCCCGTTGCTGTCGTCAGGAGTGAAACTTCTGTGCTGCCTCTGAAGCAGCTGGCTTCACCCCTGACTCCCCTCATTGCTGGCCACTCCATCTGATGAGATGTCTCTCTGTGTTCCTCTCAACTCTCTGTGACCTGCTGTCGGGAGCACAGTCATGATGCCTTGGTGCCGGCCGAGCTAGACTCACCCGGACCCGGTGACACCATCCAGCTGCCCTATGAATTCTGCTGTGATTTCATTTGCTGCAAACTCTCCCCCAGGAGTAGATTTATGAACGCATTAAGGACGTGAATGAATGATGAGCCTCCGCCGCGTTGAACATGATCGACCCAAATTCAATTGAGTTGGCCGCAGCTGTGAAACCTTGGTGTTAGTTGAACGTCATGTTGGTGCAGTTCTCTGTTGCTCTCCTCACTTCTTCACTGCTGGCTCAGATCACAGCGGTCAGCAAAGATGTCCAGATCCCTGGTTCAGCTCTTTCTTGCTCAGACCTCACCACAGAAGTCGCTGCAGCCATCCATCTCTCCATCCTTCCCTCAGAGTGAACAGAGAACCTCAGCTTCAGACTCAGACGCTGCTGCTCACATGTTTGAGAGATGCTGGAGATGCTGCTGATGCCCTCACTCCCTCGACACCATCCGGTGTGTATGGAGGGGATGAACCAACAAAGCTTGAGCGTTTCCCACCCGTCCCGGATCTGATCCAGGGTACAGCTGAAACAATGGAGACCTGGCCCTGGGGACAGAAGTGTGACCTTTGAGGTCAACCTGCGCTCATATTTGGTCGCTCATGTGAAGAAAATGTTGTGTGTGAAGGCAGTCATTGTTTGCCACCGTCAGCTGCTCACCACAGCGGCAGCGCTCTGAGGGCGAACCTCTGGCGGAGGCTGATCAGCTGACTGACCTCCAGGAAGTCTGTGATGGGGTTCAGGTGCTGGAGCACCGACGTTCCCAGCCTCAGCTGCTCCTCTGCCCATGTGTGGCTTCATAACTCATTTCATCCACTGCTGGGAACAGCTGGACCCATCAGGGTGTGTATGTGTCAGGTGACTCCCCGCTGTAGCTCAGAGCACGTGTGTTGTATGTCCTGGTGTTGGCACCAGTACAGTGAGACAAGCAAAGGTGGGGAGTGTGTCACCTCTCGTGACTGGTCGACACCGGTGAGAGGGAGGAGCCTCCACTGGAGGGGTTCCCCTGAGCCCGGACAGTGAGAGAGCATGCTGTCGGTCTCTCTCTGTTGAGAAACCTGAGCAGAAGACTTTGCTCTTGCACCTGACAAATGGGAATAAACGAGTGGCACTCTCATATTAAAAAAATGAATGAATAATTCAGGGATGTTTCCTCCTGCCTCAGTCGACACATCAATAATTCACAGACGTACGGGGGTGGGGAGGGTCGTACATGAGTGGAGGAGAGCAGGACTCAGGAGTGACCAGGAAGCACCTGGTGTGTAGAGTGGAGCTCAGTCTCTAGCTGTGTTTGCACTGTAGGAACCATTTCAGTTTGGTCTTGGACCCGTCCCCCCGGGAGCTCACTGTCTCACAGACGGACCAGTCTGGTGGTGCTGCTGCTCCAGTGAACAGGCCATTTCAGTGGCACAGATCACCCAGTGGGCTCGTGTTGTGGTGTTCATTGAGCTTACCTGTCAATCACTGACCTGTTTGTCAGGGTGGTAAAGCACTTCTCCTGTTCTGTGTTCCCACATATGTTCGGTGAGGTGCCATGAAGGTGAGGGTTCTGGTCAACAAGTTTCACCACTACCTCGGTCACGGGTCCAAGGTTCACAGCAAACAGATTCTGACTTTGCAACAACAACCAGCTCATTGTCTTTGTGTTACCCATGTGCCCTACGACAGTCAGGAGGTCCGTCCGGGTCATGTGTGCTGAGCTGCCGGGTGTCTCGCTTGTAGTGCATGTGATGTCACTGGCCTTTTTGAAGCCTCTAGCTTTGAAGTCAAGACCTTTCACCTCCAATGTGATTGGAAATCCCGGGTCTTGGCTTCTCCACAGCATCTGATTCCTCACTGTCCCCACAGAGAACACTGGTGATGTTCACCTGAGATCAGCTCCACGACTCCCCCGACTAACATTTGGCCGTCACATCAGAGGAGTGAGGAGAGAAAGGGCTGCAGGGAGGGAAGACAGCGGAGTGGGAGGAGGAGGGGGGTGTGTGAGTGAGGGAGTCAGACGGGGGAGGAGAGGGAAGTGCTGCATCACAGCTTCCACAGTCCAGAGATGTGGCAGCTCTCGCCAGAGCCCGACGCTTAACTCACTTCTGGAGTGTCCTGGTTCCGGGATTCTGGACTGCAGGCTCCCTCTCCAGCTGGAGCAGAGTGCTTACCTCAGGAGTTGTGGCGGAGAGAGTGGGGGTGATAGCGAATGCAGACGGGGGACGCTTTGCTCTGCACCATTGGACCGGTACTGGCCTCCCGCCTGAGCGCAGAGCTCTGGGATCCTGCCTGCGGGGAGACTTCAGACGAGGAAGATGAGGCGCTAACCCGTCACATCTCCTCCAGCCCAAACATGAACTCTTCCTCTGACCCGAGCGAGTCGCCTTCCTTCTGCCTGCTGGGTTACTCCCTCACTCTGGACACCTGCGTGCTGGAGGTGACCGTCATCCTCGTCCTCACCGTGCTCATCATCGCTGGCAATCTGGTGGTGATCTTTGTCTTCCACTGCGCCCCCCTGCTGCACCACCACACCACCAGCCACTTCATCCAGACCATGGCATACGCCGACCTGCTGGTGGGCGTCAGCTGCCTGGTGCCCTCGTTCTCTCTGCTGCACTACCTCAGAGGGCTGAACGAGGAGCTCACCTGCAAGGTGTTCGGCTACATGGTGTCGGTGCTGAAGAGCGTCTCCATGGCGTCGCTGGCGTGCATCAGCGTGGACCGCTACATTGCCATCACTCGCCCTCTGTCTTACGCCACGCTTGTGACGCCCTGCCGCCTGCGGATGTGCATCGTCCTCATCTGGCTCTACTCCGCCCTTGTCTTCCTGCCATCTTTCTTTGGATGGGGGAAACCCGGTTACCACGGCGACATCTTTCAGTGGTGTGCCGACTCCTGGAAGACCAACCCCGCCTTCAGCACCTTCATCGTGGCTCTGCTTTACGCGCCGGCGGCGCTCACCGTCTGCTTCACCTATGGGAGCATATTCAGGATCTGCCGGCAGCACACGCGGGAGATCACACAGCGCCATGCCCGCTTCAGCCCGCCAGTAGAGGGCGACAAAGGGGAGCGATGTGACGGCTGTCCGGACAAACGCTACGCCATGGTACTGTTCCGGATCACGAGCGTCTTCTACGTGCTGTGGATGCCCTACATCCTGTACTTCCTGCTGGAGAGTGCCGGGCTCTACCACCACAAAGTTGCGTCCTTCCTCACCACGTGGCTGGCCATCAGCAACAGCTTCTGCAACTGTGTCATCTACAGCCTGTCCAACAGCATGTTCCGGAAGGGCCTGGGCAGACTCTTCAGCCCCCTCCTCTCCTGGTGCCACAGCTGCAGCACCGCCAAGAAGGCCCAGGTTCCTGTAGACCGTCCGGTCTGAACACCAGCAGAGGACTTGTTGCTTATTTCTTAGGGCCGACTTGGCTAACCTGCAGGGCACCGCTGGCTTTGGACCTCTGGTGAGAGTCTGGCTGAGCTCTGAGAGAGAGCCCAGCTGATGTTCGTCGGCCATCTTTGAGGTCCTTCTGTGGACCTGATGCTGTGTCAGTTCCTTTCTTGGCTGCTGGATCGACGTGAGGATGAGGGTCTCTTGTGCACGCCTGGTGCAGTCTGACTCCAACTGCAGCGACTCAAGCCATTGTCGTCTTTCAGGGTGAATCAGCAGATGCAAAAATAATTCTTACACTTGAAAGAATCCCAGGCAGATGACCTCCTCATCTTCTTCAAAGCTTTCTGAGGCACTGTTGGAAGTTCATGATGAGTCCAAAAGTCATCATCAAAGAGACATTTATTTGAACATCTATTTGAAGGGTTTTCCTCAGACATGTGCTGGTACTGTAGCTGGGTGTGGCCTCATGCAAAGAGTTGTCAGCACCATGTATGTATGGCTGTATGGAACCATACTGGAGGCGTCTTGCCTTAAAGTGTTCTCCCAAGCTTCTCAGTTGTTGCACGAGTTTGGCTGAGGAGCTTCTGAGCTTCGGTTGTGAACACTTCAGAAGGCTGAGCTCTGGAGAACGCGTCTTCATTTCTAACTGAATGGAATTTAGAAAAGTCCAGAATCAGTGACTACTCTTTCGGTAACACAAACACTGTAGCATGCCGCACACAGACGTGAGGAAATTTGAAATAAACGTAGTGATCTGCTATTTAGCATTTGAATGCTAACCAGCTTAATTTGCACAGCAATATAAGACATTTTGTTTTCTTAGTTTTTTGTATTTTTTGTGATCACATTTTGAACTTGAACTTCATTGAGCTTCGTAGATGATGTTGACATGGGCCATGTTTTCTTCCAAGTCACATGACCTGGATAAGTCAAGCATTGTGGAGCAGATTCTGGAACCTGATGGTTTCAACGCTTGTGTGGTGATGATGATTTTCTTGCTTTATTAACTCAAGCGTTTGACTGGGTTAACTCAGCACGAGTCAAACCCTTTGTTCGAGGTTCTGTAGTTAAGTGTGTGTGGACTGTAAACCTTGCTTATGGGCCTGCACTGTTCCCTCACTGAGATTTGAACTCATGAACCCACCCCACAGTTATGAGTCGAGAGAGTCAAGTGACCAGCAGCTGGCTGATTTGTTTCTTTCCTTCAACTGTGTCTCCTCCATCAAAGGGCTGTCCACTTGTGTGAGCTGTGGTTCTTCAATCGCTGTAAACACGCCACAAAACTCACCAATACATTTCTTTCCACAAGCTGCCTCTGATGCTGGGTCCTGTGGGTCTCTCACTGGGTTCCTTCTGCTGGAACCACCCAGGTGGGGGTGTGTCCCGGCTCTGCCCGCGGCCTCCTCTCAGTTGATCACCTCAACTGAAGTCTACCCCGAGTCAGAGTTGAGTGGCTCACAGACGACACCAGGCTGCACAAGTGCTGCTGCTGCTGCTCTTATCCAACATCCACACTGAGGTCATCAGGAGAGCAGGGTGGGATCATTGCTCCAGCCAAGACGACACAGCTAAAAAATAAAAATCAGGTGATGACAACATGTCTGACAAGAAATTACACTTTAAAAATGCACAGAAAATGGCAAAACACAATGCACAAGACAAAAATTTTCCGAGACAACAACTATGTCAGTTTTATAGTTTTACTCTGACTCCAGGAGGGTCACATATATACAGTCAAAGGGCCACATTTGGCCCCTGAGCCGCACTTTTCCTAGGTCTGTGATAAACCCCCTGGCAGTTTCCCACTCGGGTCAGTAACAGGTGCAGTGCTGGACTCTGGGAAAGGTGACACTCGACAAGAACGCCACTCTCCTTGTTCGTGATGTCCAGAAGATGCGCTTGGTGGGAGCGAGTCTGGAGCTGATCAGACGGCAGCAGGAACCAAACACACAGGTGGATGATGAGGAATTCACTGAGCTCAGAGAGAGTCTGAACTCCACTCTGATGTTTCCATCTCGAACATTTGCCCTCTGCGGTTCATCGTCTATGTTTCTAATCATGAGGATTATCTTCTGTACATGTGTCCTAAACCTGAGCCTCCTGCTGTGGAGCTCTTCCGTGGGCGAAGAACCTCACTCTCCACTGTGGGGACTGGAGTCAGACTTGTGCTTCATGAGGTCCTACAGCAGCAGATGACACCGTCAGGACATCTAGAGGTGACATGGGGAACTGCAGCACTGAACCTTCCTGAAGAGAGAGCTTCTCAAACCCTCCATGAGACCCGCTAAGGGAGCTGCCCACTAGCAAACCCGCATGGCATCTGGAGGAAGCCACCCTCGTAATGAAGACTCATCCCGTGCCGGTCCGACTCTCGGGTTAAATTCTGCACTGATTCAAGGAAAGCGCACACTCGCAGCTCTGTCAGCGGAGGGCGCTGCGACACTGCTCATAAGGAAACCTGACTAAACAGATAGAGTTCAGAAAAACTGGCGAGTGTGTGCCCTTGTAGAGCTGTACTTCTGAGGTCCCTTTGCTTTTGCTTTTGTCAAACTGGATCCAAATAGGGCTTAGTTGGTGCACGTCTTTGGTCCAATGGCTCAGAACACACACTACACCCAGTCAGGTGTCTGAAGGCTGCTGTCAGTTGATAGTCTGGTGCTGTGTGTTTCAGATGACACCTGATTGGTTGACAAGTTTAACTCTGAATTTGAGGGTTAAAACTTCATGATAACTTGGTCATTTGATTGGTTAGATTTAAGGTGAGAGGTTGGGGACTAGAGTATGTCAATGACCACTTAGACCCTGAGACTGGATATGAAACAGGACACCATGACTGCATGAAAATGATCGAATGATAGTGTCACTTATTTTCAGACGGATAATAATATTGATTCTATAACAATAAAAACAGAGCAGAAAATATGAAATCAGCCATTCAGAGCAGAGCTAAATGAAACTTTCGTGAATGAATAAATACATCAAATTCGAGCGGTCAAAACTCAAAAATGTTCGCTTCCCAGGTTGTGATCTTTAACAAATGGTTGGAATATGATTTTCTCTATTTCACGTGGTTATCTGTGGGGCGTTGGCTCCTGCTGTTGAAACGCTCCACTAAAGGAGGTGTTGTCTGTGGTGCGTTTAGAGTCGAAAAGAGGTCAGGAAAAATTAGTCTTGCTTCAGCTTTGATGAAACATCAGGAAGTGTTGAAAGTCTGGACCTCCTCCCTTCCTGTCTCCTCTCTACTTAATGTCGACATGCATGTCAGTGAACGCATCGCCACCATCATGCTGGATTCTGGCAACATCATTTCCTGTAACAGGGTTATGGAGTCATCCAGATACTGAATCATGGTGAGTGTAAACAGCAGCCATGGTGACAACAATGTCAATAAAATTCTGTTACATAACTTCCTCCTTGCTTTTCACACACGCTGTGGTGCAGATGGCTCCTGTGACCTTTAACTCCCAGGATGAGGATCAGCGCCTCTGAATCTGAGACCAAGGTTGAATGATCGGTGAGTCTCCAGTTGTGAAGAGCCTGTCTGTGGTGAAGAAAGAGCTGAGCCAGAAGATAAGCTAAGGGTGTCAGGAAGGAGGCCCCAGGACGGAGCTGCAGGACTTTGTGAAGAGGGCAGTCGGGGCTTCTTGACTCCAGCAGCTGCTCCTGCGACCTCTGCCGAGGGGAAGCGGACATGAAATATTCCTGTCGATGAAATTCACCAGTAATGTTTGGGACAAACTACTTTCCGTCCTTGTGAGGAGCAGATCTTTGCTCACCAACCGTCAGGATGATGTCATCAGCGAGGCCTGTGCTCACTTCCTGTTTTCTCAGGGCACAGGAAGTCAAGCGAGTGTAGCGAGCAAGATCATGCGACTCTTCATCACGTCTGTCTACTCCAGCAGAGAATAATGAACAAGAAAAAACTCAGTAAGTTTCTTCTTATTCTTCTAAATCTGGCTTCGCCTGTTGCTATACATCGAGCTTGGTCCTGTCAACTGCTGCTAGGGCAGTCAGGTTACGAGTCGCTCTAAAATACAGTATTTTCCCGCTAAAGAAAATGAGAAATCAAACTTAGAAAAGTCAAAGAGTCGTTTTTAAAGGCCCTTAAAATTAAGTGGTGAAATATATGAAATCATTAGGGGTTACCTCTGCTGGATATACATGGTCATAAATGGCGCATTTAAAAATGAAAAAAATTACATTTCACTATTTAAAAAAAAAGCTTGATTTTGGACCATCCAGTTGTTTCCATCTGAAAACAGGATTACAAAATTATTACAAAAATTATTTCCAGACCTTTAAATGTGGCTGACATCTGACGACAGAAAAACTGTTTCAATATTTGAGCGAGTTGATTGGCAGCAGTAAAAGAGAAATCTGAGAATAAACGTGTCAACAAATGTCAGCCATGCGGCCAAGTGTTGCAGTAGAGGGGCCCCTCAGGCCCCACGCGCCACACTGACTCCGGAGCTGGATATTCAGTCTCATTCACGCTTAAATGAATACGAATGAACACAAACGCAGAGGCATCGTGGGTAAACAGACGTCAGTGTTGACAGTCGAAGACACAGAGAGTTTCTGTTCCAATGTTTAAATCACACTGAGACTCACTGTGGTACACACACACACACACACACACACACACACACACACACTCACACACACATATACACACACACACACTGTAGTTATTATCTGGTTGCATAAACACAGTTAAGAATTCGGGATAAGAGAACGAGGGAGTTTGTTATTCCCTCCCCCCCCCCCCTCGCTCCGCGGCCTCCCCTCTCTCACAATCGGCTGCTAAATTTAGAGGGGGACATAAATATCCTGCTCTGGTGGTTCCCCCGAGTCCAACTGTCACAGCAGCACCAAGACTTTCCCAGAACACCGTAGAACTTTCTCATCAGAGTTCAAGTTCGCCTCACACGGTTTCACCGGCTGCAGCGCCTCCTGCTGGCCCTCACACAGTCAGAAGCTAGAGATAAGTTTTCACCTGACACACACTTTTGTCGTTCCTGTTGCCATATTGTCTGCTCAGTGTGTGTGAAAGTTTGTGTTCAGTGTCTCTCTCATCTGCACCTGTGTCCCTCCAGGCCTGAAGTGGTTCGGGAGTTTGACCAATCTCTCGCCCCGCCACAACAAGTCCACCTCGGTGCATGATGGGAGTTGTGAAAGTGCCAAGTCAGCGGAGGACGGTGCGCCCGGCAGCCTGGTCTACGCCTGCTCCAGCAGCATGTACTCCCACGTGGGCACAGTGCCGAGGAGGGAGTCTCAGAAGAAGAGGACGGGGAAGGGAAGGGAGCAGGGTCTGAGGGGGGGCATGGATCACGTCCCGGACTCGCCGCTCCTCAGCGCTCTGTCCACTCTCAGTCTCAGCAGCTCGCCACTCTCCGCTGCCGCCCGGCCACTGCCTGACACCCCGTCACTCAAGCCGGCTTCACCTTTGACCTTTCAGCCCGACAGCTGCTCCGCTGACAGGCGGGGGAGGGACGAGCACGGACCTGCTGGAGACCCTTCCAGCATGAGAGGGTCAGCAGTGAGTCAGGATGTTTACGTGCCCATGGACTCCATCTCACACGGCGACAAGACTCACACTAAGAAAGTGGAGCGTGCTGACAGGTGAGTCGCTGACTCAAACACATACCCTCAGACTGACCCCGAGAGAAGACTCAGCTGGTTCTGACACGATTAGACTTAAGCTCGAGGTGGAGCTTGTGAGTGAGTCAGAGTTAGGGAGTCTCAGGCAGACTCGTGTTGAGAGTGGCCCTGTGGCTCAGCTGTGCCCCTGCAGGTGGAAAAAAGTGACTGACTCCTCTGTGGAAATCACCCAGCAGCTCTGAGGCATTTGATGATGGTCGAAGTTTATTTCAACCCCACATCTGATCGAATGGTACAAACAACAACTCTTTCATCAATTTGGTTTGAGGGATCAATGGAAGTGGCCTGGAGTCAGAAGCTCAGTTCAAAGCTTTACTCCAGGTTCTATAACAATATTTGAAAATGTGAATCACAACTCGATTTGACTCCTCTGACTGAACTAAACATTAGTTGTTTTAAGAGTCCGTGACTGTGACTCCTCGCGGGTCCGGTCGGCAGCGGACATGCGCAGTAGCTTTGAGTCCAGGTCAGCTGAGAGAGTGTGCGTGTGAGTGTCACAGTGTGCGCCAGAGAGATGGGGGAAGACTCGGAGCTGCGGTCCGACAGCGGCACACGGTGAGACTCTTTGATCGGTTCTAATCGGAAAATTCGCTGTCGCGCGCGCGCGAGGACGCTGCTGGGTTCACGGACTCACGATGAGTCACCATAGTGAGTTTACCTGACTCATTTCATCAACTTTTTTTTAGAGCCAGTTTACAAGGGACGGTGCACGGTGTTTGCCGCGCCAGCGCGCTTTTACATGTCACATATATTATATTTCTACTTTTAATCACACAAAAGCAGCGCGGAATGCACGCCACCAGCTGCGCGTTGGTCCGCGGTTGTGCGTACAGTCGGTTAATTTCACGCGCGTGCGTCAGAGTATTTGATTGATTGTATTGTACTGAGTATTTAATTACTCAGTTTTCAAGGTTGGCATCTCTGCTACCTTCAGTCACGTAGTTGATGTTATAGCGATAGTAGAGACATTTCACTCTAACAAGTGATGCTTGGTGAGTGGTGCGCATTCGCGTGAAAGATGCAGTGACGTCACTGATAGGACACGGTAGCTGAACCAGAACGTTAATGACCCATCTGGTCCCAGAGAAGTCCTCCTTTAATTGCTCGAGCACAGTTGCAGGAAACAGTGCTGATATACAATGCATTTAACCATGATGTTTGCTGATGATGTAGTGATCTGTAGTGAACATCAGGAGGAGGTGGAGAGAAGAAAGTAAGATGTGCGTGAATGAGTGATGGATAGAGATGAAGGAGGTGAAGAACGGCGTGTAGCACAGTAGAGGTGAGTGTCATGTTCAGAGACTGTGGAGTCAGGAGAGTCAGAGACGGACATGCTGAGATGTATAGTGGGAGTGACTAGAAAGGACGAGGTCAGACATGTGACCAGAGGATGATGAGGATGGTCTGTCTGACTCTGTGACCCCAGTGGTGATCTGGCGTAGGTGCACCGCAGTCCTGAGTGTGACTCGCACCTCAGTGACTCCTGCTGTGACTCCTCTAACTGACTCAGTTTTCAGAACAAATATCATCTCCAGTTTAACAGACTACAACAAGTCACTCACTCAAAGGCCATTTGAATGTGAGCAGTGTGAGGAACGAGTCGTGGTGAGGAAGGTCTGTCAGAAGCAGAGCGAGTCATCGTCAGCACTACTTCTGTCCGTGTTATTATTGTCTCATAATTACATGTTTGCTGACTGGAGGCATGTTGGAATTTTAATGACAGTGTTGGTGGCTGCAGAGACGCTGGTCCCGCTTCACGCTGCTTTCTCCGTCCCGATTTGACTCCAATGTTGAGTCCAACGATCCGCTCCAGTGTCAGGACTCCTTCAGACATCTGCTCTTTGTCAGGAGAACTCCTCGAAAATGACTGGTGGTCAGGTCACAGACACGTGTGCTGCCGACACATGAGCTTGTGTTTCTTTGCTTCCTGTCTGTCGCGACACACAAGATACCACATGCAGGAAGTGAGATAGCATCGTGTAGTCGCTGCTGTTGTCACCACCGAAGCACAGGAACACCAGTCTACTGTCAGACGGGTGTCTGGGTGCTACATGGCTCTGCTTCCAGTCACAAGTCAGCTGGGCGACTGCAGCTCCGTGTCGTCTTCCATCGTGGTTGTGTTCACGCTGTGCTAACCAGCGCTGTGGCTTCATTAGAAGACAAAACAAGTCAGATGGAACAGTGCTATTTGACAGTGCCTTGACAACGTTCTGCCTCAAAATCCTTGACAGTTGTCAAGCGAATTGGAACGACATAGAAACACGCTCAACAGAGAAGCTAGTCGAAAAGACAAATTTGATTCATCCAAGCTGCTCACTCAGTTAGCACCTCCGCTAGTTATGAAGCAGAGCTACAAACATTTTGGTGCCCT
Source organism: Synchiropus splendidus (assembly GCF_027744825.2). Taxonomy (NCBI): domain Eukaryota; kingdom Metazoa; phylum Chordata; class Actinopteri; order Syngnathiformes; family Callionymidae; genus Synchiropus; species Synchiropus splendidus. The sequence continues at coordinate 18,261,659 of NC_071340.1, forward strand.
CGAGACCCCACCCCCTCTATTTAAACCCAAAATAAACTATGTTCTGCAGAGCTGCTCGACAGTCAGAGTGCCTTCTGCTTTGCTGCTTGCCAGTGATGCAGCGCCACTTATGGGACTGGAGTGTGTACTGCATTGTTTCCAACTCATCTTAAGGTGTGTCCTCCCCGTAACATTCCCATCCAGGTGACCTTCGGGTAGGATCCCATTACTTTGGAGGAGCAGAGGTTCTGCTCCACGTCTCTCCTGGATGACTGAGTTTCTCTCTCTCAGAGAGGCCACACAGAGAAACCCTGGCTCACTCCAAAGAAGAGACACCCTGTGGTCAGAAGAGAGCTTTGCCTTCTGGCTCAGCTTTTTCTCCACCATGACGCATAAATAAAGCCTCACTCATCGGGGTTCAGGTGTGATCCACTATGCCCGGACGTTTCATTCCTGGTGCATCTTAGGAGCTTCAGAGGATGCAAGGGAGTCTGGTTGTACAGGTCAGCCTGAACTGAAAGGGCTGGACCCCGGGTCTGGACTGCTGTCGTTACATAAGCGCAGGAATGTGGTGCTCCCAGCGGTGAGGAGATGTTTGGCAACGACGCTGCAGCTGCCTCACGCTCAGACTTTTCGGTTCTGGGCCGGTGCTGTCGCTGCTTCAGCGTCTCACTGTGGGTGTGAGTACAAGAGTTTATTCTGATAGCAACAGCGTGGGTTTGTGCCAACATGCACACCACAACAGCAGCATTGAAAGCAGGCACTACAATCATCAATGACATATCTGGCCTCCTCTGGACTCTGGAGGCTGTGGGTGTGACGAGAGACTGCAGCTGCCGCTTTCATGGTCCAGTGTTGGAGAAAGTGAGGAAGGCTACCAAACCTCTGAAGCTTTCCCGCATGTTTTCAGCGTTCCTTGACTTCCGACACTGGATATGAGCTGATCTTAGATTTTCATGGAAGCTGAATGCTGCATGGCTCAGTCGAGTCCTGGTTCTGGAAACACTCAGTCGTGCTGATCTCTGAGAGGGAGCAGGAGGGCCTCACATGACTACTTTGACGCCCAGGAAGCTTGTAGAGAGACCTCAGGACCGGCGTGATACGGTCCAGCTTCCTGGGGCCAAGACATTCTGTAGCAGTTGCAGCTCTTGAATATTGTTTTTTGGAGTTTAGTCTTTTTAAGACAGAGTATCTGAGATGCTGTCACGTCTGCTGAACTCATATTGGTTCCCAGTCACGGGATGTTTGGACGTGAAATGCAGAGCGGATTTCCACGTTGCTGGTGCTGGGGAGACAGAGGGTTCCGCTTCCAGAGGAAGTGAGGCAGCTTCGCCTCAGTCACCCGTTCAGACATCAGGATGAAACAGCAGGTTCAGTCAGGTTACATTCACCGCTGCTCATGCTGAACCTGCGTTCAACACCGTGTCTGCTCTGTGCATTGATGTTGTGTGTGCGAGTGCTGCGAGAAGGAGTAAGGGCCTCAGGCTGAGGGAGTTTCCTCTTTCTGGGCTGAGATACCAAATTTGAGAACACATGAAGAAGTGGAGCACGAGAATAAACCCACTTGTTGGTCAGCGGCCGTCACCACGAAGTTGTTCCACATTTTTACTTTCCATTTTAGCTCTGCTATTGTTTTGAGGCTGTGGCGGGAGACCACTGTGGCCTTCAGCCTCTATTTTCTGCACTGCCTCCCTCTGTTTTTGTGCGCCACATTCTTGCTGCGAGACGCGATCCGAACAAACCCCTGAACAAAGCATTCTGGAGACCCGGGTGCCTCAGGCCAGAACCAGAACCTGCGTTTGAATATTTGAAAGAGCTCCCAAAAGTCCGGACCATGCCAGAACCAGGGACCAGTCCATTCACTGTGCCACCTGAAGTGCCAGGCTGAGGACGCTGGGAGGGACCTTCAGGAGCTGGATCTGGTTCAGGAGACTTGGTGGATCTCTTTTTGCTGAGTCGGGGAATCATATTTGGCACTCAGAGTTTGCACGGACAAAAACAAGATGTTCTCCACAGTGAAAAAAAGGAAATAGAACTTCATAAAGGGGCCGGGGGGCCTCAGGGCTCCTTATTAGTCTCACTACCGTTTTCTTAATAAGGTCGTTAAAATACTTCAAAGTGTGTAAGAGGTACAGGAGAAGGCAAGGGTCAATCATCGTCTTCATTGGGGTGCAGTTCCTCAGTAGAACTGACTGTGCTGGAGACTGTTTCTGGACTCCATAACATTCCTCTCACGAGCGCAGGTTGTTTCAATCTCACACCGTCTGTGAGTGGACCTGAGAAAGCACTGATAAAACAACCTAAGTCATTCTTTCCTGAGATGCAGCCACCAAGTCATGTTTGCCGAAACAGTAAATTAAAAAAAGTTTAAAAAAGCAATGTAAATCCGTAGAAGAATGATGTGGAGACGGCAGTGACACAAAGATCAGGAACAAGACTAGCAAAGTCGGCACTTCTCCGACAGAACCTTTACAGCAGCTGCACCATGTCAATGCAGCAACTGACCAATGTGTTTCACTCTGTAACAGCAGGGATGACCTTTGACCTCCCAGTCAGGATGACCTGTCCTGTCTTGCTTGTGAGCTGCATGGTGCTTCCATCGCTGCTTCACTCGCTGGTTCAGTCCAGTCCAACACAGGGTGACGACACCTATAGTGGACCGGGTTCCAGTTCTGTGATGGAAAACTGTGATGATGGTGAGGAGTCTTGGAAGGACTTGGTTCTGTTGAGACGTCACATGTCAGTGTCAGTAGAACGTTGCTCAAAGGTCTAATGACTCTGCAATGACAGATATCTGTCAGGTGAAGTTGTTCCAGTCCTGCTGTGACAACTGGAACTGACTTCCTGCTCTGCTCACGGCTCACCAGGGTCACTGGAGAGAGACAGAACCCTCCAAAGTAGAGTGTCATTCTCATGTTGAAGTGTGTGTGTGTGTGTGTGTATGTGGTGGTGGGGGGCGGCTCATATGTGGGAACAAAGGGTCAAGTCTCTAGTCCATGGAAAGATGCAGAATGTTGCGGAGGAGCAGAGAAACTCTCACAGGTCGTGAGCTCAGCTGCAGTTTCGTAACTTCCGGAGTCAACGCAGTGTCTTGAGAACTGTGGAGACGTTTCTCACTGGCGTTGTTGGGTGAGCGGCGGGGTGGAGGGGCTAACAAGGACGAGAAACAGAGCTGAGCGTTCTGGCTCTGTGTCATGACTCACCCGTGCAGTCTGGTGTAGTGAAAGTGGGTTTAGTGCTCAGGTGCCAGAACCTCCGCCAGGGTGTCGGCTCTGAAAATTCTGGGTGCTGCTGGAGCGGTGGAACCCTAACCCTGGTCATGTGACCTTGACCAGGTTTGTGTGACAGTGTGTGTCGACCTCACGCTGTGGTCACGCGTCTCATTGAGTTTATATTGCAGCAGTTAAAGATCAAAACTCTTTTGCTCTTTTAAAGTGGTCCATGAGTCTTCTTCGACTGATCTGAGGTCGTGGGGACAGCAGTTTTAGTAAAGAGGCCTGTGACATTATCCTGTGTGCAGTGATTGATTGACAGTTCCGCTCGTCCCTCCTCTGTGTGAGAATGAAGTGAACTCTGGAGTCCTGGCCTAACGTGTGTGTTGTGTTCCAGGCCACGGGACGTGATGGACGGTGGAGGAGAGTACGTGAAGGTGAGCTTCGTTCCTCCCGCCACGCTGCAAATGCACTCTAGTCCGCTGGGCGGGACTTGTTAGCTGAAGTGGTGGGACGGTTCGGTGCTGCCGTGGTTACTGCTGGCAGCCGCAACCCCAGAACCCTCCCGGTAATTAGATCCTCGCCAAACGGACTTGTTGGGAAGCTGTTAATGAATGATCCAATTAAATCTTTATTTAAACACACAAACCGTTGTGAAGGGGTTCTGGCCCTGGGCCCGTCCAGAAGGACAAACCGTTGTGCGGGAACAGTGGGGGATGTGAAGTGACGGCATGGGCTTTCACAACTGACTGTGTTTGTCCTGTGTGTGTGCTGCCCAACCCTCTGCTTGATATACAGTAGCACTGTTTCTTTTGTGCGTGTGTGTGTGTGTTTGTGTAAAGAGAGGGTGGACAAAAGCCCAGCTAAGAGATGACCCTGTCACATAATAACGTTGCCACAGCGACGGGTCTGGGTTCACGGGCCCCTGGTGCCGCTTGGGCGGATGCCACTGTGGGAACGTTGGAGCTGTCCCTCATCGTGACACATTCCCAAGCAACAAACCCAGCTCGAGGGAAGAGGAGGGATGCTTGCGCCGTCCGTGTGGAGATGCAGCTCCGACAGAACCCAGTCAGGACCTCATGTTCTGTGTGATGAACTTTCAGTTCTCCAAAGAGAAGTTCTGGCTAGAGCCTCCGACGGAGACACTGAGGAAGCAGCTGGAGGAGGAGCTGAAGCTGAGCAGCAGCAACCTGAGGAGTCACGCCTGGTACCACGGATGCATCCCCTGGGAGGTCTGGCACTCACGCACACACACACACACGCACGTTTGTATCGCTATCATTGTGGTGATCTTTCATTGACATAACCCTTTCCCCAGCCTCTCCCCCGTAACCTAATCATCAGAAACACCTGAACCAGGACCAAACTGAAAACCAATTAATCTTCTTCATCCTCAAATTGAGGCTTGGATTTATGGGGTCCAGCAAATTATTCACATTGTCATAAAGTCCTCACAAGGATAGTGTTTTGTCTATAATTGGTCCCCACAAGTGAGGATCAACCACACACACGCACTTCGTACAGACTCACAAGTGTGAGATTTAAAGAGAATCTAACGCAAAATATTCCACATTTCTTACTGTTTCTGCATTATGAATCGATTTTGACTGACAAGAGAGTGGAGAAAGATTCACGCAGAGTCAAGGAGGAACACAAACAATGTTGCACTCAATCAGGCTCAAGTGAAGTGATTTGCCTGGACCACTAGAGGGAGCCACAGCCTTCATACTGAACTTGAGTTTTGACAGGGAGCTCTCACTCCTGACGCTCCTCATGATGCCCCGCAGGTTTCAGAGAGCCTGGTGCTGGCCCCTGGAGACTTCCTGCTGCGGGACTCTGAGTCCAGTCATGGCGACTTCGTCCTCACCTGCCACTGGAACCAGAAGACCAATCATTTCCTGGTCAGGAGGACGGTTGTTCAGTCCGGCGAGACGTACAGTCGGGTCCAGTTCAGCCTGGAGGATGAGGCCTTTGACTCGCTCCCCTCCCTGGTTCACTTCTATGTGGGCAGCAAGGCCGCCCTGACACAATGGAGCGGCGCCCGGATCCACCGGCCGGTCAACAGGACGTTGCCCCTGAGTTATCTAGAGACGGCATTCCACTCCGGCCAGGAGATGGCCGGACGCAGCAGGTAGACAACTTTCGACAGATATCTGACAGATAACCCACTTACACTCTCTCTGACTCCCTCTCACTGACTGACTCTCTCTGACTGATACGCTCTCCCTGACTATCTTCCTCCCTCTGACTCCCTCTCTCTCCCTCTTGCTCTCTGGTTGCAGTCCGGCATCCACTCTCCCACGGGTCGACCAGACTCCAGCGGACTCGTATGTCTATCCTGCGTCCTGCAACTGTGAGTTCAAAACAAGCGTCTACCACTTAGTTCACTGAACTGTTGTCAAGTCAGAGGTCAGTTGAGGTCGTGGATTATTGATCCAAACTCAGGTGGCCTCAGGGTCAGATGTGTAGAAGCTGCAGGTGAATGAGCTGCACCACCAAAAGCTTGTTTTTCTTTATTCGTTTGGATGGAAAACACAGTTTCAGTGGCCTCACTCTGAGGTCTTCGTGACTCGAATGATCAAGGTTTGTGTACATGTGAAGATCATGTTGCTAACAGGAGAGCTAAAGACTACAGTGAGCTGGAACTCTCTTTGCGTCAGTGCTGCTGGACTGACCCTCCAGGCATGCGTGGGCGGGACCAGGTCGTGGCTTGAACCCTCTGCTGCCGAAGAAAGGTGGAATCGTTCACCCACGGTCATCATTCCTTCTTGGCTTTGCTTCGCCCGGCCACCTTCCTCAGCAAACACCTGACCATCACGATGGAGGTGTAGACGAGCGTCACAAGGATCACCAGCAGAAACGCTGCCACGTCGATCATGTAGTACTGGATGGTGCCCATCTTGTACGACTCCGTCCGCAGGTGACTCGCCCCTTTGTGCCTCATGACGAACTCGATCCAGAACATGGCTCGCTCCATGGGCTTCAGGGGCTGGTCCTTCTGGATTCTGGACAGCTTGGTCATCTTTTCCCTGTACGACGGCTGGTGCAGAACCTCCTTCAGGGCCTCCAGGAAGTTGTCCTTGTTCACTGTTGCGATGTCCAGCACTTTGGCCACGCCCTTGGCTTTCATCCTGAAGAAGTTGTCGTGCTGGTCAAACATGAGGGGTAGGCCCAAGAGAGGGACGCCGTGGTAAATGGCCTCTTGGATCCCGTTGGTGCCCCCATGGGCAACAAAGACTTTGGTTTTAGGGTGACCCAGGATGTCGTTCTGGGGCAGCCAGTCCACAACTAAGGTGTTGTTGCCGAGTGTGGATGGTCTTTTACCCTTGTGTCTCCAGATCACCTTTTGTGGAAGAGTGGCAAAGGCAGCGGCAATGTTTTCTGTGATGTCTTCTGGAAGTTCTGCCACCAAGGTGCCCAAGGACATCACGATGACGCCGTGTTCCCCTGAACTCTGTACGAAATCCTCTAGTTCCTTGGGGAGTGGTCTGGAGGGCTTGCACTGGAACCCTGACATGTAGACCACATTGGGCATGGTGGGCCGCGGGAAGTCAAAGGCGAAGTCGTTCCTCATCAGCCAGATGTCAGCAGCCTGGAAGAGCTCCATGTAGTGGACGTCAGGGCCGAAGTATCGGTGCACGAAAGGTCGGTAGTTCGAGTCAGTCACGTACATTATTTGTAGCTTGGAAAAAAAGAAGTACATAATGTTCTTCACGCGCTCAGTGAACGTCATCTTATCAGTCAGCTCTGCTCCGGGGAGAGGTACGTATGATAATGGGGACGGAGCGATGGCGAAATGGCCATCGCCCTGGACCGTCCATCTGACGTTCAGGACTAGAGGCAACGCTAACCGCCGAGCCAGGAGCACCCCCGACCCAGTGGCCGGGTCCGTCAGAACCAAGTCGTACTTGTCCTCATGTAATCTCTGCATCAGCTGCTGGTCCTCGAACATCTGACCCGTCATCTCCACCACCTGTTTGTTCAGATCGTAGAACTGCAGCACCAGCTGGTACTCCAGAGCGAGGCGGGCCCAGAATGAGGCGCCCTCCCTCCGCATTGTTATCATCTTGTTCACAAACTCTCCGAACGCGCTCTCATCGAAGCCAATGGAGGTGTTGACTGTGATGGTCTTGTGCTGGGGGGATTGGGCTGGGATGTACCAGGTGTCCGCTGGCCGGATCACCGTGATCTCGTGTCCTCTGGAGTGGAGCTCCTCGATGACCACCTTCATGTTGATCCAGTGGCTTCCGTCGATGGGAACCACCAGGACTTTCCCTCCGTCAGTCGAGCATGGGAGGCAGAGGAGCAGGGCCAGAGCAGGCAGCATGTGTCGGATCATCTTTCTGGAAGAGAGTTGCACACCAGATGACCCTCAATAAGTTTTATATTGTTTTGTTTCTAATATCTGAAAGGGACTCTGCAGCTGCCTGTGTGAGTGTTGCGGCAACGCTGGAGTGTCTCATGTTGACTCTCTGCTAAGTCATTTCACAGCAATCTATGATGGATTATACACAAAACACATGACACAAGTTTAGTTCAGGTCAGAAAGACAAATCGAATGCGGGGAAAGGAGCAAAAGATGGAACATCTAGAGTGCGGTGAGGAGCTCCTCAAACATGTTGATTCATGTCTTCACTGGAGACTGCAGGGTGGCTCTGTAGAGTCTTGCAGAAGCTGTGTTGCTTCTTCCTCCAATCAGCTGGCGTCTTACATAATTCCTGAATTCCCTGCAATTCCATGGTGGCCCGGGATTACACAACTGGAATGTCGGAGCTCAACAGGTTTACACAATGTGTTTTCCTCCCCTCAGCGTTCCTCAGATTACTCTGCTCTAGGTCCTGTTACACGTGCTTTTGTTTATCACAGAGGGCTTGTATTGTTGCCGTGACGACCTTTGTCATGTGGTTAGCATGTGGGCGTGATGTTTACTTCTATAGACGATAAAGTTGAGGGTCTGTCTGTGTGAAGGTCGACCGCACCTTGAACTTATCAGCCCATTAACATTGGCTCCGTCAGCACTTCTCATCATGTTAATTAGATGAAGGGTTACTAGTTACTAGTTCAGCTCCGAGCATCCAAACCACTGTGGTGTTCATGTCCTGTTCCTGAGGTTATAAACTTCAGACATGATCTGAGTTTCACCCAAACTCTGCTTTACACTGAGCTGCACTGCTCATTTTCACATCAGTCTTTCTCTCTGCCGCCTCTTTCGTACTGCACAGACTTTAGTATTACAAGGTCAGTCAGGCCACCTCATGTGGTCGTCAGTTTGTGTGTGCGCGTGTCCCTAGTGTAGCCATACTTGTAAGGACCACTTCTGGGTAACACACCTCCTGGAGACAATATCACCGGACCCCACAAGGTTAAGCCTCAATTTGAGGCTTCAAAATAACAGAGTTATTATGACTGGGTTTCAGTTTGAGTCCTGGTTAAGGTTAGCCATGTGTTTTGGATGTTTAGGTTTAGGGGGAGAGGCTGGGGAAAGGGTTATGGCAACGAGAAACCTCACAAAGATGGTGCAACAAACCTGTGTGTATGTGTGTTGCGCTGAGGAGTGACGAGTGAGAGCCGTGAGAATCAAGATTGTTTTGCAGTTTGCCAGCCTCCTGACACACTTGTAACAATGCTCTGTTTATACAGTGCCCGAGGTGTCATTGTTTCTTGAACGCGAACGGCTGCTTTCTAGTCTGGCCCTGGGTACAGCTGGTTCTAGATCACAGTGAAGTACGTACTCACCAGCGTGCTGTGAACGTCCTCTCTTCTCTGGAGCGAGTGAGCGGCTCGAGGGCGTCAGCTTGGATCCAGACCAAAGTACAGATTTACACTGCTCACATGTCACACTTGGTGCTGGCCCACAGATGTGGGGCAGAAGGTCCTCAACCCACCCCTCTGAACCTTTGAGCGAACCTCCCCTGGGGAGCAGTTTTTACTGCACATCAACTTCCTGCTCTTCCTGACTTGTTTTAATAGAGCAAGGTGGGCTTTTCAGAAGTGGACGGGTGGGGAGGTGAACTGCTGACTGGGCCAGTTTGTTGTCGTTCTTTATGTAGTACTGGAAAACTGGAAAAGGGGTCTTGGGGGGACTTGGGGGATCGTGGGGACAGCAAAGAGGTTCAGACTTCCCTCAACCTTGTGTCCTGGATCTGCCCCGGGCCTCCTCCCAAGTGATCAGACTCTCCTCCTGGAGCAGCAGAGGTCTCTCCTCTGAGTCTCTCCTGGGTGTCAGAACTTCTCTGAGACAAATGAGAGAAGGGATTAGTGGAAAGCATTATCTTCTGGCTCAGCTTTCTGTAACACACTGCCCTATAGTGAGTCATGAGTTGGACTCTGTGGAGTCATTCAAGTGGTACATGAATACACAAGTTGATTTTTGTTGTTAATGTTTTAGCATCGGGACACACACACCCACGTCTCCTGCACATAATGTGTGGATGTTGGTTTCCACTGCTCCAATCTTCACACCTGATCAAGCTAACAGGAAGTAGCCAGGTGCGGTGTGCTCGGTGGTGTTGGGCTGATGGTGCTGAGTGTTGTTGTGGGGGGGGAGATGAGGATGAGCAGGAGAGAGAAGTTCCCAGCAGCTGTGGAGGAGCTGGAGATGGTCCAGCTGTCTCAAGAGTCAGACGTCCTGGAAGAGGCTCTGGTCTGATGCTTGTAAATAACTGCTGACCTTTGACCTCTCTGATGAGCAAAGTGTGCGCTTTTGTCGAGCTTTAATAAATGAACATGCTTCTGAAACACTCTCTCTGTCTTTGTGACACACACACACACACACACAAGCCAATCAAGCTTCTGTTGTGAATATTTTACAGTGATACTTGAAACCAGATCCCACTGAGCATTTTATTTCGATCCCCTGTTTACAGGTTCTCAGTTGTGCGTGCATCAAACACGTTGCAGTCTGATACAGACATCAGCTCTGTGGCAGAGGGAACTGTATTAACTCACTCAAAGTGCTGACCTCGTCTTATATATTTAATTGTACTGTGAAACTTCCCTTCAGTTTCCTTCAGTCGGATGATTGGGGGCCTCTTTACGAGTGGATCATTCAGCATGAGTCCAAACGTCTCTGTGTTTGCTGCCTTTGACAGCTTAACTAATGACTCAAAGGGTCACAGCACCACCTCTTGTCACGGAGGGCACATTACTTGTGGCGAGCTTTGAGGAAAGCCTCATGTTAACCACTATTGTGTCTCTCCAGCTCCTGGATCGAGGAGCCCCTGCAGCAGCCGTGCAGTCAGCGCCACTCCCTCTCCCAGCAGCACCCTCCTCAGACCTCTGCTGGACCGGGATGGAACCTGCTACACTGAGCTTTGTCCCAGCAGCCAGAGCTATGTGGAAAGGCTGCAGGTAGAGGACGGTGTGGTGGAGCTCCAGCTCAGGTCATCAGAGGGGAACATCTACTTCTCCCCTGTGATGGAGACGGCCTCCTCCTTCAGTCCCCGGAGCTACCGGTCGGCCTTGATGCCCGAGGAAAACAAACCACTGGAGGTGGGGATCCTGAGGAGGGTGAAGGAGTTGCTGGCGGAGGTGGATCCCGGAACAGCTGCGGAGCACATCACCAAATGTGACTGCACGGTGAGGAAACCCCTGAGGAGTTTTTGGGACAAATCCAGATGGACTAACGCAGGTGTGTTTCAGGTGGCCAGGATTCTGGATGTGACCTCAGAGGTCCAGAAGATGATGGGGGTCAGCTCGGGGATGGAGCTGCTGACCCTGCCTCACGGACGGCAGCTCAGACTGGACCTGCTGGAGCGGTGAGTCCATACACCAGTGGCAGATTCGTCCGGATCACAAAGATTATGAGCTCTGCGACGCCCCCTGCAGGTACCAGACAATGGCGATCACGCTGGCGGTGGACGTCCTGGGCTGCACTGGGACCACGGAGGAGAGAGCAGCTCTGCTGCACAAGTTAATCTGCGTTGCCGCTGAGCTCAAGAGCAACATGGGAAACATGTTTGGATTCGCCGCCATCATGAGAGCGCTGGAGCTGCCACAGGTGAGACCACAGTCTTCTGGAGACTGCGGCTGTGAATTGGTCCTGACAGTTGTGAGGACCGGTTTCCCCAGGTGACTCGTCTGGAGCAGACCTGGGCGGCGTTACGCCAGCGCCACACGGACGGCGCTGTCTTGTACGAGAAGACTCTCAGGCCTTTCATGAAGAGTCTGAATGAGGGACGAGGTAGGGGAAGTTTCGTGTTTTCAGCGTGAGACTTGGTCTGCTAAGTGCTAAGTGCCGTCCCCTGTTGGTGCTGTAGAGAGCTGCCCTCTGTCCAGCACCTGCTTCCCTCACATCCTCCCGCTCCTGGCTCTGTTGGAGAAGAGCGTGGCGGTGGGCGAGGGGGCGGAGCCATGGGAGACCCTGGACGCTGGCGTGGACGTTGTCATGTTTCACCTTGGTGCTGCCCGGACCGTGGCCCAACTGGGTGGAGTCTACAGAACCAACGCTGAGAACAAACTGCAGGGTGAGACAATGTTTGAAGTGAAGAAGGAGAAGGTAGAGGAAACATGAGTGATGAAGTCGACAGGGGCAGTGAGCAAAGCAGTGGTAAACTGATGATGTATGTATGTAAACAGTGCTGGTCAGACACAGCTCTCCAGCACCCCCCTCTGTCCACCCTCAGTTACAGCAGAAGTGAATTGACTCGCACTTGAATTGTTTCGTTCATCACTCAGGGTGAGTCTAACTGTTGTGGACACTTGCAGGGTTCCAGAACCGAACCGACCTCTCTGAGATCTTCAACACTGACTTCCAGATGAGGCTTCTGTGGGGGAGCAGGGGAGCAGCGGAGACTCAGGTGCTGCGGTTCGCCAAGTTTGACCAGGTGCTGACCGCCTTGTCCAACCGTCTGGAGCCGCCCGGACGATCACGCTGACCTGGAGACAAGGCCAGCAGTTTCCATGGTTATAGGGCACCACAGAGACTCCCCTTTCTTATTTGTTCATTTTAAATGTGAAGGCTGGACCTTCTCTGGTACCGATCTCAGTGTGACGACTAACTTCGCAGTAACGTCTTCATCCACATACTCCCGGGTTATAGATGCCCCCTAATCCTGCAGAGCTGGATCTGAACCATCATTCTGGAGGGTGGGTTGATGAAGTCCGCCGGGAACCCGCCTTCCCATAGTTCTGGATCTGTCTGAGGAATTCTTCTTCCACCTTCTGATGCTGCCTTCTGATTGGCTGACCATGAATGATGAGATCAGATCGGACTCTTCCTTATGGTCCAATTGGGATCTTTTCTTTGAAGATGCTTTTATGGAGCAGTCGACCAACAGACACTCAGAGTAGAGCAGCTCATCACTGAGGTTATGAGGAACTCCTGGGTGCTTTCCTGTGGGTGTGTAGAAGACCATGGGCGGAGCCAAGTCTGTCAGCGCCTCTCTGTCAGGGGAACGTCCTCGGAGGTCGAATGAGTGTTGATGGCCCCAAGACTGAAGCACTTCGGTACGAAACTCGTCTAACCACTTTAACTTGTATTTATGTGGAAATAAAATGAGTTAAACGCTGTGACTGTTTATTGAACAAAAGCATTTAAAATGGAATAATTTCTTCTTCATTTCCAATCAAAGTTGTTTATTAAAATGTAATTCAGTGTTGTCGATCACTGAACTGTGGACTTCCAACGTGTTCTGCGCGCCGGTCGCCTTCTGGGAAACGTAGTTTTCAGTGTCAGCTAAACACACGCTCTGCAATGACGTTACAGCCGCCGAAGAACTACAAACCGAGCGAGCAGCTGACAGGAGCGCTCCTGCAGCTGGCTCGATGCCGCCACGATGTCGGCTTTTCTCTTCTTATTGTTGATGTTTGTTTCTCAGCCGGCGTCATCCGTGCTCCAGAGGCTGTACTGCTCCATTTCTGACAGCTGCGAGTGCGACTTCAGGCCGAATATCCGAGGTAAGACGTAGTCGCTCGGGTAGCTAGCAGTTAGCATGCTAGCCGGGTACTATGTTTGATTTAAAAATCGTTAAATTATTTCAGATAAAGACCCTTCTGAGACGTTTATATGTTGGCTGTGTTCAGTGACATGTATAGTTATGGTTCAAGTTTGAATACGTGCACTTCACGTTTTTCCTGTTTGTGTACCTTTAGTTTATATATTCTCATCCGGCATGACTTGATACGAGATGAAAACGCTCAAACGTCACCTCAGTCGCTTTCCCTCTAAGACATACTTTTGTAATATATTTAATATAGTTTGCCGGGTGTTGTATGTTGTCTGTTAGACACGGGAGACACTGGTGAAGAAATGTAATAATGAGTTTCTGACTCAATAATTCTCATTGCCAGTTGCCATAGTGATTCAACTGACCTCAAACAGCTACACCTCAAATGTGAGCCTTCAGTTGGGACTCTACTCAAACCCTGGTCCAGCTGAGAACCCAAACGAAACCTGAGCAGAGATGCTTGATTCTGCTTCACTGAAGTTGTTTCTGGTCCAGATCTGGAGTGGGACCTCTACAAGAATGTCTACGGGCAGCACCTAGCTCAGGATGTGGTTTCCGAGGAGGTGGCCCGGTTCCTGCGAGATCAAAACCCAGACAGGCCGCTGGTTTTGTCCTTCCATGGCTCCTCTGGCACCGGGAAGACCCTAGTCAGCTCCATGCTGGGGAACCACCTGTATGGCTCCGCCATGAGCAGCCCCTTTGTGCACCAGTTCATCCCCACGCTGCACTTCCCTGCGTCGGGGGACCTGGACCAGTACCGGGTGAGTCGTCGCCCGTAGGCACCAACCTTTGTGTGTTGAATTGTTATACAATATGGAGAAAGGCATCTGGGTTTGTTACAAAAGAATTAAACCAAGCTGGGTTGGGTTATGGCGTTTTCAATATTGACACAGGTCAGAACCACCGTCTCTCTGCCCTTCAGGAGGACCTGAAGTCCTGGGTCCAGGGGAACCTGACCAAGTGTGCTCGCTCCATCTTCATCTTCGACGAGATGGAGAAAATGCTGCCGGGCCTGGTGGACGTCCTGGAGCCGTTCCTCGGCCCGTCCCACGTGGTGTTCCGCACCAACTACAGAAAGGCCATCTACGTCTTCATCAGGTAGTGAAGCGTTCGCCCAACAGGGGGCGCTGCTGTAGAGAGTGGTCCTCCTGAATGTGTGCCTGTGCAGCACTGCGGGAGAAGATGTGATCAACCGGGCAGCTGTGGAGCAGCGACTGGCCGGACGGGACCGCGAGGAGATCCGGCTGGAGGATCTTCAGGACGCCATCGCACAGACGCTCTACCAGAACCGAACCAGTGGGTAGCTCTCCCGATTTACATGCTGATGCAGAGACTGCACCAAACTATTGAGTGATGACACCTCAGTGACAAAGGGTGGTGCCGTGAGCTGAGGAATAGTTTGGACTCACTTTGTTGTTCGCTGAAGGTCAGCCTTTTCTGATCAGCGTGACACAGCCCCAAGAACAGAGTCCCCCAAACTGACTAGTTTGTACTGAGTGTAGGGTTTGACCTTTGTTGTGGGACTGTGTGTGACTGCTCATGGACACTGTTCCTCCTCTGACCTCTCACCGTCGTGTCTTCATCCTTCACACTGCCACATCAGGAATGAGAGCCTCCCACCTTCACAAAAGATTAACTCTCACGTAATCGAATGTATTAAAAGAAAGTGGACACATCTAAACAAACTGACCAAAACGGAGAGAGATTTCCTTCTCATGATTGAAAAATACAGTTTTTTATCGTTGTCAGCTCAGTAAATATCAAAACCTTCCCAGCTATTTCACTAGTTCTTTATTGCTTCTTGTTTTTTTTTTTTGTTTTTTTTGTTTTGACACGACAATGAAGGTTTACAGTTGAACCTAATGGCTGTCGTTGTCTGCAGGTGGATTCTTCAACTCCTCCATCGTCCAGCAGAAGCTCATCACTCGCTTCGTTCCCTTTCTGCCTCTGAGTCGTCGTCACGTGGAGCGCTGCGTCCGGGCCCAGCTCTGCCTGCTGGGCTCCTGCGACCGCACTGACGTGGTGGGGTCGGTAGGGGGCGACATGACCTACGTGCCGCTGCCCGGACAGTACTTCTCCACCACCGGCTGCAAGACGATTCCTGCGAAGATCAGCTTCTTCCTATGACACCAGTGGGGGAGGCAGGTTTTCACCCGAGGGGGCCGCGCGACATGAGAGTCCCCCCTGAACTTCTCAGACCCAGAAGGTTTTTAAAAAGACGCAACATTTGCACATTTGGAGAGTCGTGGCGCGACAGAAGTGTTTTCTCTGGTGAATGTTGGACATGAGTTTTTAGAATGTGATGGAACCTCTCGCAGCAGTTGTCATCTGCACAACTGGTTTTAAGTTCAAATCATCACCTTGTTATTTATTGCTCGAAACCAAATCTGGATGTAGCGCAGTACCGATCATAACCAGCAGGTGCCAGCAGAGACTGCATGAGGGATTAAAACTGCTTTTGTTTGTAATTTCTCAAACCCAAACTCTGGGCTGGTGATTGTGCTTCACCCCTTTTCTTTCTAAATGGAGAATCCTTGCATGTCAGGGTCAGGCTCTTTGCCTCTCTCAGGTTCTCAGCACTGTGCGAAGCTGCCAGCTCTCGACATGAAGTCGGCGTGATGACTTCATCAACTCACTTCCAGCAGGAGGAAGAGGAGGGCGCCTAGGTCAGTGGCGAGGCCTCCTCTTCCTCGCAGCTGCCCGACAACCACGTGTCCGACGTTGGTTCTCACGCTCTGAGGACCAAGATGATGAAGAGGAGCTGCTGTCCTCCTCGTCCGCTGCCTTGCGGCTGCTCCATCACAAATGGGGTGTAAAAAGCCACCTCCTCTAAATAACTTTCCTCCTCCCCCCTCCGTTCTTTCTCCTCCGGAGTGGGTGGGGGCGCAACAATGGGGCTCACCCTTCTTTCCCCTCCACATCTGTGAGCGCCCCTCCGTCCCCTTTCTTCCTGCTAACCGCTCCATTATTGGCTCTTTCACTTGTAAATGTGGCCACTGATACTTCTGATGGGTCTTTTATGCGGCCGGCCGGGGTCAGCGAGAGGTGGGGGGTGCGGCCCGGACACAATGGGGGTCAGGGAGAGTGAGGGAGGCTGGGGGAAGATGGGAAGCTGGAGTGTGAGGGGACAATCGTGACAAAGAGTTAAATCCTTTTTTGTGTGTGCAGTCATCTGGGACTGGCATTCCAGCGGGCATGCTGAACCCAGGGCCGGACCAAGTCCCGGATCACCACATGGACCAGGAGCGACAGAGAAACTTGAAGCTGTGGTAGAAGAGCAAAAATGAACCTGGACATCACACTGGATGGTGGTCTTTGGGGAGACACTGGCGGGTTCTGCTGTGACAGGTGCGCTCCGTTAGGGTGGCCTGTGCCGAACCTACTACCGAAGCTTGGTAGTATCATCGTGCTCATGGCTGTGTTAAAAAAAAGGATTTCTGATGAGTGCTTTTCAACCCAACTGTGCTGATGAAGTTGAAGGTTCCTCCCACCACCTGGCTGTTGGACCACAGCAGGAGACTCATGCAGCACTCACGTGTCCACTGCACCACCGTGTCACACCACCTAGCTAATATTAACTGAAGAGGAATCATCAGTGTGCGCCTCAACTTTTGAGGTCTTTGTGGGCCTTTGGTGATGACCGTTGAGGCAGGATGTGATTCCATAGATGAACAGCAGGGGTGAACAAGCTGCAGTGGAAACTGACCAGGCAACCGATCAGAGCTGCATGACAACAGTGCCATCACTCAGAAGGTGGTCTCGCAGCTAACTGGGTCTCCAGGACAACAGGTCCACAAAGGGGATCCAGCGGAGGGAATTTGGGCAGGTCAGTGGTCAGGTTGACCTTGACCTTTGGTCGTCAGCTGGGGTGTGAGGGAGGATGAAGAGGACTCTTGACATCTGCTAACCCGGGAGACCCCCGCACCCCCCCCCCGGCACTGGCCGTGGTCTCGTGTGATTGATGAGTGATTTGTTCCCACCACACTTCATGGTAATAACTGTGAAGCTCTGCAGCTGCTCGGGTCCCACGAGCCGCTCTGCGTGTCTGTGCCCGAGATCTGGTCCCAGTTCTGATTAATCTGATTTGTCCTGACTGGAGTCCATGTTGGAGACTCAGAGTAGAGCAGGTCAGGCGGCACCCGTCTTCCATGAAGCAGAGAAACTTGGTCGCTCAAGTCCTTACGTGTCTTCCACTCCCTGTCTCAGTGTAGCAATGACACTGGATTTGTCCTGCTCATGACTGTTGGGGACATTTTGGTTTTCTGACCTGTTTAGAAAATAAACTAGTTTAACAATGTGTTTCTTGGTGCTGCCATTAGCACATAGATGCTAATGCGTTAGCTTCCACTGATGACCCACTGAGCTCTTGTCACTAATGTTGACCAGTCATAAACAGTCGGATGGGGAGATGGTCCTAGAGTTCAGGTGTCATGTGACGGATGGGATCTTGGCGTGTCAGAAATGTGTGTGACCAATACAGAAACGTTCATGACGGAGGCCTGTGTGAACGTTAGCCTGGTCATCTGTCTGAGACCTGGAGGACAGATGTGGGTGTCACGACCATAAGCCTGGGCTCCTAACCACCTGACAAAACCAAGGTTGGCCCACCGGGTCAGTTATGTCACCTTGAGTTTTGATGCAGCGCCCCAAGGCTGCTCGTACCTGGAGATGACCTCTGTTGGCGGGATCTGCCCCAACAAGGATCCAGGTTCGACTTCCTGCCATTCTGTCGTGTTTGAAGCGCTGGAGACCAGAGTGCACAGACTCGGGACAGCGCTGCGGAGTCATCCAGAGACTCGGAGTAGAGCTCACCTGTATGGATGAGACAGTTGAAATGGAAGCACTGACGGAAGAGCGAGTCAGGGATCAAAACTGGACCCCAAAACCGGCTGGTCTTCTTTGTACTGGGTTCACTGATACTCCGCAAACACAACTTGGGTGGCGTGTTGACTCAGCACTCTTTTATTCTCCTTTTAATCCTGCTGGAGACGCTACGGTGAGAAAATCAAACACTCCGCTCGCATCTTAGCGCGGGAGTCACACTCGTTTGATTTATTCAGCAGGAGCAGATTTAGCCGACTCAAAACAACTTTAGAGCCTCTAAACTCTTTTATTTCATCCGCATTAATTCAGAGTGATCAAACCTTCAAATGGAAAAGCGTTACAGCAAGAGAACGGCCGAGATGCACGGAAGAAAACAACAACAATCTTTATTTGTTGCTTCAATATGAAGAAGTCACGGCTCGTTAAACGACATTGAAATGAAACATTCCTGCAGAATTATGTAAATTATAATCCGGGGCACAAAAGAGAGACACAAAAGAGTCGCTGCAGCTCGAGCTTCACGATTGAGTTCTGAAATTAAACGAAAAAACACGAGGCTTCGCTTCTGAACTGCAACAAAACTCAGTAAAGTGGAAATGAAAACGCCGTTAATCAGCGAATTTAATATTTCAGATTGAAGTCGTCATTTAGATGGCATGAAAAACTGTGAGGAAAAACAAGTGAACTGTATATAGTCAAACATCGATTTAATTTAATTAAAACGAACGAATATGGTGTTAGAAACTATGAAACCGAATTTAAAAAGTGAAAGTTGTGATTTTTATCATCAAAAATGTTTGGTTGGTTTGAATGAGGAAACAATGAGGAAAAAGATGTGAATTGTATGAAAACAAACTGTTATAAATAATACATAATATTCTAAAAATTAAATTAAACATGTTTTGATCTCAGGCGAGATATATTATTTTCATTGGGAATACAAACCGTTAAATTTAGAAACACGAATAATGAATGAAACATGAAAGCCAATTGGACAATAATAACGAATTACTGAATATTTGGGTTTGCAGTTGCTGCAGTCGACTGGCTCACAACCCAAACTTTCTCCACCTGATGCTGCCGTGAGCCCCAGTTTTTCTTATTGAAAATACGGTGTGGTTGACTTGTTTGATTCAAAATGATGGGTTTGAAACTAAAAGCTTCAAGTATTGTACGAGAAAGTTTTGCGTTTCAAACGAATGAATTCTCACTTTCTTGTCATTAATAGACTCATTCATCTTCTCTCGCGACGCGGTTCTTTAGCAGTCCGGGATCGAGTTCGAGTCCAGCTGTGGTTCCGGGATCAAAAGAGGTCCAGCAGCGGCAGCAACAGATGTCCAGCCACAATTCTGGGTCTGGTTCTGAACAAGAATTGCGTTTGGACAATCAGCAGCTGCAGCTCAGTGTCCGGATCCACCATCGAGCTCAGAAGGTCCGGCAGTAATCCAACAGATCCGGGTCAGATGTGGCCCCGGAGCTCCGCCATGTCTTCCTGCAGCGGCACCTGTTCCACGCACGTCCACGAGAACCGCGCGGCCCGGCTCCGCGGCGGAGACCGGATGACACGCGGTGAGAGGCGGACAGCAGCTCCGGGTGTCTCCGGCCGGATCTCCGCAGCTCCGAGGTCCGAGTCAGCACGGGAGAGTGCGGGAGTCCGAGCTGGCGCGAGCTTTACACACACACAGGTTGGTGGGGGCTCTTAAAGACACCAGTTCCTGGTCTCTCTCACTCGTCATTCTTCCTTCCGTCCTCTGCAACTTCTCCTGTCTCTCCTCCATCTCCCTCCACTCATCCTTCTTTTTCTCTCCATGTCTTGCTCTATTCCTCCTTGTTTCTTCTCTCTTTCAATCCCGTGGTCTCCCATCTACTCCCTCCTTCTTTCCTCCATCAATCTTCACTAATCCCCTGTTCCTCCTCAGTCTTTCATCCTTCTTTCACACCTCTCATCTAGCTTTTGCTGATAGTTCTGTCCTCCATTTCTAATCATGCTCTGTTTCTTTATTTCTCTTCCTTTTAATCTGCCATCACATGTGCTTCTCTCATCCTTCTCTCCATCATTTCTCCTCAGTACCTCCATATTCTTTTATTTTCTCCTCCATCCTCCCTTCAACCTATCTTTATCTCCTTTCCCACCACTCGCTTCCCCTTACTCTCACCATCACCCTCTCATCCTTCTTTGAGTTGGTCATCATCTCAGTGACTCTCTGGAGTGAAGTCCAGTCAAGAGCTTCTGCTCATCTCATGCTGGTGAAGAGTGGGTGTGGGGGGAGGAGGTACAGAGAAAGAGCAAATAAAACAGCGGAAAGGGGAGCTGCAGCGGACAAAAGAGAATCAGGAGGAAGAAACAAAAGCCGTCGACTTGTTTGACACACACACTCTTCTGACCCCCTCCCTCCACTGTGACCCCATCGGGTCACTTTCTCAGCGTCGGGAGCTGCAATAACTTTTCTTTTGCTGGGGTCAAAGTTCAACCTGATGAGGAGGCACTGAACCGGACCCTAGACCTCCTCTGGATTCTGGACACCCACCAGACCTTTGCTGCATCATGAAGCTGCACTAGATTCTGGACCGGACCACCACAATGAACCATCTCATCTGGACCGCTGCCAGACAGACCCCTTCATTCACTGAAGACTCAGACGACATAATACCATGGACTGGACCTCACCTAGACAGCCATCACGAATCGGACCAGCCACAGGAGAAGCTGCAACTGCTCAAGAAGTTCTGATGAACACATTGACTGACCCAGACTAGAGGAACAGGTGATGGAATTGGAGACAACAGTCACACAAATCATGGTGTTTGAGGTTTGTCTGCCTATAGCTTCTTAGCTCGACATGAGTGAGCACTCGCCACCACCGGACCAGACCCATACAGTCTCATGTGAATCATTGGCTGATGTGTTGAGTATCACACACAGGAAAGTCTGACCAGGATATTTTTTAATATATTCAGAGGTAGTTGGGTCTCAGACACACAAGTCTCAAACTTCACGTCTCCTCTGCTTGTCTCTTGGGCCTCCTCTGTGTTGTCCTGTCGCCCCCTGTTGGCGATGTAGAGGACTGCGTTATATGCATCCCACTCAGCTGGGATAGAACCAAATCCACGCTCCGGTCCAGAACAGAGTCCAGCAGCTTCTTCTCCTCCGACGAGAACCGACCCAGAACATATCGTTCCACCGGGGTCTTCTCCTTCGGACGCCCTATCCCGACCCGGAGCCGTAGCATCACCTGCCGAGAGCGAGGAGAGTCACATGACTGGAGCGTCAACACTCCAGAGGACAGTTGAGGATACTCACGTCCGTTTGAAGGCAGTCGATGCAGGAGCGAACGCCATTGTGACCCCTGAGTGAGAGAACCAGACCAGGCCAAAATCAGACTCCACCATCTGTACTTCAACAGTACAGATAGAAATCATATAAACAAGAGAGGAAAATATATGATAGACTCATGGGAAAAAAAAAAACCTTTCCGACCAGAAACGGTTGACATTTTAAACTAACTCAAAATCCTGGGTTTCAAACCATGGCCCACAGGCCGACTGAGGCCCAGAGGACGATATTTTGGGGACCTGCACTTGGCAGTAATAAAAACATTATTTACCATTATTTAACATTATGTAGGGAACGCTGGGTAAGCCCAATTGGGGACCACAGACCATCATGACTCATTCACAGCCCATAGGAGGCGCCACTGACCTTGCACTGCCACCATGCTTGAAAGTGACCTTGCCCAGTGGCTTGTCCAGGTCGTCGTGGATCAGCAGGACGTCTTCGGGTCTGACTCCAAATTTGCTGACTGAGGAGATGCGACGATCAGCTCAGGTGAGCGAGCAGCATGTGACGGGTCGCTCACCTGCTTTGGCCACCGACGCCCCGCTGATGTTCATCAGCAGTCTGGGCCGCAGCAGCACCACCTGCGTCTGCTCCACCTGCGTCACAATGACTTCACCAGACACCTGCTGGTCGCCGCGCCAACGGTCGCCTGTGCCCAGTCTGGACGCCAGGGCACCTATCACTGCCATGCCCATGTTGTGTCTGGTCCCCTGCATCCCTGGGTTGCCCAGGCCCACCACCTGCACCACACACACTCACGATCAGCTGCCCGTCACTGACGGGCCCAACGCAGGAGCTCCTCTGTCTCCCACAAGTCTGCAATGGACCACTGAGGAGGGACTGAGGGGTGCTTCAGGGCTCCCTTCTCTCGCCACTCCTGCTAACTTCAGACTGAGATGCTGATCATCCCTGAGAACACCAAGCTGTAATGACCTCAAGCATCTCAGTTGGCTCTCAAAGCAGAAACCAAACGTTGAAAGTGGAAACATGAATGTTAGTTTCAATGGCACAGTACAGCAGAGAGAATCCTCACACAAACCCAGTCAGTGTCAGTTGTGTGTCACTTCCACTCACCATCCTTCGAGGGGTCTGTGTGTCTGTGGTCATGGCTCGAGGTAACGTGTCGCTTAACAAAACTCTGTGCAGGAATTTTGTTACAAACGTTCTCATGTTTAAAACGCCCCAAAGCTTCTTGACAAAAGCCCACAA